>NC_141667.1:6242500-6867500 GCF_028749965.1 Puma concolor | reverse complement strand
AATGCATTCATACATGCAATCATTTACATAAAAAAGGAGGGGGAGTACCTGGGTGGCTCAGTTGGTTGAGTCTCCAATTCTTGACATTGGCTCAGGTCATGATCTCATGGTTTGTAAGATCGAGCCTTGAATAGGGCTCTGGACTGACAGCATGGAGCCTGCTTGGGTTTCTTTCTCTCCTTCTCTTTCTGCCTCTCCCCAAGTCATGCTCTCTCTCTCCCTCTCTCAAAATAAATAAATAAGCTTTAGAAAACTATTAAAAACTTTTGAAAGGTACAATTAGAAATCTTAAGTGGAAAAGTAATTTTGTTTTTGAGAAAAATAATATTCCTTATGTTAACAGCATATTGAATCCAAAGCCTACAGATATCCAATAGACACATGAAAAGATGTTCAAGATCGCCAGCCACCAGAGAAATGCAAGTTAAAACCACAATGAGATATCGCTTACACCTGTCAGAATGGCTAAAATCAAAAAGATAAGAAATAACAAGGATGCAGAGAAGGAAGGTTGGCAAGGATGCAGAGAAAAAGGAACCCTCCTGCACTCTTAATGGGAATGCAAACTAGTACATCCACTGTGGAAAACAGTGCAGAGTTTCCTCAAAAAAACTAAAAGTAGAATTATATATGATCCAGTAATTCTACTACTGGGTATTTATTCAAAGAAAATGGAGACACGATTTCAAAAAGATGTGCACCTGTATATTTATTGAAGAATTATTTGCAATAGCCAGGATATGGGAGCAACCCAAGTGTTTACAGATAGATGAATGGATAAAGAATATGTGATAGATATAATGGAATATTACTCAGTCATAAAAAAGAACGAAATCTTGCCATTTGCAACAACATGAATGGACTCAGAGGGCATAATGCTAAGTGAAATAAGCCAGAGAAAGGCAAATACCGTATGATTTCATTCCTATGTGGGATTTAAGAAACAAAACAAATGAACAAACAATGGAAAAAAGAGACAAAAACAGACTCTTAAATGCAGACTATGAACTGGTAGTTGTCAGAGGGGAGGAAGGTGGCGGGAATCAGCGAAATAAGTGGTGGAGATTAACAATACTCTTACCTTTTTTTTCAAATTTGTTTATTTATTTTGACGGGGGAGAGGGGCAGAGAGAGAGAGGGAGAGAAAGAATCCCAAGCAGGCTCTGCACTGTCAGCACGGAGCCTGATATGGGCTCAGACTCACAAACGGTGAGATCACGAACACCTGACCCCAAATCAAGAGCCAGACACTGAACTGACTGAGCCATCCAGACGCCCAAACAGTACGCTTATCTTGATGAGCACCGAGAAATGTATAGAATTGGTGAATCATTATATTGTACATCGGATACAAATACAACGCCGTATGGCAATTATACTTGAATAAAAACAAAACAAAAATCAATCAGTAGAAGCATAAACTTCATAGCCAAAACAAAGACATCAATAGAAGTAGAAAACAAATAGCTTGTTGAATGTGAATGCCAGAGTTAAAAATTCCTACCAGATAATATGAAAATGCCTGAAGGCTGAGCCATTTTACACATAATCGTCATTGGGTACAAGTATAACACAAGTTCCAATGTGTACTTACATCTTAAGACACACTTTTTCAAATTAACCATTAACTGATGGTGATATCAGATATGAGACCCCAGCATGCTCAAGCCAAGCTCAATGTCCTTGAAGACTGAGTAGTGTTCACCATTCTCAAGGTCTCTCTGTATGAGTTAAACATCTCATAGTTCATGAGTTCAAGCCCTGCGTTGGGCTCTGTGCTGAGAGATCAGAGCCTGAAGCCTGCTTCAGATTCTGTGTCTCCCTCTCTCTCTGCTCCTCCCCTGCTCACACTCTGTCTCTCCCTCAAAAATAAATAAAGATTAAAAAAAAATTTAAAAAACATGCTACATAAAGCAAAGTCCTAGGATGATGAGAGAAATGTAAATGGGAACTGGATGTGACGCATTGTAAATATATCAGTTGCAGCCTATAATATGTATTCTGTAATTTACAAAAAAATTATGTGCTTATGCAAATATCACATACCCTTATTTATAAAATGTTAAATATCAAACTCATAAACATAGGTTTATAAACTCACTATGCTTCATTTTGTGCATATTATACAAGACTTTTATACCGTAAGCACAAGGATTCTTAGGTTGATGATGTGATTAATGTGGGGAACCCGGGAGGCTCAGTTGGTGGGGTGCCAGACTCTTGATCTGGGCTCGGGTCATGATCCCAGGGTCGTGGAATTGAGCCCTGTGTTGGGCTCTGCGCCGAGCATGGAACGTGCTTAGGATTCTCTCTCTCTCTCTCTCTCTCTGTATCTCTCTTTCTATCTCTCCCTCTGCCCCTCCCCCATTCGTATCCCCCCCCAAAATAATAACATGATTCGTGCATAATAGTCAAGAAATAGTATGATAAATAAACATTTTTATATTAATAAAGAAAATAATTGCTTTTGACTCTTCTTCCTGAATAAATTGACTCACTTTCTTTGATCTATGTTTTAACCTTGGGGGAAGTTAAAAAGTTGTGCTTTATCTTTTGGGGATCTTGTTGCCTGAAGACAGTGTAGGGTGACTACTTTTGTTTCTAACCTTGGGGTAGACTGGTGTTCACCATTCTGCAGAGAGATAAGGGACTGCCAAATCTGACTAGGCTCACAGGCAGGGCATCGTTCTTTTCTGTACCCTATTGCCCAACTTGCTCTTTTCTCTGTCCTCTCAGAGAACCTTCTGTCTTTTGTCCTTTGGAGTGGATTTATTCCCTTATTCCTAACCTGGGAACGTTTCATGCCCAAGAGCAGTGCTATGGTTAAGAGCACTGGTTGGAGAAGCATTTGGAAGGTCAGAATAAGTAGAGAAAGAGGACAGAGACAGGGGTGGAGAAACATAGTCACAGAGAGGGAAGAAGACAGAGGAGAGGCCTTAGATTTACATGACATATATTCTTAATCATGAAGCAAAGAAGTCCACGCACTAGTGAATAATAAAGCACAGATTTCCCAGTGAAAAACACCAATAGTTTTTACGAAACTGGACCTCTTGTGGGGTGCCTGGGTGGCTCAGTCGGTTGGGAATCTGACTTAGGCTCAGGTCATGATCTCACAGCTTGTAAGTTCGAGCCCCATGTCAGGCTCTGTGCTGACAGCTCAGAGCCTGAAGCCTGCTTCGGATTCTGTGTCTCCCTCTCTCTCTCTCCCCTCCTCTGCTCATGCTCTTTCTCTGTCTCAAAAATAAATAAACATTAAAGAAAATTTTAAACAAAACTGGACCTCTCGAGGCACACAAAATAGGAGCTACACCTTTAATAACAATCATTACAACCAGAAGTCAATGACAATACTCATTAAGGAAATAAATTGTTTCTATGATTAGCATCAAAAGCGAATTATCCTTTGCAAAGCTGTTACCCAAGAACAGAAATAAGATTTGCAAATTTTTAGTATTTCTATTCGTGTGGGCCTTCCTCCCTGATCACTCTCACTCTGAGTAACCAAAGGACAAAACATCTGTAAGTTAGGAATATAATCTGAGTCTTGTGTCCAAGAGGAAGGTGATTAAAAGAAACGTGTCCTTCGAAAGTAGGGCCCATGAGTCTGCGTATTAGATTAAATACACTGTGAACTGGGGGATAATGCGGCTGTTGAGCAGAAGAGACCAGGGAGACTATAACACCACTTACCTTCCTGGTAGTTTCCCCAACATGGCAGACGTGGCCAAGGGGCCCAAGATGAACTGTGTAGAGATGGCATTTGCAGTTTCAATGGAACATAAACAGTTATAAGAAAACTTAAAGATGAATGAAATATTTGATGGAGAAATAGAAAATAGTACCTACGAAATGATTACATACACCCATATATATGCAAGAATAACATCCTCTAGGGTTCCTGTACGTTTGTACATGTATGTGCACATCTAGAATTACGCTGTGTTATCAGGTAGAAAACACATCATGATTGCATGATACTTCTATGGTGGACAACTGAGGTAGGCATTGCTTCCTTATCTTTTATTCCATCCATCCATCCATCCATCCATTCATCCATCCATCCATTCTTTTTTTTTTTTTTTAATATTTTTTTTTTTTTAATTTTTTTTTTTTCAACGTTTATTTATTTTTGGGACAGAGAGAGACAGAGCATGAACGGGGGAGGGGCAGAGAGAGAGGGAGACACAGAATCTGAAACAGGCTCCAGGCTCTGAGCCATCAGCCCAGAGCCTGACGCGGGGCTCGAACTCCCGGACCGCGAGATCGTGACCTGGCTGAAGTCGGACGCTTAACCGACTGCGCCACCCAGGCGCCCCCATCCATCCATTCTTAACTTCAGACACATAGATGACAGTACCATCCAAATATGAACTAGGAAACATGGCTGATTATCTAAGGTTAAAATTGAGATGAGAAATGGGACATCCTTTCCCATCAAGGATGATTACTCCTCTTTGATTATAAACTGTGTGGATGAAGATGGTCTATGCTATTTGGCTTTACGATATAATGATAATCATTGCAAAGCTAAAAGTGAGCTGGGTGGAAATTATAATACATTCAATCAGAGCAAAAGCATATCACAGCATTAGTTCTGACTTTGAGAAGGCACTCTAACAATACGCTATGGACAACAAAGCGTTTTTCAGAGTAGGCAGATTGAGCCAAATCTTCCATGCAAATGGACGCAAATGGACGAGGGTGATTGGCACCTTACCTATGGTAATGTTTATTTTTTGGTCAGTTAAATGTCAAAGTACAAACATCCCACACACCTGGAAAGTAGAATTGTTTCTTCCATTCATGAAAAGTGACTTTGGAATCCAATCTCTTATAATGAAATTAAAGTGAGATTTTAAATGAAGACAAGGCTTTAAAAAAACTCAGACAATTATGGGGCACACTGTTGTAAAACTAATTTAGCCCCCTATTTAGGGTCTCACATTAAAAATATAACCCAAATAGGGGCCCCTGGGTGGCTCAGTCAGTTGAGTGTCCGACTTCGGCTCAGGTCATGATCTCGCGGTCTGTGAGTTCAAGCCCCGTGTTGGACTCTGTGCTGACAGCTGGAGCCTGCTTGGGACTCTGTGTCTCCCTCTCTGTCTGTGCACCTCCCTCCCTCTCTCTCACTCTCTCTCTCTCTCAGAAATAAATAAATGCCAAAAAAAATGATAATAATAAAATTACCCAAGTGGATTTTGGCTGTGAAATGACAGAAGATATAACAACAAAAACTCATTATTTTTTGTTAAATTAAAAAAAAAATAATGTTTTTAATTTATTTTTGAGAGAGAGAAACGGAGTGTGAGCAGGAGGGGGAGGTGCAGAGAGAGGGAGACACAGAATCCGAAGCAGGCACAGAGCCTGACACGGGGCTCGAACCCACAAACCATGAGATCATGACCTGAGCTGAAGTCTGAGGCTGAACCGACCGAGCTACCCAGGGGCCACACAACAAAAACTCATTCGTAAGAGTGTCAAATTAGTATTAACCAAGATAACTTTTCCTATGTCTGAAATGGATCATATTAACTGGTAAAAAAAAAATTAAGTCTAGGTGCTGCACAAGAAAACTCTCTGTGATCCTTGTCTGTGAGTATATACCTCTTTGACAAATTTCTAAGAATAACTTCAAGTTAATGTGAACGTTTATGCAGCTCTTCCCAGTTTTCCTCCTAATTTTTCTCAATGTTATCAGGGTGCTCAGATCTAAATTGCAGATGTGATATCTTAAACACCCCTAAATGCACACTATTAGGGGAAAATAAAATGAGGGGTACAAGAACTTTTTGTTTTTGGTTTTTGTTTTGGTTTTTGGTTTGTTTGCTTTTTTGTCTTTTGGCTAACTTAATGTAGTCTTCATGTTTTCTGGAATCTACACCCGGTGACCAGAGCCTAAGGTTGGAATGAACTTAAATTTCTGTCTTCACTCTAAGCATGTACTTATGACCCATATCCTCATCCTCTGTAACTTAAGTTTCTTTATTTGTGGGATGGGTGTAACAGAAGAGGGTCCACAGCATAGGTTAAGGAAGCCAGTTTGTGACAAACTGAAAGTGTTCAATAAATAAGTGTGTTGTTGGGGCTCCTGAGGGGCTCAGTCAGTTAAGCATCCAACTTGGGCTCGAGTCATGATCTCACGGTTCATGAGTTCGAGCCCCACATCAGGCTCTGTGCTGACAGCTTGGAGTCTGTTTGGTATTCTCTCTCTCTCTCTCTCTCTCTCTCTCTCTGCCCCCTCCTCCTCCCCCCCCCCCACACTTGTGCTCTCTCGCTGTCTCTCAAAATAAATAAATAAACCTAAGAAATGGTGTTGTTACTCTGAGGCAGTCAGTTTATTCCCATGTTTTAATTATTTGGGGGAAGTCAGAGAAGTTTAAGCATTCCTGGAAAGGAGGGCTGCATTTATCATAGTATCTGTCATCCCAGAGTTGGGTGCATCCTGTTCAATCAATTTGTATAAGCACAGAAATATAAATGCTAAACTAAAATATTGAGAGTTGGAGGGTACAGAAACTAAGACATAGTGTAGAGAAGAGAGGAGACAAAGAGGCAAACTACTTTCCATAAATATTTGACAAGGTTATAGGAGATTATGAGGAAGGGTGGATCTGGTCAGAGGAATGTACTATACTGACTTATCTAGAAACATACCAGTGTAGTTATTATTCTAGTAACTTGGAAACATGTGTTGGGACAGGGATGTTTATTGAGCGATAACTGAATGCTCTTTTACTTTTTTTTTTAATATTTATTTATTTTGGAGAGACAGACAGAGCGTGAGTGGGGGAGGGGCAGAGAGAGAGGGAGACGCAGAATCGGAAACAGGCTCCAGGCTCCGAGCTGTCAGCACAGAGCCCGACACGGGACTCAAACCCAGGAACCATGGGATCATGGACCTGAGTCAAAGTCAGATGCTTAAACGACTGGGCCACCCAGGCGCCCCTAACTGAACGCCCTTTTAGACCTGTCCCCAAAATATCTGCTTTAGTCCACATTCAAACACTTCAGGCAGATGTAGTTTCCCCTATTTTACAGGCAAGAGAACAGGACAAGAGAGCAGCCTGGCACGTGTCAGGTGGCCCAGAGGAGATCAAGTAGACGGAGAACCTGATCTATGACTGACATCCAAGGACGTTCCTCCTGTCTCACACCGTGGGGATGCAACCCAAGCCCCTCGATGCAATCAGTGAACGACCAAGTGAGTCTCATCTCTTCCCTTGTCCCATTATGCCACCTGCATCCATCCCAATGATCATTTACACTCTTTCTTTGGCTTTTGTTGAATGTCACCTGACTGCGTGTCAACGCGGGCTCTTTTTCACACAGCCTGATGGCGCTGAGATGGTGTGGACAACAATAAATACTTTCCAGACTTGGCCTCTAGCCTCTGAAATATATTAGGAAAACTTACAACTAACATTTTCTGAAAATACGTCTGAGGGATAGGTTTATAATCATGTAAATTTATGAGAAGAAGAGTATACTATATTTTATAATATAATAGTAGGTATTTTCATTGTGTGTGTCTACAGTCACACAGAATACCAATGCCTACAGGAGAATGATTTCACTTTTTCTGGCTTAAAACCCTCTTTAGTCCCTCCCAGCAGGACCCCCCACAAAGGTGAGCAGACCTCAACGGGGAGAGGCTGTGTGGAATGGAGAGAGGACAGCAGAGCAGTGTGAGAAGCAGGGCCACTGTCCACACTATAGAGCACAAGGCGGAGGGCTTTGTGGGAGCCCGGCAGGAACCAAGGGAAGCTCTTGAAGGACACCGGTTAACTTAAGACAGGGTCAGTCACCAGATAGATGAGAGGTGTAGAAGTGAACGCAATTGGCTGCTTTTCCTCAAACATCAAAGGCACAATGTCGGGGCACCTGGGTGGCTCAGTTGGTTGGGTGTCCAACTCTTGGTTTCGTCTCTGGTCACGGTCTCATGGTTCTGAGATGAGCCCCATGTTGGGCTCTGTGCTGACAATGTGGAGCCTGTTTGGGATTCTCAATCCTTCTCTCTCTCAAAATAAATAAATAAATAAATAAACATTTTTTTTAAGAAGGCACAATTCCATTTAGAGCACAGTAGGCCTTTTAAAAAACTTTTTTAAATGCTTATTTATTTTTGAGAGAGAGAGACAGAGCACAGGGAGGGGAGGGACAGAGAGAGAGGGAGACACAGAATCTGAAACAGGCTCCAGGCTCCGAGCTGTCAGCACAGAGCCGGATGTGGGGCTTGAAGCCATGAACCATGAGATCATAACCTGAGCCAAAGTCGGATGCTCAACCGAGTGAACTACCCAGGCACACCAGAGTAGACCTTTTTTTTTTTTTTTTTTTTTTTTTTTTTTAATATTTATAGGGGCACATGGGTGGCTCAGTTGGTTAAGCATCCGACTTCAGCTCAGGCCATGATCTCAAAGTTCTTGAGTTTGAGCCCCACATCCAGCTCTGTGCTGACAGCTCACAGCCTGGATCCTTCCTCAGATTCTGTGTCTCCCTCTCTCTCTGACCCTCCCTCCCTCACTCCTGTCTCTCTCTCTCTCTCTCTCTTTCTCCCAAAAATAAACATTAAACAACATTTTTAAAACATGATTTGAGAGAGCAAGCATGTGGGGGAGGGGCAGAGGGAGAGAGAGACAATCCCAAGCAGGCTCTTCACTGTCAGCCCAGAGCCCAACCTCACAAACCATGGAATCATGACCTGAGCCGAAACCAAGAGTCAGACGCTTAACCGTCTGAGCCACCCAGGCGCCCCAGAGTAGACCTTCTCAGAGGCAGCATGTTGATAAGAAAAAGCAGGTGGCAAAGCCATAAGCACTACCTTTCCTCCCATTTCTTATGTTCGCCTTCTTTCTCTAACTGGGAGGAGGATCGTATGGTGAGGCACCAATTGCCTTCGTGTCATCTTCTACCTCCTAGCACGTCACCTTTATTGTTGGCAACGTAAACATCCAGCTAGATGAGCTTCTAAAAGGGGTCCCTTGGTGCACTGGAATGTCACAGGCGTGCCAAGCGGGTGACCTCCTCAGGCTTCAGGATGGCACCCGCTTACCCAGCGTGCTGTGCACAGAAGTGTCTTTCTTCTAGGTGTGCCATGATGTGGGAAGGTTTGGGAGGCCTCCAAAACCCCAATGTCTTTCTTCCTCTTCTCAAATCCAACCTTCTTTCCCAATGTTTCCATCTCAGCAAATTTGTAACCATTGTCCTCATTAGAAACTGCACCATGATGACACTTTGTCACCTACTTCCTGTCCTCCCAGCTCACATACCCAAGAGCTGCTGCCTCAAACTGCACAGGCATTACCATCGTGGTCGCTGTCTGGCACCCCCTCGTATCCCAAGCTCCTCCTTGGCCAACCCAGATGGTCTGGTGTGGTGCCACAATGAGCACTTCACAAATGTCTGCGGCAACTTCTCATTTTTCTCATTCTGTCATAGTCACGTAGCAAATTCTCAGTAATCACCAGTGTGGATTGGACCAAGCCATCTACCTTCTCAGCAGATGCGTGTGAATAGAAGGAGAAAAGTCACAAAATCCCACTGACTGATTTCACTTTACATGTAAAACCACACATCTCAAAGGCACCATCCACATAGCCCGCCGGTTCAACGCTTTCCTTGTGAAGGGACTTTCTTGTGTCCTGTGTCCTATGTCCTTTACTCCTTTCACACCTCTGGCACTGTCTCCCTCCCTCCAGTCCTGGCAGATGGCTGTGCTTCCTGCTTTATGGATCATGAAGATATGGCCAGGTAAGAACCACCTCCTTTCCCCACTCTCCTCTGTATAAAACTACCAGCACCAATTCTCACACATGGCGCCCCAAACCTGTTAGAATGGAGGTTTTCTAGAAGCCTCTGCTGTCTTGTGGATCTGATTCCCTCTTCTACCCAGACTTGCTTTCTATATTTTTTCCTCTCTACCACATTCTCAATATTTCTCTCTCTAACACCTCGTATAAATATCATCTTCAACATAAGCCCATAAACACTGTCTTAGTCAACTCTGGCTGCAATAACAAAACACCATAGACGGGGTGGCTTTAGCGCTAGATACTTATGCTCACAGTTCTGGAGCCTGGAAAGTCTAGGGTTAAGATGCCAGCTGATTCAGTTCTGGGTGAGGGTCCCTCCTGGCCTCCAGATGGCCACCCTATCACTATATCTCCACACGGGGGAGAGAAGAGTTTTGGCATATCTTTTTCTTCTTATAAGGGCACTAATCACATCATGGGGACTCCACCTTCATGACTTCACATAATTACTTCACTAATTCCCTCCCAGAGGCTCCACCTCCTAATACCGTCACATTGGAGATTAAGTCTTCAGAATACAGATTTTCAGGGGACATATTCAGTCCATAGCACATTCCTCGCCACAATGACATCCTGCAGCCACTGTTCTTTTTCTGTGCTGTCAGCCATCGCCAACATGAAGTAGGCCTGTCTACCTTGCTATTCTGAGCTATCTAAACCCCCCACTTCTCATTAGCTCGTCAGCAAATCCCAAGTGGATTTTCTTCCTCCCTTTCAAGGTCTCCATTGATCACCATCTTACCAAACCCAATGGTCAGTTTCTTCAACATTTGACTTCATTTTCTCTCCTGAACCACTTCTTCTTTTGGCTTGCCTGAGACCTCTTCTCTTGGTTTTCCCTGTTTTCACTGGCCAGATGCTAAGAGGTTTTTCTGCTTACTCCAACCCCTCAGAAAACCTCTACGTGGTTGCGTCACCTGGGGTTCAGACTTGGCCTTCTTCTCTCATAAGAAATCACATTCTGGACTGGATGTGTCCTTCTGGAATCCGTGTGTTGAAATCCTAATTCCCAATGTGATGCTATTATTAGGAAGCGGGTCTCTGGGGAGGTGATTGTGTTATGAGGGTGGAGTCCCCATGGTGGGATTAGTATCCATTTAAGAGAAGACATGACAGTCTGCTCTTTTTCTGCTCTCCTTATCCAAGGGAAGATAGAATGAGAAGTCAGCTGTCTGTGAACCAGGAGGGGGCCATTACCAGCTCCAGGCCAGCACGGCCTTCCAGCCTCCAGAACTGTGAGAAACAAATGCTTGTTGTTTCAGCCATTCATTCCATGGTATTCTGTTACAGTAGCCTGAACTAAGACGCTCTCCAATGACTTGACTGCTTTCTGTGTGGGCATCAAATACTGTCTCCCTATTGGTAACTTCTCCAGCCTTGACCTCTTCTGTCAGTCCTGGACCAAAGCATCAAACTGCCCCCTGATGTCTCCACTGTAATGTCCTCCTGACATCTGGAATGGCCACAGGCAGCAGTCACATGATATCAGAATAAAACAAACATACGCTGCTGTATAATTATACCACTGAGATTGATTATATCAACTTACATTTGATAAGGTCATGCCCAGTGGGATGATGTGGGAAGCAAGTCCACAATAACTAGATGATTCAATTTGGTGGTGGGGAGGTTGAGAATATGGGCTGAGGTAGCTCAAGAGCAGAGGTAAATACAGGCTAATGAGAACTGGGGCATATTTGAAAGGCCTACAGCTCTCAGGACGTCGCCAAACCTAAGTTCCATAGCAACATCTTCAAGTCATTAAGGAAGGGGAGAATTATGTTTGCTCTGTTTAATTTAAGCAATTAATCTGGCAATGTTTTTGACACTGGTAATGCAAAGAGGGTATGTTTTCACTATATTTAAAATTATCTAGCGCATCTTAGTGTATAAAAATCAAGATAATGCAAACATTCCTGCTTTTGACCGACTTTCATTTAGCAACAGATTTATTAATCACGAAAACTTTATTAGAAATTGAGTCAGATTGTCTTCCCCACCAGCTAGAAAGAACAGATATCTTTCTAAATGTGTTCCTTAATAAATCATCCTTTTGGAGGTCGGACTGGGTTTCTCTACCATTCCTCTCTCACTGTCTCCCTTTTTGATTTCCTGGGATATGGTGACAGAAAAGTGACAAACTAATGTAGTTTCATTAGCTGCCCAAAAGCAAACCTAAGTAAATATTAAGGAGAAAGTTTATAGTGAGATATTTGAATGTAGCTTTTGATAGGATCAGTTAATGCACATTTTGGGGGGTGAACACATGGGGGGTATAAACATTACATTGAGCCCTCAAATGTTCTCCAAGCACTTAGATGTAGCAGTGGCTTCAAAGAGCACAAAGCAATAGCATTTCACTTTTGAATGCCTGCACCTGTCACCATGAAATCTATAAAATAGTCCTATGATATAGATGCATAAACACCCACTGCCCATTCTACACTAGTCAGAAACACAATAGGTGGCTGAGGGTGTTACAAGCCTCGGGACACCAGGTGTCAGTTCTAGCAAAGAAGAGGAATCTAGACTTGGTTAGTGGCACATGGACCCCCAAGAACCCAAATCATTGACATCACACAAAGAAACACGATGGGAAATGCGGTCTCATTACAAAGTGTCTCTGCAGTCTGACAACTGAGCGGCAGTGACTCATCTGGTCACTTGGACTTCCTGGATGGCCCAGAGTCGGTGGCTGTAATGTGAATGAACCTAGCATTACTGCCTCTCACTGTCAGCGAAAGACAAATGAGCTGTTCCCCCTCTTGCTTGGGATGCCCATGTACCTGTCCTTCTATGCAGGCACGTTACCCCAGCAAGGACTACCATCCCTTTGATGACAATGCCTGAGACATCGTACACTTGGAGTGAAGGAGGGTTGTATCTAACATGGGGATTTCAGGCAAGGACCTAATTTTATAAATTAGATTGTGAAGCGACATTCATTGACTACATTTGATTTAAAAAACAGGATTTTTTTAATTGGAAGTATAAGCAGAGCAGAGAATCGACTCATTTATCGATATTTTTGTGTCAAAGTTGTTATTTTTATTCTACTGACAACCACATGTAGAGACACTCCAAATAGCCCCAGAAAGACATTTTATCTTAAAAATAGTTAACATTGTCTCAAGTAGGCTGGATAACTTTTATGAAATACAGACAATGTAAGGACATTAGCGTTCATCAGGAAAACTTTTTAACTTCAGTGAATCTCCATTGGGATAGCAGTTAAGTTGGATGTCTGAAAACATGTGTATCACCAAACAGTAACGTTAAAATAGCACCTCTGCAGTCTATAATAATGGGAGAGCATCTTTAAAAAGCTCCCAGAACTTTAACATAAAGTATCTATCTTCAAAATACATGTTATTGTCATATTTGATTTAAGATCGTAAGTCACCTGCTTAAAATGTGACACTGAAACCCAGCAGAAAATTCAAAAACCCCTCATTCTTGACTTCTCATTCTTTGTAGTTTTGTTATAGATGCCACTGCTTCTAAATATGGAAGATTTCCAAGAAAATATCCTTTTGAAAGTACTTTGTCTTTTTAATTTTATAAACAAGTTTCATAATAGGAAACTGGCTGCCACGGGTATATTAAACAAAGGAATACTTTTGATGTGTAATTTTCAGCTGGTGACTTATAAAGCCTCAGCACAGGAAATTAGAAGAAGGAAGTATCCGGGTTTAAAAAAAAACAACAAACTTACATAGACCATATGTATCCACTGACTTAACCAAGCAAAGGATTACTTTCTTCTGTTTGTGTTTATCACCATGTTTAATGAGTTCTTAACTGGAAGAACCAAATGAACACTTACCAATTGAAGTAGAGAAAACATTTTATATTTAGAAGGATTTAAGAATATCTTATATACCAGTGGAGAAAATATGGAATAAGACCAGGAACCATGTAAACATCTAATGTATATATGAGAGATATATTCAGATTTCAAAAATATTCTATACACTTCCTCAAAAAATTAAAAATAGAATTAGCATATGATCCTACAATTCCCTATGAAGGATTCTATATCTGAAGGAAATGAAATCACTATCTTGGAAAAATGTCTGTACTCCTATGTTCCTTGCAACATTATTCATAAAGCCTAGACGTGGAGATAACCTAATTGCCTATGGATAGATGAACTGATAAAGAAAATGTGGGGTGTGTGTGTGTGTGTATTATTATTTTGGAAGTAATATTATTCGGCCATAAAAAAAGGAAATCTTGCCATTTGCAACAACTTAGACGGACCTTGAGGGCATTCTGCTAAGCAAAATAAGCCAGATGGAGAAAAATAAATACTATATAATCTGATTTTATATGGAATCTAAAAATGCAGAATGGGTAGAAACAGAGACTAGAATGGTATTTGCCAGGGTGAAGGGTTGGGGAAATGGGGAGCCATTGGTCAAACAGTACAAACTTCCAGTTGTAAGATGGATAAGTTCTGGGGATCTAATGTACATTATGGTGCCTACAGGCAACGGTTCTTTGTACCTGAAAGTTGCTAAGAAAGTGGATCTTAAATGTTCTCACTGCAGGCAAAAATGGCAATTCTGTAATGTGACAGAGGTGTTAACCGGCCATATAATGGTAATCACTTTGCATTATGTATATGTGTCAAATCATCACACTGTGTAGTTTAAACTTATATAATGTTATACGTCAGATATATATCAATAAAGGTGGAGGGAAAAATTGAGTGCTTCACAGTTTCCCAGCTACTTTATCAAATATTTGAAATAAACACTTGAAAACTCTGTCCCCTCTCAGTGTTTGGCATTGTTTATCTACCTTACCTATCAACTGCTAGAGAGAGAGAGAGAGAGAGAGACGACAACAGAAGGTGAAGGACATCACAGAGGAATATAAACAGATCTTAAGTGAAGAAAAAAAAATCTTAGAACTATCTCATGCAATCATCACTAAAAGATCTTTTCAATGCCCCCACAGATAAAATGATGACATTTTCTTTTAGTAATTTACATACGGACAATATCAGAGTTGAAACTTAATCTTTTCCTGGGGCTCTCACTCCTCAAATAGACCCTCCTAGGTGATATGAGCCTCTTTGGTATTTGTGTTACATAACCGAAACAATAAAAAACAGTGACAAGGGAAACATCAAAAAACCAAAATAACATAATTCATTCACATGTGGATTTTTAGATCCATTTTCTTAACCACCAATGTATTTGCACTAGTATACAAAATGCCCTTTTTGCTTCTTTATGTCTGGTTTTGTTTTAAGACATATCCTTTCCTAAAAAGACTTAAGGAGGCTGTGGCAGATTGTGAAATTGGCCAGAATTCTTCATGTCTCTCTGCATTCGTGCCCTCCGCCATGTAGCTTTCCACACCCCCTTCTTCAAGAGGTGGACTGTACTGCTCTACCCCTCAAATCTGCCCTGGTCTCATGGCATACTTCGGCTAACAGGATTGGGTACAATGAAGGTGAGCTGGTTCCAAACCCAGCCCTCAAGAGATCTTGTACACTGTGCTCACTCTCTTGGAAATTGCCCCTTCCACCTAATCAGCCTCTGACTACACGGCTGGATCATAAGAATACTTGCCCCAGTCACCTCTTATTGGTCAGCTGACAGCTAACTCCCAAGCGTACAAATGAGATCCTCTGGCCCGGCCCGTACCTGACCACCTCTGTAGCTCAACACAGATGTGTGTGAGCCAGTCCAGCCAAGACCAGCAGAGTTATTAGAATGAGCCAGGTCTAAATTGCTCACTCACAGAATCATGAGCCAAACCAACGATGGTTCTTGTTTTAAGTGGTTCTTATGACGTGTGTGTGTGTGTGTGTGTGTGTGTGTGTGTGTGTGGTTTGTTACACACAGGTAGTCAGTTGGCTTATCAGTTTACAAAGATACATGTGGTGCAATGAGATTAAATACTTTAAAAATAAGTAGTAGAGATGAACAGTAAAGAAAACCAGTACATAGAATCTGTAAAATTAAAGTTTGTGTCAGTTTTCTAATGAGGAGAGATGATCAGAATTACTTTAAAATGTGACCCAACAGAGGCGCCCAAGTGACTTGGTCAGTTAAGCTTCTGACTTCAGCGCAGGTCACGATCTCATGGTTCATGAGTTTGAGCCCTGCATGGGGCTTCATGCTGACAGTGTGGAGCCTGCTTGGGAGTCTCTGTCTCTCTGTCTCTCTGTCTCTTTGTCTCTCTGCTCCTAGATTGCTTGTGTGCACACAAGCTCTCTCTCTCAAAATAAACAAGTGAACTTTAAAAAAAACATAAAATAGGGGCGCCTGGGTGGCTCAGTCGGTTGAGCGTCCGACTTTGGCTCAGGTCATGATCTCATGGTCTGTGATTTTGAGTCCCACGTTGGGCTCTGTGCTGACAGCTTGGAGCCTGGAGCCTGCTTCAGATTCTGTGTCTCCCTCTCTCTCTGCACCTCTCCTGCTCACTCTCATGCTCTGTCTCTGTCTCTGTCTCTCAAAAATAAACATTAAAAAAAATTTAAAAAAAATAAATAAAAAAACATAAAATAATTAAAATGTGACCCAACATAAATTAACCAATATTTCTCATCACCTGAATCATGTGCGAACAAATCTCGCCTCTTATTAGTAGGGTTCTTTTTGTGGTTGGACAGATACAATGATTCTGTAATTATTTTGTGTATATTGTGGAATTGAGTAAATGAGCAAATGTGAAAGAGTTATTACAATCCAGGCTTCTTGCTGTGGAAATAGTGAGGGGAAAATAGTAAATATACACTGGAGAACAAAAAGAAGATCTCAGCCAGATGGACAAAATTTGGAATACCAGTGCGAACGTGGGCATATCATCACATCTGATCCAGCTGGTCATACAAGTCACAAAGACATATCAGACAAACTCAAATTGAGAATTTTTTTGTATATTTACTTTGAGAGAAAGAGAAAGTGTGAGTGGGGGAGGGCCTGAGAGACAGGGAGGGAGAGAGAATCCCAAGCAGGATTCGTACTATAAGCATAGAGCCCGATGCGGGGCTTGAACCCACAAACTGTGAGATCAGGACCTGAGCAAAAGTTGGACGCTTAACTGATGGGACCACTCAGGTCCCCCCTCAAATTGAGAAAAAAATTTATAAATTATCTGGCCTGTATTCCAAATATCAGTCAAGAGACAATAAGAATCTGAAAAATGAAAAGAGTCGAAAGAGAGATGACAAAAAGCAATTTATAATCCTAGACTGGATCTTTCCCAGAGAAAAACAGAATCCTAAAAATGATGCTTTGGGGGCAAATTAAGGAATTAGAACATGGAATGTAGAGTAGATGAAATTAAGTCAATATGACCTTTTTTGAAGTTGATAACTATACTGTGGTTATGGATGAGAACATTATGTTCTTAGAAAACACACACTGAAGTAATCAGAGAGAAGGACACGATATTAAAAATATTTTCAAATGGTTCATAAAAGTAAAAGACACACAACAGTATAAATATATTAGTAATAGATGAAGTAACATGAAAAATGAATGAAATGTTCTTTATAGATCAATTCTAGTTATCCATGATTACTGATGCACTGACACTTCCTACTAAAAATTATTTATATAGTAAGGTGTGTATATCGTACGTAACTGAAATTAATCAAAGAAAATGTTATCTACTCATATAAAAGTAACAGATTTCAGTCATTTGGACAGCCATGCTCAGCTTCTCAGAAAATACATCAATATTCTCAGTGACATTTTTTATACACTACAATGTCCCGATTTCTTTTACTTCTTTTTATTCTGTATACTGTGTACAGCTCACAGCTTGGCATTTAACAAGTTCCAAAAATATTTTTGCTAAAGGTGCCCCATTTTACTCTTTAACCTGGTGTGGTGCTTTGCAGCGGTAACTAAATTTTACCTGGTTTAGCAAAGGTGTAAACAGTGACCGAGTCATTGAGGCAGAAACCATCGGCCCCCAACATGGTTACGTTAGTTATTTGCAAGGGATCATCCCTTAAGGCTGGCCACTGTTTGATCATCTGCAAAATGCCTATATTTCAGGAGACTCTTTATCCCTTGGAACATTCAGTCGTTGAGAATTTTAAAGAGTTTTGGTTTGATAAAAAAAGGGAAGTCGAAGCCCTTTAAAATTATGACGGTCACAAGAATATTAAATGCAGTAACTTGAAAGTTTCAAGGGATGTCATTTTGATGAATAGTTTCCTGCATACTTTGAGCTCCGTTGCTCTGTAGAACGTACTTATAACTACTTCTTCACACCACCAGACTCCACCGCAGGGGGCATGCATGGTCTGCGTCCTTGTGTCTACACTTTGTAGATCCCGGTAACACCACGGCATAAATCATGAGAGTGCCAGAGCTTCTGAGTCTGAGATGTAATATTGTAAAAATAACAATTCCTCCTTTTTTGGATATTAGGTGCACTAGCAGGATATTCTGAAACTGAAATATAGAAGAGAGTGTATTTAACAAGATCTTTGAGATAATGAATTGCAGGGCTTTCTTTAATCAGGGTTGACCTGTGTTGACTGGTCCAGGCACCCCGGTGCCTTAGAGGCACAGAGGAATTGTTTTGACAACAGAAGAGGCTCCTATTTGCTCCTCTCCAAAGACATGGAGTCATAGTTGACGTTAAAGATTTTTTTCGGGGGGATGTTGCTCCAAACTTCAGGAAATACGCATTCAACACACTTTCGTTAAGTAACCACAGTGAATCCAGTGACGTTACATGTAAACAGCAAGCAGAGTGGTAGAGTCCCATACCTCAACTCACTTCGAGTCTATTAAGATGCATAAACTAGTATCTACGCCTTAATAGAAAAGTACCCACAAATTGGGAGAAAGAAAGGCAAAGACTTATCTCTTCTCACCGTTGAGTGAAGTTATCAATTCTCTGTGACATTAATCTCTGATATGCCATCTCATGGAAATTTATAGTCATCTGTATAAAATGCTCAGAGTTCACCAAGGAAGAGCCATTAGTTTATTTTCTCTCGTTAAGCTCAAGAGAATTCTCTGCCACTACAGTTCCCCTCCTACTTATGGAAGAATTCTCTTACAGATAAAACCACTTCTTCAATTTTGCTTGTCTTCCTTTATTGCCTATCTTGATGCAAGACACTCTAGTAAATAATCACTTCCCAAGTAAATGCACTTTATGTCGTACCCTCTGGTAGGAGAGTGAATGGATTCAATCTTTGTGAAGGGCAGTTTGGCAACCTGTGTCAAAGTTTCATTAGCGTGAAGGCTTTCTCCTCACCAATTGCTCTCTCAGGATTTTATGCCAAAGGCATCATGAGAACCAAAATGGTAGACAATTTAGGTTCGAGAGGACAGAACCCTAGAGAAAAACGTGTGGAGTGATAAGCTTGCACTTTGCTTGATGTGCCCCCACCCCCACCCCACTAAGCACCTGCAAAATTCTTACCCCACACAGGTGGGGTGTGTGAGGAGCTCTAAAGCCGAACATTCAGGAGTCGCTTTCGGTAGGTTTCCAGCATGGAGGAGATGGCAATTGGAGCCGCGTGCCTGAGATGCGTCTGGAACTCTGGCAACATCGTGGCCTCCAAGCTCGGCATTCGGAGGCTGTGCAGTGGCTGCAGGGGAGAATCGGGTGGGGGGGAGGGGGTGGTAGGCAGGGGCTTCAGAATTGCAACCCGAGTTTGAGTCAGCTCAGAGCCAGCCTGGAATGAAATCGCACTCCTGAGACTACTATCCCCACTATCTCCAATGCTACCACATGGCTCTTGCCACTGCTGCTATTTGTCCCCCCCCCTCCCCGCCCCGAGTGCTGTTACTACAACGATTGCTGTTGTCGCCGACGCTGTGACCTACTGTTGCAGAGGTGACTATTGCAACTATCTCAACCACTCTCACCACCACTATGAGTACTACTAAATTCGTGTAATAATGATAAAAGCACACCGGTCATAGTGCTCACCGTGTGTCCAACCCTATTTGCTTTGCCCGTATTAACTTATTTGATCCTCACAGAAATCCCACAAGTGGGCCCCCCTGCTGTATCATGGCTCTACCAGAGCACAACAAATACAGACATGCATTAGATGTTACTACAGTGTATTCTTATGCAATTCCGCATTGAGGCACGAGAAAGGTGACCCACAACAGCCTCTTGCTGAGCCACGTACCTAGTCTTGGCCAACGAGCTACAAGACATGACCTTTGGCTGCCTTGCCTGGCACGGCTTGAGCTAGGGGAAGATCTCCATGCTTTCTCTCTGCCTGGGTGATGGCAAAGGTCTCACGTTCTGGGCAACATGGCCGGAAGATGGTGAATATGAGTGACCCTTCGGGTCCCCCAGTGATTTTGTGGAGCAGACCCCCCCCAGCTGAACAGCTCTACAGATGTACCTCCAGCTAAAAACCCACCCCTCTTCGGTTAAGCTACTGAGACAGGGGTTTATTTGTTACTTCAACATAGTCTGGCTTATCCAGACTAACATAAGCCTGCATTAAAATCTGAACTTGTATCATGGGAAGGCATGCTCTAGAGCCGTTTATGAATATAAACACAAGGATCCTTAAAAACCTTTAAAACGGAGTCCAGGAAGATATTAAAAGGGTGGTGTGTAATGACAGAGTGACGTTAATTTCAGAAGCACGCAGGATCCCGTGTTAATAAAGTCATTAATGGGAGGCAACAGTTCAGTTTACATTGCAAACTCCACGCCCATCCTTGTACGTGACACACAGTAAAAGAAAACAACCTTTCTCGCTAAAGCCAAGGATCCGAAGGAAATAAGGCTGCCACGCTGAAACCTATCTAGCCTGCCTCTCCTCTTTGAAGACCTTTAGACACAGATTAGAAGCTCAGGTACACAGAGCCGGGCTAGAGCAGAAACCTGTTAGTTATCTATTCTCAGCCACTACCGGAATTGAACTGCACACCAAGTATGAATAGAAAGGCACAAATCTGCATCGGTCCTGCATTAATAAAAAAACAGTAATTTACCTAAACTAAATTAGGAATGACAACTGGCCAATCAGTTAAAATCAGGCGTATAAATATACCGTGTGGTAGTAACTTTGTCTTGATTTGTTCTGTATGGGTGGGTTGCTTTTTTGTACTCCAAATATGATGCTAAATTTTGGAGAGGTAAATATGAATATATAATAATCCCTCAAAAAATAACACGATAACCCTGGTTGGGAGACAGATGACAAACAAGATAATCCCTTAGCAGGATACCCCACCGGGGGTCTGGTAAGGATCCCAAGAAAGCACAGAGGGACCAGGAAGGTCTCGTGGAGGACATTGTTAAAAATGGCTTGAAGAAAACATGTAATTTTGTTTCTTCTATTTTCTGTGAAATGAGCGATGTTTCAGCACCCTTGTGCTGAAATGACAATGAAGTCCCTTTTAACAATTTCCTAAAGGAACTAGAATTTGAATGGGCAGCACTAGAAAGATGAACTGATCTCATGGATTTTCTTAGTGCCATTTCACCTGCTGAAGTGCTTGGCTGTTTCCAACGAGAGGAGTTACAGATCACAAAAGTATAATTAATGTCAAGTGTCTTCATTCAACACGACAAGTGCCAAAGGCAAAGTTGGGTGAGAAGTCAGGGAAAATGGCAAGTTATGGTCCAGCACTTAAAATCTGTTTTCTCCTCCCTCTACACAAGAGCATACTGGGCTTGTCGGAAGTCTTGGTCTTTGGTGAGTAGAAACATCTAAAGCACAGACATGACAAGCATCAGTTTCTGTGTAATATTATGTTATACGAAGACTCTGAAAACCCTGTGAATTAAGGAATACAATCCATTTTATAAACTATTATAATAATTTTCAGAACTTCAAACTTCACATACGAATTTATGCCCTCATGATAGCAAATGTAATATATAGTTGGATAAACGTGCTTCAGAGTAATTTAAGACAACTGTGGCATCATGGCAGTTTCTGGATGGGTATGTTGCGAGGTATGGAGGTTTCTGGGTGAGGGATACCCCAACGGTGACCTAGAGGTGTGTGTAAGTCATTAGGGAGTAAATGTTTAGATCGGCCTGGATGTGGGGCTTATGACAATTCTGACCAATACTGAAGATGCCGTGTAGGTGCGGATGTTGTCCCTCTCATGAGGCAGATATCAAGTCAATACATGTTAACTGACTGACTGCATGGCCCAATTAACATTAAAAGCATTTAAGCATGCATCTTATGAAATAGAATTTGCTTATAGGCAAGACAACCCAAGAGCAGAATTCTTTGGACTTGACAGTTCACTACGGTCCCTTTTCAAAGCAGTAAAATCTCAAGCTACATTAAGAAGGCAATTCCCAGATCTTTTTTCAGTTAATTCATGAAAGAAATATTGAGAAGGGTTGTGGATTTCCAATGGCTCAACGAAGCCATTGGCAGCTCAAACCTTCAGAGAATCCAAGATTTACACCATACATAAAACACACACTTTATATCATGGCGTTTTTACTATAATACATGAAAAACCATTGGGGGCATGGTTTCCATGAGTTTCAGAGTGTTAATTTAACTTTCCTCTTGGTACAAAATAGTCAGTGGGATGAATAACTGAAGGGATCGTACTGTTTGGGGTGATTTAGTCACTTTATTTTAATAGCAGATTTAATGCATTAATAAAGTATTTGTGGCAGAAGCATGTGGGGAGAAACATGCTTACAAATCACAAGTAATTTACAACGCTGCTGCTGAGAACATCATTACCTCTACTACAAAAATATCCATTCTAACAGTTACATATTTCACCAAGACGCTGAAGTGCATCATAAGCCTTTATTGGGAAATCAACGGCCATTAAAGACAATTAATTTCTATGAGTTGTTGACGCTTTATAACAATTTAATAGTCCAATCACTATAAGCTTTATACCCTGCATATAGATGGGTGTAAAGTTCTTAATAAATCTTATGAATAAATATGTAACTTTAGGAATAAATCAGTTTGCTAGGGCTGTAGGTATGCTCTGCTCTTAATGGTGCAAATGTACCATCAATCAGTAATGGTGAACTTTCTTATTGCTGAATGGAATCAATAGATCGTTAACAAAAGAGTGCGCATACGCATCGGTGCCGTAGGCCATCCTTAGTTCATTATCATTTTTGGTAGTACTGACATAGGAGGTCTGACCTTTCATAAAAAAAAAGGGGGGGGTGTTCAAAATACCACAAGGATGGTTTGTTAAACCACTATTCTCTATACCAGGTTTACAAACCACTATTCTCTATACCAGGTTAAATCTGGAAAGCTATCTGCCTCTAATAAAGTGAAATTATTTTTTCAGGAACCTCAACATTCTTCAAATCTACCTTTGATCTAATTATGCCTTTAAGAACCTTAGCGGATGAAATCTGTTTTCAACATTATGTTCATTTTCACTATAAATATTTGTCTTTATCTAATTCACCTTGGTGTCCACATGGAGGAATATGCTGACGACAGAGTTCTTCCTGCCAGGAATGTTGATGTGAGGGCAAGATGGCTGCTGTTCTGGCTGCCGTTTTGGTACGTGAGGTGTTCTAGGACTTCGTGCTACAGGCGGAAGTACAGAAGGAAGATTCAAGTACCTTGGAGCCTGTTCAGCTTTGTGGAGCTGTTCTCTGAGCCCCGGACACCTGACTTCATGTCCCTTTATTGCGAGAGAATAAATCCTCACAAGTACAGGCCTCTGAAGTCAGGTTTTGTTACTAGGAGTGGATGCAAAACCTGATGTAGAAAGGTCAGAGCACTGCATGTAGACTATATATAAACTGCAATTGTAACTGAGATGATTTAAAAATATCTTTATCCAGGAAAAAGAGAAAAATTGGAAGCTAACCAAGTAAGTCTTTGTAAGTCACTAGCAAATGTGACTTCATATCTCTGAACTCATCACAGTAAAATATTACCTTGTGGAACATAACACGTCATGACCAGAAAATCATAAATAAGTTTTCCTAAAAATCATCTTTACTCTGAATTTATAGAGCGTAATGATTGTATAATGTATTTGGCAGTTAGAAGGTTTCCTGACCTTATTTTGGAAAACTATAAAATACCTGTCTAAAAAAGCATCATTATTTACTAGCAAGAACTTAAAATATTACTCCTGAGAAAAATGGATAGTGAGAGACTTACACATTAATAATCATTTGAAAACACCAACTGTATTGGATGTTTATCTTCTTACCCGAACATATATCTAATTACCACTCCTCTTGAGACCCTAAACAACATCCCAGTGTGGAAGAGAGGTTGTCCTCACGTGTGCCTTGAAAAACGAATCAGTGAGGCAAGCCGTGTTTTGACATTGTCCCAGATTTCAAAAGTATGTAGACCAAAGAAAGTGTTTCCTTCGGGTCCGAGAGAGACAAATTATTTATGCCTCTCTCATTTTGCCACTAAGGTGTCGGGGGCAGGGAGGGTAGTTAAAAGAAAGAACAAACAAGGGGCACCTGGGTGGCTCAGTCGGTTAAATGTCCGACTTCGGCTCGGGTCATGATCTCACGGGTCATGGGCCCAAGCCCCGTGTCGGGCTCTGTGCTGACAGCTCGGAGCCTGGAGCCTGCTTTGGATCCTGTGTCTCCCCCTCTCTCTGCCCTTCCCCGTCTCATGCTCTGTCTCTCTTTCTCTCTCAAAAATAAATAAACACGAAAGAAAAAAGAAAGAAAGAGCAAACTCTCATGACAGCACATAGAGCATGAAATATCATGCATGTCATGTAACAACCCCCAGCTCCACTTGGAGATGGAAGGTTAAAGTACAAAATGCCGCTAATGAGACACCAATTGAAAAATTTATATTCCAACCATTTATTCCAATGTCAGTCACTTTTGTATATTTCTATCACTTTTACTTAAATAATTTGAAGCAGTTTATAGCTAACGGCCCCCAAACAACACTATTCACAGAGACTTTTTTTTAAAAGCTGTTTGACAGGGGCGCCTGGGTGGCGCAGTTGGTTAAGCGTCCGACTTCAGCCAGGTCACGATCTCGCGCTCTGTGAGTTCGAGCCCGGCGTCGGGCTCTGGGCTGATGGCTCAGAGCCTGGAGCCTGTTTCCGATTCTGTGTCTCCCTCTCTCTCTGCCCCTCCCCCGTTCATGCTCTGTCTCTCTCTGTCCCCAAAATAAATAAACGTTGAAAAAAAAAAAATTTAAAAAAAATAAAAAATAAATAAAAGCTGTTTGACAAAATGAAGAAAGGACAAAATGTAAGAGAATTTTATGAAAGGACACATCTTTATCTGAACATAAAAACCTGGGTCAGCATGAAATTTACATCGGGGCAGTATGAAATTTAGCTGTTTTTTCTTCTCGACTGATCCTTCTATATCAACTGTTTGCTAAATTCCATTTTAAATAATTGTTAAATAATATGGCTGATTTAGGAGAAAATATTGAAAAACCTACAATTCCAAAAACACGTGAAACATAGCAAACATTTCAGTGTATTTGTTGATAAGGAAAACAAATAGAAAATAATGGCCTAATTCCCCAGTGTGTTTGGGTTTGAATTTAAGCATCTTCAAGGTGGTTCAGTAAATACATTTATTTTACTGTTACAATGGCAAGACTGGTCTCTGAAGAGATGATTTTGAAAATAGAACTAAATTTTAGCTCTGTTAGCAAATAATATGGAATAGGAATCCCTTTAGATAAGAGCCATTTGGGAGATATTGTTTCAAATGTCTCTAAGAGGCAAAACTTGTCTCACAAAAATAACACTTCTAAAGGGTCGGAATAATAATCTAATTGGGTAGTACAAGAAAACAGTTAACTTTCTGGAGGAAAAAGAAAACAACCACCAACCCTGTCATTTAATGCAGGTGTTGGAAGAGAAAAACCACATTTCTAGACGTTTTAAAAGCAAGCAGCAATCAGAACATGGACAGAGTGCTCTCCAGAAGGGATGGTTGTCATCCAAATTAATAAAAGTGAAGGCACAATGCCGCCGTGTCGTCTCCTGGCTCCTTATGTCTCTGAGTTCTCTCTCGTTCTCTTACCCAGCATCCCTGCCTTTGGCTCTACCAGTGGTGTGCTAATGAAGATGGGTCTCGATCCCAAGTCAGTGTGGGTCCCTTCTTTGTATAAAAGAATGTAAATTCTGCCATCCGTAAGTACATGACATCGTCAACTGACAAAAACATATAGAATTAATAGGTAAAACGCGAACATTTGCAATGCAAAGAAACACAAATAGTGGTTTTGAAAGTTAACTCCCACCAGTATCAATAAAAATTTTAGCATCAGGCAAAATTGGAGAGTTGTCTGAAATCTCCATTGTTCCCGCAGGTTGAACCCTTCTATTGGCAGGTATTAACGCTGCTCTGATATTTTTTAACATAATGTCCCTGAGGAATTTTACATTTGCCTTAATTCATGAAAAAAAAAAGTGTTCTTATGCAAATACACTAAGGAACTGACAACCATATACTTTGGAAAGTAAAATGCACACAAAGGGAGGAATTAAACACTGAATAGCTCATCTATTTGCAGATGAGGTTTTTGTCAAGTTTAGTTAGTAGTGCTTTGATGCAGACTGGAAATGATACCGATATTGAGTCTGCTGGAGTACTTACAATCCAAGTTGCACATTCTATCTAGATTTTTCTGTTGACTTTCAGTCATTTGAATTGATGGCTTTAAAAAAATTTTTTTTAATGTTTACTTATTTTTGAGTGAGAGAGAGAGACAGAGCACAAGTCGGGGACGGGGGAGAGAGAGAGGGAGACACAGAATCCAAAGCGGGCTCCAGCCTCCGAGCTGTCAGCACAGAGCCCAACACGGGGCTCAAACCCAGGAACCATGAGATCATGACCTGAGCCAAAGTCAGATGCTCAACCAACTGAGCCACCCGGGTGCCCCTGCATTGGAGGCTTTTGAAGTAACAAACTTCACCAGTTTGTTTTACTGCTGTAGGAAATGTAGGACTATAATAAATGCTACGCTATTATTTCATTAGTCTAAAAATCTACCAAAGAACAGAAAGTTGGCCTACTATGTTTTGCATAATAACAATGAAGCGTAACTGTCATTGATGTTTTAAATATCATCAAATGTAAATAAAAAGTAGGCCAGCGATTTGAAGTATAAAAACATCAACTTTCATTGATTCATCAAGCCATTATTGTTTTCTGTGTGATGTTCCATGGCTGCATAAAGCAAGGTATTTCCCTGGTGGACAAATACCAAATTCCTGTGTTTGATTAACAGGTACAACGATCTGGTGTAGCATACCTTTCAATAATATCTGTATTTTCTTCATTAATATGTAATTGAGTCTTCAAAATGTTTAGTCCTCTGTGAGATAAAATGACAAGACTTAATTATTCCTGCATACCTTGCATAACAATTTTTTCTGCCGTAGTTAATTAGAGAAAAAGTGTAGATATCTCACATAGCAGGGAACTGACCTCCTCCCTTGTCATGGAGACCTAGTGCCAAATTAACATGTGTGCCAGTGACAGAAAACATTATCAGCTAGATTTTAGATTAAAATAACAACATTAATCCCACTCAATTATATATATATATATATATATATATATATATATATATATATATATATAGTTTACTTCGTATGTGGTACTGATTTTAAGATGCGGAATTTGTTCCTTGACCAAAACGAATGCAGCTGTTATAAAAAGAGCTGATTAGCACCATTTTCAGTCACGCCAAAGATGCTACCACTTATGCTGAGAAAGTGCCTCTGTACCTGCAAGTCTCAATGGAAAGTGCCCTACGGAATCCATTCTGGTTTTTTTTTTAATGTTTATTAATTCTTGAGAGAGATAGACAGACAGACAGACAGAGCATGAGCGGGGAGGAGCAGAGAGAGGGAGACACAGAATCCGAAGATGTCAGCACAGAGCCTGTTGTGCGGCTCGAACCCACGAACCACGAGATCATGACCCGAGCTGAAGTTGGACGCTCAACCCACTGAGCCACTCAGGCATCCCTATTCTTCTTCTTCTTCTTTTTTAAAAAACTACTTTCATTCCTTTTTTTAAAATAATTTTTTAAGTTTATTGTATTTATTTTGAGAGAGGGAGGGACAGAGAAAGGGGGAGAGAGCAGAGGAGGGCCAGAGAGAGAGAGGGAGAGAGAGAGAGAACCCCAAGCAGGCTCTGCACTGTCAGCACAGCGCCTGATGCGGGGCTTGAACTCGCAGACTGTGAGGTCATGCCCTGAGCCAAAATCAGAGTCAGATGCTTCACCGACTGAGCCACCCAGGAGCCCTGGGAATCTATTCTAACAGCAGCACGATTCTGAGAAGGCTGAAGAGGGCACCTGCTCTCAAAGTCTATACACAACACACATCTCATGCTCCTTTGAATTCTGCTCAATTTCTATCTTATCTTTCATTGCCGGTTTCCTACACAAAAACCACGTGTCAGTGCCCAGTGCTTCCCAATTTCCTATAAGCGAAGATAGTCCTTGACAGGAGTATTCACAAATTCGGCACCTGCCTCTTCCACTGGCCATTGCAAACTGCATTATACTTGAAAACCTCATGCATGAAAAGTTGCTTTGCCCAAATTAAAAGGCCACTCTAAACCTTAGATTATACCGAAATACGCCTTTTATTCTCTTGCGGTTTCATTTACTTTTAAACACACTTTGCCTACAATTTTTAGGTGATGCATCTACAAGGTGAGACCTTTTGTGCTAAGCTTATTTTAGAGCACGAAAAGTGATTGAAAATACATGATCTGTAAAAGATCTTTGTCAGAGCCATAACTATTGCCTAGAATAGCATGGTGTTTCTGTTAATTGTTCTCAAATTTTAAACAAATTGCAGATAACCCCTGAAGAAACCATAATCCAGGCAGCTAACAATGGTTAAATCTATTTGGGTGAGAACTCAGCTGACCTGGCGATATTCACAGTGAAACTCTTCGTATGCCTTTAAAACAGCAATGCCTCTATGGGGGAAATACAGCATTTCTATCTTTGTAACTTTCTTTTTCTGTAGCAAAAATGCATGTGATGTTGCCAACAGAAGAGAGAGTAGGGGACTGGGTAATTTACAGGGTGTGAATTTCATTAGCGCTTCAATAGCGTAAGGGGACTAGGGTGCAAGGGAAGAGAATTGCTATGATATGCATGCCCAATTAAGATCCTTCTGCACAGAGAATTAGCATTTTTATTTTGGAAGAAAAGGGCTGATCAAGCACACGTGACAGCAATTTCCACTTTTACTCATTCACAAAAATGAATGTGGCAGATACTGTTAGGTGCCTGTAGTGAAAATAGCTGATTTTAAGAGCCTGGTGTTGAGTAAGAGAGGTAAACACGTGGCATAAATAATTCACTTCATGCGTTCACTCAGAGGTTATTCAGAGAGATTTATTTAGATGAGTAAAACGTATAATGTGCCCCTACTTTAAGGAATTCCTCAAATCACCTTCCAGACTGAACTTAATACAAAGTGCTTCAGAAAACATAAATGTATTTGTTTTCTTGTTGCATATTACAAGTTTCCTGTAGAGATTCAGGTAACCTCTAGTTTTTGTTTTTTTTTTTTTTTTTTTCACAATCATGAGTGCAAGGCTATTTTTTTTTTTGTTTATTTATTTATTTTGAGGGAGAGAGCGCGCCAGCAGGGGAGGGGCAGAGAGAGAGAGAGAGAGAGAGAATACCAAGCAGGCTCTCAGCCATCGGCGTGGACCCAGACTTGGGGCTTGAACTCACAAACCCTGAGATCATGACCTGAGCCGAAGTCAAGAGTTGGAGGTTTCACTGACTGCACCACCAGGCACCCCAAACCAAGACTATTTTTTAGCCCAAACAAGGTTATAAAATGCATATATTTGTAAAACTACATAAGCATGCTATGTGTGATTGAGTAAAACTCAAAAGCGTCTTCTCTATGTTCATATAAAAATTACTCTCCCAGAAAACTTCGGATCCCTCATCATGTTTTAGTAGATGCAGATTTTCTGCCAATTCCCAGTGATGTGACTATTTACTTCAGGACAAGGATCAGTGTGACCATCAGTAGAGAAAAGTTAATACATTAGTTCAGTGCTTTCATACAATAAAATTAGGAATTATTTTACCACTGATATTTGTATCCTAGGAAAAACCTAGCATGCTTCAAAGGTATTGACAAGGAATCACTCAGTAAATAAGAAAATCTAAGTTGTCAGCACTACACCTTATGTTGATAAGCTATGATTTCATGGGGCACCTGGGCAGCTCAGTCGGTTAAGTATCTGACTTCGGCTCAGGTCACGATCTCACGGTTTGTGGGTTCGAGCCCCACGTCGGGCTCTGTACTGACAGCTCGGAGCCTGGAGCTCGCTTCGGACTCTGTATCTCCTTCTCTCTCTGCCCCTCCTCTGCTCATGCTCTGTCTGTCTGTCTCTCTCTCAAAAATGAATAAACATTAAAAAAATTTTTTTGAATAAAATAAAAATAAATAAACAAATAAGATCTAAGCTGTCAACACCATGCCTTATGTTGATAAACTCTGATTTCGTGTTACATTCCGGATCCAACATTATTTTTTTTTCAGTTGTGAAGGTTAATTGCATCTTTCCTGTGACTAATTTATTTGTGAGGCTGACTTTTCCTCCATATTAATGTTCTTCCTTGCATAACGGGGGGGCCGCGGAGAGGCAGCTTCTGTTGCCTCCGGGTGGGCCATGTGACCTGTCCCCGTCAATGGAACGTGAATGGGGAGGCGGCCGGGAGCGTCATCTCCATTCTCCCAAGGACAAAACCACACACCCACCAGGACGGCTCACACCCCCCTTGCGCTGTAAGGTGGGTTTGCATTCTTGTCTGTTGCCTGTCATCCATTTATGTGTTGCTGAGGTACAGCATTCCCTTCCTTGCCTGGGTCCAGGATAGAGTTTGCCATCAAAACAACATGCACACGATTTGGGAAGACAGTATTGGAGGAGAAGCAGTGACCCCCAGAGCTGGCTGCAGTCAGACTCTGGGCAGATGCAGGGTTCATTGCGACTCCCTGGGGAGCTTCCGGAGAGCCCCTCCTCACTGTGACCGAACGGGACGGTCGACAAGAGCTTCTCGGAGATTCCTGAGAACTTCTGCAGCTTCCGGGTGAGTCTGAGAAGCACCCACTTGGGGGCATCAGGCTGCCTGAGACCAGGTGGCTTCCCTGGTCTTCAGAAGTCCTGTGAGATGCCAGTTCTTACACTAAACCTCTTCTACCCAAAATGCATAGCGTGGCCTCCATTATCCAGATCGGTCCCTAAAATGCACGAACAACTTCTATGGAAAGCTGCTAACATTTTAGGTGCATCGGTTATCCCCTGTAGCATTAACCTAATTAAAAGACAACACAATGTTTTTAGAAAATTTCAAAGCAGTTTTCGAAGTAAAATAAAAATGTTCATCCTCCTAATATCCAGCACATCTGCTGACTTTTAACTGTGTCCTTTATTCAAGACCAATACATATTTGGATTTGAATAGTTCTCTAAGCTATGTGCTTAAACAACTTCTCCTAATTTCAATGGTTCATAGCCCGAAACTTTAACTCACGCACGTGTAAATTCTTTGCACACACAAGCCCACTTATCGTTCTTATTTTAGCCTGTCTTAGTTTTGAAGGTTTATAAGGTAAAGCACTATGCTATATCCTAATACTTGGGTGAAATCTCTTTCTTGAACAGTCTTAATTATTTTAAGAGAATTACCTTACAAATTCACAGAATACTCCTTTGAAGTAAAAAAAGAACTTGGAAAGAGTGAAGAGGAACTCTCAATGAGATTTTCTCAAATCACATTTTTAATTGACGTGGCAAAAATAATAGACAGAACCAGAATCCAGTGAGTTTATAAAAAAACAATGGTTGTCCAAAAGCAAAGGGGCCTATGCTACCTGCCTATTGAAAAATAACAGACAATGAATCATTTGCAAATAAGTGCCTATGAAAGATAAAACTATAGACGAGATAACAAAAAAATTCCCATAAAAACTGTTGACTAAATAATAAAATTCTGGATTTTGAATTAATGTGCCAAAATTAGTGACTTTCCCAAGTAGAAACAGTTCATAAATACAATGAAATAATAGAATCTATTTTCAAAGCCAACAAAAGCAGATAAGTAGGAATACACCTTATAAGATATACACACAATCTATAAAATAAGATGTGTGTTCATATAAAATATGTCTCTGTGATAAAGTAAAAGGCAATGTTGCCTTCTCTTTTCCATGTGTACTTTTCCAATGTGTACTTTTACATCCCTGCAAAATACAAATGGCAGCTGGACCAGCCAGCTGTCTCAGCCTGAGTGTTGCTTCACTGCCTCTAAGTGATGGTGGAAGGTGTTCATAATTCTTAGGGTGTTGTGACTGTTGAATAAGATTATTTATAGCCCTTTGTGCAAGGGCAGAAAAGTGATCAAAGACCTTTTGTACAATAGTAATTATTTGGCTTTTAGAAGTTGCTTATGTCTGGAGAGACTGTATTTCTGAAAAATTTCAAATATAGTTACTTTTTGGCCCTAATGTAGCAACTAATGTCATTAGTGACATATTTATACAGATAATAGTAGAAAACACTTTTAAAACTGGTAATCATTTATGTATTTTTTAGTTTATTCCTGAAGGGTGACTCCTCCTACATTAGTTAGAAGAACTCATGACAATAAGATATAATTATTTTTTTTCGAGTTTATTCATTTATTATTTCTGAAAGAGAGAGAGAGAGAGCACATGCACACACAAGAGGGGGAGGGGCAGAGAGAGCGAGAGGGGGACAGAGAATCTAAAGCAGGCTGCCTGTCAACACAGAGCCCAATGTGGCGCTCGAACCCACGAAACACGAGATTATCACCTGAGCCAATGTCGGATGCTTAACCAACTGAGCCACCCAGACACTCCAAGATATAATTCTAATTGAAAGAAAAAAATATTATAAGAAGGGACATAATACATAGGCTAGCTGTAATCAAATACCATAATTTGGAATATCTAACATACTTAAAAGGATATAATTCTGATTAGATGCCAGTTACCCAAGTGGTTATAATAAAGTTTATTATATTGATCTTTCCTGAAATTTCACTTGCTTTTGATGCTTCAGCATGAGTTATCTACTAGAACAAATTTCATCTTGTCTGCTTGGTAACATTCACCTAGGAAATCTAGATGAACCAATGATTCCCACTACAGGTAGATTTTTAATAAGCAAGGGAGGTTAAAACATGTGTTCTTGCCCAAGAGGAGGAGAGCCTACCAACAGAAGAGGGCACTAAGGGACTAAGGTGCATACCCAGCACCTACTCAGCCCAATGAAAACCACATCATATAATCTGGTTTTGCCTAGAGACATCCCTGAATGAAGCCAACACAGATTGAGGACTATGGGAAGAATAGAATCAGCTGTAAAGTTAGAAGCCATCATCTTTGTAGAAGTTCAAGGAAATGAGAGGCCAGTGGGAGTTGAGATTTCAAAGAAAGCCTGCAAGATAGAAGGGAGGCATAAAATTGAAGCATGAGGTTGTTAAGGACGCCCAGAAAAGGCAGGAGCAAAACACATTGTTGGGTGGGGGGAGGGATAGGGAGCACTCAATGATAGGCAACAACATAGAGGTAGAAGTCAGTTCTTTGCACGTACAGACTCATTTCATCTTTTCAGCCACCTCAACACACTGGTATTATCATCTCCTTCAGGCACAGTTTGATTAACTACTTTGTCCAAAGCCACACCAAGAGTGACTGGACCGGCCCCTACATCTGTAAGAAAAAGTAGACCGTGATCATCATATCAACAATTTTCACAGTTGGGCAAAGGTGGAGGGGGAGTGGTGGCTAATGAGGACAACAGGGGGCACGGCTGGGGCTGGTGTGAGGAAACACAAGCCCCACATCAACCGTGATGAGGCCAGGGGACAGAGAGTCGGAAGAGGAATGACCAAAACTGGAAGATAAACAATTTGATGAGCTGTCTGCTTTAACACCATCTTAAGTGGTTGTGTGTTTCTTTCCTACACAGGATGGGAGCTCAGTGGCATGCCTAGGAGTGCCAGCTGTGAAAATGTTGAAGGGATGAAGCAAAAAAAGGGGGTGCCCAGGACTCATGACAGGAACAGGCAACTGAGTATTAGTGAGGCAGTAAAATTGGGATAATCCGCCTGGTTGACTACCTTCCTCTCAGCTTATTCAAGAGAATTGAGAGTATCAAGATGAGCCCAGTATCTCATTAACTCTGTTTTTCACTAGAAAATTTCTCTCGGCAGTGAAACAGAATCACCGGTGAGAAGCGTTTAGAACCATTATTCTGCTTACCTGGTTTATTTATTTACCCCAGCTGACCACCATGGGGCAGCGCTCCAAATTAATAGGGCGTTCTAAATACAATCTTTCTAGCAAAGTCAGAAGTGTAAGAGTGATACTGTGCATTTAGCCTCATTCTAAGTTTGATTAGGAATTAGTGCTCCCAGTTTCTCATAGGCAATTGCTCCCCAGATCAAGATTAACATGCAAAGGGTAAATCACATAATTTGATTTCACTCAGTGGGTTCATGTGTCTCTGGTTCTCTTGACTGGAATTTGGTCTTACAATGTAACATAGGGGGCATTCAGTGTTTCATTTTCCTTCCTGCTTCGTACTGTGCTCCTTATTTATTTGCTTTCCAAGATCATACCCAATAAGAAAGTGACCTTTCTGAGTGTACAGAGATGAAATCTAGACTTGCCCAACGCCAGAGCTTGGCAGGCATAGTCACCACCGTTAACTTCATCAGGAAGGGTCAGCATGCTCTGGGTCCTTCCCGCTTGCTCTGGATGACGGGGCTCATTTCCCGACTGATTCTGCCGCATCGTCAGAGTGGTCAGGAAGACCCTGGACTCAGGGGCAGGTCAGGATGGAAAGGTGTGCTGGGAGAAGCTCAGCTCTGGGCGCGCCCAGCCCTGGGAAATATAACATCTAGAGTTCCAGTTCTGAGGGGCTGGCCCTGGACGATGCTATGGTGCCGGGGAGTAACGGACTGGTATGACAAGCGTCCTCTGTGGGTCTGCCACTCTCCACACCTTCTGCAAGTTGCCAGGAAGAGAAAATGACAGGATTCAGGACTTGAAGACCTCCCCGACCATCTGCATCCTGCACCTTCTCGTTCCCAGCCACAGAGTGTTCACCTGCCAGGGGAGGTGCCTCGGGATGAAGTTGAATTCACGTGTCATCCAGCTGGGGCTCCCTTCCTAGGATCACATTGCCTAAAAGTCCTACGGCATAACCGGAAGGCCCGAACAAATCCTTATGGGTAGAGTCAGCATTCATAGGTCCATGGTCAGTTCTGAAAATTCCCAATTCCCTGGGTCCTTTAATTTCAGGAGGCCAAGGATATCAATTTTTTTTTAACTTACAGATATTTAAGCCTTTCATTGATTAGACTTGAAGACAGGAAAGTGACCAAATAAAATGCCAAATAAAGCAAGTTCCTAAAGATTATCCAGAGCAGAACCGAAACTCTATCCTCTGGCAACTTTGCTTGAAAACAGAGTTTTAATGAACTATTCACTCTTGTTCATAGAAAAGTAGTGAAATCAGAATGCTGATAGCTTATCAGGGCCTTTACCTTGTTGTCTAGGCCCCTTTTTATCTTTTTTTTTTTTTTTAATGTTTATTTATTTTTGAGAGAGAGAGCATGAGCGGGGGTGGGGAGTGAGGGGAGGACAGAGAGATAGGGGGACAGAAGATCCCGAAGCAGGCTCTGTGCCGACAGCAGCAAGCCCAATGCGAGGCTCAAACTCACAAACCGGGAGATCACCATCCGAGCTGAAGTCAGACGCTCAACTGACCGAGCCACGAGGCGCCCCATCGGCCCCTTTTATCTTGTGTGTGATGTTCACATGTTTCTTATTTTTTCAGAGTTGCTTTTAATATGTTATAGAAGAATATGTGATAAGGAAAGTTTAAATGTAGACTACGGCACCCAAAACCCTAAACATTCATCAACAAGGCTGCATGAGTCACCAGCCAGTATCTCATTTGTGAGCCATGATTCAAAAGTTTAAAATTAATCATTGAATTACTTTTTGATCATTTGTTATAATAGCCATAGTAGAGAAAGCTATGAGAAATAGTGGCGTATGGTAACATTTTTAATATCTCTGGGGGACTTATCTAAAGGTATCCGTATTTAGATATAATTAATTACCTGAATAAGCTAAGAAAATTTCATTTTCTTCATATAAGCATGAAACAAAAATGAGTAAGAGACATGGAAATTGGCTCTACATTTCTACTTTTAAATGAAGATTAATTTTGATAATATTTTATTCAATCACAGAGCTTGAGCTGACATTCACTGCATGTCTATGGCTTTTTTCGCAGTAACCCTGGGGGAGGTGGGGACGTGAACGTTTTTGTAAGTGACAGACAGCTGATGCAATTTACTTTCAGTTACTTCAATAATGAGTACAAATAGTTAAATTCCTATGTACTTTCAAATATTAGTCTTTATTACTCTGTCGCTTCTGTGGATAATTTTACCCACACATAGGTTTACAGTTTAAAATAGATACAAATGAAAGAGATTGATTCGAATCAGCTTGAATCTCTTCTCAGTCCCAGAAGGTACTATTGGTGATGGATGATGATGCTTATTCGAAAGGATACAGGTACATTTGTGTCTAAAATAGTTCAGTCCAGTCTATTGGCCTATGTCATCTTTTCGTAGGAGAATTATGAGCAACACCAAAGATACTGTACTAGTAAATTAAGATAATTCCAAGCTGTTCGTGCATCAGTTCAAATGACTTGAAGGGAAAGAATAACTTGTTTCAATGTCTCTGCTTGTTTACTAGTCCATGACTGTACTCATCAAACACAAAACAAAGAAACAAAAGGAATGGAAATCTGGGCAAAGGATCATCTTTTTTTTTTTTCTCTCATAAAGCAGGACTTAGAAATACCCGCCACTAGTGAGAAGAAAGAGAGGATTTAGGTTGCAGAAAAGTCCTAACAGGATGAGAATTCTGTATGCTTACAAAATAATAGATAGATAAAAGCAGGTGAGCAGTGATGGTATCCATAATGTGCTTATGCATATACTAACGTTCTGTGTAAGGTGATATTTCTACATACGGTGAAAGATAAATATAAAAGAAATAAAGGTGTTGATAAATTCTTCTAATTACAGAGGTCTGATGTTGTGAAAGGCCAGCCTATGATCAGCAGTATGGCAATGATTACATTTGTTTAAATGTAAACATCCTATCATACTTTGGCCTAATAGTTGCATTGCTATGTGAGACGTAGCTCTTACACTCAGTTCAAAAGAAATTATGAACTTCAGAACTCGCAGGGCCATCAGGCTTGGGGAAAAGCTCATAATCCTTGCAGAAATTAATGAACGGCAGCTCTTGCTTTTATTATAGTCTTGGTATATTAGCTTCTCAGTCTTTCTAGTATCCGTTGCAACAGTGTCTTTGTCCAATTGGCCTTGTTGATGGGAGATCATGCTGGATCCTTCTACTCCTTTGTATTGGTTATCCACCCAAGAGCACAGATAGACATTACCTTTGTTTATTAGCCCCTGACTCTTTATCTGGCTCAGTCTAGGCCCAGAACATATTTGGTAAACAAGTGAGCCTTCTTACCTGGAATACCTATATTTTCTCCAATTAGCAGTTGCTCTAAGGCAGCAATTGTAACACTATTTTATTTTTTTTAAGAAGCCTCCAGAAATCATCTTGACAGAGATCTTATCTGTTTTTTTTTGTTTTTTTTGTTTTTTTTTTTATTTTTTATTTATTTTTTTTTTTTTTTTAATTTTTTTTTTTTCAACGTTTATTTATTTTTGGGACAGAGAGAGACAGAGCATGAACGGGCGAGGGGCAGAGAGAGAGGGAGACACAGAATCGGAAACAGGCTCCAGGCTCTGAGCCATCAGCCCAGAGCCCGACGCGGGGCTCGAACTCACGGACCGCAAGATCGTGACCTGGCTGAAGTCAGACGCTTAACCGACTGCGCCACCCAGGCGCCCCTGTTTTTTTTTTGTTTTGTTTTTTTTTTTTTTTTTTTATCACATTTCGGCTACAGAACACATTAAGTTACCATCCACGTATCATCAAATTTTGTGTTATTGCCTCAGACTGGGGGTAGGCACACCATGGCCCATGGGCCAAATCTAGCCACACCCCTCCATTTCTACATTGTCTGAAGGGGCCATCATGCTGCTATGACACTGTATGTGACTCCCAGGGTCGAAAATAATTACTACATAGCTCTTTTCAGAAGAAGTTGGGCAAACCCAGCCATAGACTGTCATTGAATTATAACATTGCTATCTATTACTACCACCACTGCTACCATTTCAAAGTGAGGGTGAGGGGGAGGGAGTGCTTAGTCTTTGTGTCGCACATGTTAGAAGGTCAGTAGATATTTCTGACTTACTACCACACGCATGTGCGTAGAAGTTAGTTGATCACTAAGTCATGAGCTTTATGGTATATGGTTTACGGTATATGGTGGAGAAACTATGATAGACAATCAGAAATGAGCTGATCTAGCTAGAGCTAGTAAGAGAGAGTAAATGAAGATAAAAATACAGAAAAACAGGATATGTCAAAATTTTAAAGCCTCTGATTTTTTTCCAGGCCAAGTTCTAAATTGTTACTTAGGCTTTTGGGAATAATCATCTGAGTTTTCTGATGCATTTAACGACAGCATATGAGTCAATATCGAACAAAAAATTGAGATTTTAACTAATACTCTAAAAATAGCATTTTTGCCCTTCTTACAATCGCATTTATTACCCAACTCTTTTAGATTCACAATATGTTTGAAATTTGTGCCGTCAGCTTATTTTCTTTAATAATCTTAAGGTGGTTTCCATTGGATAAGATTAAAAGTGATTTCGTGGTGCAAAGTCACCAAAGTTGTGTGTTGGGATGTGGAGGAATTTAATGCATTTTAAAACTTTAAAGAAGTAGGGAAGAGAATAAGAACTCAAGGAACGGCATTTTGCTTTAAAATAAAAAAGTAGAGTAGTTCCATTTTTAACTTTTTGAGGAACTAGGTATTTTCCCAAAGAATACAAAAACACTAATCCAAAGAAGTACATGCACCCCAACGTTTATAGCAGCAGTGTCAACATTGGCCAAATTCTGGAAAAAGCTGAAGTATCCATCATCTGATGAATGGATAAATAAGATGTGCGATTTATATAAACATATATGATGGAATATATATATATATATATATGTACACACACATATACATATATATATATAATGGAGTATATATATATAATGGAATATATATAATGGAGTATAAACACACATTATATATATGTATATATTTAATATATATATAATGGGATATCACTCCAGTCATTAAAAACAATTAAATCTTGGGGCGCCTGGGTGGCGCAGTCGGTTGAGCGTCCGACTTCAGCCAGGTCATGATCTCGCGGTCCGTGAGTTCGAGCCCCGCGTCGGGCTCTGGGCTGATGGCTCGGAGCCTGGAGCCTGTTTCGGATTCTGTGTCTCCCTCTCTCTCTGCCCCTCCCCCATTCATGCTCTGTCTCTCTCTGTCCCAAAAATAAATAAATGATGAAAAAAAAAAAGAAAAAGAAAAAAAAGAAAAAAAAACAATTAAATCTTGCAGTTTGCAAGGACATGGATGCAACTAGAGTGTACTATGCTAAGCAAAATAAGTCAGAAAAGACAAATACTATATGATTTCACTCATATATGGAATTTAAGAAATAAAAGGTGAACATGGGGGAAAAAAAGAGAAGGAGGCAAACCAGAAAACAGACTCTTCACTGTAGAGAACAAACTGATGGTGTCCAGAGGGGAGGTGGGGGAGGGGTGGGTGAAATAAGTGATGGAATGAAGGGGCACACTTGTCATGACGAGCACTGGGTTTTGTATGGAGGTGTTGAGTCGTTATATTGTACACCTACAACTAATATTATATTGTATGTTAACTAACTGGAATTTAAACAAAAACTTTAAAAAAAGGAATAAAGAGACAGATTGAATTTTTAAGAATTCAACTTTTCACTGATTAGAAGTGATTCATTTAGTAAAATAAGGCATAAAATTAGAAGATAAAGGAAGGTATAAAGATATATTTGTTAAATATAAGTAAGTTAGATATATTTGTTAAATATAAGTAAGTAAATATATTTGTTAAATATAAGTAAGTTAAATATAAGTAAGTAAATATAAGTAAGTTAAATATAAGTAAGTAAATATAAGTAAGATATATTTGTTAAATATAAATAAGTTAGTTAAATATAAGTAAATATAAGTAAGTAAAGTTATGATAAAATTCTAAAGCATTCAATGTTAATAAATATATTTTATTTATATTTAATATTCCTATATATTTAATGGATATATTAATGTGCAATATCAATTGAATATAGCCTAAAACAAGATATTGTGTTTAAAAAATAAAAGTCAAAAGTAATTTCCCAGAAAAAAAAAAAACAAGAAAAAGAATACAATTAAGAATCTTTGTTGTTGTTTATTTATCTATTTTGAGAGAGAGAGAAGGGGAGGGGCAGAAAGACAGAGAGACATAATCCCAAGCAGGCTTCTTGCCATCAGTGCAGAGCCCCATGAGGGGCTCGAACTCACAAACTGTGAGATCATGACCTGAACCGAGATTAAGAGAGGATTAACTGACTGAGCCATCCAGGCGCCCCAAGGATACATTTTTAAAAACATATGTGCGATTTGTTGAGGAAATAACGATGTTCTTTTTGCCATAGAATGAAGTACTTGACATGATATATTAAAATTTACAAAGACCTCTCCCTACCTCTCGTGTGTATCCCCAGTTCCACCTTGAAGAGTTTATTGGTTGTGGCTGGAAGTCGAGTTCTTCTCGAGCTGCATCTCAGAGAAAAGCTTTACATCGTTTAGCCATTCATCACAGTCTTAGTGTTGAGTTTTCTGCCTCTCATTGGTTCTGACCAATTCATCATTTTACTAAATGACCACTACAATTTGTTTCCCTCTAATTACCATACCCAGGGCTGTAATACTTTGGGGAAAGTCATTTATTATATGTGTATTCGAAAGTACATCAGAAAGTCTGAGAAAGACATTCAAGTTTGAAGAAAGAGGTGCCAGTTCTGAAGGTCTTATGTAGACTTTGTCTTAGCTCTCCTGTGGAAGCAAGACTAACGTCGGTACCTGCCCAAAGAAATCACGTGTTCCAGTCCTGCCATATGCATGTTAATTTCCCCTTCCTTCTACAAAAACTTAAGATTTACTTTGAAGCGACTGCAGGCTATCAGAAGATACCACATGTTCCCACTGCCTTTGGACATTTATTTCAGTAATTCCTTTTTATTTCTCATTGCTACGTTCTTCTCTCTACCTGAATAAAAAACCATATGTCATTTTGTTTTTGTTTAACAAAGCAAAATTTCAACTTAGCAGGTGCACATGAAGGCAGTTTTAAAATTTTTCTCTTCATTCCATATTTCCAATCTCCTTGAATTGCTTATGTAGACAGATGTCTACTCATACCTTTTTAGAGTTTTAATTTTAATTTTACAGTGTTAAGAATCCAAGCTTATTCTGATGTGCTTCTTAACTACCGTCAGAGTAATTTGACAAAATCTTGTGAGGATTATTCATAGATGAGGGCAACAGTGGGTTTTCTTCCAAGATCTTGAAATGATGGAATATTCCATTTTGCTAAAATGTAGAAGTAGCTTGTAAGGTATGCCAGATCTGTGCTAGATTTCCACGGGGAAGAATGGATGAACCAAGTAAACCGTGTCTCTGCATAAGGCACTGATCTTATCACCTCCAGACTGAAAGCTGTGTCATTCTTAAGCTGGTCACCCTCCAGTAAAATCCATCTGGCTCCACGTGTCAGCTGCCTGAGACGCTCAGATAAAAGCTGTGGTTCGTGTAGTTATCGGTGAGCCTGGGCTATTTTGCCTGTGCATCTCTGGGGTAGAGCACGGAGTGCTGGTTACAGACACCTTCCTTCTGCTGAGTCACTTTGATCAACGAGGACATCATCAGCAAAGGTAGAAGCGCCAGAAGGAAAGAGAAAACCCAAGAACATCGCATGCCTCATGTGAGGAGTCAGGGTTCCGACCCTGTTGAGGTCTCCTCGTGGGGAGAATGAACAGAAAACCCAGAAGACACATCTCCACTCTGACTCAGTGCCTAGTACTGTTCTACTCGGAGCCCTTCCCTGCCTCAGGGCCCGTGAAGTTTCTGGAGCCTTTTGTTTGGGATTTTTCAGAAGTAAAATGACCCCAGGTGTCACTGACGCACCTGAATAGGGACTGATGTGCATTTGCATCAGGGAAATGGAGGCTTGCCTTGCTCATTTTGGGCTTCCTGCTGGAATCAGCCACTCCCACACCTGACAGCTTGGTTCTCTCTCTCTCAGCTCAGCCGAACGACTGACACCATGCCTGCCTCCCCCTCTCTTTCCCTTTGCTTCTCTTTCCTCTTGCTTCTTGCTGCATATTTTAAATTCAAACCACAGATCATGTGTGTATCATTTATCCATCAACGGCCCCTTGTTTCCACATCGGAACCTGGAGGACATTCGGCTGAGTGAAATAAGCCAGACACAGAAAGACAAATATTGCAGGATTCCACTTACGTGTGGAATATAAAAAAGTTTAATTCATCAAAGCAGAGATAAAATTATGGTTGCCAGAAGTTGAGGGTGGGGAAAATGGGGAGATGTTGGCCAAAGAATACAATAGTTTGGTTACGAGGGAGGAGTAAATTATAGAGATTATAGGCACTGCGTGGGGACTGACTATAGTTAATACTGTATTGTACATTTGAAATTTCCTAAAGGAGTACATCTTCAGTGTTCTCACCATAATATATAAATGCTTACACCACATGTGTTTCTTCTAGATTAATAGAGACGTGCCTTTGCGGTGTATGGTCCCCGGGGGGAGCCTGGCTGTCATACGTGGTGGGGACTGCCACTGCATCAAGGAAATTTCTCGCTATGACAGAGACAGGAAGCAAACAAAAACAAAAGATAGTTCGCTGGAAGCCGAGCTATCCCAGCCTGAGTGGCAGGGCCCGGGCTGTGGATAGATTGGTGACTGCAGGGAGGCCGCCAACAGTGAAGCTTCTTGTCCTCCTGCTTTTAGGTAATTTGGCCTTAAAAGTACCTGGGATATTGTCTGTCTGTCGGGGAACTGCCCTCGGCAGGCCCCCTGGGAAAAGAACCGTTAGGGAAGAAAATAAGGTTCCGCAAGAGATTGTGCGGCCTTACGTTTAGCCCTCGCCATCCTCTATGGAGACTCCTCTACTTACAGGAAGGATAGCCTCACACCTTTGCAAGCAAAGAGGGCCTGTAAAGGAGAGACATATGGATTTGAAAGCCCCACTCCGGCAACTAAGGAGTGTATCTCTGGGCACAGGTGACTTCAACCCCAAGGCCCACCTGGCCCCCCGGGGGCATTCCAGATGATGACTGAACCTAGTCGGTTAAGCTACAGAATGGTTCATTGGTTCCTAGGTGCATTGTCTCTCTGAGAATGTATGAGGCATGGGTTTCTAAGGCCTTTTCGGCCCCTTTCTGGCACCTCGGACCGAGGCAGACACATTGTTCTTCTGGCCTCATGTGGTTAGGAGGTCGTGTCCCTGTAACTGTTCCACTTGAGGTGTTGAGAAATGGAGGGCCTTTCACAAGAACAGCAAAGCAAATGCTTTATAGACTAATAACTATAGATAAGTGCAGATGCATAATGGAATAATGTAAGAAATTAATCTATAATCAAAGGGTATGAGGGAAAGTTAGGGGAAAATCACCATGTTATTTCTTAAAAGTTGTTTACACATAGGAACATTGTCAAAATCAGGTAATGTTAGAAAAACATAGATGACGTATGCCGCAAGGAAATCACTAGCAAATATAATGCCACGTTTGCTACAATAAATCGGCCAGTTCAACCCACTGCGGTTGTCTGTGTCCATTTTTATTTTTTGTTTTTATTTTAGTTTTTTATTTGAGTTTTAGTTTTTTACTTTAGTTTTTTATTTTCTAGTTTTTTATTTCAGTTTTGTTTTATTTTCACCGACGCCGTTCTTCCTTCGGGAACCCCTTGTTGTTGGAGCTGGTCTCCAGCAATAGTCGCTCTATTTAAAATAAAGACAGGGAATAAATAAATAAATAAATAAATAAATAAATAAATAAAATAAAGACAGGGATCCCAATCATTCTTGGGTTACAAAAATCTGAGAAAGAATTGTCAAAGAAAAAGTGGTAGATGAGAGAAAAGACAAAAGTTTAAGGGGTGACTGATGGCTACAGGACTGTAACTGATTAAAACTTCCTGGCTTCTACAATAAAACAGGAGGAAATTGATTGTATCCAGAACAGGCAAGGACTTTTAGATGTGGCCCTATAAGTCGTTATCTATAAAATAATACTGATAACTGCGCTTCATCAAATTAGAAGAAAATATTTGCAACTCATTCATCTGGTAAAGAATGCATAGCCAGAATATGTAAAGACCTGTTACAATTCAATAACTGTAATTCAAAAAATTTGTCAAGTTAAAAAATAAGTAAAATATTTGAAAATAATTTCACAAAGGACGATATGAGAATAGCTAATAAGCACATGAAAATACGTACACCATCATTAGTCACTTGGGAAATGCAAGTTGAAGTCACAATGAAATACTCCTATATACACACTAGGGAGGCTATAATAATAATAATAATAATAAAGGAGTTTACGAAGTGCTAACAAGGACTTATATTACAAAAAAAAAAAAAAAACACAACTAGACCTGTTGTTTATTGCTGTTAAGAATGTAGAATGGCACTTTGGAAGACAGTTTGGCAGCTTTTTACAGTATTAAACATACACTTATCAAGTGGCCCAACGATTCCATCCCGAGTCTAACCCACAAGAAATGAAAACCTATGTTCACACAGAGACTTGCAGGTGGAATCTGACAGTGGCATTATTCATGACAGTCAAAATCACGTGCATCCATCAGTAAATAGAGAAGCAATATGAAGTATAGCCACATATTGCAATATTACTCATTAATAAAACAGAACAAACTAGTGATATGTGCAACAACACAGAAGTGCCTCCACCAGACTATGCTAAGGGAAAGAAGCCAGTCACAAAGACTGTCCACTGTAGAATTCTACTAATATGAAATGTCTAGAAACAGCACAATTATAGAGACAGCCACCAAATTCGTGGTTATCTGGGCGAAGGGTTTGGTTAGCAATCGGGATTAGCTGAAAAACAGACACAAGAAATCTAAAACTGAGTTGTGCTATAAAGATTGCGTGACTCCCTCAATTTTCTAAAACGCACTGAATGGTACATTTTCAGTGGGTGGAATTTTGGTATGTAAACGACAACTTAAGACAGTGATTTAAAACCACAGCTTGGACAGTATAATTCAGGAGAATTAATTGCTTGATGGCAGGGATCGTGTCTTAATCACCTTTGGATCCTCAAAGCACTGTCATCGTGGGGAAATGGCCGGCATTACACTTACCCTTAGGCTTGTGCTCAGACCACATCACTTATCCAATGATTCAGGCACGTGGTGGTTTTGAGCTCGTTTTTTTTTTTTTTTTTTTTTTTTTTTTTTTTTTTTTTGTGCCAGGCACTGTCCTCAATGCCAGAAATGTGTCAGTGGATCAGAGACAAATTCATTTATTCCTTCCTTCCTTCAATGATTTGTTTGGAAATCCCAAATGATGCAAATAATATTTCTCTTCCGATTATTTTGTATTTCTTTCCTGTATATAGGTGGAGAAATATGAATGATAAAAATGGCATCCTGAGAAGAGCAGGGTGTGAAAAACACGTCCCCTGTGAATGTGGACAGCGTTTCTAGGTGCAGGCTGGCACTCAGCTCTCCTGTAAAGCGTCTGTGCTGTGTAGACAAATGAGAGAGTTGGGAATCAGACTTTTCACCCCAAGTTGTCCTTGGCTCCCAGGAAGTCCTAAGGCCAAGCCCAGGAGGAGGTCACCTGGGCTGGCAGAGGGCAAGGACCACCACCAAGATGTCAACCCCGGTGTAGTCATCGAGCACTTTTCTACCCCACTGAGACCAGGGTCACCCTTCCAGGAAGTGCAGGGGTGGGTGGCTTCTGGTGCCTTTCTGAAAACTAGGGAACTTTGAAATGTGACTATCAATCGAGAGCTGAATTAAATGAACCTTAGATTTTACTGACAATTCGCCATCACGTGACAGTGATAGTTTATCATGTACTTCGTCCAGAGAAAAGCACGCTCCATCTGAGCCATGAAGTCCACTGACCAGGCACTGTTAAACGATCCCCGCTCTACGTGGACTGGCAAGAAGGGATACATTTACACACACATAGCCAGTTGAGAAGGTATTGAAGGTTCTTCCTTTGATCAGGAATTGGCTCGTCATAAGAGCAAACATTTATTGAACATTGACTTTGAGCAGTGATTAGTTCTGCGTATTTTTACACTCGTATTTTGTTTCATTAGTCTTATGGCAACCTCATCAGGAGGCACCATCATTATCTCTGTCTCCTAGATGAAGGACCGATGCTCAGAGAAGTGAAATAATGGGCCTAATAGTGAAACTGTATTACCGCAGGCATGAATCCAGTGCCTTAACCTTTCCCATATATCGGTTTCTGGAAATTGGGAATTTTTGTCTTCCTTTTTTTTTAAAGTGTATTTATTTATTTTGAGAGCAAGAGAGAGAGAGAGAGAGAGAGAGCTTGAGCAGCGGAGGAGCAGAGAGAGGGAGAGAGAATTCTAAGCGGGTTCTGTGCAATTAGCACAGAGCCCCACGTGGACTCAGTGCCACAACCCATGGAAATCAGGACCTGAGAGGAGATCAAGAGTTAGACACATAACCGACTTAGCCACCCAGACGCCCCTTGTCTGGCCGGTGTCTAAACTTCATTTGTAAATTTCAGATTCAAGAAAGTTGTATTGTCCATAACTAGTCCCAATTCCCCAGGTTAAATGGATGATGGGTTTGGAATGTGAAGAGTTTTTCAAGATTTCTCTAAGTTACTAGTAGCTCTTACTTAATTCACCCTTTATTCTGAGGCTATTCCATCTCAGGGGGCATTTCACTGCTGGCAACACACCCATTCCCATTTTCCCCTGGAAACTCCCCACATGTTGCCCTGAATGACTCCAGGATCCTGTAGCTCAGTGAATACTACTGACTTTAGAAAAGAGCCCCACTGTTCCTCAGAAAATTCCCATGTCAAGAAGGTAGTATACTTTAATTCATACTCAGTGTGTGTGCCCTAACATGCTGGTTTGCATTTTAATTCTCTCCAAACATTTCCGGGTAGATTTTCTCCATGCTGAAGCAAATTTGGGCAATTGCAAATGATTTTTTTTTTTAATCCGTGTGACAGATTGTTAAAGTCCGGGCATATGGAAAGCTGTAAAGAAAACTCAAACCATGTAAGTAAAGGCTCTAAGGGCTTCCTTCGGCTAAATGTAAATTTCCTTCAAATGACCCTATGAATCATTGTAGGCATATGTGTGGAAATCTTAGCGTAATAAATGTATAAACCTATATATTGTGGTTCTCGAAACTATAAACAGAAAACATCTGACCAGACAAATGGCAAATTATTCAATGTCACCAATGGTATGCCTTACCTTTGGGATTTCCTATAGTGAGCATAGAAAGCAGTCCATTTTGTAGGAATTTTATTTTAAATTAAAAAAAGGTAAATTAAATTTCTTTCTCATAGTACTCACTTCCGGAAAAAGGCAAATCGAACATGTTTAATGATGAAAAATCTTTGTCTTTGCTGAAATTCTGTCTCCCACCTGGGACAGATGTGAATGCCACCAGACCTAAATTCCATGGTTTGGGAAAGTCCAAAGCTTCCTAAATTATCTTAAACTCTCAGGCACCCCCATTGTGATGGCCAACACTGACCACGTTCTTGCACGCAGGCCTCGTCTCAGCATCACCATGGTGACTCAGACTTGAAACTGAAAACTTTTCTGAACTGAGCAAAAAGATGCTATTTGAACAGGGAGCACTGACATAAAAGCAGACTTTAATGTAGATTTGAGGAGTCAATATGGGAAATATTTATGCCATACATCCACAGATAATACCAGTTCCATCTTTGATATTTCGGCTCTGCAAGGTCCCATTTTGGCCACCCTGCCACTGGACAACCTCTTCATCCCAACTCTCAGGAGAGCCCCCCCCCCCCATTATGCTGACCCCTCCACCTGCCCTCAGGACTTCCCCCAGAAACTTAAATTGCTTCTCCATAATCATCAATTTGTTTCTATGAACTCAAGGTATTCAACAGGAAAAACAACAACAACAACAAACAAACAAACAAACAAAAAACAAGAGAGAACACCTTCTTTTTAAATATGCTGAACTTCAGTCAAGGGCAACTGAGATAATAGCTTTCTGTTCACTTTTTCTGATTACCTTCAGATGTCTAATCATCAAGATGACTCAATAATTTATACATCCATACACCCAATTTCAGGGCCATAGAAAGGAGAGAAACACATACACAATTATAGTAAAGACTTCAACACCCATCCCCCAGTAATTGATAGACCAGGGAGGCCGAAAATCAAGCACCAAACTTGCAGCAAATTTTAACTGACTGACATTTCTAGAACATTATATACATTAGAATACAGTCTTAGTGAACACAGAATACTTACCAATATAAATCATGTGGTAAGCCAATATCAAGCATCAATAAATTTGTAAGGATTTCAATGATACAAAGTATGCTTTAGAACTCAAATGAAAATAAATTGTAAAATTCTAACAGAAAAGCATCAGAAAAAATATCACCAAACATTTGGAACCTAAATATATTTCTGAAAAACCCACCAGGCAAAAAGGAACCAAAAGGGAAATTAAAGATTATTTTGTACTGAAAGAAAATAAAAACACAGCTACAGCAGTATATATAGGGAATTTTACACTAACAAATTCTTGATTGAAAAAGAGAAAGGCTTAAAATCTGTGACTTCAGCTTTTACCTTAAGAAACTAGGAAAACATCACATCAAACAAACCAAACTTAACTAAGTAGAAAAAATAATAAAGATAAAAAGCAAAAGTAATGAATTGGGTAACAGGAAACAAAAGAAATCATCTATGAAATAAACAATCTGGTCCTTTTTTTTTTAATTTTTTTTTAACGTTTATTTATTTTTGAGACAGAGAGAGACAGAGCATGAACGGGGAGGGTCAGAGAGAGGGAGACACAGAATTTGAAACAGGCTCCAGGCTCTGAGCTGTCAGCACAGAGCCGGATGCGGGGCTCGAACTCACGAACCGCGAGATCATGACCTGAGCTGAAGCCGGCCGCTTAACCGACTGAGCCACCCAGGCGCCCCTGAACAATCTGGTCCTTTAAGAATATCAATAAAATTGATAAACTTCCAGCTAGACAGTGTAGGAAGAAAAGAGAAGATAAGAATTATCAAAATACTCACTCAAACACGGGATATCACTATAAAATCTTTAAGTATCAAAAGAATTTTAAGGAAATAATACAACTAATTTTGCAACAATAAATTTTTTAGCTTAGATAAAATTGAACAATTACTTAAATAAATAACCAAACATATATGAGAAGAAATAAAAAATTGAGTGGAACTTTATATATCAAAGGAGTTGAATTCGTGGTTAAAATCCTTCCCATAAGCACCAGGTCCAGATGGCTTCAATGCAAATTCTAAGAAACACCGAAGGAAGATGTAATACTAAATCCATGCAAACTATCCTAGAAAATTGGAAAGGAGGGAGTGCTTCTCAACTCATTCTATGATGCTAAATCTTCTGATATCCAAACCAGAAAAAGAAATTTCGTGCAAAGAAATCCACTGACCAATATCCCTTATAAACAGAGGCAAATATTCTAAAAATTTTAGTAAGTCAAATATATATATACATGTAACTGGGTTTATATATATTAGAAGCTTCTAAAATATCTAATCAATCCCTGGCATTCTGTAGATAAAGAAACTAAGCTTCAAAGAGTTGAGTGAATTGCTGATTGTAACAACAAATTATTTGAAAAGCCAATGGCTCTTCCAATGGTGCCACCTTCTAATGGTAGGTGAGCCTTATCTATCCTGCACCCTGTAGATGGATTGGCTACCTTTGCACACACAGGTAATAGTCCTTACCTCTCAAATAATAGCCACTACACCTGTTCTGATGTTTTTCCACCTTGCCTTTACGAGACCATGCGCATCCATGGGACTCTTGAATTTCTGATATTACTTCATCCTTTTACTTGAGTTCATTTTTTGACAGTTTTCTACACCTTATCTTTGTTTTATTCCTTGAATATTGTGTGTGTGTGTGTCGGGGGTAACATGGGGGGAGTACGGATAAATGCTGATAACTACAGTTCTACTTCACAAAGTACTTATACTTGGGAATTTTGGTATGGACCATGGCCTAGATCTTCAGTAGACTCCTGTCACTCATGCAGAATAACATTAAGAAATAAAATGTATGGGAATGCAAGCCGGTGCAGCCACTCTGGAAAACAGTATGGAGGTTCCTCACAAAACTAAAAATAGAACTACCCGACGACCCAGCAATTGCACTACTAGGCATTTATCCACAGGATGCAGGTGTGCTGTTTCGAAGGGACACACGCACCCCCATGTTTATAGCAGCACTATCAACAATAGCCAAAGTATGGAAAGAGCCCAAATGTCCATCGAGGGATGAATGGATAAAGAAGATGTGGTGTATATATATACAATGGATTATTACTCGGCAATCAAAAAGAATGAAATCTTGCCATTTGCAGCTACGTAGATGGAACTGGAGGGTATTATGCTAAGTGAAATTAGTCAGAGAAAGACAAGTATCATATGATTTCACTCATATGAGGACTTTAAGAGACAAAACAGATGAACTTAAGGGAAGGGAAACAAAAATAATACAAAAACAGGGAGGAGGACAAAACAGAAGAGATGCATAAATATGGAGAACAAACAGAGGGTTCCTGGAGGGGTGGTGGGAGGGGGGATGGGCTAAATGGGTAAGGGGCACTAAAGAGTCTACTCCTGAAATCATTGTTGCACTATATGCTAACTAATTTGGATGTAAATTTAATTTTTTTAAGTTTATTTATTTTTGACAGAGACAGAGTATGAGCATGAGCTGGGGGAGGGGCAGAGAGAGAGAGGGAGACACAGAATCCGAAGCAGGCTCCAGGCTCTAAGCTGCCAGCACAGAGCCTGACGTGGGGCTCAAACTCATGAATTGTGAGATCATGACCTGGGCTGAAATCAGACGCTTAGCTGACTGAGCCACCCAGGCGCCCCAACTTGGATGTAAATTTAATAAATAAATAAATAAATAAATAACCAAAACAAACAAAAAAAGAAATAAAATGTAATATTAATAAAGACCACCAGAAAAAAAAATTACTAACGTTATTTACTTTATGCTTGAAAAATAATGACTATCTAGATAACAAATACTTCTTTAGACACTAATGTCCAAATGATATTTGGTGGAGGTGGACAGTTATTTCTATGGCACAATGCAAGCTGGGAAAACTGAATATTTCCAGACCAGAGCCTCATAAATGCTGATAGTCTCAAGTGTGAAATTTTCATGATTTGGCTTCTCTGTTAGTGTTGGAGCTTTTAATCAACTCTGGTAATAATTTAACACAGAACGAAGACAATAAAAAGACGTTTTGAACCTCATGTCTTCCATCATATTTTTGAGATGAGGTAAACCCAGTTGGAAAATAGATACTGCAGGAATTTGTATGCACCGTAGAAACAGCTTTGAAAGGTCACTCTATTATTGTACTTGTTCACTCCCCACAGACTCTCTTGGAACGTTAAACTAACCCATTAGCTTTACTTGTCAAAGCAATTGAATGCAAGTGAAAATATTACATTTATGTTTTACTTTTACTCATAGATTTGTGGGTTCACACACAGAATGTACATTACGTAGCTATAAAATGGATGATGTAAGGTGGACGATCTTTATATGTGCCCTGACAAAAAGTTAGTGGCAAATGTGACTGCATTAAGAAGATTTATCTATTTGCATTGTGTCAAAGAAGTATGAGGCGTGCCGACAAGGTAGGACTATATTCTTGGAATAGAGGGGCTTTGAATTCATTAAAGGTATGCCAACATCCTTTTGCTTCTTTCTTCGGGAGAAGAGAAAGAAGGACATCTGATGGACCTTTCTGCAGCAAGGCCTCCTGGTGAGCCATGGAGGCTGTGCTTCCTACATATTTGTATTTCTTTTGTCTTCCCTTGGAAGAGCAGGAGATAGGAATTGTTCCCATCTTATTCCTTACTTTTCTAGTGCAGGTCCTGCAATTTGGTAGACATTCTCTACATTGTCCTTTATTTCCTTTCTTTTTTTTTTTTTTTTTTTTAATTTTTTTTTTCAACGTTTATTTATTTTTGGGACAGAGAGAGACAGAGCATGAACGGGCGAGGGGCAGAGAGAGAGGGAGACACAGAATCGGAAACAGGCTCCAGGCTCCGAGCCATCAGCCCAGAGCCTGACGCGGGGCTCGAACTCACGGACCGCGAGATCATGACCTGGCTGAAGTCGGACGCTTAACCAACTGCGCCACCCAGGCGCCCCTATTTCCTTTCATTTTGTCAATACTTTAAGATTCACATTTTTGGCAAGTTAGGTTTAATGTTCTATTTGATATTTAATAACATTTGCACTCATTTCCTATTATAATGAAAGGGATGCCCTTTCTGGTGTCTAGACCAAACCCTTCAATAGGAAGTTCATTTACCCTTAGTCAAGGGACCTTGATCTCTTTTCTGTCTTTACTACGTCCTATATTGCCAACCCCTGTCTCTACTGAGTCCTACAATAAAAAATGTAAATATCCTCAAGGACCCGTCATCTTAAGAAAGAGCAAAATGAAAAATCAATGCTTTCTTTTGGTTCCCTGTTTGCTTAAAATTGTGGTTTTACCTCTCAGCTTCACAGCTAAAATCTTGATGTAGCTCTGCTCCCTCCCTTAATTTTCCCTATCTTATTAATCCTTCAATCCACTGGTTCTCTGGAAATTCCATTTAAGGGTGCCTCACCAAGGCTACCACCGGCCATGTCAAATGGTCTGCAGTCTCTGCCATTCCTCATCTTTGGAAACATCCAACAGCACTTGGTACTCATCGCTGAGCATTCACCTATCTGGGTAATGAGTGAAGGATAAACTTCGAAAGAAGGATTTGCTTATAAAATTTGTCTCATATGACACTTGAGGACTTTATCCCATCACAATCATTGACTAAAAAGGAAAAGGAAATAATTATTTTTAAAATGTAAGCAAAAGTTACATTTTATTGGAATTAAACATGTTCAAAGCATAGGAAAAAATCCACACCTTCATACTTAGCTTCTAAAATAGAAGTAATTTTAATGTTCACATATGTGCTTTAATATGCCATTATTGATTAGAAAATTGATTTATTTTCCTTTTTTAAAGTTTATTTATTTATTTTGAGAAGAGAGAGAGAGAGAGAGAGAAGGGGTAGAGAGACAGAATCCCAAACAGGCTTCACACGATCAGCATGGAGCCCAATGCGGGCCTGAACCCAGGAACCGTGAGATCATGACCTGGGCCAAAACCAAGATTCGGGCATTTGACCAACTAAGCTACCCAGGGGCCAGCAAATTGATTTAAAATAAGATATGGGAGAAAGAGTGGGCAAAGGCACCTGTGGTATCCTTGGACTGGTAAGGTTTCTAAGAACCTATGTTAGAGGAATTTCCATTTCTACAACTGCAAAACAAATTAACACTTACTGGCATATAATGATCATCTCTTATGCTTACAGATTCTGTAGGTCAGGAATTTGGACAGGGAAGAGAGGATAGTGTCATCTCTGCTAAAGTTGCAGTAATTACGGCATCCTTGAATCCCGGGGCTGGAAGGAGCTAAAGTCGGTTGATACTCAGACGATCAGCAAGGCACTGATGAACTTGGGGCATCTCTTGTACATGTCCTCCTTGTGTGGCCTCTCATGCATGGTGGCATTAGGGCAGGCCGAGCGCTTCCATATTGGCCTAATTAAGCACATATCTGAAGAGGGAGAGAGTGCCTTGCAAAAGCAGTATTATTTTTTCTCACCTATCTTTAGAAGTAACGCAATTTTAATTTTGCTCCATTGTTTTCATTACAAGTGTCCACATTCAAGGAAAGAGAAGTTAGACTCTGCTGTTGATGGAAGGAGCTCCAAAGACTTCACAGCCATGCTTAAAGCTATCACAGTAAAAGAACTTCTGGAATTCTAAGACGGGAGCCTTCCCGGGACAAAGGACAATGAGCAAGGTGACCGGCAAGAAAGCACCAGGTGTTGCATATTCAAACTATTGCTGCTGGGAAAGACTAATTTGGATACTAAAGATATTCTAAACAAGAATCTCGTAATGATGATGGCAACAGGGGTAACGATCTAGCGTCTCCGGTCTCTTCTGTTTCTGCAGTTGAATACTGACACATCAGTGCAGGGTAGAATTTTTTCAGATACAATTAACGTTGTCATAAAAATTTCATAATTTTCTGAATAGCCACTGAATATATTGGTGCATACCAAAGTATTTAATTCTAACGAAGCAAGAAGGTTTCTCCTATGCCTTTGTTAAAGGTCAGAAAAATGCAATTTTACTTCACTTATCAGCATGGAAAGAGACTAATGTACTAATTAAAGAAACTTAGTTATAGTGTTGATTTTAGTATGCTTCCCTTTGAGTTGTTCTTTTTTAAAAAATTTTTTTTTCAACGTTTATTTATTTTTTTTGGGACAGAGAGAGACGGAGCATGAACGGGGGAGGGGCAGAGAGAGGGAGACACAGAATCGGAAACAGGCTCCAGGCTCTGAGCCATCAGCCCAGAGCCTGACGCGGGGCTCGAACTCACGGACCGCGAGATCGTGACCTGGCTGAAGTCGGACGCTCAACCGACTGTGCCACCTAGGCGCCCCTCCCTTTGAGTTGTTCTAATGGAAAGGTCATTTCTTTCTAATACCAAAAAAAACTCTCCAATTCCAAAGGAGGTAAAATTAAAAATGAAAGCCATTAACTCATGGAATGAAAAAGAATGTTCATGGTTTAGCCAGTGTTCATAGATCATAATGGCACAATGACCTGGAAAATAGTGATAGAAACCATAACCACAACCACAGAACAACAACAACAAAGACGAACACCATAAAAAGAAAAGGTAATATGTCATTAATGTCTATAAGTAACAGTAATTTTTTTTTCCTTCTTGTGTTAAGTAGGCTCCATCCCCAGCACAGAAATTGAACTCAGGACCCTGAGATCAAGACCTGAGCTGAGATCAACAGTAAGATGCTTAACTGACTGAGCCACCCAAGAACCCCCCCCCCCCCGGAAGTAATGGCTTTATTAACTGTGAGAACAAATACTACGCAGCCATAACTGATACAAATGTAAGGCTAGCTAATTCAGAGCTGTTAATATGGTGGATATTGACTTTATATACCTACTGTAGGAAAAAATCCAATGTTCAGATAATGAATAAAAATTAAACTATTTCGAATGGTGAAATAATATGATAGATATATATATATATATATATATATATATATATATGACTAATCATAAGCTGAAATTAATTCCAACAGGCTTACTTCTTACATGTGTTTTTTTTTGGGGGGGGTTGGGGGGGTACAAAAAGTCCAAGAGCTGTAGGCAGGCAGAATAAAATCAGTTCTAGAAAATGAAGTCATAGAAGTATCTACATATCCAGTAAAGTAAAAAGTGGTATTTATGATTTTAACTGATAACATGATGATAGTTTAGCTTTCTCTGAACATTGGAACAAAAAGCACAACAGTAGCATGTGCAATAAATTATATCTATTTATATATTTCCAGAGAAAATGAGGACTAACAAAGTGAATAAGGGTTAAACAAATCATGGGAAACAGCAGCGTCAGAGCTGTGTTTCAAGCATGGAGAAGCCCATTGGTTTATTTCCTGCAAAAGACCTGCTCAAATACAAGGTTCCTGTTATCCCATAAATGGATTTAATAAACTTCTTCTCTGATAGGCAATGCCACTAACTGGATTGATCGGGCAATTGAAAACATGCAGAGCCCAATCTTGGTTATCGCTCATGGGTCGTTGTTGCTAGTCATGTGGAAAATGTTGGGGTTCAAAGCTGATGGCAGAAAAACAATTCTTGAGACATCTTCGGTGCAAAAAGGTGGTTTTATTAAAGCAGGAGGACAGAACCCATGGGCAGAAAGAGCTGCCCTGGGACTGTGAACAGTGACTGATCATATACTTGGGAGTTGGGGGAGGTAAAGGCAAGGGGAAGTTTCCAAAAGGAATATCATATGCTAAAAAAGACTCTCAGGATCCTGGAGGCCTAGTTATTGTCAAGCTAAGGTTGGTTTTCCTTCTAGCAACGCGTTAACCTGAAGACAGTTGGGAGTTCCTGGAGGAATGTTATACTCTGCCAACATCAAGTATTTGGCGATGGGCTGCAGGTTATAAGGACATGTAATTGTATCCACATTTCCCTTTTGCCTGTTATGAGAAGTAAGTGACAGGATTCATTTTCAGAAATACCAAATAAAAGCTGTGCTGTCTAGTTAACAATAGGTGTACAACCAACCTATTGGCACTAGGTACGACTGCCCTCCCCCACGATGGAATCCCAAACCCTTAAGACACTTCACTTCCTGGTTCTTCTTCCCCTCTTGATTTCCCGGGCTTATTTTTTGCGGGCTTTGCAATGAGCATGCGCCAAAGAACTGAGTCTGCGTCACCTCAAGGAGTGTGCAGTCAGACTACTTTTTGCCTCCGCTGGGCATAGGCGACTTCTGGGCAAGGCTGTAAGCTCTGTAGTTCTCAGCCAATGGGGAATCAGGGGAGGGGCTTGCACAATAGGAGGTAAATTGTCTGCTGTAACTTCCCGGAGTGTGTCTGTCCACCAGACACCTGCTCTTGCGAGAATGTTGGTTAAAGCCTCCCTTCACTGTGTTCCAAGTCTCCACATCCCTCCTTTGATCGGTGGAATTATTTCTTACTTCTGTGTTCTCCCCGTCGTTAGGACTTATGTCATACAGGCTCTTACTGCCTCTTAAGTGCCCTTTCACGAAGCCACCTCTCACTGTTTCACTTAAATATTGAACTGCAGTGTGTTTCTAGCCCATAAACCCGTAGCCTCTGATCACCGTAAGCAATCAAACATCTAGACTTACAGGTTCTCATTTGGAAGGACAGTGGTCATACTTCTTGACTAATAACTTCCCTTTCAGCTCTGAGACTGCAGATGCATCCACGAATAGAGTTCTAAATAAATTCGAGAATAGAGAACTCCATGAAGGGTTTCTGTGGCAAGACACGCATGTTGAAATTTTGTTTACAGATTAGAAAAGGAAAATATCGTAATCCCTACCTAAGGTCAAAAATGGGAACTGAGCTTTTTTTTTTATAACACACAGTAGACTCTGAACACCCCTTGATAACATTGCCTCCATGGCGAATGCTCTGGCTGTTTGGCCCAGACACTACCAAAGAAACTCAGGTGGTGACCCAGTTAACACCTAGCTCTGTCCACCAGTTTCGTTCACGCCTTTAATCCTTCCAAAGTTCTGTACTTTCGAAAATTTGGCAATACAGCTTGTACCTTGTATATGTTTCTAGTTTAGCAGTTTTATCAAGGGAAAATATGCATTGCACTGATTATCAGGGAAATGCAACCCCAGACCACAATGAGACAACATCTCACACCCATATTTTGTGCTAGTCCTAGACTATCGCTAACTCACGTAGTCGATGGGCCGTCCTTTGTGGTTCTTAGAACAACAAAATGCCCTCAACAATGATCATCAAGAAACTTTGGGGGAAAATAAGTAATATGCCTTATTTTTCAGGTATGGAAATTACTCAGCCCACCTGGGGCCACACAAGGAGAGCCCCCAGACAGGGAGAGAGAGCATAGACCTTGGGTTCTGTTTTCACCCGGTCAAGGGTAGGGGCCTAGGGTTTTGCAGGCTCACTATTTATTGGTGAATTTAAAGCAGAAGGGCAGGAATCAAAGTGCAGGAAGAGAAAAAACAAATGGCACAAATGGTCAGTTATCAGAGTTAACCAAGATCTCTAAACCAAAGGAACCTCAGAGTTGGGGGGTGGCCTGGCTCTCTATCTTGCTGGTGGCTGGCGGTGTTTATTCAAGATGGCCTCTCTGAAGTGGTCGCCTTCGCGATCAGGCACTTGGGTTATACAACAAAACAGCCAATTGTCACAAGGCACATACTATCTCCTGTGAGGAATGGCTCTTATAAAAAGAAAGGAAAAATGTTGATGAGGATGTGGAGACACTGGAACGTTGACAGGCTATTGGTGGGAAAGCTAGGCCGTGCGGCCAGTATAGAACACAGTATGAAGAGTCCTCAAAAACCTAAAAATACAGCACCTGCACTATCCGGCAATCCCACTTCTGAGTCTTTATCCACGAAAAGGAGTTTGAAACACAGAGCACAATTTAGAACACGATCAATCCTCTCTTTGAGAATCTATGTTGAAGATAAGCTTACAGAAAATGAAAGATGTATACATAAAGCTGTTTATTGCAGCACTATTCATGATAGCAAAAACTATGAGAAGGAGGTGCGTGTGTGACATGAACAACAGTATATTCTTCCAGTGGAGAACTCGGAAGGCATGACAATGACTGAAAACAACTGTCCGTCTTGTGGTGTAATCGTCTGTGTGTACTTAGTGCAAAAGAGCAAGGTGAACAAAGAGTCCATGTAGGAAAATGCAAACATAGATACATTTTCAGCTGTCTCACTTATTAATGAAAGGTAAGGACCGCATCATTTTGAAAGCCTTGAAGCATTGTGATTCAATAAAGCCATTCTCACTGAATTTCCAAGCCTACGTTACAAAATGCCTGAAACATGGCTTTTATTGAGTTATCTAACTGGACGATGCGAATTTATTTAATAAGGTGAATTTCACTAGACAAAAACTTTTAGAAAACAGAGTAGTTTTTGTGGCAGATTCAGAAGTGAGTTAATGTGCATTCATTCAACCAAATATTATATTTGAGTGAATGTTCCTGTTGATAGAAAATTGTTATTCATGGTGGTAAACACTGGAGATGGAAAGATCTTCAAGGAATGAACCTAACCTCAATGAATAATCAAGGGCAGTAACACGTATATGAACTGTAATAACATGTCATGGCATATGGTATACACAGTAATAAAATAGAGATGAAGAGAGATCAGCCCAGGTAACTTTTGACTCCACCCAGTTGAAACGAAGCAGTGCTACGTCGGAGTTTTATTTGGATAATTAGTTTCGAAAAGATAGGTGGTCTTTAGACACTGCCGATGTCCACATGAATTTTGATCTCCAGTAAAGATGTCATACCAGAAGTGATAAATTTTTCCTTCATAAAAAATATTTTATTGGAGCACCTGGGTAGCTCAGTCGGTTAAGCATCTGACTTCGACTCAGATCATGGTCTCGCACTTCGTGAGTTCAAGCCCCGTGTCGGGCTCTGCGCTGACAGCTCAGAGCGTGGAGCCTGCTTCGGATTCTGTGTCTCCCTCTTTCTCTGCCCCTCCCCTGCTCGCACTCTGTCTCTGTCTCTCTCTCTCAATAATAAATAAACTTAAAATTTTTTTTTTAAATAAAAAAAATATTTTACTGCTTTCAGTTAGGCTTAGATGTAATCAGTGTACCTAATTATAATAGTTTTGTTGTTGCTGTTGTTTACTTATTACCCTTTACATTTTAATAAGCCAAATGCAGGTACAATCCTACTATTTTATTCGGTACCCTAAAGGGCAATTTAATCTCAATAAATATATTTTTGTCATCTATTTTATCAGATAAATCAGATTTTGGCAATAAAGTTAATTGCATGCATATCTTCACTTGATCTACAAAATTTTTCCAAAAGGGGAAGGGAGTTTTATTTGGCAAAAACTAGATAGCATGGTAGGATTCTGTATGTTTCCAGAGATCCAATGTGTGTTACATATTTTTAAAATTCTATGTCATACACTAAAAAGTACAAGCTAAGCAAAGCAAATTGCTCTCAGCAGACACCCCTGTGTACTCAAATTCTTCATGCATATGGACATGGAAGTTGGCAAACACATGTTGTAACAGGATGGTGAATATTTTTCTTATAATAGATTTTTGACATATCATCAATTCAGAGACTATAAAAAATATTACAAAATATCACATATCTTAATAATATAAGTTCCCTCTTAATAATAGAATTACATATTTACATGAGATTTGTATCTTAATATATAATGACATATATATGATATATATGTGTATATATATATCATATACATATTACATATATATTCTAGCATATATAAATATATATTTATATTTATAAGTATATACTTGCATACTTATATTTATTTATAAATATTTATAAATATATATTTCATATATTTATAAATATATGTTAAATTTATAAATATATATTTATATATTTATATTTATAAATATATATTTTATATTTATAAATATATTCATATATATTTATATATTTATAAATATTTTTATATATTTATATTTTTATATATTTATATATTTATAAATGGTGATCACACCATTTATTTATACATTTATAAATATATAAAATATATATATTTATAAATTCTAGCATGCTAGTTTCATTTCACTTTAAAAGCTATCTCACCACTTTTTGTCTGGAACTAAGATCCTTGGCCATGAATTTCATCTCCAGTGCTACAACTTTGCTCTAAATGTGTTGTTGACCTGCTCAAGAAAGGTGTTGTCAGGGCATAACTCATTATGGATCTTCTTATAAATACTTCAGAAGATATGCCAAGCATATGCCAAGTAGCATGTAGCAGCCTCAGAGGGATCACGGCAGAGAGCAGCACACTTGTGCTATATTCATAGGCATGGTTTGATACGTGGTGTTTCAGCGTGTTCTGTATATGTGTGACCACACAGCGTGTTCTGTATACATGTGACCACAGACACCGGGAGGTGAAAGCAAATGGTAAGAATGTTCGAGTGTTGTAGATGGTATTTTCCGAGTGGCTGCAACATTATTGCCCTTCCCACATCCTCTTGTACCTGGTGACCTTGTCGCTTTTCGCAGCAAGAGGTGGAGTTACATCTGCTTCCCTTGAATATGGAGTGGGCTTCTGTCTGCTGTGACCATTAGAGTGTGATGGATGGAATCGAGCCTGTGAATTCTGAGTCTAGGTCAGAAAAAGTCATGGAACCTCTACTTGGTGCCACTGGGAAGCTCTTTCCTGAGGCCCCACCTCATCATGCTCTTTCCCAGAGTCCAGAGTCCAGTTATTATGTTGGGAGAAGCCCACATCATGAGGAAAGGCTGCATTTGTTTGTTTTTTGTTTTTGTTTTTAAGGGAACTCTATCCCCAATGTGGGGCTTGAACTCATGACCCTGAAATCAAGAGTCCCATGTTCTACCAACTGAGCCAGACAGGTGCTCTGGAGAGGCCGCAATTGTATACTCAGACAAACGTCCCCAGTTGTGCCGGCCTTCGTTCAGGTCATGCTAGTCCCAGGTGTCACAACTGTGGGTGTAGAGGCCATCCTGCAAGTGAGCTCCCTCTCCAGGTGTCCCATCTCCCAGCCACGAGGGTCTTCTCAGCTGTGCCCCCAGCCCACAGATATTCAGCACAGAGACTGTCCTCCCTACTGTGGACTTCCTGAATCTCTGGGCAATGGAATCCCTGAGAATAACAAAGGAGCATTTTTGTGCAACAACATTCGGAGAAATTTGTTAAACAGGAAAGAATGAGAAGAACAAGTAAATCTAATTGCACCTAATTTTTATCATCAAAAAAACCTGGAGAAACCGGCTAGAAGGACATGATCACACCATTGTAATGCAGGCATGTTTCTTATTTAGTTTTGGTAGTCATGAGGGATCAGATGTGATTTTGAACAGTACATATCATTTTGTTTCATGTTCATTTGTGTGGTCTTAACTTGAACTTACGAAGATTAAATCTTTGACGTTAGCTTCTTGAGATTCTCGCGTATCGAGGTCTTGGTCGTGTTTAGTATTCACTTCAGATGCTCATGCTCAAGGGAGTCAGAGACCCTGACTTCAAAGTTATAAACCCAGAGACTGAGAGGAACAACGAAGCAGGGGAAACTTTTTTTCAAAGCAGGAGCTAAGAAACAGGCAGCAACACTAGCAAAAAACAAACACATGTGAAATTCCTTTTAAAAAAGTTCAAGTCCAGTATGATCTTCAAGTTTACTCATCATTTGGAAAGTCTATTCTTCAAGTGAAAACTAAAAAGAATTTAAAATTTTATGCAACAGAACATTGAAATAAATGTGCAGACTGTTTTCCTCTTTTAATTGTAATGAGGTTTAATTATAATTAAGTTTTAATTATAGCTTCATTATGTTCATTGTGTCTGGATATAATGCACCAATTAAACATTCAGTCTCAAAATTTAAAATTACTAGACAAGAATTTAAACCAAGTGGTACCTACACAGGCTCAAAATCCTGTTGGCTTTTCCATAGTGATCTTGCCAAAACATCCTCATTTTACCGCAAAATTATGTTACACAATGAAACACCATGCACACTCCAGCCAAATGATCAGATGTCCAGAAGACTTGGGAAGAAATAATTGCTATCATTATATTCTGAGACTCATTGATGTGGCAAGAGCAACAACAAAAAAATAGAATAAATATTCTCACTCAAGGCAATAAGGTTGAAAATAATGATTCATAATTTGAAAAATAAAAGCGGCATCCCACATAATAGGAAGACATTATTCAGTATTTGGGAAAGAATGATAAATGAGCATATGCTTACTCAGTGAAAGTCAGAATAAAAGAGGGTTCAAGAGTACTTCTGACTATGAACGCAGCAAGAGGACATCTGCCAAGCACATTATCTCTGGCCAAGAGCTGAGAAGTTGGCCCCAAAGCAGCGATCTGTGGTCAGCACAGACCACAGCGGGTGGTACCAACTTAAAGGTTTGGTATTGTGAATCTAATTATAGACAAAAAATATTATAGAATGGTTGTAGAGAGAGTGTGATTATCAACAGAGCAAAAAGAAAATCTCTCCTCTGTCATACAGGAGCTTTATGACAGGTAACAGGGTGGTTTAACGCCTCTGACTGGTGCTTCTTACCCTTGGAAACACGGACAGTAATTTAAAAGCAATATCAAAAGGACCCAGTGACTCTTAGACACAGTATGTGAAAAAAAAATGGTAATAAGAATGGGGAGCCATGATTATGCACCTGGCTCTCTGTAGCTGTGGATTGAAGAGAATCTAGCTACCAACCATGTATCAGGACAGATCCAAGGTGCATTGTGATAATACCTACCAAGTTTGGTCAGAGACATCATGCCTTATTTTAAGTTAGCTGAAGAAAATGAGGAAAAACAATTTACTGAGAAAATCGAGAAGACTAACACAAAAATAAAATCTTCAAAAATAAACTCTCAGAGAGGACAGTCTCTTTCCTAGAGCTTCTTGGCATCTCTAAAAGAACAGTATGCCACTCTGAAAGGACCAAAAGATTGAAGGGAAAGAAATAAAACAGCGGATGATATTAAACATATAATCGTAAACTAGGACAGTAGAATTCTATTCTTAATGCATCATGCATCTTGTTCATTCTTGCTCCTTTCTTGCTTTGCTCGGTGCTCTGTTGGCAACTTCCTCCCTGCTCTGCTCTGCAACGGCACCCATGCAATTGATCAGGGCTGGATAAAAAGGCAAGAACGCCCTGGCTGGTGTTCTCTCTCATTCATGATCGTCAACATCAGCTGGGTCCTCAGAGCTATCTGGTGATCAGATTACACGTCCTTTTCTGCTTACTTTCCCACGCTCATGTGACCATTTCATGCCTTATGCCCAATGCCCCACTTCTTTCCCACATTGACTCAGCAGATGACCATGACTCTTTGCTGATAGAAAGAGAAACTTCACAGACACCCATGGCAATTGCACCCACATCAACCATCGTCTGCACCCACATACCCCAGCCTCCTATGACAGATATAAACCATACAGCTCCTATTTAGCTCCCATGAACCATGAGAGCATGACCTGGCTGAAATCAAGAGTTGGAACACTTAACTTACTGAGCCACCCAGGTGCCCCTCGCCCCCTTTATCACATCAAAGTTTCTCTTTCTACTGGATCATTCACATTATTACACAAACATGGTGTCCTGTCTCCCATCTTAATAAATGTTCTCTCTACTCTACTTCCCCACCAACATTTGCCCCTTTCCTTGCTCCTCGTGATAACAAAATTCCTCCAAAGAATTTTCCATACATGCTGCCTTGGATTCTCATGCTCTTATTGTCTTTTTAATGACCTCCAAGTAAGCTTTGCCTGACCACTCCACCGGAACTGTTCTCCAAAATCAGCCATAAGCTCTATATTGTGAACTCCAAGGATCAATTCTCAGTCCTCACACTGTTCGGCAACTTTTGACTTAGCTGATAATTCCTTCATCCTTAATGCATCATGTTAAGGGCATCACATCCTTAGTTTTCTCATTCAGTATCTCTTAATGCTTTATCCTTTCTCCTTGATTTTTTTTAATGTTTTGTTTATTTTTGGGAGAGAGACAGATATGAATAGGGGAGGTGCAGAGAGAGAGGGGGAGACACAGAATCTGAGGCAGGCTCCAGGTTCCGAGTGGTCAGCACAGAGCCCGACACGGGGCTCGAACTCGTGAACCACAAGATCATGACCCAAGCCAAAGTTGGACGCCCAACCGACTGAGCCACCCAGGTGCCCCTCTCCTTGATGTTTAATTTGGAGCAACTCCAGGTTCCAAGTCTTTGGTTCTCTTTGCTTTTCTATCAATAGACCCTCCCTACATTTTCTCTACTCTCCTGACTTTAAAAACCATCTGTGTACTAGATCACATCCCTCTCAACTCCCAGGGTCATATCACTGACTCTGTGCTCAACATTTCCATTGGAACATCTTCTATACATTTTAACATTAAGTGTATAAAATGGAACTCCATCATACCCCATGTCTTCTCTGCCTTCCCAATTTCTGTTGGTGGTAACGCCATCCACTCGATCAAGAAAACAAGTCTGATATTCATCTTGGCCCCTCTCTTTCTCTAGCACTCCACATCCGATCTTTCAGGAAATATTCCTTGGCAAATCTATCTTCAAAACACATCCACAATATGACCACTTCTCAGCACATTCCTTGCTATCATTCAAGGTCAAGCCACGATTACTACATACGTGAATTACTGAAATGGCTCATGTAACAATAATAATGGTCTTTGTTTCCAACTGCCGGAGCCTCCTGGCAACTCAGTAGCTAGAGTGATCTTCCAGGGACCTAATGACATCATGCAAGTCCTCTGTTCAAAACCTTCCAGATGTCTTTGAGTTTTGCTTATATTAAAAGCAAACTTCCTAGCTACAAGATACTATTTAATTGACCTGTGTTCAGTATTTTCTAACCTCATTTTTCCAGTTTTTTCATATCTGTACCTATATGCTCACTTTAAGAAATGATAGCGATTCTGAATATTACCAACTATTATCATATGATGGTTTCACTTTAAATATCTATTAAATAGATCACGCTTGTAGGTTAAATGTCAATTAAATAAAGAAAACTAAACCTAATTTACATTCTTGTTTTCTTGATTTGTTATAGAATGACTTGCCTATTTTTTTTTTTTGTACCCTTCGAAATATATGGCAATCTAAGATATTGAGATCAAAATACTCAGGTTTTCCTGGTCAAAGCTTTATGGTAGAATTATGAGTTGGCTATAATCCCTTGTTCAGTAAGCTCCAGTTTCTTTAATGGTTATGAGAGATCTTATACACAGCCAGAAAAATCCCTCTTACTTCAGTTTTGATTTTTAAAAATATTTTATTCATCATTCTGCAGATGTCTGCTGTTCAAATCCTTGTTTCATACACTATACTTGATACTATGTGATCTCATACATGTTTCATAAGGCAGTTTTTTAAAAAAATACATAGTTTTGGACTAATACATAAAAATAACACTAGAAATGACCTAGAACACAGATGGCAAATACTTAGTTCTTAGCGGTTTCCAGCCCCTTCCACATCCTCCTTTCTAAGTGTTAAGTTAATCCCATTCTGATCCTGAAAGTAACCACAGAATCCTACTCAACCACAAACAGGACAACCCAGCCAACCCAATGGGATCAAGAGTGTTCTGGAGAAACTGGTTGGTAGGCCTCATTCCAGTGCTTTAGCTGAAATCTATGGAGTCAGGCTACTTTGCTAACACCGATCACAGACTGCAATTTAATTCAATAATCGGAACACAAGGGCTCTGTATGTGTTAAAGAAGATTGCGTGGGGCCTGTGGATTGTACTGTTTTTTGAATATCATCACATTCCTGAACACCAACAACTGTCAGATTTTACTGTATTTTCAAAACGTGAAACCTTCTTTCAGATGCTTACTTTATGAACTCAAGGCTTTTGTAAGCCCTCATATTTACCTGCATTTACCTATAGGGAACTCAGTGAGGACACCTCACATGCTGCCTAATCACATACATTAGGTTCAGTTTTGCCTGGAGACTGAATATAAGTTTCAGCCTTTTATGTTTACTTAACAAAATTCTAAATTTTTTCATTCTTTTCTTATTTCTATGTTTCATATCTTTGTGGCTAAAGCTCCTCTTTGTCTTTTCTGGTGTGTATATCTATCTATCTATCTATCTATCTATCTATCTATCTATCTCCATCCAAAAGTGTACCTTCTTATTCTTTTTAAATTAAAAATATATTACTTTACCTTATGAAATGTGTATGAGGTCACACAAGTGAAAACATAAGCTCATTCATGCCCTTATATTTTTTATCACTCTCCATATACTGTAGATGTATTCCAATTCAAACGCAGAAATAAATTATTGTATTTATTTTAGCATCCAGCTCTGAACAATGAAAAAAATAAAAACATTATAGATGGCTTCATCTGAAACAAATACAAATCATTTTACTTTATTTATCTGACTAGTGAAAATAGCCCCACAATATTTTTCTGGATATATCTATATCAAAAAAGGAGGGGCGCCTGGGTGGCCCAGTTGGTTAAACGTCCGACTTCGGCTCAGGTCATGACCTCGCGGTTTGTGAATTCGAGCCCCGCGTGGGGCTCTGTGCTGATGGCTCAGAGCCTGGAGCCTGCTTCGGACTCTGTGTCTCCCCCTCTGCCTCCAGCCCCCCATTCATGCTCTCTCTCTCTCTCTTTCTCAAAAATAAAACATTAAAAAATAAAAAAAAAAATTAAGGAATTAAAACAACATCTTGTCTACACATGTTTTATTTCACAGTTATTTTGTCTTTAATTTCCGCTGAAAATAGCTGGCATGTTTCTTTTTCCTGAGTAGTAATGAATGTTTATGATAAAGAGGGCTCGGATAATTATCCAGTCTTCAGTGATGCTATGTGCCTACTTGCGGACAGCAGCCAGACTGGCATGAGTGGCTCAGGATGAGCAAGATCTGGGGCATCTGGTCTACTTAGGACAAAGGCTGTATGTGTGCATGCCCGTGCACACACACACAGGTCTAGCACCAGCAGTGGATGTATGGCACACCAAAAGCGGTCAATCCTTCCCGAGGATAATGAGACCCTAGGAAGTCCCCTTAGAGGAAGAAGCTCTCGGAGCTTTAGAAATTCAGCTGCTGCTGCATGGGGAAGACCCATGGGGAGACAGGAAGCAATTAAACTGTCCGGCATATCCAGGGAACACGGAGAAGTTTGACAGGACTGGTACCTGTGGGTGAGTCACAGGGATGGGCTCAGACTCCGTAAGCAATAAGGTTAGAGAAAAGGGGCCTCCTGAGACATGTCGGAAGACTGTCCTTCAGGGAGCTTCCAGTAGGCTCGGTGGGGGAGACTCCATGATTATATTTGTGTCTTCTAAGGATTATTTTAGAAAAAATGTGAAGAACTTATTAGGCATAAGACTAGAGCCAGATGGTCGCAGATGCAGATTCTTACAACCACAGCAGGGGGAAAATTAGGACCAAGCTGAGATCACAGGAAAGGAGGAGCAAAGACCGAAATGGACTACATTTAAGAATTAGACCAACCTAGGGCGCCTGGGTGGCTCATTCAGTTGAGCATCCAACTCTTGATTTCAGCTCAGGTCATGATCCCAGGGTTGTGGGATCAAGCCCTGCATCGGGCGCTGCACTGAGCGTGGAGCCTGCTTAAGATCCCCCCTCTCTCTTTCACTCTGCTCCTCTCCAATCTGTGGGGGAGAAAAACTAATTAGACTAATCTACAGAGTTATTTTGAGGATGGAAAGAGTCAGGGAAGCAAGCAATTATTGTCTCCGAAAATAGAAACATAGGAGGTAAAATAAAGATTTTTTAAAAAATGTTTAATTATTTTTGAGAGACAGAGAGAGAGACAGAGCACAAGCAGTGAGGGGGAGAGAGAGGGAGACACAGAATCCCAAGCAGGTTCCAGGCTCCTGGCTGTCAGCAGAGAGCCTGACACGGGGCTCTAACTCACAAACCACAAGATCATGACCTGAGCCCAAGTGGGACGCTTAACCCACTGAGCTTCCCGGGCGCCCCAAGATTTTTTTTAACCCATGTTACTTTCTCATGTCAGCCACTTAAGCTAACAGTGATGACAAAGAAAGAGAAAAATAGAATAATGCATAGTTGCTTTTCCTTTCAGTCCTTCCTTATTCTTTAATGAACCAAAAGTAGAGAATGGTGGTAAAATGTACACACAGGAAGTAAAAACAAAAGCAAAAGGCAGGTGATTTGATGTTGTGCAGGGTCTCTCGTCTTCTGTAAGATCAAAACACACATGTGTGTACGAGCCATGTAGTGTGAATTCTATAAAGTTGGTGACTTTACAAACGAATTAAATGCTTTTGTATTTACATTAAACACGAGTATTACATAATATGAAAATGAATAGTAAAATTCCTAACAATTTAAAAATTTATTTTCATTACTTAGAATGACATTGCACTAAAAAAAACGACATTTTAGTGCTTTACATATTTTTCCCTGCTTCTTGAATAAGAAGCCTGCTTTTTTATCTCATACTAGGTCCTACAAATTATGTAGCCAGCCGTGCCTAGATATGTTTTTATACCTTTTTTCTGAAATGCCAGAACTCAGATAGAGGATAGGTATTGAATATATATGCGTGTGTGTATATATACACACACACGCATATATATTCAAGATATATATATATATTCAAGATATATATATGCAAGATATATATATATATGCAAGATATATATATATATATATACACTCAAGATATATATATATATAGATATCTTGAATCAAAATGAGTCCTCATTTCATTATTGCACATTCTTTATTCTAATACACACTTTCAAAAAGTACTCAATATATTTTTTTCATTTAGGATGGTACCTTATAATTGATATATTGTTTGTAGTATATTTCTTCTCCCAGCCAAGGGTTGATTAAATTAATGGTGGATCCTAAAACCAGTCTTACACAGAAGAAAATCCACAACATTGCCTAAATTATCTCCATAAATTAGACAAAGCCGTGGAGTCCATGATACACATGTGATATCTCTACGCATCAGGCACAAGGCTCGTCACCAGCTCATTCCCCGATCTTCCCCCATCCCACCACAGCACTGATATGATAAGCAGAATTAGAGAAGAAGGAGAGGGGAATCAAATCCTGTTCCAATTAGCTGGACCCTTGCTTTGAAATGGAGGAAGAAAGGAGTGTGACCAGTGAGAAGCAGCCCCAACCTGGAAAGCCATGTGGGACTCATAAGGGAATGCTTCCTGTTCATTCAGGCAATGTGTTAAGGCCAAAGTTCCCTTCAAATCTCACTTCCTGAACGGGCAGCATCAGCAACTAAAAATTGTGATGCAAGGTGGCCAGGTCTTGTTCCAAGAGGAGTCATTTAAGATCATATCTGCCATTGCTCATACCATCATTGCTAAGAAAAGCACACAAGTCATGAAATCATTTGGCCTTATGTCCATCTCTGTGCCCAATCATGTATACTTGTTGGTAAAGAGGGTATACTTTGTTGAAAGGTAAAAAATAGGCAGATGACAATGAGTAGAAAATATCGCTGAAGATCGGAGAATAGTCCAGAAGGAACCATACAAGAGCAACCAGACAGAATCATCCAATGCCAACACGTGGTTTTGAAGTCTTGAAACTGATAATCTGGGTGTTTCTAGGTCACAAACAGTAAGTAATTTTTAAAAAGTTGTACATGAAAAGGACACGAAGGGGGCACCTGGGTGGCTCAGTTTGTTGAGTGACCGACTTGGGCTCAGGTCATGATTGCACAGTTTGGGAGTTCGAGCCCCACGTTGGGCTCTGCACTGACAGCTCGGAGCCTGGAGCCTGCTGCAGCTTCTGTGTCTCCCTCTCTCTGTGTCCCTCCCCTGCTTGCATGCTCTCTCTCTCCCTCTTTCAAAATAATAAATAAATAAATAAATAAATAAATAAATAAATAAATAAAACGAAAGGGCATGCAACTAATTCTGGTCAATCTGATATGAGCGGCAACGACCCATGTGCCTTCTGAGCCTGAACACATAACACCTGCTGAGGGACACTCTGTCTTCCTTCAAAGCCATATGTTGAGGTATTGGCATCACAAGATGGAGAATGCCTGCATCATTGGGCCAACAAATGCCCTGGGGAGTTGTTCCGACCAGGGGTGAGACTTGACGGTGCTAAGCCTAGAGGTTCCGTGTTAATGATCACAGCAAAATCTGTTCCTACTTGTCCTCGGCACCTCCTCCTTCAGTGAGTGCCTGCTTCCTGCCATCCCTTCTGATACCCTGGATCCTCCTCATGCTGCACTCTGGTGAGTCACGTGAAATCCCCTTCGGGCTTTTGAGAAGACAGTGTCCCTCTGCTCCCTTAGTTCCCTCCCACCCAAGTCTCGGGTGATAACATCACAGAAATGTGAACATTAGTTTTAGTGGGACCAGCATGTGCATTCTCCCTAAGGCTCAGCCTTCACCAAAAGTCCTGCCTTAATGTGAGCGAATGCAGAGGAGGGGCTGGTAAGAGCCCCCTTTTAGTAAAAGAGGCGAATGGGGCCAGTGATTGTCATCCTACCCCCAAAACCAGCCTTGCCTTTCTGTCGACTGTGGGAGTACTTGCATTTGGAGAACAAATGCAGACATTTGGATTCGTGAAGACGTCCAGATGGTACGAAACACTGCGAGAATGAATATGTCCCTCTCAACTGAGAGACACTCTGCAGGAATAATGTGCCTTTGACTGACATTGATTAGTATGCTTCAGGAGGCTTTTATACATTGTATTTCATGCTTAATTTAAGGAAAAAAATCTAGGATCATATGTATGCAAAGGTAGCATATATATTATGTCATATATGGTACATACAGAAACATCTTGCTTCCTTGATTCTGTTACTTAAATGTGAGTAGATTTTGTTGAGAATATCAAACACTTCTAACACAGGGAATGAAAAATTACCTTAGATTCAATTTTAGGAGGAGAGAAAATCCTACTGTTTCCTGTCAATTAGAAGCAATTATTATGGGTTGTAGAGCCATGAACAGACTCTGTCAGGTGATGAGGGCCAAGAGAAAAAGGCTTTGCATTCATATGCAAAATTTCACAGTAATGATGCTGACATTTCCTGGAGTTGGAGAGTAGCCCTGCAAAAAAATGCATAAGAAAGCCAGAATGTAAAAATAAGGAATGAGCAATTTTCCCAATAATTAGGCAATAACAAATGCATCACCTTATCCATTAATTATTTACAATGAGTTTTCTTATGCACTAGCATTAAATAGTCTCACTTCTTTCAAACTTGGCCACCTCACGTATCAAAACAAAATTTCATAGGCACTGCAGGAGAAAAATAAAGAACAGAATGGGCCAATTTCTATGAAATAAAAATAATTTACTGGACAATATGGCGTCTCTGAGGGCTTGGAAGGAAATCTCGGATTCTATTATTCCATCCGTCACATACTAAGGTGCTTTTTGTAAGCGTCTTTAACATCAACTGAAGAAATTTCGTATCTTAAGAGAAGTTTGTATCTCTTCACACTAATGAAGAGTAAGACTTTGTGACCGGATCGTGATAGGAAAGGATGCCAGCACATTAGCATGACAGGTGGTGCTTCAGGTGACTGAAATGCCAAAGGCAGACATGTTGGATGCTTCCCAGCTAATGGACCCTCAGGTGGATGTACCAACACAGACACTGAAAATGAACCATATGGAAGACCCTCAAGTTCCCTGGGCTGGTTGAATACAGCAGCTTTGTGATAAATGATGAAGGCATACATTTGAGAGAGCAGGAGTTATTGCAAAATCTTCCGGAAAAAGAAAAATGGCTTGAAAAAACAAATATGTAATCTCACAGTGTTTAATTATACAGAATTACTGCTTTGGGACCTGTGATCAATAACAAATTAGATACAGTTTCATCAATTCTGATGTGGAAATTCCTTGTAAATTATCTCACAGGAGAAATCACAGGTTATTCAAAATTACTTTTTTTCAAAAGTTTTGTATACACTGTTGTCATAAAATAATCTGTAAAGCTTTCCCAACTACTTTTCATTGGAAACACTCTTTCCCTGGCTAATTCCTTGAGAGGATAAATACAATATTTCTAATCTCCCTTCCTTTAATTAACTATTGAAAATATTCTAATAGTAGTTTCTAATCATAAAATTGTTTGATTTCTATTTTTAACTCATTTTTGCTGTTTCCTGAAATATTGTAAGAATTTCAGTAACTAAAATCACTAACTAAATGTCATAAAATCCCAATGACATTATTTAGCTCTGGAACAATCTTATTTTATTTTATTTTATTTTATTTTATTTTATTTTATTTTATTTTTTAATTTACATCCAAATTAGTTAGCATATAGTGCAGTAATGATTTCAGGAGTAGATTCCTTAATGCCCCTTACCCATTTAGCCCATTCCCCCTCCCACCACCCCTCCAGGGACCCTCTGTTTGTTCTCCATATTTAAGAGTCTCTTATGTTTTGTCCCCCTCCCTGTTTTTATATTATTATGCTTCCCTTCCCTTAAGTTCATCTGTTTTGTCTCTTAAAGTACTCATATGAGTGAAATCATGTCTTTTGAAATCAATTAGTCTTTCTCTGACTAATTTCACTTAGCATAATACCCTCTAGTTCCATCCACGTAGTTATGAATGACAAGATTTCATCCTTTTTGATTGCCAAGTAATACTCTCTATGTATCTCACGTCTTCTTTATCCATTCATCCATTGGTGGAAATTTGGGCTCTTTCCATACTTTGGCTATTGTTGATAGTGCTGCTATAAACATTGGGGTGCATGTGTCCCTTCGAAACAGCACACCTATATCCCTTGGATAAATACCTAGTAGTACAATTGCAGGGTCGTAGGGTAGTTCTATTTTTAATTTTTTGAGGAAGCTTCATACTCTTTTCCAGAGTGGCTGCACCAGTTTGCATTCCCACCAGCAATGCAAAAGAGATCCTCTTGGAACAATCTTTTTAAAAACTTTGTTTTGCAATAGTTTAAGACTCATACAAGTTTTCCAAAAGAGTACAGAGAGTTCCTGCATACCCTCACCCAGATTTCCACAACAGTATCTCTTATATAACCACAGTGCATTGTCAAAACCACAATGATGAGTTTGGTATGATACTATCAAAACCTGTGCGGACGTTACTGAGATTTTACCAGTTTTTGTTGTTGTTGTTTTGTTTTGTTTTGTTTTTAACATGCACTCAGGTTCAGCGGGAGGTGAGGCGGGAAGGAAAAGGTAAAGATATATAGCTCCTAGATTTTAGCATACATATGTATTTGAATAGTGGTCACCAGAATCAAGAGAGAGAAAGAGACCTAGTGCATCACCTCAAAGAAACTTCCCTGTATTATCTTTTAACAACAATATGCTTCCTAAAACTCCAACCCCCTGACAGCCACTCTCCTGTCATCCATCTCTGTAATTTTGTCATTTTTTTTTAAATTTTTTTTTTCAACGTTTATTTATTTTTGGGACAGAGAGAGACAGAGCATGAACGGGGGAGGGGCAGAGAGAGAGGGAGACACAGAATCGGAAACAGGCTCCAGGCTCTGAGCCATCAGCCCAGAGCCTGACGCGGGGCTTGAACTCACGGACCGCGAGATCGTGAACTGGCTGAAGTCGGACGCTTAACCGACTGCGCCACCCAGGTGCCCCAATTTTGTCATTTTTTAAAGTGATACATCAATAGAATCACACAGCATATGAACCATTGATAGTGGATTTTTTTTTTCCTCTTGGCAAACTACCTTGCTATGCATCCGAGTTACTGCCTCAGTATTTATGTGGTTCAACATTCCCATTTCCCTGAAACGTTGACATCTGTTTTTAAGTGCTCATAAACTTATAGCGAGAAGGAACCAGGTCTTGATTTCATAGAAGAGAATTGTATACAAAGGATGACGTGCATTTAGGGAAATCAGCCCTTGCCTAGAGCACACGCAGATAGAGACAATATGGTTGAGAATCATGGAAACCGTTTAAGCAGGTCACCATCATCATCAACTTTGCATGTTAGGGTCTCTGATAGTCCGTGGAGAATAGTCTGGAGGGACATCAAGTAGGTGTATCTCTCCTTCCTGATGCAGGTGGGTAGGTTTCATCCTCCCTGACAAAGCTCACCGTGGTGAAGAATACCCAGCACCCTCCTGGCCTGGGAAGACTGTGTGAGTGGTGATATTTGCCAAGTGTTCACACATTAACCATCTGTTATTCCTGAATGAGGAGAACCCATCCTGATCATCATGGTTTCAGTTGAGTTCCAGCCAATGTTGAGAGGATGAAAGAATAAATATGTTAAGATCTCATTTCCTCAAGAATATGATGCTTTTAGTTATGCCTTATGATAAGTAGGAACGGTTTCTACTTTTTAAGAGTTTATTTATTTATTTGTTTGTTTGTTTTTGAGAGAGAGAGAGAGAGAGAGAGAGAGAAACACAATGGGGCTCAAGCTCATGAACTGTGAGACCATGACCTTAGCCAAAATCAAGAGTCAGATGCTTAACTAACTGAGCCACCCAGGTGTCCCAGAAATAGTTCCTATTAAACAGGAGAAAAAGCTTATGTGACTAGAATACTGTAAGATAAATTTAGTGTCTAAACTCTTATTACTGTTAAACTCAGTTGCTATTTTTTGTTTTGTTTTTAATTTTTATGTTGGACGCTTTTGAGAATTTGATTAAAACCATTCCTCTTCAGTGGAAAGTGCCTACACACCCGTGGCTTTGGGTGGAATTGGACTTAGACCCCTATATGTCCATTCATGAACACCTTTCAGTTTCCCATGGACCCAAGGTTGAGAATCCCCATATTATATAACTGGAATTTTTCTAAGGAGATTTTTAGGCTGACATGCTTGTTATAAACACTTTGCATTTTTTTATTTCCTCAAAAGATACTCTTAATTCTCAAAATCTTTAGAGAAGAGGTTTATACACTGAGTGAAACTGAACAGAGATTAATAGACCAATCTAGATCTTCTCAATGCACAATACAGAGAGAAGGGGGATAGTTACAATTGTAAAATCCAAGCAGCAAAAACAACCATGAAGACAAAGAAATTGATTCTCAAATTTAAGCCCGTTTCGTGATAAAAGAACAACATAGGAAGCTATCCTTTTTTGGCTGGCGCTTAACACATACAAATATATTTGTATTTCTACGTTTACTTTTTAAAGAGTTTTTAATAAAGTTGTTAATAAAAGTTTGCGTTGGCTTTGATAAGTATGTCTAAGTTTCATGTTTTTGCATTTCATAACAGTTCCTTGAGCTACAATAATGTGTTCGTTGTTTAGAACTAACCAGGGCTTGTGGATGGGAGAAGAGAATATTATTTAAGACTAAGCTAAATGAATATCTTTGCTTTAAACATTACACAGTGCAGTCATCCTTGCCAGGGGTGAAGGTGCATCTTCGTGTAGGAGACAGGAGGACGTTCCCTTCCAGGGAATCTTTAACAAAGTCCAGAAATACTTTAGGTTGTCACCACTGGGGGTAAGGGGATACTACTCTCATCTACTGGGTAGAAGCCAGGGATAGTGAAATACTCTGCAATGTAGCCCCCTAACAGAGACGTATTGACCCAAAATGCCAATAGTGCCCAAACCCCCAACCTGGAGTGACATAAAAAATCCCTATAGCCTAATTTAGGGTTCAGATTATCTACACGATTCACAATCGTATCACTCTGTTCAAGCTCTCATAACAAAATACCATAGACCGGGTGGCTTCAACAGAGGATTATCTCCCATAGTTCTGGGAGCCAGAAGCCCCATATCAGGGTGCCAACGTGGCTGGTTTCTGGTGGGAACTCTTCCAGATGGTGTCTTCTAGCAAAGGAGAGTAAGCTCTCCAGTGTCTCTTCCTATATAGGGGCACTAATATGGCCCCGATGGCCTCATCCACACCTGATTACTCCCCCAAAGCCCCATCTCTAGATACCATCGCAAAATTAAACGTATGAATTGGGAGTAGTAGAGGGATACCACTCAGTCCACAGCAGTAATTTTAAAAAAATATTTAAACACTTAAATCAGTAATAATGATACATTCACGCGAATCTAGAATAGCTTGTAAAGAATAACATAACAGGGAATACCTAATATGTGCACCTTAGTTCAAGCGTAAATGTGCGAAACACATAACCCTCAGTGAGACTACATTAGATTTTCAAGACCCTGAATAATTAAGACAACAGAAAGGTTAATTTACCTGTGAAGGATGTGTTGCAAGTTTGTTAAAGCAATGAACCTGAAAAATACAGGTTATCAATCTCAGATTTTTTGTAGCATTTAAGAGATTTTAGAGTGAGCTGTAAACTTGGATTTTGACAATTCTCTCCTAAATATTTTCAACATGGACTTCTGGCTGCCAGGCCAGGGGTGGATAGCAGGAAGGCTTTCTTTTATGAATCCAGCTACTGCTTTGAAATTCAGCTTCAAGATTTCTATAACTAATTTGGCGCAGGATTCATATTCCTTTCCTACTTTATGTATGTATCACTATTTGATTTTCCTGTTACCACTAACATTAAAATTTTATGAGCCACCAAACAGGTAAATTGAAAAGGGAAAGAGAACTTTCTCTAGAAAGTGACAAAAAAGTAATAGCATTAGGGAACATATAAATTTTCCAAATGTTTCCTGAAAATTTTCTTCCCTGAATATCTTTCTGTATCAGCTCACATCCTGTTGACTTGAGCTAGCTCAAGCAAAACAGAAGTGTGTAGTATGTGCGAGAACACGCTCTTATGACGCAGAACGGCCTACCTCTGCTTCGACGGGAAGCTAATTGCTTCCATTTCGCTTGCTTAACCTCCTGAAAGAATAGCACTCCTGCCTCGCATTTTCAAAACTGCCCTTTACTCTTAACTTTCCCTCTGCTGCTGTCCTCGTGGCCCTAATGTCCTCAACAAAACCACAGGAAAGAGTGGTCTACACTTCCTGTCTCTACTTGGGTGTTTTTCACTCCACCTTCAAGGCATTGTGGCCTGGATTCTGCCCCTCTTCCCAATGAGGCCACTACTTTGCCCTTTCCTTCCTCTCTTCCACGGACCCTGTGTCGCTAGTCTTCGTGGTCTCTCAGGTCGTACCCCCAACTCTTCATTCTTTGCTTCTCCCTTAACAATAAATGTTAAAGCCCACAGATTCTTTAGACCGTCCGTACAACACACTCTCAAATCTCAGCAAACTCTCTTGCTTTCATAATCCACCCGAACGCAGGAGTTCTCAAGCACACCTTGTCACGCCATTGTCCTGAGGAGCAGACACACAAGTGTGAGTGACATCCATTCAGTCAAAGGTGAACTGCTCACATTCGACTCCTCATGTCCCCTCATCACTGCCACCGTGACCCACTTGCCTATCATAAACTCTGGTTTTCCTCCTACGTCATAATAAATGGCACCAGAGTAGAGATCAAGACACTCTTTCATTACTGGGTTCTCACATTCTACCGTATTGCACAACTTCGTCAAGAGCCTTTTTTTTTTTTCTTTTTCTTTTTCCTTTTCAATTTGAGAGAGCAAGAGGGAGAGAGAGAGCACTAGTGGAGGACAGGGGCAGAGGAAGAGAGAGAGAATCTCGAGCAGGCTCCACACTCCACGCAGAGCCCGAGGTGGGACTTGATCCCATGACCCTGAGATCATGACCTGAGCCCAAATAAAGAGTCGGACGCTTGGGGCACCTGGGTGGCTCAGTTGGTTAAGCGACAGACTTCGGCTCAGGTCATGATCTCGGCAGTCCATGAGTTGGAGGCCTGCATCAGGTTCTGTGCTGACAGCTCGGAGCCTGATCCTGTTTCTGATTCTGTGTCTTCCTCTTTCTCTGCCCCTTCCCTGCTTGTGCTCTTTCTCTCTCTCTCTCTCTCTCTCTCTCTCTCAAAAATAAATAAACATTAAAAAAAAAAAAAAGAGTTGGAAGCTCAATCAACTGAGCTACCCAAGGTGCCCTAAGAGCCTTTCTTATAGATGAGATAGCAGTGACACCCCCGAGTTTCTCAATACACAACCCGCACAGTGATACAGGGTATGCTGGTATTCTCCTTCTCTCTCACTGTCAAAGCTCAGACAATCACCAAATATAGTTGGCTCCACTTCTGGAATATCTCTTGTGTCTATCCATCTTCCCCATCCAACTCCTAGGAGGACCTATAATCCTCTTTTTCCTGGCTATGGATCCAGCTCTGACTTATCTTGTGGTCTGCCTCTCTAAAATCTACAGCCACAGGGACTTTATGGGCGGGCGTGAGTATGGTATATAAGCCCTTTAATGGCCTCTCATCACTGCAGATTATGTACAAACCACCTGGCTCTAAGAGTGGCTGGGTGCCTCAGTCGGTCAAGCATCCAACTTTGGCGCAGGTCATAGTCTCACAGTCCGTGGGTTCGAGCTCCCAGTGGGACTCTGTGCTGACAGGTCAGAGCCTGGAGCCCAGTTTGGATTCTGTGTCTCCATCTCTCTCTGCCCCTCCCTCTCCCTCCCTTCCTTCCTTCCTCCCTCTCTCTCTCTCTCTCTTTCTCGCTGTCTCTCTCTCTTCCTCTCTCTCAAAAATAGACATTAAAAAATAGATACAAACAAACAAACAAGCAAACAAAAACCCACCTGGCTCTCAAGTTGTCCAGATCTGGCCCGTCCTCCCCCTCATAACCCTTAGTCTTCCTCTCCAGGGTTCTAACTTGCTCACCTCTTCATTTGTCCCAAAGCAAATGTCCCAAAGGCGCCATGTTCTCTCTCTCACCTTTGCCCCATCCTCCACCTGGAACAATTTTCCCCACTTGCATCCTTCACCCCTGCTTCAGGTCTCAGCTTAAATGTCCCTGTGTAAGGGTCCCCTCCTCTGACCCCAGACCAGGCTGAGTAGGCTCTCCTTGCATTTGTCATTTCCCTGTGCCTCTCCTGTTATGACAGGACGGATGGCGTGTTCGAGTGACTGCAGGTTTCGTTGTCTGTCACCCAGGAAGATGACAGATAGTGTTCACTAGCATGCAGCGTATCACTCGGCACACAGTAGGCACTTAACAAATCACTGCTGTTGATCAAATCCTATTGTTTCCTTAGAAACGGGTGAAAAACACAGAAATAAAACCTCTAAAGATTTTAGGCGGCTGTAATTTCTAAGCTATTTTCAAAAACTTAAAATGTCTTCCTAAGAAAATTCTAGAATACCATTTAAAAATTGAAAATCGTTTCTTTTTTAAAAAGGTAACATTTGCCACCTGCAAACTCAAGTCTGCACTAATGCAAGTTTTTTTTTTCCTCCTGCAGAGAATCAAGTGACAGCTTTTCTGAGAAAGATAAAGTGGTGTCTTTTTTTATTTCCAAGTGTGTTTCCCATTGAAATCTGTGAGATTAAATTTCCCTGAGGGAGGAAAACCGAGACTAATAAGTGAAAAGACTCATCATTTACAAACGTTGCGAATTTTAACATTTTTACTGTAGACTATAGACACCTGACATTACGGTGATACACATGGCTTACCCCCCCCCCCCCCCGGGGTTGTTTTGTTTCCTTTTCCTGTCGGGGGGGGGGGGGATTGTTCATATTTTGTGACACCTTCCCTCCCTTCCTTCATAAACCATGCTCAGAATCTATAAACAAACAAATATAAAATTGCATCCTTGCTGAGTACCAGATTCTAAAGGGGACGTGATGCACCTGCCTCCAAGATGTAATAGGACACCTCCCAAAGGAGAACGGTTTCTTGATTCAAGACTGTTGGGTAATTCTTTTGCGCTGCAAATTTGTGAACAAGGACTACAGCCGATCACATGTTACCTAAAACAAACGTCTACAGTTGCGTGCTAACATTTTATCTCCTGCATTTTGATGAGAGCCTTGTTAGAGTCTCAGCGGGGTGGCAGCTGTTAGCTTGAAGTCCTGCCGATGTGAAGACTGCCTAGTACCCAGACGGCCCCAGCAGTGCTCAGGGGTACGGGTAACCAGGAAGCACACGGTCCCCGGTCCTCCCCTCTGCTAGGTGTGGCCTCGCCGCTAACACAGAAGCCACCGGAAGCAGCAGGAAATGGAAAGCAGCATGTGACCTAGAAGCGGGAGGCACTAGGGCAACTCCATGCTCCAGAAATTTGCAAAACGGAAAGGACTAAGACGGGATGAAACGAAAGGCCTTTCAAAAGGGGGAGAATCTTCAGTGTGTAATATTTGCTTTAACTCGCCAAGAATGTCGGGAGCCCATTTTCAGGTGACTGGGTCGGCGTACCATGGGCGGCAGCTAAGGCCAAGAAGCAACCCCAACCTGAGCTTGGAGACTGGATGCAGGGTCGCTGGAGAGAGCCGGAAAAAGAGGGGAGGACGGGAAAATAAAGCTGCCGGAGGTCGGTGCCTACTTGGTGTAGCTCTACTGAGCCCTCCCAGTAATACTTGAAGGTAGGCAACTTTGTGTAAAAGTTCTTTTTAACTGGTGGGAAGCAAAATTCCTTAAGTTGATCTCTGATTCACTCATTTCCCAGAATGGATTTAGGAAGGGAAAGCAAAACACGGTCTTTTTTTTTTGTAACAGAAAACTGAGTTTTTGCAAAATATTTATACCTCAATAGATCCAAGGTGATTCAAACAAATTCAGTGGAAACTTAAAGAGAGCAGTAGTTTTGAGGCTAGTACTGGAAAGAACACCAGCCTTCCATCCACTGGGCTGGGCAGTGATGGTTTTAGATCCAGATGCTAGCTCTTGATGGAAGCCAATGTAACTAATGGCCCCTTAATTTGGTTTTGAGGCAATCCTACAGAGGTACCCAAGTCTTTCTTATTTATTTATTTATTTATTTATTTATTTATTTATTTATTATTTTTATTAAATATTTTTATTTGTTTTTGAGACAGAGAGAGACAGAGCAAGAGCAGGGGAGGGTCAGAGAGAAAGGGAGACACAGAATCCGAAGCAGGCTCCAGGCTCTGAGCTGTCAGCCCAGAGTCCAATGCGGGGCTCGAACTCATGGACCGTGAGATCATGACCTGAGCTGAAGTCGGACGCTTAACTGACTGAGCCACCCAGGTGCCCCATGAGGTACCCAAGTTTTAAAACAAGTTCAGTATTTCAACAGGTTCAGAAATAGGTTGCTATTAACAAAATAATGGATTCTGGTAAATATGTGGGTAATACATAAAAAAAGTGTTAGTTTACTGTGGACTTCTGGAAATATTGTTCTCTTTCTTACTCACCAGACCATGAGTGGTCCTAATAGTGGCAATATTTGGCTACAGGATACAGTTATTTTGGAAAACTCAGGTCCCTATGTGTTATTTTCATATCCCCCAAAGCATCGTAACAACCCTGACAAGGAACACAAAAGAAATCAATAGAAACTGTGTAACGACATAGGATGCAAGGCTCACCCCCAAGCTAATCAGGCAAATTTAACTGGTTGGTTGCAAAGTTGAGAAAAAGTAGCTTTCACCTCTACATTCTACACAGACACGTGTCATTCATATACGCATGACCAAGCCTATATTTAAGGTCATTTATTCCTATAACCTGGCTATTTGTGATTTCCAATTGCTGTGAAATTGTCACTGACTATTCCCTCCCTCCTGTTCTAAGAAATCTATATATTAACATCAGTTTTTATAAAGCTAAGTGACCTCCTGAAACTAACTAAATCTCTATTTCTCTTTTAGAAGTTAAATAGGTGAGCATAAAGACTTATATTCCCAACATCTAGAATATTTTTGGCATGTTGGCTTCCATTTTCCTTTGTTTAATATAATCAATTATTGAAGTGATCTGTGATCACTGTTGAACAATCTCATTCCATAGCGATAATGTCTCTAGCTTCGTAAATGCTATATAATTTAGTGTTAATGTTAATTTTATTTTCTTTGTTTTTTAAGATATCATGTGAATATATTCTTTTCAAAAAAAATTTTAATCTTTATTTTTGAGAGAGAGAGAGAGACAGGGACAGAGTGGGAACTGGGGAGGAATAGACAGAGAGGGAGACACGAATCTGAAGCAGGCTCCAGGCTCTGAGCTGTCAGCACGGAGCCCGACATGGGGCTTGAAAACTCACGAACTGTGAGTTCATGCCCTGAGCCAAAGTTGGACGCTTAACCAAGTGAGCCACCCAGGTGCCCGTATCATGTGAATATATTCTAATGCCATCTTGAAATGAATTTATAATTCATCCTTTTGTGATTCCTCCATCTCTGAAACATTTATTGTGCTTTATCCCTAACTGAATGGATTTCATTGTTAAGTTAGTGTTGCCTTTCCAAGGGTTTCTAGAATAACGCTTCCTGAGCTATTACAGGCTTGGCCATACAAAGTGTCCTCAAGTCACACACACTCAGGACTTTATAGATTTGGCCCCTAGACCAATGTTGAAATCTAGACAATGAGACCAGCCTAATGGTCTCCCTCGATGCATCAATAATTTTTTCCTTGAACTTTAATCGCTTAACTTGAATATGTGCCAGTGTTCAGTGTGTTACATCAAGAAACCATGATGGTATTAACTGGCCTATTGATTCAGTATTTCAGACTTTCTAGAGAAAATTAATGTATCTTTAAGTATAGCTCTGTTTCATTTTCTGGGATTCATAATTTAGAAATAACAAATACCTTAGATCTTCCTTATTATTCACATTCTGAGTTTGTTTTCCTATATGTTTATAGGAAATATGTTCCTATATTATCACAAATCTTTCCTCTAGGTTAATAATTTTATATTTCATAAGATTGTCCTGTTCCTTGATCTCATTCATTATTCAGCCTATCATCCCGGTGTTTGAAATCTAATTTTATTTTTCCCTTTGGAAATCTCCCTTTGCATTTCATTTTGCTATTATCTTATTTAAGCTCCTTTTAATATAAATGATTTTACTGAATTTCATATTTGGAAACGATTACGAGCGTTTGCCTTCCAAGTCTGAGTTCAGTTTCCTTCTAAGTGGTTCCCTCCTATTCTCCATGATGTCCATTTTCTAGTGCCCTCTATTTGCAATTTCAGCAGTCTATCCTGTTCATGATGATTGAAACTGGGCAGACCCAATCCTAATGGTTCTCTTGAGGTGTTGTGCTGACTTCACGACTCTTCCCATCCTACAGCACATGTGTATGTAGCCTGGGGAGATACTGGGGTACTGGAGATGAGGGAGCCCACTGTGATGGTCTCCTCTTCTCTTAGATCCCCCGGCCTTGGTCATGAGTTTGTTACATATCCTAGATTCGGGTCATCACCATACATTATGCTGTGTTTGTGACCGAATGTGTATGTGTCCATGGGTCATACCTTGATATTTCAGATCATTTCCCAATTCACCATGGAGCCTTGGAGTCTCAAATCAGACAGAGGAGAGCCGCCTTGTCCACTTTCCTCAATTTCACCCATTTCCTCCCCAGAACAGGAAAAGGTTAATCACAAACCTTCAATTTGATTATTCCCAAGTCTGAGTTATTGGTGAGCCCTGCAGGGATTAATAAACTCACAGTACAGGTCCGTGGTACAAATGGGACACACCCGTGTTGTATTATCTGCACCTCACCAGAATGTTTTCCTTTCCTTAGTCATACTTTAAAAAAGTTATTATCATCGACATGAGGTTATGTCCCTTCTCTCGTTCAGCTGCTGCAGGTGATAATTTTTTTTCTCATTAACCTTATCTCACTTCAGAGACATCCTTCAGAAATAGCCCAACACAGAGAAGGAACCATAAACCTCGTCTTAAGGATTAATAATACATACTCGGAAATAAGGCAAGGCTCAGTAAAAGCAAACGCGTCTGCAGAGATAGATTTATGCCTAATAGAATCCCCTTTTTATACAATCATGAAAACTCATTGAAGAGAGCTTTCAAACTTCAATATTCCCAATATTCTTTAAGATGAAAATTGCTATTTCAGTAAAGGTGAAGTCTTATGCCTCAGTCTCAAATAGGTTCTGTAAACCTGGAGTGTCTTATTGTGATGATACGTGTTATTAACTGGTGGCTAAAAAGAATGGAAACTTATGCCAATATAAGCAGCTGTACAGGGATTTTGTTACAGTTCAGGAGTCAGCAGGAATGCCATTTTGTCTGACTTCCACACCATTATGCACGTAGGAAGGAAAACCCATGAAGCAGAGCAGAAAGGCCACAGGGGATCCACACGATATGCATCTTAATATGCAAGGCATAAATCATGAACTACAAGGTGCAAGTTTATATTCACACATCCGCCTGTCGGGATTGTTTGTAATGACCGGTAACCATGAAAGATACGTTGCTGGTGACCATGAGAAACATAAACACATGCCCCATTTTGGGTTCTGAGCTGATCTTACGAAAGGAAGAGGTTAAGTTATGCCTTGGCTCACCACCCAACTAAGACACTGTCACCACTTGAAGCTTTGAAGACTTTCATGAGACAACATAATCATGTCCAAAGAAAATCTATGCTCTGGACAATATTCCTAAAACACGTAGGCAGAGGGATCTCAGGTCTCTGGGATCTTGGCTGATAAATTGAGAGACAGTGGGTATAAACCCACTGGACTCAATGTTTCTAATTTTTCATGGGAAAATTACTATACATAGTACTTTATCAATGGATTTTGTGGTTTGAGCTGATTATAAAATGTGTACCATTCCCAACTCCGTTGGGTGGAGAATCTCCAACATTTAACATTGAGGGTACTTGGTAATCTGAGCTGAGTCTTAAAATAACACAATACAACAATATGAATAAGTTTTCTACTTGTTCTTTCACTCAACATAGGTCATTACACTTAGGAACAGTAACAGCGTACTATGAAGACTGTGGGCCCTGGGTGTAGATGTACTGGGTTCAAATTCCAGTCCTGCCTGTTATTAGTAGTACAATATCCACAGCAAGCCAGTGGACATGTCTGCTCTTAGCTCTCTCCTCTGTAGGTGGTTTAATGTAACACTCTGATCCATGTCTGGTTCATAGTAATATTCAAATGTATCCACTTTTCCGTGTGTCCGCATGTGACAGGACCCATTGTGAGCAATGGGGTTCTATTAACAAAAACACAGTCCTTGTCTCCGTGAAATTTAATTTCAGTGGATTAGAGAGACCACAAATAATTTCTTCTTACGTTCTTTTCTTTTATTTTTTTTTACATTTTATTTATTTTTGAGAGAGAGAGAGAGAGAGAGAGAGAGAGACAGAGCACAAGTAGGGGAGAGGCAGAGAGAGAGGGAGACACAGAATCCAAAGCAGGCTCTAGGCTCTGAGCTGTCAGCACAGAGCCCAACACGGGGCTCGAACCCACAAACTGTGAGATCATGACCTGAGCTGAAGTTGGACACTTAACTGGCCACTTAACTTAAGTTGGACACTTAAGTGGCCACCCTGGGTCTAGAGCCACCCAGGCACCCCTAGACCACAAATAATTTTTCAAAGTAAACAATATGACTGTGATTGGAAAAAAAGGAGAAGAAGAAGAAGAAGAAGAAGGAGAAGGAGAAGGAGAAGGAGAAGGAGAAGGAGAAGGAGAAGGAGAAGGAGAAGGAGAAGGAGAAGAAGAAGAAGAAGAAGAAGAAAGAGGAGAAGGAGAAGGAGAAGAAGAAGAAGAAGAAGAAGAAAGAAAGAGGAGAAGGAGAAGAAGAAGGAGAAGGAGAAGAAGGAAAGAAAGAAAGAAAGAAATAAAAGAAAAGAAAAGAAAAGAAAAGAAAAACATAAAAAAAATTCAGGCAATGCAACAGCAACTTGGATGTAGAAACGTGGCTGTAAGGGTCCTGCCCTCAACTGGATTATTTAGAAGACCTCTCTTCAAGGCAATGATCAGCCGGAGAACTGAATGATGGCCAGAGTCCCCTGTGTAGAGCTGGAAGGGTAAATGCTCTCAGGCAGCAATAATTAGAGGAGTGAACACCACCCAACAGTGCACTGATGGGCCATGTGTGCCCAGAACCAACATCAGCGGAGACCTAAATGAACAAAGGTCAGAACATCAGACAGTGGCCAACTGATACAGACCCATAACTTTCATGGTAGAGACTTTGTCGATCCTTCTAAATGTGATTGGAAGCCCCGGTGGGCTTCGAAACTGGAGAATGATATAATCTGATGATCATTTTTGAAGGTCATTCTGGGCGCTGCATGAAGGGGAGATCACAGAGGAGGCAGGTGTGGAAGCCTGACTATGAGTCAGGAGTCTGGGTTGGAGAGAACTGACCAGAGAGACAGCCGGGGAGAAGGCAGAAAGATGGATGATTCAGGATGTAATGGATGAGACAGGCTGCCCATGGGTTAGAAGTGGAGTCAGGAAAGAGGAACCAAGCTTGGAGTCTGAGAAATTCCCCCGATTCTAGTAGTTTAGATGGATGTAGCAAGAGCTGTGTATGGGAAATGTTAAATATGATGGTCTTATCTGACATCGGAGGAGAGCTATCAGGTACGCAGTTGTCTGTGAAACACCGGGGATCCAGATAAAGTTGCGGCTGTAGATACTGATTTGTGAGTCACGGGCATAAGAAGGATTTAAACCATGGCACTGAGAAAGCAAACAGAGAAGCGAAGACAGAAGAGAGAACAGGGGCCCCAGGCAGGTTTGGAAGAGGGACACAGCCAGCAGGTGAGACTGGGAGGACACGATACGGACGTGGGGTTGGACCACACACACATACCAGGAAAACGTTATGTGGCAGAAATGCAAGAGAAGAAAATATTTTGGGAAGGAGGTCTGCCATGTCAACAAATAAACAAACAAACAAACAAAACAACCCCCCCCAAAACAAAACAAAACACTGAAGATGAAGACAGAGAAGAAGCCATTGAATGTGAAAATATGGAGGTCATTTGAAATGCTGATAAGGACGGTCCTGGACGGAAGAAAGCGTGTGCCTCTGTCACATCACATGTGGCAATGCCTGAATTGCCATTCTCATTTTACCTACATTTTATCTTCATCAAGTCATTAACTGCTACAAATGTCACAAGTATTACTGGATTTGTCCTCATCTAAATGGGCCCAAATCTTGCATGTATGTAACCTGCTTGTCCTCATCGGTATAGAATTGAATGTATGCTATCGATTATAAACCTCAGGATAAGATACACTGTCGCCTATCAGTCCATCCATGGATAGCCTTATTTTATGTCCCTTCATCCGCACCCTAATTTTTTGAAGCTTATTTATTTATTTTGAGAGAGAGAGTGCAGGGGAGAGGCGGGGGGGGGGGGGGGGGAAGAATCTGAAGCCGGCTCCGTGTTGTTATCACTGTCAGCAGGGGCTCAATCCCATGATCCCAGGATCATGACTTGAGAGAATCAAGAGTCGGACACTCAACTGACTGAGCCACGCAGGCACCCCTGCATCTTAATTTTATTTTCCTTTCTACAGGGACAGCAAATCGAGTATATTTAATCCGAATCTACTTCCCATTTACTATGTACTTATATATAAACAACCAGCATTCCTATAAAAGGTTTATATAAGAAGTCTTCATAAAAGAAAAATAAATGAATATAAATCTAATTTACTACATTCTATGGATGGAATTTTGTCCCCCCACCCAAATTCCTGCTTAGCCTCAACTCTCAATGTGATCATTGGTTTTCCTGAAGCAATCAAGGTGAAATGAAGTCATAATAGTGGGGTCCTAACCATAGAGGGTTGGCCTTCTAGGAAGAGGAAGAGAGATCTTTCCTTCTTCACACTCATCCGTGGAAGAAAGGCCATTCGAGCACACAGCAAGGCGACGGCCATCCACAAACTAGGAAGAGAGCTCTCATCAGAACCTGACCTTGCGGGCACCCTGATCTCAGACTTGCAGCCTTCAGAACAGCAAGAAAATAAATGTCTGTGGTTTAGAGCCACCCCATCTATGGTATTTTGTTAGGTCAACCCAAGCAGACTAAGATACTAATGTATATGTAAGTAATGAGCAAAATGTGCTGTTGTTCATGGATATTATATAAATGTAGAATCTCATAGAATTTTTCATTCTAAATTTGCTTCTGAGGTAAAAGCTATATTGTAGATAACATACCATTTTGGACTATTCTATGATCTCTCAAGATACTTCTATACCACAATTTATTTGTTCATTACTTTGATAGATCTAGACTTTTTTGTTTTTCATTATTAGACACAATGATGAAATTAGCATTCTTTAGAAGTCCTTTTGAACTTGTGTAAGATTTCCACTGGGAAGGTGAACAGGTAGGTGCCCAGCTTTGACTGGGGGAGTCACACTGCTATAGATCAGATATTCTTTATCACTCCTTTTCATTCCACTCTGTTCATGAATTATTCACTGAGAGCTCCTCTTGAATATACACCTTGGTGGTAGAACCACTGGGCTCTGAGTTAAACATACCCCCCGTTGATTACATGCTTGAACTTTTCTTCAAGATTGCTGCATTACTTTAGGCCCCTGCTAAAACTTTGTTTTCCATGTTGCCAGTAAAGTTTGTATCTAACTTTTTTTTCTTTTTGGTTTTAGAATTGTCTTTGTTTTTAAATTTTTTAATATGAAATTTTTTTTTTTAATTTTTTTTCAACGTTTATTTATTTTTGGGACAGAGAGAGACAGAACATGAACGGGGGAGGGGCAGAGAGAGAGGGAGACACAGAATTGGAAACAGGCTCCAGGCTCTGAGCCATCAGCCCAGAGCCCGACGCGGGGCTTGAACTCACAGACCGCGAGATCGTGACCTGGCTGAAGTCGGACGCTTAACCGACTGCGCCACCCAGGCGCCCCTAATATGAAATGTTTTGTCAAATTGGTTTCCATACAACACCCAGTGCTCGTCCCAACAGGTGCCCTCCTCCATGCCCATCACCCACCCACCCCTCCCTCCCACCCCTCATCAACCCTTAGTTTATTCTCAGTTTTTAAGAGTCTCTTATGGTTTGACTCCCTCCCTAACTTTTTTTTCCCTTCCCCTCCCCCACGGTCTTCTGTTAAGTTTCTCAGGATCCACATAAGAGTGAAAGCATATGGTATCTGTCTTTCTCTGGATGACTTATTTCACTTAGCATAACACTCTCCAGTTCCAGCCACGTGGCTACCAAAGGCCATATTTCATTCTTTCTCATTGCCAATGTGTCTAACTTTTTAAGACTTCAGCAATGGGAGACCTAACGGGCTATATTTATCTTCTCATTAATAAGCACATAAGCATACTTACCAAGTAAATCAGATTTTTCAAAACATGTGTCATGTTATCTTTTCAGATTCACTGACAGTTTATCGACTGGGTCATGTTGCTCTATCCCTGTTGATTTTAGGAGGTACTAAGACATTTTATATAACAGTTATTTGTCAGTTGTATAACACATATAAATCCCTGGTTGATCACTTGCCTCCTTTTGTCTTTAATTATACTGTTAGTTTTCAGTTATCATGTAGCTGAATCTATAAAGGTTTCCATTTTGTAGATATTTATACTTAATACCATTAGTGAGTAACATACAACATAAGGATGAGAACAAAAAAAGGCAAATATTGTGTCATTCTTTGCAGGAGATACTGAAATATGCATATAAAACTGAGAAGAATCAATGGAAAGGTTCATGATAAAATATGAGTACAAGGTGACTGTGAAGATCAAAAATCTAAGAAGATGAAGAAAATGTAATTAGAAAACACGAAAAAGTGGGGCACCTGGGGGGCTCAGTTGGTTGAGCATCTGACTTCGGCTCAGGTCATGATCTCGTGGTCCGCGAGTTTGAGCCCCGCTTCAGGCTCTGTGCTGACAGCTCTCTCTGTGACCCTCCCCCATTCATGCTCTGTCTCTCTCTGTCTCAAAAATAAATAAATGTTGGGGCGCCTGGGTGGCGCAGTCGGTTAAGCGTCCGACTTCAGCCAGGTCACGATCTCACGGTCCGTGAGTTCGAGCCCCGCGTCAGGCTCTGGGCTGATGGCTCAGAGCCTGGAGCCTGTTTCCGATTCTGTGTCTCCCTCTCTCTCTGCCCCTCCCCCACTCATGCTCTGTCTCTCTCTGTCCCAAAAAATAAATAAATGTTGAAAAAAAAAAAAGTTAAAAAAAAATTAAAAAAAAATAAATGTTAAAAAAAAAAATTTTAAAAAACACAAAAAAGATACTAGTTGCACAAACATTAGATTATCACATGGCCAGAAATTACCCGTGGTATACTGGCTCCCCAGAGAATATATTTTAAATCAATTAGTGAAATAAAAGAGGAAATAAAAGGGGCAAGGGCAAACATTCAGATATCAATCCTTCCCAAACTAAACAAGAAAATTTAACATGACTCTGGATGAGTCACATTTGGGGATGGGGGAATGAGCAGCTTTTAAAACTTATGACAGAACAGATCTCTCTGTATTCATAGACCAATCCTGAAAAAGAAGAAGACATATCCTTCTATGTAAAAGATATTACAAAGCCAGGGGCTGGCACTCCCAAAGATATAGGTAAATAGGCCAATATGAAAGGCGAGGAGAATTGGACCTGGATTGTGACCCACGGCTGTCTAGAGCCTATACACCATGAATTGAGATCACCAGGTTGGGAAAACTTGCTCATTGTATGAAGAAAATAAAATTAGATTAATCCTTCAATCTAAAGCTGTTAGAAAACCCTTCAGATAGAATATGTTGAATGAATATAAACGGCAAAGCTGTGGAATACTTGTGAAAAAATATAGGACGATATTTTAAAAAATCTTTCCCCATCTGAAAGTCATAAACAAGTTACAAATCTCAGAACATAGAGAAATTGGCTGATAGTAAAAATGTTATTTATCTTGTCACTTCACTGAGAATAAAGCTTTAAAGGTATCATATTTTCTACCAGATTAAGTAAAAAAAAAAATTAGCCTATTCCTACTGAATGAACTAACGTCAAAACAAGCCATCAAGTCCACTCTGGACTCCTTGACCTTGTGTGGGGTCAGTCCACAGTGACTAGTAGATACCTTGTGCTCACCCAGCATTTATCATATCTCATGGACCTTAACGAGTTCTCTCTCCTACCAGACGGTGCTTCTTAACCACGATTTGACCTCCCAGGGGATATTTGGCATACTCTGAAGAGTTTGGCTGTCACAACTGTGAGAGAAGATTCTACTGGCCTCCAGGGGGTGGAGGCTAGGGATGATGTTGAACATCCTACAGTGCACAGGACACACCCCACCACAGCAGAGAATTACCTGGTCCCAAATATCACCAGTGGTGAGTTTGAATAATGCTGAACTAAGAGCTCCTTCTGGGCACAGATCGTGGTCTCCATATTTTTATACCCAGCAGTGAACACAACATACTTGAACCCAACTACATTTCATTGAATAAAGTGCTAAATTAATTGACTTAGTACTGCTAATAAACCTAGTATTTTCCCCTGATCCTTCACAGACCTGCTGTTATCATCATTTACATAAACTTCATCAGATGTATGCATTGAAGTTTATTTCTACCTCTCCATTATCGCGTCCTAGTGAGACTATCACACTATGAAGCTATTCATATGATCATTCTAAAAAATGACCAGGGAACTATTTTGATATAAAGGTGATTTAAGGGTGCAACCTTGAGACAATATCCCACAAACACAACTTTAACAACCTTAAAAACACCTCATAAAAGAGATGAAATCAAGACATCCTTAAAGGAAGAGCCTTTAGCTATCCCCCAGATTTACTGACACATGAAGACCTTCTAATAATTCCTTTATCAGGAATTATTCTTCAGAATTTCACCTATCTTCAATAGAAGAGATAGAGAAGCAGATATTAAGTCACTTTTCTACTTAGATAGCTTATGTGGCAAGGTATCTATCCTTACAGAAGGATGACTTGTTTCAAGGTATATACTTTTGAAATACAACAGGCAGAGCAGAAGTTGATTTTTACATCTAGAATCTACGGGAATTTTTGTAAGCAGAGGTGTTTTCCTACGAGATTTGGTCTTGCTGTGTGGGAAGAGGGGACAACTTTTTCGATGACCTAAAAGCAACCTCCATGGCTCAATTATGCCATGATTGGTTTCCCTGGGATGAGGATGAGTACTTCAAGGCCGCGGGTTAGCCATCAACTCTTGCCACGTTCAAGAGTGCCAGTTCATTTCCGCAGTAGCCTGTTTAGAGACCAATAAGCATTTTATACTCTCATGAACCTCTGGGCACTTAAGTTTACCACTACGGACACCAGTCTCCTGTCTATGAAACAGAGGTGACAGATCGCGAGTCAGTTTTATTGGCGGGGACGGGGACGAGAAACACAGCCATGCCTCTAATCCCCTTGAAATACCAATTGCCTGTAGAAGTCCTCTCTCTTGCTCGTTTTTCAAGGTGCGTGCCTTGGGCTGGTGAGCGATTCCAACAAAGTTTGTCCAGGCCATTTAGCGTGGATGATCTGCAGGGCCAGGCTGATGGATGGGAAGATCATTCTCGCCAATTTGGTTTCTGGGGACTTTCCTCAGCAAACTGTGTCAGCAGTTCAGCTGTCTCGCACAAAGGGGATTCGTGGCCCAGGCGGGAAGAGGTGAAGAGTGCTCTGGGCAGACGAGGAAAGATCTACAGAGCACATGGAGCACATGGGGTGGGGGTGGGGTGACGGGGTCTTCAGCAAAAACCTCCTGTAACACAGCCTGAGGTCCATTGTGGAGCACAAACTACTCCGGTTCTACTTGTGAGACAAGGCCCCTCACACCAGTGAGCAGAAGTCAGATGGCAGGCTGTTTTATTCGAGAGAATGTGTTTATGAAAAGCTACATAGGTCAAATTTCACACCTTTTTTGTTTTATCTGGAAAGCTCAGTCCTAGGATTAGTTGAGATAAAGCCTGACACATCTTATGGTGAATTTGTGTAATTGGAGGTCTGAGGAAAAGGGAATCCTTCCTGCCTTGTGGGGAGCTAGAAAGTTCGCCTCCCTGCTCCCGGGAAGTAGGAGGCTACTGTTGCCTATGAGGGAGGTCTCAACTCTTGCATGAACCATGAGTGGGGATCTGCATGTCTGCCTTGGAGTCGAAGCACACCAGCCTCCCCTAGGGAGCCAGGCACTCCCTCACGGGCACAATCAGCCTGCACCCCCAGTCAGCAGGTGCGCTGACCATCGTCAGGAAGAAGCCTGTCCTGCAAGCCTGAGGGGAGACCACTACTCACTTCGAGAACGGCAAACAATAGAAAATCAAGTATCATTTAAGCTGCAACCTCTCTACCAAGTAACCCCCCAGCTCAAAAGTCATTCCAAACCAAGTAATCCAGTGGACAGTTGGAATGAGGTTACCCTCACACATACTAACCAGCCGCCTCTCACGTAGGCAGTGTACTTATGTTGGACCTGGGAAAGATCCAGACTCGGCCCTTGGAGAAAGCCACAGGCCCTCTGGTCTAGGCTCTGTCTTTCCTCTCGCCTCCTACACATCCCACATCTAGGAGCGCTTCTTTAAAACTCAAAATATGCCAAGCTGTCAGGGGAAAGTCTACACAACATGGCTGGCAGAGTTAACCTTGTCGATGGTAGAATCGCTCATATCAGCTAGTCCAATCTTCACGGGCGGAACCAATTTGAAACAATAACATCCCCACAAAAAAGAAAAAAAAAAGAACCCACATATTTGTTTCTTCTTCCCTATGATCATCTTGATGCAGGTGAGAGACAGAGGCGGCAGTTGACTTCCGGATCAGGAGGGAATTCAGTTAAAGTTAGTGTCTGCACAGGCCAGGACAGAAGGACCTGAGAGGGCATCCAGGCAGACAAAATGGGACTGCTCCTGCCTGGATGGAACGGCAGATTCCAGTAAAACATTTTTCAACTGACAAATTGCAGAGACACAGAAAACTTTGGAAAAGGTAAGTGCCAGATCAAAAGGGCCTTTGGGGATTTATTGCCTAGCTCCATCCACCTGCAAAGACTCTATAGAAACTGCTTTAAAGCGGTGTCCAACCCGTGGCATACATTCCAATGAGTGGTCCAGGGAAGAAGATAAGCTTCCGACAAGAGTTCCCTTGCAGCTCCAGAGGCGCATAAAACAGCTTCATAAAAGTTCCCCAGGGTCTCAGAAGGGCTAGCATGTTAGAAAAGAAAAAAAAGAACATACCTGCCCCTCACCATTGGGATGACAGGTGGCATTTAAAAGATGCTACTTGGAAGGAAAGGGTGTGTAGCTTGATGAACTGTGATCTGTGGAGGCTGACAAGCCCTAGGGCAATACTTAAGGTAGCACCAACAGGATGAGTCACCAAGCAAGAGGCTGAGGCCAAAGCGTCATGACCCCTGTGGGTCCCCAACTCCTCTGCGTGATCTCTGCTCCAGCCCTCCCTCTCAGCTTCCCTTTAAGAGATGACAGTGGGAACACCAGGGCTGTTACTATGACTCCTCCCCGTGGCCAGCAATGCCCCAACTTGAATGTGAACAGGGGTCAGCTGAGGATCTCATGCAACTCAGAGTCTGACTCTGTCATCAGAGAAACGCTCAGAACGTGTGCTATCTGTAAATGACAATGCAAAGCCACTAGTGTGCGCTCAGGCTTAGGAATAAAAACAGTATCAGCTAGTGCCAAAAATGTGCCACACAGATGGCACAGATGTGCCAAAAATGAAATGAATTGCCCATTGTCTAACTATAATAAAACAATTTCCGCTGAACAAGAGGCATGGTGGCCAAACTCCTTCTCTACTTTGAGCTGACACTTCCATACAGGGCAGAAGGTCATCCACAGCCCTCTGCCATCGCACTTACCCGAAACGACTCTATTACCTGATCACTTCCAGATGCAGCAGGTCCGAAGAGACCTAATCCTGTCCTGGTGAAAATCATCCGCCATGAAGTGCGATGTAAGGTAATGAGGTGCCCATTCTCCCCCCACGCAACCCACCTGCATGGATAAGAAGCATTTGTTTACTGATGGGAGAAGCCACAGAAAACATTCCCCACCCAATCCCCCATCTCAGAAAGAATGCGCTCATGGCGGTCACGAAACTGAGCCAAGAAGCTTCATTTCCACATCACGCCAGCTAGTTTTTTTTTTTATTCCCTGAGCCACATGCTCATTTCTTAGCTGAAATACCCTGTGAGTGGTTGTCAAGAACTAAGATTTGCTAAATTTGTGTATTTTTGCTTTTCTCTTAGCTCAGAATTAGAAACATATGTTCGTCACCTCTGCCTATGAATAGTTCAGCATGAACTATTTTTTTCTCATTTTACTCAGAGTAAATCAGTCAGATACCGCTTCAAAGCTGACCCGCCAAAAAAACGTGACACGCACAACTTATTTTATTAATTGCGTTTCCTTGCAAAGCAGCAAATGAACTCCATTAACTAATATATGGCTGTGCATCTGAGTGCCTTAATTAGTGCTGCCTTCAGGTAGGAGATGCTAATGGTGTCATTAAGCTGTGGAAGCCACATGAAGAGCCTTCAAGACCCAGAGTTCATGTTTGAAGTAAGGACTGATAATGGGATCTGGGACTTTTCATCTCCGGAGTCCTGTCTTTAATGGGGCCATGGCTGCAGCCAAGAATAATTGCCATCCAAAGACAGCTCCCAGCATGGTCCATGCGGGCCTGCAGGAGTTGGCACATAAGTTGCTCCTGGGTCAGCCCAGTGGGCATTGAGGATCGGGCTTCGCGTGTAGCATGGAAACAGGTGCTTCTCTGCAGGGGTGGGGATGGTGAGGAGTGACGGTTGTCAGCAGCTTAGATGTCATTTAAGGGCATTTAGGAAGGCAGATGGCCACATCCTGGCCCAGAAGTGATGCTATGCGTAGAGTAGTCTTTACAAAATCTGGGACTCATATGTCAAAAGAGTTAGAGAGCAGCTATCACTGTCCAGGAGTTGTAAAGAAAATAAAGAAGATAGGCCAAATATCTCTACCATAAACCAAGATCAGTCTCACGCCCTCTCTCCTTCTGTCGCCACATGAGGTCACAGTGAGAAGATGGCCGTCTATGGACCAGGAAGAGAGCCTTTACCAAATTCTGGACCTGCCAGCACCTTGTTATTGGACTTCTCAGAGTCCAGAACTGTGAGAATAATTGTTTATTGTTTAAGCCACCTGGTCCATGCTTTTTTGTTACAGCAGCCCATGCGCATGAATCCACAATCATCTCAGTAGTTGAAGGAAAGTAGAGATATCTTTTTTTCTGGTTTAGGATCAGCACGCTCCCCTTCCCAAACATACCCCCAACCCATAGGAAGCCCCAGGCGCGCTTGTGGATCCCTGGATTTATGCACAGTTTAAGATCCAATACCTGTTCTTCAGAAGAAATGGTTGGGAGCCACACATCAGAGCATCAACTTGAGATGTGAATTTAGGTGTATTTGGTGTATTCTAGTTAAACTTCATATTATTGTGTGCCTGGGTGGCTCAGTTGCTTAAGTGCCCAACGTCGTCTGCTCAGGTCATGTTCTCGAGGTTTGTGGGTTCGAACCACACATCGGGCTCTGCGCTAATAATGTGGTGCCTGCTTCGGCTTCTCTCTCTCTCCCTCTCTTCCTGCCCCTCCCCCACTTGTGCGTGCGCGCGCGCGCGCTCTCTCTCTCTCTCTCAAAATAAATAAATAAACTTAAAAAAATTACATTATCACAGTGTGCAACCTTCTCTAAGATAAGGTCATTTTGACTAAACATCCTATTCAGTGAGACTAATCATTCCTGCCCATCGTGGAGAGAACAACGCTAGGAAAGTTCCAAGGGCTTCATGAAGGGACACTGTGGGAAAGGCGACTCTGGGATTACCTGTGCGTCTCATCTGTCGTTTCCCTTCTTCTTCTACCATCAGAGGGCCCATCACACAGCCCTGTATGTGTTCCTTGAAGTGTGTGCTGTGCGCGTGTGTTCAGTGAAGAGGTCTGCACACAAGAAGGTGCTGCAGAGAAGTTGTCCAGGTCAGGGATAGAGATGGAAAGAGACCTGGAGATTTCCCACTCTTGGATTTCCCAGAGCCTCTCCCATTGAGCCATCATGGTAACTCCTTTCCCTCTTCACTCTGATGCTGTCTTGGGTTGTAAACTATTCAGGAGGTTGTTTCCTAGAAAAAAATCCACGAACCCAATGACAAATCTCTCTGCAGGGCTCATATGTTGTTTAAATATTTTTCCCTTCCTTGGAATTACTAAAGCACTCTTCATATTTCTCCTGATCACTCAGGGATCTTGGAAACATACGTGGCATTTTAAAACTGACTGCTTCCCCAGGGTCCTAACGGAAACAGTCACAAAGATACTACTTAAAAAATAAGCATAACTGAAAATCACATATGAGGCATCTTGGCCAAGCAGGGAGAAGAAAGTGACATTATCACTGCTGGCACAATGCCAATGTAGAATTATCTCGCCTCCGTTTTATTTCTTTCTTTATATCTTGATTGTCAATATTTATCATCTGGTAAAATAAAAGAGTAAATAGATTAAAATGAGTAAATAAGTATGTTTTCTTCTTTGGCTGCAAGTTTATAGAACATCTTCATTAAAAATAACTATATTTGAGGGGCACCTGGGTGGCTCAGTTGGTTAAGCTTCTGACTTCAGCTCAGGTCATGAGCTAGCGGTTCCTGAGTTGAAGCCCCGCATTGTTCTCTGCTGTCAGCACAGAACCAGCTTTGGATCCTCTGTCTCCCTCTCTGCCCCCGCCCCCACTTGTGTGCATGCACGTGCACGCGTGCTCTCTCTCTCTCTCTCTCCTAAAAATAAAAAAAAAAAAATCATTAAAATATCATCATAAAATAACTAGATTTGTTATTTACAGAGGTAAAGCAAAATTTCCAATGAGGAGCTTAGCAACTAAACATACGTGTGCGTGAACATAAGCATTTTGAGTCCGTTTCAACTCTTTCCAGGTTAATCTGGGGTAAATCAATTAAGCCAGAGTCCTGCTGAGCAAAGTCCTTCCCTCATTACCCTATTTTGCCTTTTCCTCTTCCGATTGTCACCCAAAGACCTCTAGGCTTAAAATAGATAGTAATTATTTTCCACCTTTGCCCCCATTGTTCAAAGCAGCGTGTGATGTTTTGGCTGTGACAGTAACACAGAGCTCATTAAATCCACACAGAAGGAAGGAACTCACAAGAGCAAAGATTTTGTGCTCAGGGTTAAAGCAACATAAATAACCTTACCTCCACAAACTAAGAATTCCAGGGCCAATATCAATCTTAACACTAATATTAGTATAGGTAAAATCTAATGATGATATATACTAATAGTACTATGCCACAAATAAGCAACAGGCAAATAAATGGAATAGTAAATGAGCATAAGCCTCTGTTATATCATGAAGAAAATACAAAAAGGTGGCTTTTACAATATGGCTGCTAATGCTAGAAAGAACAGTGCTAGAAAAGAAACCCACGGGCCACTCTCTCTCTTGAAGGTGATTACAAAACTTCTGCACAGAATATCAACCAACTAAGTCAGTGAGTTAAAAAGAAACCAATTTGACAGTAAATTCTATTTGATATAAAAAAAGAACAAAAAGTAAAATGCACATGACCAATTTGGGTTCGTCTGGGGAATTCAAGTTCGGTTTATCATTTGAAAAATTGTCTACACGCACGCAAGCACACACACGCGCGTGTATCCATGTGAATTGGCACACACACACTCATACGCATGTACACACAACATCATTCTCCTGCAGTCCGTTAGTCTCCTTAAGGTCAATTAGTAGTTTTCAAACCAAGATTAATACAAATAAGAAAAAATGGTATGGGTTATTAAGAAAATATCTCCACAACCTATTAATGACTAAAAATACAAATTATTAGACTATATAGTTAGCAACATGTCTTGTGTTTCGAAAACCATATACAACGCAAAATTATTATGTATATATAATCCTTTGTATATACATAAATGATTACATGCATACACTTATGTGGACACATATAAATTTGTATATATGCATATGTATATATAATTGCCAAAGAAAAAACTGGCAAAGTTCAAAGACAGAAACCACACTTGAGCAGGGTTGCCTTTGAGGGGTCTGGCACTGGAGTCGGGCTGCCCCATGAGGACAATGTGCTAAGTGAAGCTTCGCCATGTGATGCAGGGCAGGGTAACCATTCCCCAGAGGACCAATGTCGGGGTGCTCCTGCCCCTACCCCATCCCGTGTTTTAATAAGTGAAAAGGTACACAAGAAAAGGTTTGTGACCTTGTTCCTTTTTCCCATGTGAGTATGTTTTAAGATTTGATCCTGAGGGTGGCTCAGTCGGTTAAGCATCTGACTCTTGGTGTTGGCTCAGGTCATGATGTCACAGATTGTGAGTTCGAGCCCTGAGTTGAGTTCTGTGCTGACAGCGTGGAGCCTGCATGGGATTCTCTCTCTCCCTCTTTCTCTGCCCCTTCCCTGCTCGCTCTCTCTCTCTCTCTCTCAAAATGAATAAATAAACTTAAAAAAATTAAAAAGGATTTGATCCTGAGAAGTAACGATGTGTCAGGAGTGAAGCACATTGAGGATGTCAGGAAATACTGACAAGCTGTCCTTTGAAGACTGGACCTTTCCATCCCCCAGTGAAAAGACAGTAACTGTTGCCCTACATTGTCAACAAAATTAGATGGTGTCATTCTTTTATTTTTCAATCTTGAAAATCTTGTGGGAGAAAAATCATAGCCCAATGTGATTTTCACACATCCTTAGGATTTTCTCTTCTCTAAATTCTCTACGTCTAACCTTGGTGCCCTGGTCAATTGGGTTTTTATGTTTTTTGAGTGTTTATAGATTTTTAAGTATAATCTAAATATTAATCCTTTATTGTTGTGCATGCAGCAAATGCTTCTTAAGTGTTAAGCTTACATTTTATTTATTTATTTATTTATTTATTTATTTATTTATTTATTTATTTTTTTTAAAATTTTTTTTCAACATTTATTTATTTTTGGGACAGAGAGAGACAGAGCATGAACGGGGGAGGGGCAGAGAGAGAGGGAGACACAGAATCGGAAACAGGCTCCAGGCTCTGAGCCATCAGTCCAGAGCCCGATGCGGGGCTCGAACTCACGGACCGTGAGATCGTGACCTGGCTGAAGTCGGACGCTTAACCGACTGCGCCACCCAGGCGCCCCACGCTTACATTTTAATTCTACAATGACTTTGTCACATTTAAGCATATTTTTCTGGTGTCTATCTACCCTTTTTCCATGATGCTTTTTGCCATAAAGGGAAAAACTCTCATTTTGTGATTTGTTGGCAAGGTTATTTCCTATACCAATGTTAAAAAAATATATATTTAAAAAATTTTTCCTATAATACATTTACAAGTTTGTTTTGTGTTTATCACTTGATTGTTTCTGAAATTTATTTTTGTGATTCCTTTATCCACCACTGATTTGAATATCACCTTTATGAGAAATTGTTTCATATCTATATGATCTCTTAATATTATCTATTGTGTCTCAGTGATTGGCTTATGTATTTTTACATCAATATTAAAATGCTCTAATTACCCTGGATTTATCCTGCACCTTGATACTTGGTAAGGCACATTCCCTTATTGTCTTACATGTCTTTGATTATTCTTGGAGATTTTTTTCCAGATGAATTTATAATTAGATTATCAAGATAAATAAAAGTGCTTCTGGGAAAGTTTTTATCAAAATTTGGTGATTTTATATTATAATTAGTACAGGATTGCTCTTTGACTCTTGAGTCTGCCCAAATGGGAAGATTACACACCTCTCCATATATTCAGGGAATAGACAGATTTTCCATAGTTTAATATATATTTTTAAAAAAAAGCTCTCAGCATGCTCAGCTGGGATTCCTTTTAGAAATTTTGTAAACTTTTTTTGATAGTTATTGCTTGCAGAACTGTTTTCTTCTTCTTACACTATGTAAATGGTTATTCCTTTACAAGATCACGCCTTCCGTTCCACTCCTAACCCATGCCAACCAACCCAAATTGAGTCTTAGGGGTCGATTATGAAACTCACAGCTATACGTTGCAGGGACTTGATTATACTAGGACCTACAGAGAAGCATACAGAAGGCTTCTTCTGTTGTCCTCCTAAAAGACAGGGGGCTGTGTTCACACAGATCTGGCTACAACTAAAGCTGGACTGAGGGGGTACAACTGGGGCACTAAAGACGCTTCTCTTCTTCCAAGAGTAAACTTCAAAAACTCTGTTTTCTGGCCACACGTGTGTGTCTGCCTAAAGGAACATCACTTAGTTGTGTTATCATTTAGTGTAATATCGTTACAAAGCTAACATACCATATGTGGTCTTCTTATCCTTGCTTTTCTCGTTCCTTGATCTTGTTACAAAATTTAATTCACACTATGGCTTACAGCTACAGTAAATTCCTTTTCAGCACTGTTTAATATTCTGTGCTGTAAATCCATGACCCCGTTGCCGTCTGGATTATTTCCTGTTATGAACAACCTCTTGAATATTCTTAACTCCTGGTAAGATCAGCTAAATTTTATATATGTATGTAATCACTGGGCCATAGGGTATGAAAATTTCAACCTTACAGAATATTGCCAAAATTTATTTAAAATACATTTTAAACTTCTTTTTACCAAAGTCACAATAGCTATCAAATATAGATTACATTACAGCAAGTTATCCTCAATGTTAGAGATTTTCAGACTTCCTAATAAAAAATACTTAAAATTATTTTTAAAATATTTGGTTCTTAGTGCTCAGTATTTTAAATAGTCAGCCCAAGTTTTAAAATACTCTATTTTTTTCCTGGGGTACCCGGGTGGCTCAGTCGGTTGAGCGTCCGACATAGGCTCAGGTCATGGTCTCACGGTCTGTGAGTTCGAGCCCCGCGTGGGGCTCTGTGCTGACAGCTCAGAGCCTGGAGCCTGCTTTGGATTCTCTGTCTCCCTCTCTCTCTGCCCCTCCCCTGCTCATGCTCTGTCTGTCTGTCTCTCTCTCTCTCTAAAATAAATAAACATTACAAAAATTTTTTGAATATTCTATTTTTTCCTGTTTTAATCCTTAAGTAGAAATTCCTTGTTTGAATTGTATTGCTATTTATTCTTGGATTTAAACATAGTAACACAGAGATCTTGAATTTGCCATCTGAATCACATTTACTTGTTGAAAATATCAACAAGAAGTCCACAAATATTATATTTGGTAGAAAACTCTGTACTGGGTTTCTTTGAGAAAGTTTGTAATATTTGTGTTCATACTTAGCCTCAAAATTGCTAGGGGAATTCAATGCAACACGCTAAATTTTTGAACGCATGACCACGTTATTATGAATATCGCTGAAGTATCTTGAAAAAAATGTCAGGCGTCAATAAAGTTGTGGCTTGTAGGGTAACACTGTCACTTTTTAAAGATAGCTGGAACATATTTTAATTTTTACAACTTCAGTGTGGACTACCATTCTGACCACTTCCTGCAGAAAACAGCCTTTATTTTTGCCAAAGCACATATTAAAATAATGAAACACGTCAGAGTTGGTTCTGCTATTGTATCTGGGTGAAGCGTTCTTATACTTACGTCTTTCTGCACGAGACAGCTACGCCAAGACCAGCAAAATGAAGAGACTAGTGAGTTGTGAGATTTCTACATCACTTCATCCTTTGTTCCTGGTCTTGCACAAACAGCCTTGGATTCTCTGAAGGGTCCTGGCAATGACATCAGCCTGTTCACCTCATATCTTTGTTATGATGGCGGCCACAGAACATTTCATACGATTTCTTTCCCCTTGCGTGTGTCCCTCCATTTGTGTTGTGTCGGTTTATTGTGAGAACTGAAAGCACATTTCAGGTTTTAATTCTGGTGACACGTGACAACCTTTCCCTTGATCTGATCAGTATCTTCCCCGTATCTCCTTGGTTTCTGCTCTTTTCACTTGGGAGCCCTTCAAGTGCTAGACTCCATTTCCCATCCCCTCTCACTCTGTCTTCTGGTCCCACCTGCATGCTGAAGACTCCGTATTTGTATTTTCTGTGTTCATCAATTCAGTTATGAAGAAAGCTCAACTTACCTGCAGGCAATGGGAGAGCAAAGGGGGATACACAATAGCCTGGATGAAATCATTAACCCTTGTCTATGTCAAGGTCTCAAGTTAGGATTATGGTCATTCTTGTTTCATCAGATCTTGAATATCTGTATCCTGTGTCCCATAAATGTTTGTTTTCGTGCATAAACAAAGACAGTTTTTTAGGGCACCTGGGTGGCTCAGTCAGTTAAGCGACTGACTCTAGACTTCAGCTCAGGTCATGACCTTGTGATTTGTGAGTTCAAGCTTCCCATTGGGCTCCATGCTGGGAGTGTGGAGCCCGTCTGGGATTCTCTCTCTCACTCTCTCTCTGCCCCTCTCCAGCTCACTGTCACTCTCTCTCTCAAAGTAAATAAATAAACACCTAAAAGAATAAGAGAAGACCGTTTTTAAAATGAGGGCAGCATATCATTACATTGCTTCTGGGAAGGAATAATGGGGTTTGAGGTGAGGGGACAAGTGAGGGTAGGAGACATTCCCTCCCATCTTCCCAGTGAATTTACCGTATGCTTTTCACTTAGCAAAGAATAAGGAATGTCGCCAGGAGTGAGGTGGCTGTGTAGAGGAACCCCCCCCCCAACATTTCAGGGCATCTTTCCTTGGCCATGGAGGTCCTGATGGAGGTGAGCTCAGGAGGGACAGTGTGGGAGCAGGGAGGGTTTGGTGACATCTGGGAAGTCCTGTTGTTGCCACAGCAAGGGTGCCTTTATTCGGGGTGTCCATCCCCACTGGGGAGCTTATGCAAAACACCCATGCACATCATTTAAGAGGTCTGCAAACGTGGGGAGCCCCTCGAGTTACCAAATAATAGCTCCATTTGGTGGAGAGAGCAGTGTCCAGGTGTCCTTAAACATAGCAGCTCAAACTCTTGGTATGGTCTTCCCAATTTATTCCTTAATTTAAAATGGAAGCAAATTATTTCAACTCTTTTGTATGCCTTTGCAAGACAGAGAGAGAGGGAGAGAGAGGAAGGAGAAGAAGAAAAAGAGAAGGAGGAGGAGGAAGAGGAGGAGGGGGAAGAGGAGGAGAAGAAGAGGGGAAAAGAGATTTTCAGGAATTGTTCCTGTTATTTTGGGGCTAACGAGTTTGAAATCGGAGGCTACTAGGCTGCAGGGCACTAGGAGGAAAATCAGGTAGGGTTTCTATGTTGCAGTCTTGAGGTGGAATCCCCTCTTCCTCAGGACACATCAGCCTTTGCTTTTAAGGACTTCAACTGATTGGACGAGGCCCATCCACATTGGGGACGGTCATCGACACTATTCAGTGTAGTGACTTAAATGTCAATCACATCTTAAAATGACCTTCACAACAATATCTAGAATGGTGTCTAACCATACAACTTGGCATCACAGCCCAGCCAAGGTGAAGCCTAAAATTAACCTTCGGTCACAGAGACATTAAGTAACTTTCTCAAGGTTGCACAGCTAGGAAGTCCAGGTCATATTTTGAAGCCAGTCTCTCGTGGGGCCCATCCATCCAGCTACTGCACTAAACTAGTCTGCCGTCATTAAATTTTGAATGAGTGGATTTCCCTGTTTTCTGCCATTTAAGGAAATCAAATTCCAAATACCAAAGGGAAAATTTAAAGAGAAACGCTGACACGCGTAAAAAGTGAGCTAATCGTGGACACGCACGAGGTTAGAAGGAACCCAAACAATCCAAAAGGGGTGACTGACAGCTCCCAGCCTCTAATGAACAATAGGTGCTCTGAGTGTTGGTTTTCTTCAATTAAAGACCCAGGGGCAGGAGAAGCTCTGTGTCACAGAGGAGTGACAGATGTGTCGGCCACAGCAGGCAGCTGGGCTGCTGATAAGGCTGAAGATAATGTTTACTGCCTCCATTCATAGGATTCAGAGGGGATTTAATTACTAGGGCCTTTTCTCCTTCTTTGTACATTTCATGAATTAGACATTGGGTTTCGGCAACCATTTCCAAGTCATCTACAATTCTCTGGCCACAAAACCAGCTGAGAACATGTCTATGCTTATCATAAAATGAAATTTAGAAAACACTCAAGTCACCTGATGGCTTATTCATGGTAAATATTTAGGTATCTTTTAACAGTACCATATGTTTTAAATAATGGCAGTGTAATTACGTTCCAGATCTTCCTGGGGGTCTGTGCAGCCACATACTGAGGCCTGGAGAGACACCGGGGATCTTGTTAACTAAACCTCCGCCGATTCATTGACGATAAGCTACAGGAGGTTCTGCTGTTTCATATTGTAGAAAATGGAGGTACCGTTGTCAATCGGAAAAAAATAAAGAAAAAACAAGTTTCCCCCCTGCAATGAGCAACATACACACACACGCGCAGCAGATCCGGAGGTAAGCAGTCATCTTGGATCTAAACAATGTCCTCCTCTCACTGAATAAAGGACTTTGTCATTTTACGGTGGACAGCCGGGAACCCAGGAGTTGAAATCCGTGACCCAGGAGGTGAGGTGAGAGAGGCAGCTCTTTGTTGTTAGTTTGTTTTGTTTGTTCATTTTGGACTTTAATGACTGATTTTGTAAGAGCTTCACCGGCTCTATGTGCACAGAATTGCTCAGGACCCCAGGACGTGGAAAGGGTGTCCGGGCGGTGTGCACGAGACCACGCTTCGATGTTGTCTGATACTCAAGAGCCCAGGACTTGGGAGACTTGGGGTCTGAGGCTCGGGGCACCTCCGCCTTCCTAGGGGTCCCCCCAGCTCCCACGGCACAGCCAGGACACCCGTCCCAGAGCCTCAGCTCTGCTGGGCCACCCCCGGGAAGACCAAACGTCTGCAGGAGCAAACCCGTAGTGGGAGGGCTGGGTGCAGAAATCGGGCGTCCTGGTCGGGGGCCTCGGGACGCAGGTTGATGAGGGAGAGGTCAGAGGTCCTGTCGGAGTAGGGAGCACAGAGATGGGAGCCAGAGTGGGATGCCGCAGCCAAGGACAGGGGGCAGGGCAGGTGACTTCAAAGAAGGGACCCAGGCCCAGTAGAATAAACAGCTCCCCACATGCAGCCCTCCCCTCTCCCTGATCTCAAATGAAGCTCAGGTGTCCTGAGACTCTGGTGCCCGACGTATCCCTTCTTCTTGCAAAGAGGGTGGCTCTGGTGAGGGTGTTCATGTTTGAGAGGAGGCTCCCTCCAAGCCTGGGGCTCCAGGTCCTGGACCCCACAGGGGTTGGGGGGCCTGGGCTGGGGCTGTGGACCAGTGGTGCCCAGACTGCGACCACCCGACGCAGGGGTAGCAGCCACTCAGGGACCATCAGTTCAGGGCCAGGAGCCCGGGGCCCATCCTGCACATCTCCAAGGGACCATCGTTGGGGGCTTCCTGGCTGTTCTGTCCTGAGTGGGACTCCTGAGGCCAGGCCTCCAACTTGGAAGGTGAAAATATAATCTTGATCAGTAATGCAAAATGTCCCGGGGGTGCCTGGGTGGCTCAATAGGTTAAGCTACTTTGGCTCAGGTCATGATGTCAATAATTAGTGCCTTTGAGCCCCTGGGTTGGCCAGTGGGAAGCCTGCTTGGGATTCTCAATCTGCCCTCTCTCCTCTGCCCCTCCCCCAGTCACCTTTCTCTCTCTCTCTCTCTCTCTCTCTGTCTCAAAGTAAGTTAATAAACTTGAAAGAAAGAAAGAAAGAAAGAAAGAAAAGAAGGAAGGAAGGAAGAAAGGAAGAAAAAGAAAGAAAGAAAGAAAGAAAGAAAGAAAGAAAGAAAGAAAGAAAGAAAGAAAAAGAGAAAAGAAGAAGAAAGAAAGAAAGAAAGAAAGAAAGAAAGGGAGGAAGGAAGAAAGGAAAGGAAAGGGTCCCAGCTTAGGCCATGTCTACCTGGGGGTGTGTGCAGGTGGGAAGCAGGAGAAGGGGCTCATCCATCTCTAACTGCTCCAAGGCCAGGAGCCCACCACCCTCCTCCCCCTTCTAAGTGTGTCCTCCACCCTCCCCCTTTCCTCTGTCTTCTCTGGCGGCTTAGCTCTCGCTTTCCTCTTGTCCAACAAGAAAAAATCATGAAGGACAACTCAAGAAAGATTCCCAATGTCACAGGCAGCTTGGAGTTCCCAGTCTCAAAGTCTGAGAGTCTTCAGGGGAAAATTCCTTTTCCCCACATGTACCTCTCTCTCTCTCTCTCTCTCTCTCTCTCTCTCTCTCTCTCTCTGACACCACGCACACATCTCAGTACTCTATGACATTATTTAGAGACTACACTAGACTTCTGTTTATGTTCATCTGGGAGTTTCCAAAATACAATTTGTAAGCTTGAGTTTCATTCTTGTTTTTGTTTTACTGTTTTGCTTGAGTAGGACTTCAACAGATGTTGGTGGGAGGTAACGTCCGCCGGATGCCAGAAACCTCTCCAGCCCTTCCCAGCACATCTGTTGTACACACCCCAAAGTAAGTTTTGGGACAGGAAAACCCTATCTTACGCTATTCCAATAAAGTCCAATGAGTCGATACTTCTTAAACATTTTTATCTCCTCTTAAAGTCACCCCAAGCCTATTTGCAGTCAGTCCCTGGTTGCCCCTCCCCCAGTAACCTGCTATTGTCTCTTAACAGGGTTGCATTTTCTGGACATTCCATATAACTGGAATCAGACAGTATGTAATTTGTTGGATCTAGCCTCTTCGGTTTAGCATAACGTTTTAAAGGTTCATCCATGTCGTAGCATATGTCAGAATTTCACTGCTTTGTATGGCTGAATATTTCATTGCTTGTATAAACCACCTCCATTTATCAACTGATGGGCATTGGGGTTGTTCCCATTTTAAGCTATTATGAATACTGTTGCTACAAACATTTGTGCACCTGCGTGGACCTGTGCATTCAATTATCTTGCATATGTAACTAAGAATGGTATTTCTCAGTCGCATGCTAACTGTATGTATAACTTTTGGTGGAACTGCCTGATGGTTTTCTAAATTTCTGGTGGCTATTGGCATGCTCTGGCTTGTGTCCACATCACTCCTGCCTCTGTCTTCACATGACCTTCTCTCTTTGTGTGTGTGTGTGTGTGTGTGCGTGCCTCTCTCTTATAAAGATATTTGTAATGGAACTTAAGGTTCATAGAGATAATTAACTTAAATGCAACTTAAGCATTGTTGGAATACAGTTATTCAAAGTACTTTATAATCTTTTTAAAAATTATTGAATGGTCATGAGCAAAGTCTCTTCTTTTACTCTTGAATTTGGAAATTTGGGTCTTTTTTTTTCCTTCATCAAGCTAGCAAGAGGTTTATCCATTTTGTTGATCTTTGCAAAAAATGAACTTCTGCTTACATTGATTTTTTCCCGTTTTCCATTCTCTAGTTCCTTTCTATTTTTTAGCTTTATTATTGCATTATTTGTATTTACTTCAATTTCCTTTTTTTGAGCTTTACTTTATATACTTTCTTCTCCAGAATTCTATTTGGTTCTCCAACTACCACCCCTCCCCCCGATTTCTATTATTTTCATTTGCTCCTACCTTCCTTCAGTTCTTTCGACATAGTTTCATCTGGTTCTCTGAACACGAAATGGCAATAAAAGTCTTGGTCTAGTAAGTCCAACATCTGGGCATCCTCAGGGACAATTTCTAATTTCTTTTCATACCTCATAATCTATTGTTGAAAATTGGATATTTTAAATAATATAATCTTGCAACTCTGAAAATCAGATCCTTCCCTTTCCCAAGAGTTTCTTGGTGCTGTTGTTACTGCTATTTTGTTTGTTTACTGACTTTCCTAAACTAATTCAGGAAGGTCCCTATTCTTTATTGTGCGTAACAACTTAAGTCTCTACTTAGTAAGCTTTGTGGTCATCCAATTATCCAGTAGAAATTTCCATACATGCTTGGAAACAGTGAGTCTCCCACCTTTGCTGCAAAGCTCTGTGCACCCGTTGGGGCATGCACCTTCAATCGCTCCAGCAGGCAGTTCCCAGCTCTGTCCTGTCCTTTAATTCCTACTTGTGCAGGGCCTCAAGAGAAGTTACAGATATGAGATCGGAGCCTTCTCGGGTCTTCCCTACACATGCAGACAGCTGTTCCCATGTACGTGACTTCTAGTTCCCCAGAAATATGTGAGGCCTTTACGGGGTCCCTATGGACATCTCGTTCTGCAATTTTTCCCTTTAAATTTTTGGCTAACAATTTCTTGTTTGCTCCAACTTAGGCAGTGGCAATGTTTAACAACTATTGTCAAAAAATCCCAGGGGAAAAACTGTTTATACTAACGGAACTCTCTGTCAGGAGTGGGTCTGTAAGTTGGAAGGATCCAGGGAAAAGACAGGTCAAATAGTCACAGTTGTATGGCATAGGGTTTGGGGGAACTCCAAACTCGATCTGCCCCTTTGAGTGGCTTCCAGAATATTGTTGCTACTGTGCTTCCCGGGGCGTTGGTTTTTTTTTTTTTGTTTTTAAATTTTTTTTTCAACGTTTATTTATTTTTGGGACAGAGAGAGACAGAGCATGAACGGGGGAGGGGCAGAGAGAGAGGGAGACACAGAATCGGAAACAGGCTCCAGGCTCTGAGCCATCAGCCCAGAGCCTGACGTGGGGCTCGAACTCACGGACCGCGAGATCGTGACCTGGCTGAAGTCGGACGCTTAACCGACTGCGCCACCCAGGCACCCCTGGGGCGTTGGTTTTTAAGGCGATCCTGAAGTTTCGTGAACCTAAGACGAGGGTGAGAAGAACTCAGTGAGTTAGATCATTAGGAATATCACTGTCGATACCAATATCCAGCTATTTTCTAGAATAAAGCCTCTTCGATTTTAAAAGAGTTTGCTTAACCTTTAGGGTTTTGAAAATGTGGGTTTGGGCAATTATTGTTAGTGCTTTGGCTGCTTACACGAAGGAGCAGATTTTGGAGAGTCACTGAATCACCATTACAGAAGTGGATCTTACGACAGATTTTTAAAATGTGGGATACAAAGGGGCGTCTGGGTGGCTCAGTCAGTTGAGCGTCCACCTTCGGCTCAGGTCATGATCTTGTGGTTCGTGAGTTCGAGCCCCGCGTCGGGCTCTGTGCTGACAGCTCGGAGCCTGGAGCCTGTTTTGGATTCTGTGTCTCCCTCTCTCTCTGCCCCTCCCCTGCTCACACTCTGTCTCTCTCTCTGTTTCTCAAAAATAAATAAATGTTAAAAAAAATTTTTTTTTTAAAACGTGGGATGCATGAGAACATTTGAATACTACCTTCCTTATGGATCTCCAGCCCAAGAGAAATCAAATACAGATGAAGAGGAAAGAAGAAGAATCATCGCTGTACAACTGTACATAATGTTTACCTTCCGAACAGCAGCAGGGGACAAATCTATGGCCGGCACTTGTAGGGGGACTTGGAGATTTGCAAAAGCATACAGCTCAATGGTCTTCTTTGGTTCTCTCTGACAAAATAAAAGCTCTTGTAATCACTGCTCCAATGCGTTTTCTTTTCTCCTTGTCGGTGAAAAGAATTCTGTCAAAAATACTGTAAAACGTCTGAATTCTGGAGAAAGGAAGGTGGCCTGTAATATGTGTATAAAATTTATAGAAAGTAGAAGGAGCCTTTATATCTACAGAAACATAGCTGCATTCTCGTTGGGCAAATTTTTAATTTTTTTTTTTTCAACGTTTATTTATTTTTGGGACAGAGAGAGACAGAGCATGAACGGGGGAGGGGCAGAGAGAGACGGAGACACAGAATCAGAAACAGGCTCCAGGCTCCCAGCCATCAGCCCAGAGCCTGACGCGGGGCTCGAACTCACGCGAGATCACGCGAGACCTCGCGAGATCGTGACCTGGCTGAAGTCGGACGCTTAACCGGCTGCGCCACCCAGGCGCCCCTGGGCAAATTTTTAAATCACACGAGCCATTATTCTTTCAAGTTCGGCAGTTAGAAACGGAATAGAGATGCTCTTTGTACTACGAAACATAAACTTTGTTTAGAATGCTTTATATATTTGCGTTCGATCAAAATTATAGGTATCTGTTTATTTTTTTTTCCCATGTAACGTATGACAATTCTTTGTGAGTAAAGCTCTTTCAGAAATAATGATGATAGGACTGTCAGATCAACACTCAAGTCAGCTTGGAAAAAATTCAGCTAATTACAGAATTGAATCTAAAGTTAAAACTTGGTTTTATCTCACCTCATTTACTGATCAACCCAAAGAATGTCAGTCAGTTGGTGGTGGGGAGGTTGGGGGAGTAAGGGGTATTTTATACCTTCATCTAAATAAGTGCACACGTGGGGCGCCTGGGTGGCGCAGTCGGTTAAGCGTCCGACTTCAGCCAGGTCACGATCTCGCGGTCCGTGAGTTCGAGCCCCGCGTCGGGCTCTGGGCTGATGGCTCGGAGCCTGGAGCCTGTTTCCGATTCTGTGTCTCCCTCTCTCTCTGCCCCTCCCCCGTTCATGCTCTGTCTCTCTCTGTCCCAAAAATACATAAAAAAAATAAATAAATAAAAAATAAATAAGTGCACACGATTCCTGTTTTCCCACCCAAATTTACAGGAAAGGGTGCAATCCCTTCTAAGGCAAAGTGTAGTTCATGCATGTTCCTGGCTGGGAACTTAGTATATTTTCTTTTTCCAGGAAGTTCAAAGGGCTTGCCTCCAAGGCTCTGAAACACAAAAACGTTAAATACATTGATGTTTGTTATTTTAACTGACTCTGCAGAGCACGCTAGAACATCTGCTATTTCTTATTTATATATCTGTCACAGCGGCTGTGAAGGAACTCTCCAAAGAGCAGGACCTCAGATGGGGCACCTTCTCGGCCACTGATACCATGAAAATGAGTGGGAGCGAGATGTTTCAGTCTTTGTTTTTGCTTGTCCGTTTCTTCGGTCTTCTTTGGAGAGGAAAGACGATCTGGCTGGGGGAGAAATGCCCAGAAGAGACTGAAGGCCAGTGGGCACGAGGGAGGAAAGTGCCTTGGCCTCCGGGAGGAAGCCTTTGAAAGTAAACCAGATTGCGCACAGTGCAGCTTCCGCTGGCTGTGTGGCCATGCGTGCTGACGCATCCTGACTTCAACATCGGCTGTCCTGTTCGTAGGTCTCCATTGCGGAGGGGGTTGAGAGGCAGGACGTCCTGTTTTCTACTTGGTGCAGGCACTTCTGGGAGCAGGGGAGTCTGCAACCCCAGGAGAGCTTGGAAGGTGGGGGAAGGTCACCTGCTCTTAATGCAATACCTTTTTTTGGTTGGCAGATGGGAGGGTCGGCACACTTCCCCGGGGGAGAAGAGATGCTGGCAATGTCTCTCATGCTGAACACGTGTCAGGTCACATCATATCAACCGCAGTTTGCCACGCCGCTGGTCCCATGAGCTGTCCCAAACTGCTGTGTTTTGACACTTCATGTGTAACAAAATGCCAGTGTTGTATCTTCGCTATTCCCACTGAAAGAAGTAAAGCTCTAACTCACCCATAACTTGGTGTTATTTTTGCTATAGTCGTCTTAACTCGGAACCTCTGTCTCCTCTGCATGATTTATGAGAGGTGAGCACTTAGCTCTGAATACGCAAATCATAGTGCCCTCTTCGACAAACACTGATAGATCACAGAGAGGTTAGTAGTTGGTAAAGTAGGAGAGAATATTCCAGAAGGAAGGTTTGTATGAGCAGGATAGGGATGGGGAGATCTGATAATATAGGTGGTTTGAGGAAGAGAGAGAACATGGTGCCCGATGTCATTGACATCACCTTTTGTCTGAATCGAGGAGTCTCCTGCCTTCTTCCTGAGTCAAGGTCGCATAAAATAACACTTTCCTATATGCAGAAAAAAGTGCACGTTGAGACACTTTCTCTCCTTTGCCGCAGGCACCTCCCTCCAACTCCTGAGCAGTGTCACCCCACCGCTTGCTCCTGAGGTCCCCCTGCCTGCTCTCTGGCCCCAACCAGCCAGTGTCTCTGTGCTAAATCACAGCTCTCTCTGGCCTGCCACACCATGACAGGGATGACAGATCTTTGTCTTCAGGAAGGGCAAACTTTACTAAGACAAAGGAGCAGCTCTGTGAACAGGTCTCGCAGGGAAAGTGTAGGTGAAAAAGAAGAGGGAAGTATTATTGCTAAAGACAGAGAATTCTCCAGTACACGTGTGGCTTTCCAGTCTTTGGAAGAACAGTGACTCAGCCCTACAAGAAAAAAGACTCCAGAAAGACTGATTTAAACACAAGGGGAACCATTGGTACCTAACAGATGCTTTTTTAAAATCTGGGATGAGAGGCACCTGGGTGGCTCAGTCGGCTGGGCGTCTGACTTCGGCTCAGGTCATGATCTCATACTCCGTGAGTTCGAGCCCGGCTTCGGGCTCTGTGCTGTCAGTCCTGACCCTGGAGCCTGCTTCGGATTCTGTGACTCCCTCTCTCTCTGCCCCTCCCCCACTCACGCTCTGTCTCTATCAAAAAATGAATAAACGTTAAAAAAAATTTTAAAAATACAATCTGGGATGAAATGGAAGAAAGAACTTTCTAGAAGGTAAGAAGATGCAATGACAGTTGAAGCCCTCCCATGATCTGACACTGACAGATGGAGGCACCTTCTCCATCTCCCACCAAATAATCCTGTTGTTCTCAGCTGTGGCTCAAACTAATCCAAGCATAATTTGTATTTGCCTTCTTAAAAGGTACTGGTGATCCCTGTTCTGTATACAGTTAGGGAAGATTAACAAAAGATAGGCTATGTGTCCACTGACCTACCATACCTGAGAGCCCCCTGTGAAGACAAAACACCACAGAGTTGTGCCGTTCTGCCCCACTGGCCCTTGGGGCACAGGCTGCCTTCTAAGGGGAGCAGGTGACGAACTCCTGTCCCCTCCTCGTGACAATGTGTCTGCAGCAGTGTTTACAAATCTCAGGATATCCCCAGATGTCCCTAACGTGGAGAAAACCAAGGATGGCCTTCACGTGTCCCGGGTCTTCAGCAGGAATTCAAACTCCGATTTAGCAACTATTTGACTCATGATAATATTCCGTTTAATGAAACAAAAGATTTGCTGGTTCTTTATCTTAATACAGAAAACTCCACTTTCAAAAGATTCTTCATAGTTGCATTTCCCCACCTCCGACTCCCATCAAATCAAAGGACACCTGGAAATCCAGTCAAAGGGGGGCTCACAGATGTGTCTTCCCACCAACGTGACCTCTAGCCGAGCTCCACAGAGCGGATGTTCTCTTCTAGCTTTTACTTTGATTACTAAAATCTGCATGAGACGTGATTGAGACGTGGGTAAGTAGGTACAGAAATGTCCTCATAATCGCCCGCAATATCGTTTAGCCTATTTTGATCTTGACTTTGCTTAACCAAGAAATACACAGGTGTCCAGTTCCTGAGAGAAATATCCCAGTGCAAATGAAAACTTGGCCAGGTTGATGCAAATGGTCACCACATCACCACGGAGAGCAATGTTTAAAAAGAACATATCCCAAACTGATTGAATGCTACTGTTTTCCTTAAAGCCAATATGACACTGTATTGGGCAGAGTTTATATTTACGGACTTATTAAAATATATATTGGCCTTTAAACATTGAGTTTACATCCAATGTATGGCCCAAACAAGAAAACACGTTCTATGGTGTGGTTGATGGAGGAAACTCTTTAACCCTGTAGTTCAGAATAGGCCACCAGTGGGATTGGGGACACAACAGATTATGAGATCAAAATAGTGGTAATCCATGTTTTTTTGTTTGTTTGTTTGTTTGTTTTGCAAAAAAGAATGTCGAAACTCTCCTAATTAGACCATCTAACTGGTAACAAAAAATGCAAGTGTTTTTCCAACCAGAAGCTCTTGGGCATGCAGGGAAGGTCCAGTATAGCCTGCATCAGTGAGGCAGCGTTGGCCATCAGCATGTTCCTTCCAGTGGTGTCCTTCCAAAAGCCCTTCCCCACAGCCCTGCCTCCAATTGCCATGTCCCTTCCTGAGCCACACTTCCCTGGCCAAGAAGCCTGGTTGTGTTCTTCAGAATTCTTCAGTCCACATCAGTCACAAAGAGATGACCAACCCCCATACATTGTGGGGTTATCATGAGGAATAAACAGGATAACTCATGAGCAGCTCTTTGTAAACCCAAAACTTCTCCCCCGGGACCATCAGGTCCCATGTTCGCCCCTCTGACTCAGCACCCACACTCTGGACCAATTTCAGGTCTCAACAGTTTTAGCAGCCCTCTGACCTCTTCCTGACAGACATGTCTCTTTCTTCCACCAGAAACGTATGTACCCCTTAAGAAACTGTAGGTATTTCAGACAGAAATAAAAAGATAATTTAGTTAAAAGCAATTTTCATCTTTCCAATAGTATTGAATTTCAATTTGTCTAAAACAAAACACGAGAAACAAAAGAGGTATTGAATATTGGGTAAAAAATTCATCACCTATTCTGATAACTTTTTTTAAACATCTTCCTCCAAGAATTGGCATTGACCTCTGCTCTAGGATATATGGCCATAAAATGGTCCAATAGCTTTATCAGCACCTTGCGAACTTCATTGTTCAAAAACCTCCATATAAACATTAAACTTCTGTAGTTTACCTGAAATTTACTATCCAAGGAAAGAATGAACACAGTAGACTCTGAGGTCGACCATGTACATTCATGTGTCATGTTCCGTCTGCACTGTTGATGGGCTACCTGAACCTGGGCAGCACGTCTGACTTCGTTGTGATGTTTCCTCACCTGTAAGCTGAGGACAGCAAGGGTATTTGTTTCAGGGCCTATGTTCACATTGAACTTGTGATTGGACACGGAGCAGGGGAGACAGGGTAACCCACACAATGCACGGGGCACTTACTTAGTCTTGCAGGATGAGCCCATCCCAGAACTTGGGCTTCCTATTCATGTCCTTTATTAAATACCTAACTCACAGAACTTTGATTATTTATTCACCTTCCTGTCTCCGCATGACTCAGTTTCAAGCAGGCGGAAACTATGACTTTCTCCCCTTTGTTCCAGTGTGTAGCAAATAGTTGTCAAATGAAGGAATGAGTGGATGGATGAATGAAGGTCTCCCAACAAAAACTTTCAGTGCTTCCATAACTGACAAAAACTCATGGACTTAACATGAAAAACCTTCCCCAATTTGTCTTGCAGCCCCCTTTACAGGCAAGCCTTCTCCAGGGATACCTAATTTTACTTAGTCTTAAGACCAACAGAACTACTCTTGGCTCCCAAAACATGTCTTGAGTTCTTCTGTTTTTGACTATTCTTTCTTCTCCATGATCACATACCTTCATCTAAAGCAGTCACTTAGTGGGGTGCCTGGGTGGCTCAGTCAGTGTCTGACTCTAGCTCAGGTCATGATCTCGCAATCTGTGAGTTCGAGCCCCGCGTGGAGCCCCGCATGGAGCCCCGCATAGATCTCTGTGCTGGCAACTCGGAGCCTGCTTGGAATTTTGTGTTTCCCTCTCTCTCTCTCTGCCCTTCCCCCACTTGTGCTCTGCCTGTCTCTGTCTCTCAAAAATAAATAAATGTAATAAAAATTAAAAAAAAAATAAAGCAGTCACTTAGATATAGGAAAATACATCTCAACATTTCCCTTAGGGGGATTAACTATATTTTGGAGATGAAAGAAAAGTCTACCTACATTTTTTTTAAATGTCGATTGTTTCCTTCAGTGTGCAGAAGCTTTGTAATCTGATCTAGTCCCAGTTGTCTATTTTTGCTTTTGTTGCCTGTGTTTTGGTGTCTTATTCAGGAAACCATTACTGAGACCAATGTCATGAAAATCCCCCCCCCCTTTTTAATCAGGAGTTTTGGTTTCAGGTCTTGAATGTCCAAAATCACAATGAGATATCACCTCACATAAGTTAGGATGGCTATTATAAAACAAAAACAAAAACAAAAATAAAAAAACCCAAAAGACATGAATGTTGGCAAGGACATAAAGAAATTGGGATCCTTGTACACTGTTGGTGGGAATGCAAATGGTGCAGCCATTTTGGAAAATAGTGTGGAGGTTCCTCGAAAAGTTGGAAAGAGAACTACCACATGATCCCGCAACCCTACATCAAAGTATTTTTCCAAAAGAATTAAAATCAGAATCTCATAAAGATATCAGCACTCCCATGTTCATTACAGCACTACTCATACTATCCAAGAATGGAAACAGCCTAAATGGCTTTCCATAGATGAAAAGATAAAGAAAATCCAGTGTATGCATATGTGGGATAATAAAAAATACATGTATAGGTCTCTGCCCCCAGTTCCCTGGCACAGAGGTCCTAAAACCCCTGTGAGTTCTTAAGTGATCAGATTACAAAAAGCATCTTTTGGTTCAATGAGGTAACTCTGGGTGAGCTCTGGGATGGCTCCTATATTGGGGTTGGTCGTCAGAAAGATTAAGCCATGATTAGAAGCTTGGAATTTTCAGTCTCACCCCCTGCTTCTTTAAAGAGGACAGAGGGGCTAATTTCCAGATTGGTGAACACATCCACATTGGGAGAGTGATGCACCCCAATTCCATGGGGTCAGAAGTTCCTGTAACTGATAGTCTCCTAGACTCTCCCTATATATCCCTTCCTCTGGGTGTTCATCTGTATCCTTTAATAAACAGGTAAGAGAAAGTAAGTGAATTCCTTTAATTCGGTGAATGGCTCTAGCAGATTAATTAAACTTGAGGAGGGGGTCATGGGAACCTCCTATTTGTAACCAAATTGTACAGAAATTGTGGGTAACCTGGGGACCCGCTTCTAGCACATCTGAAGGACAATGAGGGCAGCCTCGAGGGATCGACTCTTAACCTATGGGATCTGACACTATCTCGACATAGATAGTGTTAGAATTGAGTTACATTGTATGACAACCAGCTGGTGTCACAGAGAATTACCTGGTCTGGGAAAAACCTAAACATATTTGGTATCCAGAAGTGAAGTATCTTGTGTGAGCAGTAAAGGAGACACACAGAAGGGGAAGACAAGAGGAAAGAACTGGATTTTTCCCTCTTAGATGGAGAGAATGTAGTTTTTTTCTAATACAACACACAACGGAATCGTATTCAGCCTTTACAAAAAGAAATCCTGCATTATGTGATAACATGGACGAACCTTGAGGACATTCTGCTAAGTGGAATAAACCAGTTATAGAAAGACAAATAAGGCATGATTCCACTTACATCAGGTATCTAAAATAGTCAAATTCATACAATCAAAGAGTGGAATAGCAGCTTCCAGAGACGGGAGGAAAGGGGAAAAGGGCAGCTGGTAATCAATGAACATAGAATTTCAATTAAAGCGAGTTGAAAGTATTGCAGAGACCTGCAAAACAGCCTTGTGTCTTACAGCCATCAATACCATAATATGCGCTTGAAACTTTGTTAAGAGGGAAGACTGCCAGTTCTGTGTTCTTACCACAATAAAATAAAATAAAAAGTAAAATAAAGTGTGGCTTTTAAAAAAGTGATTTGGAAGTCAACCCTGAATGTGAAGATGTCTTAAGAATGTCTCTATTTATTTTATTTCATTTCTTTTCTCCTTTTTAATTACTGACAACAATAATATATGGCAAACAATGATATAGAAATAAATATAATGTGGTTTTTTTTTAACAAAATGAAGATTTAAGTGAAAAAAAATGTTGTAAACAAATGTTTGGACCACATTTATTTTCTTCCTCCTTGGATTCTCCAATGGGATCCTTTATTTAAGTGCAGACACCGAGTCTATCTTGCTAATTCCACATGCATGCTAGGTTATGGCCAGAAATGTCAACAGAGGAAAAAAAAAAATAAACATCAGCAATTAAATCATATCTTTACTCTAAACACAGAACTAATCTCGATTTCCAGCTCCGCTTTCTCTGCCCAACTTTTCCTGATCTAATTATATACTTTTCTCTTTGGAAATAAAATCTGTCTCTCTAATACTGTTGTCTGGTTGTTATTTTCCAGTCCCTGAAGAGTTCACATGCATTTGGGTCTAAAACATCTCTTTCATTCCCTAAGTCTTGGTGGTATGCTAAAACAAACAAACAAACAAACAAACAAACAAACAAACACTTCACATTAGATACTGATTGAGACACTTCGCCATATCCTTACTGAATTAGAGTCCCTTCGTGTAATCTAAGATATTAATCTATCATCAGTATTGGAGCTTTTCCATGACTCTGTCGGACATGAAAAGAGGCAAATTGGCTGGGACGTCAGCAAATCCATCAGGACAACTTAGAGAGTCTAATAAGTTTAGGAAGATGATCAGATGCTCCTCTTACTTGAGTTTAAATTGTTCCCATTGGGAACTGGTACATTTTTAAGGAAACTATGAGAACTTAGAAGACTATAGCAGGTGTTCAAAACAAATAATTGAATGAACGAATACACGTTGAGAGCAAAATTGCAACTCAGAATTGCAAAAGACAACATTTAAAGACAAACAGAACTTTCCAAGCATCCTACATCATCCTTCAGAGTTATAGACATCGGTTTTCTTTTTGTTCATCGGAAAACTAAAACTAAATAAAAATCCTTTATTTCATTTCACATATTCACCTACAAATGTATTATTTTCGTCAGGATTGCCCACTTTTCCAATGCCATAGTCTATGGTAACAGCAGCCCTTCATAATACCAAAGAAAATACAGAATGGATTTTTGTTTGTCAAAAAAAACTACTGGGAAAGAAATGGCACATGGCAGCCTTCTCATTTTAGAAATTCATGGAAACACATTAAAGGGAAAACAACTCACATTCACAGGCCTGATGACCAAACCAGAGTAACAATTTTAAAAAAATTATGTTTATTTATGTTTGAGACAGGGAGAAACAGAGCATGAGTGGGAGAGGAGCAGAGAGAGAGGGAGACACAGAATCGGAAGCAGGCCCCAGGCTCTGAGCTGCTAGCACAGAGCCCAACACGGGGCTCAAACTTGTGACCTGTGAGATCATGACCTGAGCTGAAGTCAGACGCTTAACCGACTGAGACACCCAGGTGACCCAGACCCGTGTGTGTGTGTGTGTGTGTGTGTGTGTGTGTGTGTGTGTGTGTATTTTTTTTAACAATTCATTTATCCACGGGTCAGGGTAAAATGGTTAATTGACTGAACACTGAAGTTGTTATACACTAAATATTCAGGATTTTTAAAACTTCTAGGTAGCTATTGATTATAAATTACTCGAAAGGTCAGAAAAAGAGTATAACTCAGACGTGACTAAATTTAACAACCTACCTGAAGGAGGCAATCGATCGCACACTAACACTACTCTCTCTCCCATGGCCCAAAACAAGCAGATAAACGATCAACAAAATAGAAGCCAACAGTCAGTGAAACGTGTTTTCAGTGTTTGTAGCATATGTTATTTAACATTCAGTCTTGCCTCTATTTATTGTGTTTTTCCCCCTAAAAACATCTGTATGATTTAAAAACCGGTTGTTTTTGAGACAATGAACAACTGTTTAGAGAATCTTTCCCAATGTGTAAAAATAGCTACACGACCAAAATATTCTGGGAATTTTGAAAAGAATGAAGAAATAGAAGATTCTAGGCTGATACTCCTCCAACCGACAATAAGAAAGCAGCTTTTGAGAGTTATTGTCCGTTATTGGCTTAGTTTTGAAGTGCATATGCCAAAGTACATGTACTTCCCTCAACTCCTGCCATTTTCCAATTTATTACTTTCTCTCATTTAATTTTCCAGTGATTTCTAGCATCCTGTGGCAAATCTTATTATCTATATTTAGAAAATGTAGAAAACATAGTTGAAGAAAAAATAAGTGTGGGAACTCTCCTCATCTATGTTACTTTAAGTTTTTTTTAGTGTTCATTCGTTTTTGAGAGAGAGAGAGAAAGAGAGAGAACACAAACAGGGGAGGGGCAGAGAGAGGGAGACACAGAATCTGAAGTAGGCTCCGGGCTTTGTGGCCTGACGCAGGGCTCAAACCCACAAACCGTGACATCATGACCTGCCCTGAAGTCAGACGCTTAACCGGCTGAGCCACCCAGGCGCCCCTCATCTCTGCTGCTTTGAATGAGAACTCCATAAACAGGTATGTAACAATTGCAACGATACAGCTAATTGTGATTGTGGTTTCCCCAGATTATTCTTGCTGAAGCATTTCTGAAATCCAAAGGTTGGACAAAAATGTCAACTTGAAATCTAAAAAATAAAGAAGCGATCAACCAAATTGAGAAAATGTAATACAGGAAAGGCAATGTAAAGGAAAACAGTCGTAAGCTACATTCATGACAAATATATACATCTATAAGTTCTAATTAATTCTGAATGTATTTCAAGGATATATATATACACACACATATATATAAAGTAACATTTTTATATATTTTATTTATATATATTATATTATTATATAATTATAATATAATATACTATATTATGTAATAATTATTATTATATAATATATTTTATATTAATAACTATAACTATATTTTATTATATAATAATATAGTATATATTATATAAATATATTATATTTATATATTATATTTATATATTATATATGACATATATTATTATATAATACATATTATATTAATATAATATAACATATTATATTAATATAACATATTATATTTATATAATATAACATATTATATTAATATAATATAACATATTATATTAATATAACATATTATATTTATATAATATAACATATTATATTAATATAATATAACATATTATATTATATATAAATACATATATACATAATTATATATATTATATATATGACATATATGTATAATATATATAAAGTTTATTTATTTATTTTGAGAGAGAGAAGCAAGAATGTGCATGCTCATACAAGTGGAAGAGGGGCAGAAAGAGAGAGAGAGAGAATCCCAAGCAGGCTCCGTGCTGTCAGCACAGAGGCCAATGCGGGGCTCAAACTCACAAACCATGATATCATAACCTGAGCAGAGATCAAGAGTTGGATGCTTAAACAGCTGGAGCCACCCAGGGACTCCATTTCAAGGGTCTATTAATCGAAATATGAACAGGTAAGTTAAAAATTCTAAAAATGTTTTGGGATACAATTTAATATGCAGGTTGCAAAATCATTGTCTATGCTGCCAATGTTCTTAGCAAACTGCTTGGAAGAAACGGTAGTTATTGAGACTGTAAATTTCATCCTCTGCTTCCTTTGGAGAAGCTCAGGTGCTGGTGTTTGAGGGCCAGATCCAGTGAGTTAGTGTCCCAGGGCTGCCCTCGCAAAGCACTACAGACTGGGAGATCTGAACGACAGAACTGTGTTTTCTCGGAATTACAGAGGCTGGCACTCTGAGATGGAGGTGTCCACAGAGTTCTTTCCTCTGAGGCCTCTCCAGGAGGCACGTAGATGACCACCTTCTCCCTCCTCGTGTTGTCTTCCTCTGTGAGTGGCTGTGTCCTAATCTCTTTTTTAAGAAGAGATTCATATCGGGTTAGGACCCACCCTCATGGCCTCACCTAACCCAATTGTCTCTTTAAAGCCCCTAATCCCCCAAACGGTCTGAGGATTGAAGGAGTTATGACTTCAACACATGGGGTGCAGTGGAGGTGGGGACACAACTCAGTCCATAAAGTCTAGTAACATATTGTTGTAGACTCTGGGTCTGGAGTTCTCTCTTGTCCAGCAAGAGAGTGGGATGCAGGATTGAAATGCGAGGGAGGCTAATGTCCAGGTGGAGACGAGGGCCCCGAGTAAGGGTCCTTGCTCCGTTTTTATTAGGATCAGAAGGCTTACAAGCATGCTGGGCATGCACAGAGACAATGAAACCATGAACATTAACTCATGGGCACAGGGAAAAGGGGGTTTGGGGGACATGCGGTGTTAGGGGCTTGGGTCAATACAAAATAAGGTTCTGGTGCTGGGTGGAAGGCTGTTTACAGCAAACATGAGGCACCACCTCTATTTACCTGAACTGCTCTAGGGGACAAGAAAGATAGAGCATGCTACCTCAGGGTCAACAAGGCACCATTCTTTTGCTAATTAGCTGCTTTTGGGGCAACTTCACGCTGCTGCAGCCTATAGCCCTGTTTTCCCGTTTACCTATTTTGGTCCTTCCTTCCTGTGAAAGCAACTTTCTGCTATTGTACTAAGTTGGGGGGCACTTCTGCCCTGAATACCTAATCTTGTTTACCTCATCTTGGATGCTTCCATTCTGAGATTTCCTATTCCTATACCTTTGTCTTATACTGGGGGCCTTTTCCCCATTTACCTAATCTGTTTTACCTAATCTTGGATGAGTACATCCTGTGGCTTTCTATTTCTTTATGCCTTGTTAACCCCCATTAGTGCAAGCTCAGGGAATTCCTAAGCTTATTCCCCACAACATACAAATTTCTAAAATCCTCAATACATTTATTTCCTTTATGTCACTGATCGTATGGATATCTGAAAAATGAATTCACTCATTTGTATATGATAAAAATAAAACTCAACATCCCAGTAAGTTACTATTATAAAAAATGTCCACACAGAACTACGATCTGCTGTGAAGGGGTTATACACGTTTCTCACTAATTTTCATAAGAATACTAGCAAGTGTTTAAGGACGAAACTTGTTTCTGAAAGATTTCAAAAAAATTGGTGTCACCAATCGTGTTGTCTTTTCATTAATATTCATAAGTATAGTATCATATGACTCATTCACACTTTCTTAGCTCAATAAAGGATACTGTGTTGGGTAGCTGGGTGGTTCAGTTGATCAAGTGCCCAAATCTTGGTTTCTACTCAGATCATGATCTTATGGTTGGTCAGTTCAAGCCCCATGTCGGGCTCTGAGCTGCCAGTGCAGAGTCTGCTTGGGATTCTCTCTCTCCCTCTCTCTGCCTTTGTCTCTCTCTCTCTCTCTCTCTCTCTCTCTCAAAATAAATAAACTTAAAAAAAATAAATAAAGGATACAAGGTAGGCAACAGCAGCATGCTGTCCTTGTCGTGCTCACTAAAAACAACACAAACACAGGCAGTGTTTCCAGAACATGGAACGCGTATGGAGCACTTCAAGAATAATTATTTTAAACAAACATAAAAAAATGCTAAATTTCTGTGAAACTATAAACAGAGTGCACTATGGCAGGAGATATGGCAGGAGATATTTCCCACTGGTTTAATTCAACATAATGATTTAAAAGTCAGGGAATTACCGCTCTCTCTACGTAATCATATGCGTTTATCGCTTGAAGAAACAGTTGATTTATCACATATTTTATGTTGCAAAGATGATTACATTGACTTGGTAAATTTCTTCAGGCTTTCTATTTAAATATGTGGGTTTGTTGTTGTTGTTGTTTATGAAGAGGGAAACACAGAAAAGGAGCCTGAAGTTGTGTCTGTAGCTCTGTGTGTGGTTATACAGGAAAAAACAGAAACCAAAAACACACACACACACACACACACACACACACCCCAAAACCCAAAACAAAACAATTCCTTAAAGCTAAGAAGAAAGTACACTACAGATTTTGTCCTCATGTGCCTGATAAATCCACTGTGAATTGATGGGCTGGCCCGGCAAAGAGGGAGCCACTCAGGAATGCCCAGACAAGGTATCTCAGAGCATCTGCACTCTCGGCTTTTAGGCTCCTGGTTTATTATAAACATACACGGATGCCAAAACGAAATTTCAGAACATGCACCCATGCACAAACACATACAAACACACAGACAGAAGGACTATATATCATTTTAAGAAAAGATCAGGTTAATTTGAAGGCTTTTGCTCACATGTTCCCATGACGCGCACCTGTGCCCAAACCCATGTGCCCACGGACTCGGTACCCTTGCTGTCTCCCCGGGACAGACTCACAGGCAGCAATGCCAACCCAGGACTGGAAAGCTCTGGTTGAAACATGAATGGCCCCATCTCCGTGTGCTTTTAGCTTCCTCGTTGGGTTAGTTTCCTATGGCTCCTCCAGTAAATGACCACAGACCGGGGAGCAGAAAACAAGTTAAATGTATTTTCTTACTATTTTGGAGGTCAAAGGTTTGCAGCGGGTTTCACTGAATGAACATCAAGGTGTCAGTTGGGATGGTTTCTTCCTGGAGGTTCCAAGAGAGAACCCACTTCGTCATTCTTCCAGGCTCTTCCAGGCTTTTCCAGGCTGTTCGCATCCTAGTCTTGGAGCTCCTTTCCTCCACCTCCAAAGCCGGCGATGGCATGTCCTGTCGCTTTCCCCACCTCCCTTCCACTGTCCCACGTCTCCAATGCATGTTCTGCCTTCTTCTTCCGCTTTCAAAGGCCTGTGTGATTACACTGCATCCACTAAGATGATCCAGGAGAATTGCCCTATTTTAAGATCAGCTTATTAGCAACATTATTTCACTTGTGACCTTAATTTTCTTTTGCCAGGTAACATAACATACTCACCAATTCTGGACATTTTGACATGGAGATCTTTAAGGCGGAGGGGGGCTTCATTCTACCTACCTCACTCATTTTTAATTAAAAAGAAGTATGTTAGTCAATGACTATCATAAGGACTAGATATATCCAAGAGGCAGGGGCCCCTGGGTGACTTAGTCAGTTAAGTGTCCAACTTTTTATTTTGGCTCAGGTCCTGATCTCACGGTTCTTGGGATAGAGCCCCGCATAGGGCTCTGTGCTGAGGGTGTGGTGCCTGCTTGGGATTCTCTTCCTCTCTCTCTCTTTCTCTCTCTCTCTCTCTCTCTCTCTCTCTCCTCCCTCACTCATGCTCTCTCTCTCTCAAAATAAATAAGATATATATATATATATATATATATATATATATATATTCAAGAAGCAAATAAGGTCTGGAAAGAAATGGATTACATGAAGTTATTGAACTTTGGTACACTGGGTGGGGTGGCTCAAAACCCGGGCAGATGGGAATAAAATTGATACATGGTGAAATGGAGATGTGGGTCCGTGGCATACAGAACAATTTCAACTCTGTCTCTGTCTCTGTCTCTGTCTTTCTCTCTGTGTGAGATCTGGTGTTACCCTTCAGGCACAGGACGAAGTATCAGGTTACATGGCAAATAGTATTCTCCAGGAAAAATAATACAATAGGGATGGTGAGTAAACAGAGCAGGAACAGATAAGCCAGGAAGTTTCCATAGACAAGTACAGCCAGTCAAAATTAGTTCTACTGAGGTTTTCAAATCTTCCTTGATATCACAAGAAAATTAGGCTCTAACAAGTAATAGCAAAAATCCAAGTTCATGTGTTACTATTCATTACAAAATAAAATTTCAAACAGTGGTATTTATTTCAGTAGGGAAAGGAAACACATGCTAATCATCCACTGATATCCTTATAAAAATGAAACCGTGATAAACAAAATAAAAACTTTGCAGTGAAAAACAAGGGCGTTAATTCATTGTGAATAACTGTAGTGATTTCCTTAAAACCCTATCTTTCTGAGTCACCATCTCTTCTATCTAGACCCTGAGGGCTGATGCTGGAGGTCCTGGTGCAGAAACCCTGCATCCCCACAACGTTGCCCTGAGGAAGGTAGCAATGGCTTGCTATTGGCCTGGGCTGGTCACAGCAGTGGGAGAAGGAACTTTTCCCAAGCCTGTTGAGGGCGTTTTCACACATGAAGTCAGAGGTCCTGCGTTCCTTTGGACAGGCTCCCAAGTTCTCTGATCTATTTCCTCCCCTAAATGTTGGGATAATAATGAGACCGCTCCGTGTCGGCCCCTGGAGTCAAAGGAGGCCAGGTACGTAAGAAAAGGTGTGAGACACTGTGTTAAGGATTCCACAGAAACAAAACAAATTACATATATAAGTATATATTAACATACATATTAAAATATATATATATTTACATGCACACATATGGGAGGCACTTTATTATAGGAATGGTTAACATGGTCATAGAGGCTGAGAAGTCCCACCCTGTGCCATGTGTAAGCTGGAGAATGAGCAAGAAGCTGGTAGTGTCATTCAGTTCAAGTCCAAAGGCCCGAGCACCAGGGGAACCAACAACGTGACATTCAATCAGAGCCCGTAGGCCTGAGAATCAGGGGGGCGGATGACGTAAGTCCTGATCAGAGGTCGAAGGCTGAAGAACCAAGAACACTGATGTCCGGGGGCAGGAGAAGATGGCCTTCCTAGCTCAACAGAGAGAGTGGAGTCACTGTTCTGCCCACCATTTTTTCCATCAGGCTCTCAACGGATCGGAAGATGCCCACCCACATTGGTGAGGGTGATCTGTACTCAGCCTGCTGATTCAAATGCTGATCTCCTCCTGAAACCCCCTCACAGACACGCCCCAGAAAGAATATTTCACTAGCTATCTGGGCATCCCTAAGCCCCGTCAAAATGACACATAATTATCTACCACAGATGCAGAGCCTTATACAAATGTTAGTGCTGATTTGAAAATGACACATACCTTCTAGTAGGTAATACAGTTTAGTAGGAGTGTCAGGGCTGCCTGTTACCTCATCATGAGCGTCCTCATCATGTAGAACACCAGACCCATTTCTTCATGCATCATAACTTTAGATGAGAAAGATTTTCCGTGAAAGGAAAGGATAGCTCCCACCCTTCAATTTCCGTTCCCCCACAGGCACAGGCTAAAGGCATCGATGGCCCCCTCATTACTGGAAAACCAACTGTCTGTATTCTGGCCCTGTGGTAGCAAACCTGAAGAACAATGAGAGGAAATGAATATTTATAAACAAGAAGACCAGGGGCTCACTGTGCATTACAGCATCATTAAATATATTTGCTCTAAACATTAGATACGCTGCAGGTCATTAGTAGCTGTGAAAATGTGAAAGATGTTAGCACACACCCTGCAGTACTAAAAAGAGAGTGAAAAGTCATGATTTCCAGGACCCAGCGTTAACCTATGGAAATAAATATGAGAATGTGGTTGTAATTATAAATCCAAGAATGCTTTATCCCCTCACAGTTCCCGAGCCACAAAATTGTGATTTATTCTTCATTTTTCTTGCCGCCTTAAATCTTTAAAAATGTAACCTCTGTTGTTTTTCAAAAAAATGGACGTCTTGGGCAGTGGATTGGGTTCAGGAAAATGGGTCCCTCATGTCTCCTGTTTATATTTTATTTACATCCAGGTTGTCACTGAGGCTTAGCCCTTTCAATAACTAATGAAACGTAATTATTGGATCCCCCAAATCAGACGTTTGAGTTTATAGTCTGGGCCTCGAATAAATACTCTCCAATGATGCCCAGTGTATTGGGCAATGATGCTCCTTGAATTCCCATTGTATCCAAAGATAAGTGATTTCTTTATGATCTTCCTCTCATAGCACTCCAAAAGAGATGCCTTCAGAAATTAATCCAAACTTTTGTTCAGAGCCCATCACCAAAATAGCAAAAATGAAATTCTTTTGAGCTGCCCAATCAATGGTTTGGGAATTAAAATAAAACAATATAATATAAAAACAAACCTAGGAGGAAGTTCTTCAAGGTTGGGACTAATTCTCTAGTTGGCATTAAATTTCCTTTGTTAAAGTTGTCATAGAATGTGTTTTTGAAACTTGCTATGCTCATATAGGAGCCTTAAGTTTCTGATTCCTTTGTCAACCATGACTTATCATTGGCCTCCCCTCCCCTTTGATGGGGAGTATAGGGTGAGGGGTGTGGGAGCACCACTTGAAATGGTGTTTCCCAGAATGGGGCCCATCAAGTACCTGTCGAACTCAAGTGTTAGGGGGAGGGGGGCAGGGAAATCAGATGGGCAGATGGTGATGAAATCATTGCAACATGGGGAGAGATGTGCACCTCACAAGACGATGACACCTTGGGTCTATCTTCACAAGCAAAGCTGGCCTTACTCGTGACTTTTTTTCCCTCTCCACTATGGTCCATGTTCAGGCTGATACAAGGGTGTATTACAAAGAAGGTAACTATCCAGCATCATGATCCAAGAGCCATTTTGCCATCATTCAGTGAATCATTGACAGGAAAACTGATGCCTTGTCTCTCATTGGTTCGTTTGTTCTTAGACACTTAGACAATCTTAGAAAACATGCATTTTTAAAAAAAATTTTTTTTCAACGTTTATTTATTTTTGGGACAGAGAGAGACAGAGCATGAACAGGGGAGGGGCAGAGAGAGAGGGAGACACAGAATCGGATTCAGGCTCCAGGCTCTGAGCCATCAGCCCAGAGCCCTATGTGGGGCTCGAACTCCCGGACCGCGAGATCGTGACCTGGCTGAAGTCAGACGCTTAACCGACTGTGCCACCCAGGCGTCCCAGAAAACATGCATTTTAAGTCAAAGTGGTGAAAGGGCCATGATGACTCCAAATGAAATCCACATCTACAGCACAGTTTACGACACAGCCCCAGAGAGGCTGTCTGGCAGCCTGGCTGGTCAGTGAGTCAAAGCTAATAGCATGGAAGGTGGCTTAAAGCCCACAGATACAATTCATATTCCCGTGTCAAAGACAGGATGCAGCTGCCCCCTCCCTCAAAAGAACAGGTCATTTGCCCAAAGCACTAGTGGCAAGAGCTGGTGGTGAAGTTGTTACAGATGAATGAAGTAAGGGGATTTCACTGAATGTCCCACTTGAAAACTCCATGCGGCACATTTATGTTTCTGTCTTAGTTTGATTTCTTCAGAATGAGGAGCTTGGTTGAGGTTTCAGTTATAAATCAGAATTACAGGTTGACACCGACGACCGGAATGGAGAAGTAGCGGGATTGGGTACAAAGGGATCAACAAAGCCTCGGTCAACCTGGTGAGGAGTTCTGGCACAAGTAGTGTGCGTCAGGCCAAGATGGTGGGCCAGTATACGCCTGCCCCGTTCAGTCTCTCCAGGGATACTACCCACAAAGACAGACACAGAGTGAGGTTGCTGCCTGTAGCCGAGGTGGGTTCTGAAGGATCTGACTCTAGCTCATTCTGCCACGTCCAGTCTTTGCAGCGAGGCAGCAAACCCTTCTTTGAAGGGAGATCTAGGAAGTTATATATTAGTCAGGGTTCTCCAGACAACCATATTTACTCTAGGACTCACGCACGCGCGCGCACACACACACACACACAATCTGAAGTGTAGGTTGGCAGACTAGACACCCAGGAGAGCCCATGGTGCAGTTAAAGTCTGGAGCTTGCTTTTTTTGTCCTAGTCAGGCCTGCAGCTGAGTGAGAAAGACCTGAGATTATTAGGTTATGGAGAACAATCTTCTTTCTCCAAAGTTCACCTATTTATATGGTGATCTCATCCCAAAACACTCTCCAAATGGACACATAAACTTAACCATCAAAAAGATGCCTCTCTCTGTTGATGACCTTCTCAAGGTCTCTTCCTGAGCACTCGTGTCTCGTTCTAAAATGTTTTCCACCAGAGGTCAATCCAGATCTCAGATAGGCTTTTTAGGTTATCTGCAATGACACCGCCCTCCTCCTCACGGCCCCAAGCACTATTTTGTCCCTGACTCCAACGTACTGGCCGGGCCACCGGGCACTTTTTCTGGAGTTTATACACTAAAACCGATGAACGGCCTGAGAAAACAGTAAGAAATGCTGAGCCAAAGAACTCCTTAATTTTAGAAAAAGCAAACTCAAGAGATAATACGCTCTCACACCGTTCAAAGTGGCAGATAAATAATTAATAAATTCTATTATCTATAAAAGTTAACTTCAGGGCTACCGACTTAGGTCTGTATTCCACCTGAATATGTTCGTTTAGAGAAATCGAGAACCCGAGAAGTCAATCATAAATGAACGGAGACACCGAGCAAAGGTTTTAAAGCGTTCATCATTGAAAGAGACATATTCTGAGCGGCTCTGATGAAGGAAACAGTGAAAATCCTATGGAGGCGAAAGGATCATAAAAAAGGTTGAAGAAACCGAGCGTCTGCAACTAGATCCACACTTGGTATGACAGTCGTTTGTGACCAAAGGTTTCAAAGATATTCAAGGGGAAAAGGTAAGTTTTCTTAACAAGCGGTATGAAAAAAGTGGCCTAGGGAATCCTGCCTTGTTCAGAATTTCGCTTTCTGCTGCTTCAAGTCCCTGCAGTCAACCGCCTCCCGGGGACAGATGCAGCTACTTCTGATGTACCGTCAGAAGGTCACCAGTAGCCTGACGCCACGTCACCGCGCCTGTGTCACTCGCCCCGCTACATCTCATCACATGGGCACTTGATCATCTCACATCATCACCAAAAGAAGGGAGGACAGCATGGTAAGATTTTTTCAGAGAGAGAGAGAGAGAGAGAGAGAGAGAGAGAGGCTGCATCCACAAGACGTTTATTATATTTGTTATAACTGTTCTATTTTTAGATATTGTTGATTATCTCTTAGTGTGCCTAATGTGTAAATTAAACTTTGTCATTGATATTATATATAAGGAAGAAAACATTCTATCGATCGATCGACCTATCGATCTATCATCTATCTATCTAGCATTTAGTACTAACCATGGTTTCAGGCATTCACTGGGGGTCCTGAAACACATCCCCCACAAATAAAGGAGGCACTGCTGTATCTATACGGACAAAATTTACCTCACATGATATATGTATGAAAACTAACTCAAGATGGATCAGATACTTAAACGTAAGAGCTAAAAAGTAAAAACATTTTATTAAAAAAAAATTTTTTTTTAACGTTTATTTATTTTTGAGACAGAGAGAGACAGAGCATGAACGGGGGAGGGGCGGAGAGAGAGGGAGACACAGAATCGGAAACAGGCTCCAGGCTCCGAGCCATCAGCCCAGAGCCTGACGCGGGGCTCGAACTCCCGGACCGCGAGATTGTGACCTGGCTGAAGTCAGACGCTTAACCGACTGAGCCACCCCGGCGCCCCAAAAAGTAAAAACATTTTAAAGAGAACATAAAAGAATGTCTTTGCCACACGGGACTAGGCAAAAGTTTCTTAGAAAGTCTACAAAAAGCACCAATTATAAACATTTTTTAGAAGACAAACTGTCGTTGGTCAAAACTAATCCCTTCTGCACTTGGTAAGTTACTTTTACGTAAAGAAAGACCAGCCAGAGTTTAGGAGGAAAATACGTGAAGCACATAAGAGGTAAAAAACTTGTATCCAGAAGGAATACACTGAAGGAATTTTCATTACTCAAAAATCAGAAGAGGGGCGCCTGGGTGGCTCAGTCGGTTAAGGGTCTGACTTCAGCTCAGGACATGGTCTCACGGTTCGTGGGTTCGAACCCCATGTCGGGCTCTGTGCTGACAGCTCACAGCCTGGAGCCTGCTTCGGACTCTGTGTCTCCTTCTCTCTCTGCCCCTCCCCTGCTCATGGTCTGTCTCTCTCTGTCTCTAAAAAATAAATAAACATTAAAAAAAACTTAAAAAATATATCAGAAGATAAACAACCAACTCAATTGCTACAAAACAGGCGAGATATTTGAGATGAGAATGGCCAACAAGCATATTGAAAGGTGCTCAGCATCATTAGTTGTGGGAAAACAGAAACTAAAACCACGATAAGGTAGCACAATCCACCTCTAATATTAGAATAAGAACAATTAGAATTGATCTACTCCATGTGTTGGTGAAGATAAGGAACAACTAGAACTCTTGGGCATTGCTGGTGGCAATGCCCAGTGACATGGCCAGTGTGGCGAACCGTTTGGAAGTTTCTTACAAAGTTAAACATGTGTGTGAGATCCAAACACTTTGCTCTTCAACATTTACCTGGGAGAAATGAAAGCAGGTAGCCGCATTACATGTGTATATGTACATTTGCAATCTTTATAGACAACAACCAGAAATAACTCTAATGTCCATCAACTGATAAGGGGATTAAAAAGCTGTGGTATATTGGGGCACCTGGGTGGCTCAGTCAGTTAAGCGTCTGACTCTTGATTTCGGCTCAGGTCATGGTCTCATGTTTCGTGAGATCGAGCCCCGCATCGGGTTCTGTGACGACAGTGCGGAGCCAGATTGGGGTGTCTCTCTCCCTCTCTCTCCCCTTCCCCCACTGATGCATTCTCTCTCTCTCTCTCTCTCTCTCTCTCTCTCTCTCGTGTGCGCGCGCTCAAAAATAAATTAATAAATTAATTTATTTAAAAATGTTGTAGTGTTCTATACAATTCCACACTACTCATCGATAAAAATGAACTGATACAGATACACACAAAAACATGAACGAATCTCGCACTCTTTATACTAATATTTGGAGAATATTCTGCAGAGTGCCTTGTATAGGAATACCCGTCAGCATTACTTATAATACCCCCCCAAACTGAGAACAACGCTAACACCCATCAGCAGGAGGGCTTAGTAATTCAATGAATTGTTACTGAGTCCTTGAAAACAACACTTCTGGTACACAAAACCACACGCACACGTATCTCACAGACAAATGTTGAGTGAAACATGCAAGTCACGAAATGTCCACACTATATGATTACAGTCATACAGAACTAATCTAAGATGAAAAAGTAAGAATGGTGGTTGCCCCTGGTGGGGTTGACTGAGAGAGAACAGGAGGGAGAGTTCTAAGAAGACAGAAATGTTCTGTATCAGGGCAGATGCATTTACCAATCTGCGAAGTTAAGATGTGCATTTCGACGTACAAAGTTTTGACCACTACAAAAAGAGTGTAAAATATAAAGGTCAAATAGTAAGGATTGGGATAAAAAAAAAAAAATAGCATGGCTTCAGTTGCGGTATGAAAGCTGTCCTGTGGGAATATTCTAATTTTGGTGCCACCTAAATGTTTGACAGGTGAGAATCTTCCTGTACCCGCACCCTACGTATAACCTACAACGTGGCGATCTCCACCAGCTTTCACTTTTCTGACTCGGTGTCTGCTCATTCCATTCCTTGTCTTTCGAATGCTGGCTGTTCCCTTCCTCCTATCCTGTCCACTGAAATTCACCTCATCTTCAAGATCTGTCTCAAATGTCACCTCTCCCAGGACCTTGTAGGATTCTTGACTCGGTGACTCCTAAAACAAGCCTTGCGACCCATTCTCCAACTTTTTTAACTTGGCTTTTAGAGAAGGTTTGGACCCAAGTTTCTCCTTCCCCCCCTTAAAACTTTGCACTTTCTTTGTAATCAGCTAGTGTGTCTTTTCTGTGTATCCCTCACAGTGCCCAGATGTGCCCAACACATGGGTGATATTTGACGTCTGAATGAATCACATGAATGGAATACTCAGTTCTGCTCATTTGCCCTGATGATTGATTTCATCACAGAAAATTTCTATCTGCCCGTTGATTTTTTTTTTTTTTTACTTTTTTTTTTCTCAACGTTTATTTATTTTTAGGACAGAGAGAGACAGAGCATGAACGGGCGAGGGGCAGAGAGAGAGGGAGACACAGAATCAGAAACAGGCTCCAGGCTCTGAGCCATCAGCCCAGAGCCCGACGCAGGGCTCGAACTCATGGACCGCGAGATCGTGACCTGGCTGAAGTCGGACGCTTAACCGACTGCGCCACCCAGGCGCCCCTGCCCGTTGATTTTTATAGAATACCTTTGCACTCATTTCATGCCTTTTCTTTTGCTCACTCTGGTCCCCAAGCATGTAGACTGGGTCCTGCCCCATGTGAGTCTCTTCCATGAGGTTTCTTGCCCTCTTGCTTCACCTCTCATGTCACCTCTTGGAGCCGGTTCCTTGCTGAAGTTATTCAATAGATTAATATTCTGATCAGGGAAAAGTCCTTGGAAAGAGACTGAAAATTGGCATACATATCGCAGATCAATGAATTTCCAACAATATATCTAAGGGGAAAATGTGAAATGTGACTTTGGATGGTTTCCCAGAGGAAGATATCAATACATCTCATTTAGCCACATCCCAAATACCGTGACTATTGCCTTGAGCCTCAGAAAACACACATTGCACACAAATTACACAAACTGGCATGTGGATGTTACACTTACAGACACTGTGTCCTAGGGAGGATGGCAGTGTAGACTCCAAACCATCATGCAGTTGAGTCGAGACTGTGAAAATTATTCAGCAACGCATACGTAGTGTTTGATAGGAGTCTGGAATGCACGCAGCTGGCATGTTCTTTTTGATCACATTCCTGAAAGCAGGATCCCGGCCCAGAGGTGTCAACGTTAGGTCACTGCCAGATTGCACTGCACAGGCTCACAAACTTCAGCCGCGTTTCAATGCCTTCTGTCCAGGCACAGCTCACAGAAACCCAGACAAAACAAGCCAGTAATGAGCACCGTCAAGAATGGGGTCAAACATTTTGTCAGAATGCCACACTTGTCGGCTTCAGCATCCGTGATAGAGACAAAGCACATTGGTACGAGAACCCACGAGATGAGCCATGATCTACTCTTTCCGCAGTCTGGAGGAAAATCACTTAATCACATATGTAATGGGATTAAGAACTCAGGTGATGTGGGGGAATGTAAATCGGCACTAACAAACCAACTCATTTCATTTTGCTAGAAATGAGGTGAGCCTGCTCCGCTGAGAACTGAGATTTTGTTGTTGTGAATGAAAACATGATCAGTAAACTCCTCAAAGGAAGGAGAGAATATTTGTGTGCCTTCCTTTCAATCTGTCAATAGATTCAGCATTTGAATAAACAGATCTCTCCTCAGAGACATATTTACTTCTCCAGGGCCGGGTTTCCAAGCTAGAGAGAGAGAGAAGCTCTGGGATCTCAGCTTATCAGTGTGATGAACCCAAAACATTGTGTGGAGAAGTCATTTCAAACAGGAGACAAAGTGATGACACCCGCAGGGTCTGACATACGTGCTCGACCCCAATCCTGTGCCTTGTGGAGTCTCCACTGACTTCATGCTCAGGGACTGAAGGCACTGAATGAGACTGAATGGCTGTGTAGCCAGACCATGTATAGAGATAGAACTCTGAGCCATAAACTCTTGTAACCGACCCAGGAAACCCACCCATTACGTGTGGAACCAGCCCAGGAAGCCAGCCCACCATTGCTAGTAATTATCCCGGAAGACAAATAATAACCCCTGCAATATTAGATTCCAAGTGGCCAGGACTTGATGAATAGAGGACGGCCTCCCTGATTTTTGTCCCACTTCCAACTTTGGACCAACCACAGGAAGCCAAACGCGTACCCAGCACCAATCACACAGGATGACCAGCTTCTGGTTAGCCCTTCTCCAGCTTCAGCCTCCAATCCAGGCAACCTTGCCTATTTGCCGTATAAAATCATGTGTTGAGTGGTTATTTGTAGATCTTCTTTGGAGAAACATCTATTTAAGTGCTTTGCCCTTTTTTAAATCTGGGTCATTTTGTTGTTGTCGAGTGTGTATATAATTTGTAAACGTTTTCTCCAAAATCTGTGGATTGCCATTTCACTCTGTTGATTATATCCTTTGATGCACAGAAGTGTTTAACTTCAATGAAGTCCAATTTATATAAAAACAAACAAACAAACAGCAACAACAAAACATCCCTGCCAAATACAAATGAGGGTGAGGACTCCCTTGCTCCAGGGAGCTCTGAATAAGGACCCCTTGTTTCTTCTCATTAGGTGGTCTTTATTCCCACAACTCTATTCGGTGGCTTCCCAGAACTCCTGCTTCATTCAGGAGAACCCGCCAAAGTCCAGTCATTTTGTAACCTGATGACCACCTCCGGCCACACACATGTCTTGTCCATTTAAGCTTGTCTGTCCTCTTGTCCAACTTCTTGGGACTTGAATGGGCACCAGACAGACTCAATTAAGGTAAATATGAGGTAGCTATCTCCCTAGAGAAACTGTGGGCCAATCAAAGAGCTGTGGGCCACCACCCAATCAAAGAGCTGTCAGTGGCATTGACCCCAGTGTGGATGCACTGATGGAGGGGACGTGAGAGAGCAGGTGCCCTCAGGTCAGCCCCTTCACCCACATTGGCCAATCGCTGCACACTCGACCTAAGCCACATCCAGACCTAGAAGGTGTATTAGCTGTGCCTCCATGATCAACTCATTATTTTCCTTTGTCTCAACGCTGAGAAAGCACAATGTTTCCAAGACCGAATTAAATTCATCTAAATAATACAGCAATTACGAAATGGATGAGAAAATACTCAACGTCTGAAAATTAAAATGAGAGTTCTACTTAGAAACAGAGGAAATGTTAAAATTAAGATAATATTCACCACAGTGAAGGAGAGGAGAAATGCATATATATGGTTACAAAAAATTTTAATGTGATGGGGCAACATGGTTAGGTGCCTAATTTTTTTTCATATATATATGTTTTTTGGTCCAGTAATTTTGTTTGGGAAGCTAAATCTAAGAATCCGCTTTGGACAAATTTAAAATATTTCTGCGCAAAGATATTAACAGAAGGGTCATAGGTAGCAGTGATGAGGAAATGCATATGGTATGTTAATAAGTGAAAATTAGCGTGCAGACCTATTTATGGAACACCTGCGCGCGCGCGCACACACACACACACACACACACACACACACACTTTGGTCAGTAGCAATACTAACCAGTACTGCTCCAGCATATTGACTCATTTACCCCTCACAGTTATTCACCCCCATTTTACATATTAATAGATGTTAGGTAACTTACTGGAGAGTACACTTTAACATATGTTCATTAATACTGTCTATATTCATTCATGCCAATCTATTTAAGACTATAGTTTAAGATAAAAATTAACACTAATGAATCAGAATCTCCTTAGAAATATTTCCCTTTATGACCCAGCAATTGCACTACTAGGTATTTACCCAAAGGTACAAAAATATTGATTTGAAGGGGCACATGCACCCGATATTTACAGCAGCATTGTCCACAATAGCCAAATTAGGGAAAGAGCCCAAATGTCCATAGACTGATGAATGGATAAAGATGATGTGGTTTATATGTATACCACATCATCTGTATCTCTCTTTCTCTCTCTCTCATATATATATATATATACACACATATATATATATATACATATATATATATATACATGCGCATGTATATGTATATATGCGTGTATATATATATTCCATATATAATGGAATATTACTCTGCTATAAAAAGAATGAAATCTTGCCATTTACAACAGTTTGGATGGAGTTCGAGTGTATTATGCTAAGCAAAATTAAATCAGTCAGAGAAAAACAAATACCATATGATTTCACTCATATGTGGAATCTAAGAAACAAAACAGATGAACCCAGGGGAACGAAAAAGAAAAGAGAGGGGGAGGCAAACCATAAGAGACTTTTAGATACAGAGAACAAACTGAGGGCTGCTGGAGGGGGAGCGGGTGGGGAGGATGGGCTAAATGGGTGATGGGCATTCAGGAGGGCACATTTAGGGATGAGCACTTGGTGTTGTATGTAATTGATGAATCCCTAAATTCTAATCCTAAAAACGAATATTACACTGTATGTTAACTATCACTTAAATAAAAGCTGCAAACAAACCAAAAAAGAAATATTTCCTTTAATTATAGGTGCAATGAATTCAGACTGGTTTTAGCCAGCAACAATTACATAGTTATTTAATTTCATAACGAACACTATTGTTTCCTAGCAAGAGGTTTTAAGGGATCATATTAATAACAGAAATCCTCCAAAATAATTATTGACCTCTACATTATTGTGGTAAACTAGCAAATACATTATTTAAACACTGCTCTGATGTTCATTTCCAATTACTAGGTAAGCATATTGTATATTTTTTATGAAGTTAAATGCTTTTGTTTTGTCTAGGATCCCAATTCTTCTTTCTTGTCTTCTTTTCACATCTGATATGTATCTCATTTAGTTCGGTGGTTTATCAAACAGATAAAACAACTCAAAGCCAAGAAGAATGCTTCAAAACATCTATAACATTTGATACATGTCAATGTTATATATTAGCGATACCAAAAAATATTTTACATAAGTTAAATGCTGCTGAAACCTTTTAAATTGATTTTGTAGTTACTCCAAAGGAGCATGTAATGATCCAATAATGTTGCCAGGAGTCATGCTGAACAGTAGACCTAGAAGGTTAAGGGTCGTGGCCCCTCCTCTGTGTTTCTGCAAAATGTGAAACTTGCTCTGAGCTTGAAAAGTCATGTTCGGGACTAGGAACAAACAAGCAGAAGCTGCTGAGTTCTGCATATGCTCTGATAGAAGTTGGTAACAAATTGATATTGTACCCTCATCACATATTGAAAAAGTGAGAATTTAAATGACTCCTGTGACATCAGTCCCTGAGAAGGCCACCATCGTCAGATGCCACAGGGAACCAGAATTTAATGGAACCAGTCCTTGTGCTTGGGTCAGATGGTGTTTGACAATGGAGTTATGGGGCAGGGCAATGTTATCACCCTTTTTTGGTAAATGTAGCTTGACAGCTTCCCCCTGCCCACTGGGGAGCTCTGCCTTGTGCAGACATCATAAACTCCCCAGGATTTTGTGTAGGAGTTGGCTATAATGATGCCACTGATTTGACACTATCTGGTCAACATTAAATACAATTTGCATTTTTACTTATTTATTTATTATTTATTTATTTTTATTTTTTAATGTTTATTTAGTTTTGAAAGACAGGGACAGAGACAGAGAGAGAGCGTGAGCGGGGAAGGGGCAAAGAGAGAGGGAGACACAGAATCGGAAACAGGCTCCAGGCTCTGAGCCATCAGCACAGAGCCCGAGGCGGGGCCCAAAATCACGAGGCTAGAAATCTTGAGCTGTGAGATCATGACCTGAGCTGAAGTCGGACACTCAACTGACTGAGCCACCCAGGTGCCTCACAATTTGTTGTTTTTTTTTTAAAGTATAGCTTTAACTATAAACATGAAAGTATGCATTTAGCCGCAATTTAGTTTTCCTGCAGAATTCTCAGAATACATTTTCTTCTATTATAGGTCTCTAGAAAATTATATGTCACATTCTTAAATTTGAGTATACTGCATGTCATGGGTGACCCCAAATAAATCTCAGAGCGTATTTAAAAATGACACTGTCAGTTTAAATATATATACTGTTTTTATAATCATAAAAAGTCACTTTATTCTGGGCCTGATATTTCTCTTTTATAATAGAGGAGTGTAAGAGGATAATATCTCATTCCTTCTTTGAGCTTTTCTAGATCTGACTGTGAAAGAAAGAATGCAGGAGACAGAGAGAGGAAGAAAGGAAGGGAAAAATGAAGGAGGGAACGAAGGAAGGAAGGAAGGAACGAAGGAAAGAAGGTAGTTCAGTGCCCTGTAGTTACAGAGTATCTCTAATTTTTAAATTTTAATTTGCTCAGTGAATGACATAGAAGTTGATTAGATATCCTTCCTAATTTTTTTCAGCATTTTTCATTTAATTCATTTGCATAAAATGAGGTAAGAAAAACTGGCTAACCTTTCTTATTCCTTAAGGAAATTTTATGGTTAGTTTACAGGACCCCAGGGCAGATGTTAATATTAAGTAATGAGAGCATATGGTACAAAGACTGATTCATTGTGAACTACGTATCATAGCATCACTGGGAAATTTAAAAAAAACAAAAGAATCCATGCAATAATTTTCAAGCTGTACTCTTAATAGTGCCAGAATCTCTTAAGCTTTACGCTGTTTGATTTATCCTCAGATTCTCTTTCCAATTAAACATACTGATAGTTGGAATTTTAAAAAGCCTCAGAGAATAGGAAATGCTCTTGTCTTTAACATAATTTTAAATGCAGACATCCTGATTTACCAGTTACCACTAATGCCTTCCTAAGATCAAACACATTGCACTTTTGACTAAAAAAGGAGTCATTTCACAAAGCTGCTATGCAAAACTCAAGAACAATTACCACCAAGAAATATAGACTTGAGACCAGACAGCAGTAAAGTTCACAGAAGATTTCTCTCCTTTGGAGACCTACAGGAGATTACAGGGGAGCAGGGACAGAAGCAATGATTTAGGATCCCCACCCTCAATTTACCCGCCTCCAGAAATGGTTCCTTAATAAATATGGGAGCTGAAACTACGGTTTGCATAACATTCCATTGTTAGGACTTATCGTTATCAATCTGCATCTTTTTGAAATATCCTGCAGTCTGAAGAGGTTTACGATTCAGTCGTTATTTTACAGTGTACTACCACCGCAGGAAATCAAGGCTGCCTTTTAGGGGTTCCATCTGCTATCATATCATTTAGCTGTGCCAAAACACCCACATAGTTAGCATATACACTCTTCTCCAAGAAATCTGCCACATTGTGTTTGCGTTTGCATCCCTGGAAATAAGCCCGGTGTCTAGTAAGGAGCTGGTGGCCGACAAATCTCTGCGTAATGGTGGTTTTTGAGGAGGAGGTGTATTAGATTCCTAGGGCTGCCGAATGCCCTAAATGAGAGAAGCTTATTGTCTTACAGTTCTTGAAGCTAGACATCCAAAATCGAGATGTCAGCAGGACCACACTCCCTCTGAAACCTGTAGGGAAGAATCTTTCCTTGACTTCTTTTAGGTGCTGGTGGGTACTGCTAATGTCCTTAGCTTGTAGCTTTATCAGACCTAATCCCTGCCACCTGTCATCCCAGGTGTGTGTGTGTGTGTGTGTGTGTGTGTGTGTGTGTGTGAGTGAGTTTCCCTCTGCTTATAAGGACACCAGTCGTATTGTATTAGGGCCCACCCTAAAAACCTCATCGTGATTACAATGGAAAGGATCCGGCTTCCAAATAAGGTCACATTCCAAATAAGGTTCTGGGGTTCAGGGCTTCGATTTCTTTTGGGGTGGACAACATTCCTCCCATAACACGAAGCACCGTGTCCCACATGTTTGTTGTATCTCCCTGGTACCAAGTAATATCGTGAGCACCTACCTGCCTCCCAGAAACGTGCTGGCTAATTGCTGGATCTGTACACTCTTACTGTGTTATGAATCTTTGTTCGCTAAAATGCAAAGAAAAGAGTACGTCCTCCGTGCTACAGCTCATCATCAGGCCGGCTCTACCCACTTGCCGTTCGGGCAGAGCGATGGCTGTAGCTTCTGCCTCAGTTCCTTGGGAAGACACATAGAGAAGACCATCGTTTTCTCCCAAGACAAAAGTTGGGACAATCGTCTCCGAAAACCCCAACTTCAACCATTTCTATTGCAAGAGGTTGTCCATGAGATGCGCCTCGAATGCTGAATGATGGGAACCGCTGGTTAATTTTGTTGATGCAGAAGATGATATAAAGTGGGACATCCCCTACAAATGTGGAATGTGCCTGTCTTTAGGATTGAAAAATGTAAATATTTTCATCAACAACGAAGAAGCATCTGAACTCAGCTAAAAATGAATGAATTCCCGTAAGCCTAAAAGGAATCGCTAAGGATGTTTCCGTTCTTACGTTCCAAAATCTTCCTGGAGCAAGATAATTTATATAATTATGATACGTGGATATATATACTATACATAATTTATATACGTGGATGGACCTGGAGGGTACTATGCTAGGTGAAATAAGTCAGTCAGAGAAAGACAAACACCATATGATTTCGTTCCCATGTGGAATTTAAGAAACAAAACAGGTGAACAAAAGGGGAAGAGAAAAGAGAGGGGCGAACCAGAAAACAGACTCTTAAAGATAGAGAACAAACTGAAGGTTGATGGAGAGAAGTGGGTGGGGGATGGGCTAGATGGGTGGTGGGTGTTAGGGAATGCACTTGTTATGATGAGCCCTTGCTGTTGTACGTAAGGGACGAATCACTAAATTTCACATTTGAAACTAATATTACACCATATGCTAACTAACTGGAATTTAAGTTAAAACTTGAAAAAGGAAAAAAAAAAACAAACCATAGAGGTGGCTTTTAAAAATGTGGCTTCATGAAAACAGCGCTCAGGTATTTAAGTATCCCCAATGTGGCTATTGCAATTGTACCTATTAGAATATAAATTTCTAATGAAATAGGAGATACACGTGAAATGGGCTCGGATGAAACGTGGAGTCGATGAAGCGTTCAACATTGGTCACCTATCAATCATGGTGTAGAAATACACTTAATTATGCAACGGACGTATGGAGCGGTCCACATTCACAGACTACGCTAAGGAGAATGAGAGTTCTATAAAGTCCCCAGGAGAGGTGGCAGATTTTCAGCGACCCGTGGAAACTCTTTCCTCTGGACTCCTGGAGACTTAGTGGAGGGAGGTTTGCGGGGAGTGGGAGGTGCAGGCCGTGGCTGCGGAGAGAAGCAAAGTTAACTGACCCCAGGAGACATTGCTTCCGTGACCTGGGCCACTCAACCACACACCCCCAGAGGTGAGGTCTAGAGCTCGGCCATCTGTGCAGAGGCATGGGAATATCCGGACTGAAAAGTGATTTATTTTAAAAGTCAACTTATTTAAAAAATACTTAAAATTATTTAAAATTTTATATTGAATAAATGCTCAACTAGAACTTGTATAGCTAGAATTCACTGGCAGAATAATGTGGTCAACATGCCACTTGTACATCCTGCCTTCCCAAACCCATGCTTCAGAAGAACATTGGTTTTGGAATCAGAAAAAACATCATAGTGAAAGATCCCAGGGAAGAGGCCATAACAGTGCCGTGACATTCCCATGTAATTAATGAATCCCTTCCTTTAAAAGGACTCCAGGCTTCCTAGACAAGGACGGAAAACCAAATCCTCATATTAGAGCTTTCATTCTCTCCCATATTTCCTACTCTAGTGGCCCAGTAGAATCTAGAAACTCAAACTGAAACTGAAAAGGGTTGATGTCAATACTCGCCATTTTTGGTTTGCCCAAGGTTGTCCATATGTCTAATAAAAACACCTAATTTATTCTGCCATGGCAGTGCACGTTCACCCTGCCTTCTGTAATAATGCCTCAGTCTTCCTAAGCCCTCCTTAGGGTGGACGACTTTCTCCACTTTTCATGAAACTGAAAGCTTTCTTAGGATATAGGGCTTTTAGGAATAAAAGGAGATAATTTTAAGACAAATCGGGAAGAACTGATAACCCCACTTCCCCCAAACCATATACAATGAGAATATCTATCGAACTGCCTTCTCCCTGACTCCTGGCCCCATCAAGGGAACTAGCATGTGACCCACACTACGCCCATCAGAATCTCTCTCTTTTGTAACTTGAATCTTGGCTGGGAGAGAGAATCAAGGATAAAATATTGGAAACTCTGCACCCCGAAGGTATTGTCCATGTGTCTCATTTCCCAGGATGCCTGTGTTCTCTGGCTCTGGACCTTCTGAAAACTGATTACACAGCCACCCTGAGTCATAACAAATTTCCCCTTTGCGTGAGTTAACCTGAGTGGGAGCACAGCACTGGTGACGAGGGAGCATAAGGCAAGCTGACAGGCTGCAAACACTCACTCCCCACCCCCAGGTGGGATGTATGTGATATTCCTCTGCACTCCTGGCTGCCCCAAAGCAAAGGAAAGGGGAAAAACAAATGGTTAACTGATTGAGATCATAGACCTGTAGGACCTAAGTCTCCATTACCCCTCCATAGTGATATGGGAACAAAGGCAGAAGGAAATGGCAGATAAAAGGAAATTTCCTTATAACCTGCAACCCATTGGTAGATACTTGAGGCCGGCAGAGTAAAACATTTCTCCAGGAACTCCCTATGTCTTAATGCTAATGCTTTGCTAGAGGGCAAACAACCCAAATTTGACAATAGCTAGGCCTCCAGTATCCTGGGAGTCTTCCTTAGCATATGAAAATCTCACTGGAAACTTCCCCTGGACTTTACCTCCCCCCAGCTCCATATTATAAAACCAGTCTCTCCTCATGGTCCCGGGGCAGCTCTTCCTGCCCATAGGTCCTGTTCCCTTGCTTCAATAAAATCACCTTTTTGCACCAAAGATGTCTTCTAGAATTCTTTCTTGGCTGTCAGCTCTAGGCCCTTCGAACCCCACTGTCACCCCAAAAACCTCATCAACTGACACCAGAAAACTCTCACTGGGGCAGAGATTGTCCCATGGAGTTGAGGGGAGACAAGTGAGAGATGCCCACTGTGGGGTCGGTGGAGGCAACAAAGCGGAGGAAGTGAGAGTTCTTTTCTTTCCCTGCTTATCCCGAGGACAGAACAGGAAATCCTGCTGTAAACACAGAATTTTGTTCAAGTGTTTCTGTTGTGTCTTGTGACTCACACCAATGCCTGCGGTGGATGAACTTCAAAGGACTTGATAGATGAATGTTAAGGCCTTGGAAATAGATCAGTGAAGGAGGAAGCCACAGTGTTGTCAACACAGGAGCTGTCTCCCTCGGGCCAGGACTCCAGGATGACCCTTGGGACTGATGAACAGAGGCCTAGGGGCAGGAAGTACAGCCCGGGATCATAAGGGGAACTGGTCCCGGCCTGGTCCTCCCAGAACTCACCCCGTGGGACAAATGTGGGATGGCACTTGGCCTCCCCTAGGGTTCTGCCTCCAGGCAAAGTGCAGACTGTCCATTGTTTTGAATTATCCAAAGGTGGACATAAGGATACATATTAAACTGAACTTTGTGGATCTGGGCCCATCCTCAGATCCATTCTAAAAGGCAGAGTATCCCCGACTGGATGTCAATCCAGGAACAATATCTCAACATTGGTCCCTAATTAATCAACTGGCCCAAATTCAAATCAACAGGAAGCCAGCTACACCTTCACAGGAGCTGTTTTGTTGTTGTTGTTGTTGTTGTTTGTTCGTTTGTTTGTTTCAGAGACACTGGGCTCCCCTGTAAAGAATTGGGGTTGCTTAGACCCTACGGGGACCCCGAGGCCCCAGACTCAGGGCAGGTTTTTAGGTGGTGCTGTTCCAGCAAGGACAGCCTCCCAATGCATCTCTCAACTCAAAGGGTCCTTGGAGAACAGCAGACAAGAGAGGGACGCCAGCGGGGGAGGCACCACCTTGGAGCCTGCCCTCTGCCAGGGCAGTGGGTCCCTCTCTTCTGACCCAGCAGGGTGTGGACATTGCTCAGGACCCATCCCTGTCACCTTGGTCTGCAGACTGCCTCTCTTTCTCCTCTTTCCCAGTGACACCGGAAACAGTGCCCGGGTTCATGAGGGCTGTTGTCTCTGGGAAGGGTGGGAGAGGGGGAAACTGGGAAATGTTCCAAAGCACCCAACAAAATGGAGACTTCCTTCTATCTTCTAGAGGAGGTAATTTGACAACTTGGGACTAGGAGCCTGCCTAAATTAGGCTCCTCCCCTCTCACAGAGGCTGTGAGACAGGGGTCTGGGGCATGATCCTTCAGAACTATGTTTCAAGGATCTGGTCCTGTTATGCCCAGAATTCGTGATCCCCAAAGACCACTAGGGAGCCGAGTCCGATGCAAAAGCAAAGAGCCTTTATTCGAGCTAGCTCGAGCTCAATCCCCTACCTGCACCGACGCAGCGGTGAGATACCAGGGAAAGAGCGAGTTTCAAAAGGACAAAGGTTTTATTGGGGCCTGGGGGCAGTTGGTGAGGTAATGGCTATGGCCTCAGCCGATTGGCTGGGGAAGGGTCCTGGGGAAGGGTCCGAGTCCTGTTAGGCAGGTGAGGGGGGGTTACTCAAGGGGAGGAGGTGTGGTCAAGGTGAAGGACACAGAACAAGATGGAGTCGGCTGGCGTAGGCCCGCCCTTTCAGTCCCAGGTCCTTGAGAAAGGCTTTCCTGCATTGCAAAACTGGCAGAAGACTTTAAAAAAAGGTTTACATCTCAAAGAATCAGAGAAATAATTCGCAACTGCAAGTCTTTGAATGTAAATGCTTTAGGAAAACGGAAGTCAGACCTGGAATCAGGAAAAATCACACCTAACTTGGGTCAAGCTGAAAGAAAAAGGAAGTCAATCTTGGTCACCGGTATTGATAAAGGAAAACAAAACAAAACAAGCCCAAATTGGGCCGATTTCCACCCCCACCGCCCAACAGCAAATCTAGGCTTAATTATAGTTTCAGCCTATCCCAGAATATTATGTGACCTGATCTGAAACAATCCTTTATTTTCTCCTGCTAAGAGCTCGTTGCCTTCTATTAGCATCAATCCAAGAATTTTCTGAACAAGAACTACAATAAAGAAAATTCAGGCTGCTTTTCCCGATCCTCCTCAAGGGTGACCGAGGTGAGATGGTGAGATTGGTGATGGTTTGCTTAGAAGCTTTTACCAGTGGAAGACAGTAATGTTCTTCTAGACTCTTTAAGCTTCTGAAGAGATTTTTGGTGTCGTTTCAGTGACAAGACTCAGACAGAAGTCAACTGGCAAACCATGCATATCAATGATAGAATAATACAAGATAACGCACTGCGTTTTGCGACTGATAGCAAAAGCCAAAGAAATTTAGGATAATCAAGAGCCAATGCGCGTGGGAACATCTGCAAGGCCACGCAAATCAAGCAAAGTCATGAATTTCATTAGTATAAAGAATGGAAGATTCATAAATGCATGGATTACTGAAATGACCTATAACATCATCACTGCCATGAAAGTAGGAGGCATTTATTTATTCACACTGTCGGAAAGTCGCAGCTAGCGCGTCTTGTGTTCTAAGTGGCCACTGTTTTCTTTCAGTAAAAATTGCTCTGCTTACATGTAGACAGAACGGGAGAAAACTCTATCCAAGTGTCTGGCTCATTGTGTCATGGGGAAGGGGGCAGTCTGTCTGAGTAGGATTCATCGTCCGATTCTTATACCTGCTCTTAAGGAGACTCAATCAAATCTGTCGCCAACATTTTATAAAACATGAATAGAACCCTTGCTGGGAAAATGAATAAAGTTTTACACCATAAGATGGCCAGCGGGACTAAAACAAGCTCTGGTCTCTAGGTTGGAGACCCCTCTTCGGGTTCTTCTCGTCCTGTTTGCCATGAGCGTGAAACCCCTCATAGATATGGAAACTGGCAATTATAAATTACCCCCCCCCCCCATTCGGGGCTCAGATCTTTGGAGAAATGGTCTCCTCTGAGCCTGCCGGTGTTAAATAAATCTCCGATCCACCAAGATCTCCCAGTGCCGCTTGGTTTTTCCGCCAGCATTCCAGCCTGGTTCCGTAACACCTTAAGGAATACCAACTATGCTGTGTACCAAATATTCCACAAGAAGTCAGGGGCCAAGATGGCAGGCTACAAAACCCCCTTGGTTAGGAGAAGGAGGGCGAGGCTTCAGTCCCAGCTCTGCAAGTGAATCAGGCAGATTTCCATTCAGGGCTTTAGATGTTCACCTTTAAAGGGGAATTACGCATCTAATGAATACAGTTGTGTTAGGAAGGCGTAGCTGTACTACCATCCAATAGTTGTGCTATCGTGCAAATATAGACACTGAGGCTCAGAATAATAAAAGGATTTTCAGGAGGCCCTGGGGCTAGAATCAGGTTGTTACCTCCCGGCAGGTGTGACCACAAAGTAAGAGCAGAGCAAGGAGAGTGTTCTGCAGAGCTGGAGACCCTGAGCCAAAGCGCAGTGCTGTTGGATAGCTCCAGCCGACCGGACAGCACGGTGTTAAGTAGGATACGAAGTTTATAGAACACTCACGTGACTCAAATATAAAATAAAACGTGTGGATCTACGCTGAGAGCTGCTCTGTGCTAGGTGAGGGAATACAATTCACAAGTAGTGGTAGTTAAGAGCAGGTTCTAACGCTGTTTAGACTTCTGTGGCTGGCATCTCTACTCCAGCAGGTTGATCTCTTTTCAAGAGTTTTACTTGCTTTCAAATGGCTGTAGTAAATTTATTGAAATGCTTGAGCTAAAAATCTCTTTGAAGAAGACCATTTATGTCTAGAAAAAGAAACCTAGGAACACTATATAACCCCAGGAAGCTGTTGCAAGAATCCTAAAGATCACAATTCTCAAAACCTAGCAGAACAGAGATTGTTCTCTTGGGCTGATTTCCCTGCAAAACTTCTAGGTGTTGAGTTCCCTAAATAGTATATGGTAGATTTGGTATGTCTTCCTTAATTCAGAACACCATAAAGAGGTAGAAAAGACCACCCCAATTCCATTTCCAATAGATTCACTCTATTAATATATTTCTAGGCAAATTCACACATATTTGTTTAAGTAGGACTACATTAAGCATGTTTGTTCTTTGCATCTAATGCTATCTTACATTAACCCCAATTACTATAAAAGTATATTTCCATTTAGTCACTTCAATGTATTAATAGCCATTCCCAGTGCTAAAGTGATTGAATAATATGTAGAATGTCTCTGTATATAAGTGACTACCTTTAGGATATTTATGCTTTATTGAAACAAATAATTAATTATAGGCATAGACAGTAGAATGCAAACAATTAGTAGCTACTGACAAATAAAATTAGGCTTGTGTGTTATAGATTTTGAAACACACAAAGGGTAGCAGTAACACAGCATGAAAATCCACATATCAGGTTCAGGACCGCTGCTATACCTACATTATGTATTTTAACGCGTGGGCGACATATGTCAGACATAAAAGTTGCACAAAACAGAAGTATACTGGGTTGTTGTCAGAGGACCTGTGGGGATTCTGGCAGATTCAGGTTTTACATTTCATCCTGAAAAGCAGGAGTTCAAACTGCTTTCCCTAGACATTGAAATGGCAAGAGTGAAGCAGAAATTAGCAACGGAAGTATACAAAACCTTTTGCACAAGTAAGCGTTCAAGAGATGGATGAAACCAACGCTATTAGAGATTTCTGTCAAACAAGACTGTAGAGATGGAAGAAACAGATGCCAGCTGTAAAATAAGGGAATTCTCATAGACATCCAATTTGATGGCCATGACCATGAATAACCTCCGTACTGACCATAATATTGCAAGTTACAAAGGGCAAAATATGAAATATGGTATTTTTCAAATGTCACAAGAACTGAAAACACAACTCGGAAACAATTTCTGTGATTCCATTCAGTTTTACTCTTATTGACAAACAATTTAGCAAGCCTCTCAGTGCATTTTTTTGTTAAGAATTTACTCTTTTGGATCAGCGTAAGTTTCACAGAAAAAGTGGGGAGAATATGTGCAGATTTCCCCTATGCCCTTCCCTCTCACAAATGCATAAACCCCCTCATTCTCCCCCAGAGAAGTGCATTTGTTATAAATTGATGAATTTACACTAATACATCATAGTCAATCAAAGCCCATAGTTTACGTTGTGGTTCACTCCTGGTGTCGTGTTTTCATGAGTTTGGACAAATGTATAGTGACATGTATCTACTGTGATGGTAACACACAGAGCATTTTCACTGTCCTGAAAATCCTCTGTGCTCTCCTTATACGTCCTTCCCACCCCCTCCAACTCCTGGCAACCACTGATATCTTTCCTGTCACCATAGTTTTAACTTTTCCAGAATGTCATATAGTTGGAATCATACACGAAGTAGCCTTTTCTGATTGCCTTCTCTCACATAATACCATGCATTTCAGGTTTCTTTCTGTCTTTTCATGACCCATTTCTTTTTAGCGCTGACTTATATTCCATTGTTTGGACGAGTTACAGTGTATTTATCCACTCACCTACTGAAGGACATCTTGGTTACTTCCGAATTGGGCAATTACGAATAAAGCTACTATAAACATCCAAGTATAGGTATGTGTGTGTGGACACAAGTTTTCAAGTCCTTTGGGTAAATACCAAGAAGCGTGATTTCTGAATCATATAAGAGTATGTGTGGTTTTTTTAAGAAACTTTCAAAATGTTTTCCAAAGTTACGGTACCATTTTGCATGTCCACCAATAGCGAATGAGAGTTCCTGTTGTTCCACATCCTCACCAGCATTTGGTGCCGTCAGTGTTCTGGATTTGGGCCATTCTTTTTTTTTCTAATGTTTATTTATTTTTGACAGAGACAGAGACAGAATGCGAGTGGGTTGGGGCAGAGAGAGGGGGAGGCACAGAATCTGAAGCAGGCTCCAGGCTCCAAGCTGTCAGCGCAGAGCCTGACGTGGGGCTCGAACTCACAAGCTGTGAGATCATGACCTGAGCCAAAGTCAGACGCTCAACCTACTGAGCCGCCCAGGCGCCCCTGGATTTGGGCCATTCTAATAGGTGTGTGGTAGCATCTTTTTGTTTTATTTTTCACTTCACTGATGACATAGAAGGTGGAGCAGTTTTTCAAATGCTTATTTGCCTTCTGTTTCTTTGGTGAAGTGTTTGTTAAGATCTTTGGCCCATTTTTTCATTGATTTTTTTTCTTATTATGGAGTTTTAGGAGTTCTTTGTATATTTTGGACAGCAGCCTTTTATCAGATACGTCTTTTGCCAGTGGTTTTTTTTTCCTAAATGTGGCTTATCTTCTCATTTTCTTGACGTTATTTTTAATTTTAATGAAGTCCAGATTACCAAGTAAGTTTTTCATGGCTCGTGCCTTTGGTGTTGTACCTATAAAGTCTTTGCCATACTCAAGGTAATCTATGTCATACCCTATGTGCTCTTCTGGGAGTTTTATTCTTTTGCATCACATTTAAGACTGTGATCTCTTTTGAGTTAGTTTTCCTTTGTCAAAGACAAGCTGACAACATTTGCCTGGGTCTATTTCTCGGTTCTCTATTCTGTTCCAGGAATCTATCTGTCTATTCTTTCACCAATATCACGTGTCTTGATTATTGTAGCTCTATAGTAAGTCTTGAAATTGAGTAGTGTCAATTCTCCAAATTGAGTAGTGTCAATTCTCCAAATCTGTTCTTCTCCTTCAACATTATATTATCTATTCTGAGTCTTTTGCCTCTCCATATAAACCTTAGAATCCATTTGTCAAGAATACCCATTTGTTGCCAATATTTGGATTGGTATTACCCTGAATCTATAGATCAAGTCGTCATATCTTGACAATACTGAGCGTGAGCATGAGCTCTATCCATTAACATGGACTATCTCTGCATTTATTTAACTCTCCTTTGATTTCTTGCCTCGGAGTTTTGTAGTTTTCCTCACAGAGATCTTATACATATTTTGTTAGGTCTATACCAAAGTATTTCATTTGGGGGGATTGTAACAACATAATCCAGAAAAAAAAAATTTGAAATACCAGTTCAAAATTGCAAGCCTCCTAATTTGCTAGGTGTGAGTATTTAGAGAATGATCACAATGTGAACTTGGTAAGTACTTCAAAATTCATTATAGCCCCTTTAAATCACAACCTATACAAGTGTAATTTTATGAAGCAAAGTTCTTTCTGCAAAAAATATTACTGGTGTATTAGTTTTTGAGGTACTACTGTCAACCGAGTGATTTAAACAATATAATTTTCTTGTCTCACAGTTTTGGAGACTAGAGGTCTAAATGTAAGATTTGGGCAGAAGAGATTCCTTCTGAGGGTTGCAAGTGAGGGATCTATTCCAGGCCTCTCTCTCCCTGGCTAGCAGATGTTCATTGTCTTGTTCACCTGGGGTTCTCCCTGTATCAACTTTCCCCTTCTTCTTTTTAAAAAAAAATGTTTAATGTCTATTTTTATTTTTGAGAGAGAGAGAGAGACAGAGCACAAGCAGGGGAGGGGCAGAGGGAGAGGGAGACACAGAATCCAAAGAAAGCTCCAGGCTCTGAGCTATCAGCACAGAGCCTGATGTGAGGCTCGAACCCAGGCACAACAAGATCATGACCTGAGCTGATGTCTAGCTCTTAACGGACTGAGCCACCCAGGTGCCCCAACTTTCCCCTTCTTCTAAGGAACAATTTCTAGATTAGGGCCTGTCCTAATGACTTCATTTTAACTTGATTCTGGAAAGATGCTATACCAAATAAGATCACATTCTGAGGTACTAAAGTTTAAGACTTCAAAATATAAATTTAAGGGGAAACGATTTAACCTTTAACAATTAGTATATTCAATTCAGCTCTTTGTTATTAAGACTCTCATAGTCTTCCCTTCTCTCTATGCTGTCACTCTTGACGAACCTGCCTTCATTCTTGATGAATGGGAAAAGAGGATGATAATTAATGTAGAGTCTTTTTCATTGTAAAGAAGTTTCTTTTTATCCAAATCTCTTTTGCACAGCTTCTTTGGGGTATACAGTTGAATACAAAAAAAATGTGCACGTAGTTAATGTAGACATTTTGGAGAGATTGGACACATGCATAGACCCATGATACATTTATTACCTTGATTGTGGTAATGGTGTACACATGTGTCCAAACTTATCATATTGTAGACATTAGCCAGTTTTATGACTGTCTATCCAATATCTGCTTTCTTATCCCGGACCCTTCTAAACTTGCCATTTTAATAGCTCAGCCCTTTCTGTAGTGACAATTTCCATCTGCCTTCTGCTCGTTTACCTGTTCAGTGACTTCAAAGCCCCAGGGCCAGCTGCTGTGCTCAGCCATGGCAACTCCTTCCATTTTGTCTGCCAAAATCATTTTGGAATGTCTATTTTGATTTATTTTAATGTCCTTTGTGGGAGTCCTTTGTGATTTCTCTTACCCCTGGTAGCTTCTGCTTCTTTCTCTCAAAGCTCTCACGGGTCATTCATTGGGTTAGCGTCTGAACTGGGGGCTAAGCAAGGTAGACCTTCCAAGCGCGGGTGTGACTCAAGAGCTAGTGCTGACCCCTCTAAACCTGGTAACAAAGAATCAGAAAGCATTCACACAAGGAAAATCAGTAGAAATGTATGGGAAAATATTGATAAGATAACTTGTGAGGAGGGTAGGCTCACTGTAGCAACATCTATAAAAATATACTGCTTGATATTTGGCCTCAGTGATAATGGTCATTGACCCTTTAGAAAGTTAGTGGTTATTGGGGTGTGTGGGTGGCTCTGTCAGTTGGGAAGCTGACTCTTGGTTTCTGCTCAGGTCATGATCTCACAGTTCATGAGTCCAAGCCCCGTGTAGGGCTCCTTGCTGATAGTGTTGGGTCTGCTTGGAAGTCTCTTTCGCCCTCTCTCTCTCTGTCTCTGTCTTTCTCTCTCAAAATAAATAAATAAATAAACTAAAAAAAAAGAAGTTAATAGAAAAATTACAGTTCTTCAGATGAAGAATATCAGAAACGTCATCCTTTACTCATAGGGGGAAGGTCAAGAGGAACCAGGGAATTCATTGAAACTTCAGCATCGATAATGTTTTTTTTTTAAATCTCTGTGTTTGACAAGCACAGACTTGGGTTTTACTTGACTCCCTTGAGATATTCCCAGTGCCTAGAAAATCACTGAAGAGATTTTCATTCTGGTGTTTATCAGGTGCTAGATGCTATTTGAAGAGTTTGTTGTAGGAGAAGCTTCCTCTTGTGATGCCTACATCCAATGAGGGGTGGCAAGAAGAAACTAATCTAGTACATAAACATGAAAATATTGGATATGAGCTCTAGAGGATCAAGAGTTAGCACTCACTTTGCAGGTAATCTGATATAGCCAGTTATTTATTTCTGAAAACTAAATTTTTGAAAGATATGAAAGCCTGTTAATATGCTAATTGAATTCATTTTAACTAGAGTGGAGAAACCATTCTCTCCACTTAATTAGAAGGTTGGTGATCAAAATGAACTCAAAAGCAAAGCAGTTTATACATTTAAGAGAACAAGTACACTTTTCTGTGATAAAGGTTTTTGCAAAATTGCACCATAACCTTGATGTTACAAGTCAACGGTTCTAGTCTTCACAACAGTTTTTAGAAATACTGAAACAAGGGGTGCCTGGATGGCTCAGTCAGTTAAGCCTCCTACTCTTGCTTTTGGCTCAGTCTGGATCTCCCAATTCAGGGGTTGGAGCCCCACATTGGGATCTGTGTCCACAGTGCAGAGCCTGCTTTGGATTCTCTCTCTCTCTCTCTCTCTCTCTCTCTCTCTCTCTCTCTCTCTCTGTCTCTACCCCTCCCCTGCTTTCTCTCCTCTCTAAAAATAAATCAGTAAACTTTTAAAAAATACTAAAACTAACACTACAATATTACAGGCAATTTCTTCACCTTTTTGGTAATAGATATAGAAAGAATTTCAACATTAATAAGAAGATACATGGATGAAGGATAAAGAAAATATAGTGTATATATTTAATGGAATGTTATTCAGCCATAAGCTAATGGAATTTGCCATTTATAACAACATGGATGGGCCTTGAGGACATTATGCTATGTGAAATAAGACAAAGAATGATAACTATCATATGATCTAAAACTTAAAAATTCTAATAAAGAATCAGAGATACAGCAAACAAGGTGGTTTCCAGAGGCAAGGGGGTAACAGGGTGGGTGAAGTGGGTGAAGGTACAAACTTCCAGTTATAACTAAGTCATGGCAGTATAATGTACAGTATGGTGACTAGAGTTGATTATACTCTATTGCATATTTCAAAGTTGCTATGGGAGTAAATCTTACAAGGTCTCAACACAAGAAAAAAATGTTTAACTCTCTGTGGTGACAGATGTTAATTAGACCTACTGAGGTGATCAGATCACAATGTGTACAAATAATGAATCATGTTCTACCCCTGAAGCTAATAAAGTATTCTATGTCAAAGATACCCCAATTTAAAAGAAAATATTGCTTTTACACCGAAAAGTTACAATAAAAACAGGATTTAAAAAAAATAATAAAATAAGTTTTTAAAAATTAATTAATTAACAACATGAACCAAAGACCAGATATAGAGAAGCTAGAGATTTAATGTATTTTGTTATGAGAGCTGATACATGCAGTCTCTGTAGATCCTTATCTAGCTACACAAATTTAAGGGTTAACTCAGCATTTTGTATTCTCAAAGCTCTTATACCGGTTTCTCTTTTTCCAGTTCCCATTTTCATTGTGAAATATTTCCTAAATAAAAATAATTTCTATAAATTACATATGCAAATAATGCAATAACACAGCACAGGCTCACATACCATCCGCACGACACAATATGGAACATGTGCCCTCTCTGTATACCTCCCCAATCTTATCCAGCTTCCTGCCTCCAGAGGGAGCCATCATCCTGAATTTTATGTGTGTGCGTGTGTGTGTGTGTGTGTGTGTGTGTGTGTGTGTGTCTTTTTGTTGCTGTTTAATTTTCAGTACATGGTAGTCACATAAAATATGTATCTGTGTAGGTTTATATAGCTAAATACAATGTTTTGAAGGTTTTTGAATTTTACACACATATTCTTTTGGGATTTGCTTTATTCGTTCTGTACTGCATTTGTGACATTATTCACGTTGATGTGTATAGCTACCCTTAACCAACTCCTCTACAGAATTTTGTACATGAAGAAATAAATGCTAAGTTTTTTTTCTACTTGACTGATAATTTAGGTCATTTGCCATTTTTGTTTGGTTTTGCCTCCCCAGTGCCCATATGAACTTGTGCGTGAGTCCTGTGCATGGGTACAAAGTCTGCCAGGGTATCTACTTAGGAGAGTGGCTGGGTTGTAGGCTCTGCTCCCCTTCAATGTGACCGGATAACAACATCACCCTGTTTCTTTAATGGTTCTTAGTGGTCCAAAAATAAATTATAAGATCTCAGTATCTTTAATCCAAACTTAGCTGAAATCCTAGTTTAAACTGGAAATAGATAAAAGTTCATTTTTTAATGTTTATTTATTTATTTTGAGAGAGAGAGAGATGGGGAGGAGCAGAGAGAGAGAGGGAGAGAGAGAATCGCAAGCAGGTTTCACACTGTCAGCACAGAGCCCCACATGGGGCTCTCTCTCTCTCACCAACCAAGAGATCATGACCTGAGCTGAAATCGAGAGTCTGCTGCACAACAGACTGAGCCACCAGGTGCCCCAAATAGTAGTTAATTTTTTAAAACATCTTGACAGAAGCTGGGAGTAGAAGCTATCAAGATTCAATCTCAAGGGGCACTTGGGTGGAGAAGCAGAGGCCCAGCTCTCTGAGGAGATCACGTGGAACCTGAGAACCAAATTAGGAAGAACTGACCTTGAGATTTCTGGGGAGCACTGTGGAAATGAGAAACAGAGCAAAAGCCCTCCGGCAGCCGTGACCTTGGGGATTTGAGGTTCTCAATGGAGGCCACTGTGGTAGGAGATTCATCAGCAAAAGTGAGAGTGGCTGGAGTTGGAGAAATTTCCACCAAATGCAGGGTCTTCTCCGTGAGTCTTTCTTCCTCACCTTGACGGTTTCCTCCAGAAACGTACAACCCCTGCAATTATACTCTTTGTTATTTAATGACTAGTTTGTGACCTGCTGCCTCCATGCCCTATGACAGCAGGACTGTTGTCTGCCCCGTTCACCACCATGCCCATCCCCAGAGCCTAATCCAGTCCCGGCATACAGCAGTTGCTCAATAATTATTCTCTGAGTGAAGAAATGGAATGAGAGCCTGTTGTGCCTGTGTCTCTCATTTGTTTAGTTGTGGAGAGTTTTGAAGGGGTTCCTTTGAGAAGCCTTGGTTTGCAAAAGATGGATGTAAGCCTGCAGTTGTGAGCAGGGGCCTCAGCAAGACGCTTGTGTGAGTGTCCCTTTGGGGGTGTCACTGGGGACGGTGACTGGCCAACAAGGCATGGGAACCGCTCCAGGTGGGCAGACGACAGAGCGAGCTGAGTCCGGGGCGTCGTGGGGAAGGTCAGCCCCAAGCCCTGGCTGCCGAGAGGTCCCCTGTGCCACTGGTCACCATGCTCTGAGATCACAGAGGTCTTCCCCAAGGTAGGCAGCCCTCAGGTGGAAAGGTTTGCGCTGATTATCTATTCAGCAGGGACAATGGCAAAGGACAGGTAGAATGTGCTGGTCAGTTAAGCCATAAAGAGGAGGCCCAAGAAAGAAAATTATGCTAAATTCTCAACACTGCTGTGTTTCCACACAGGAGCGAGTCTTTTACCGATTCTTGGTCTCGTGTTCTTCTGTGGTAAATAAGACCGTGGACAGATTTTGTAAAAGTCTCTTTCCACGTGAGCATTCTAGAACTGAAGAGAAGTAGCCTGAATGGAAGTCTGGTATGTTGAAGAGCTGACTTACCTGCTTTCAGTACTGGTAAGGTATTGGGGTTTAATGGTCTCTGGGATGTTGGTGCTCATGGCAAAGAGAGGGGCAGGAGAAAGGGGCCCAAAGTCCAGCCTGATGTGATACAAAGAGGGAACAGCGTGGTCTGCTTTCTTGGTTTCAATTCTAGAGATTTGTGGACAAATGGAGGACACACACTAGGGTCTAACCAATACAAGGGGGTGAATCTGATAAAACTGGAACCTTTTTTCTGCTTTTCAAGATAAAGAAAGTGTTATTGTGGTAGGGATTCGACATATTTTGAGAGGGAAAATTCAGCTGCTTCTGACCAGGAAGACTATTTTCTATATATTTAATGTGATCTTACATTCCCAGATAATGAATTTAAATGACATATTACACTTCGCTGAGAAAGGAAATCTATTTGCCCGTCAGTGATATACATTCTTGGTATTTGCCAGACAGCTTCTTGTGGACAAATGATAATGGATTGAGACAGGCAAAATCACATTACATAATTCCACCACTTAATTGCAATGAATTTATAGTAGATTAGAATCAAGGAGCACATTAGCAGGAACATTAAATTATGATGCAAGCCCCATTTTACTTCATACTCATATTTTTAAAAACCTTCAGTTGTAGAGATCTCAAAATAACATCAGCCTAGCTGGTTTGGAGATAAATAGAAATAATGAATGTGCCTGTTCTTATTCTTTCCACTTAAATGTGTATTAGATTAAATTTCCATTTGACCTACTCTCTCAATAAATGCATAAATCTAGAGATATCTCCCATGAGAAGCCATTAAGGCAGATTATTTTCTAACGTGAAATGTAGATTTGTGGTAAAGGGACAAGCAGGGAAAGGGCATATTTATGTTTTGTCTTCAGAGGGGCTTATAGATAAATGTGAGAGCTTCCCAGATGAACTTGGGCCTGCCAAGTTCATGTCCACTAGGATTAAAGCCAGGGCAGAGAGGTCCCACTGAACTCAGTTTTGGCCTGTTTTAGTATTGTTGTCCTACTTGAGGATTGCCGTTAGTATTCTTTTTAGTTTCTCATAATAACTGTAATTTAGTGTTCCTTCACAGTGTAACAGCATGGGGTTTATGCATGTGAATACGTGTGTAAGCACCCAGCTGAGAGGCTGTGTGTGTGTCGGGGCGGGGTGGCGGGGGGAGGCTGTGCGCCTGAAGTTTATGTACACGAGACTGTATGTGTGTGCCTATTTGAGTTTACCATTTATTTAGAAGATTTAGATCTTCGGGGCGCCTGGGTGGTGCAGTCGGTTGAGCGTCCGACTTCAGCCAGGTCACGATCTCGCGGTCCGTGAGTTCCAGCCCCGCGTCAGACTCTGGGCTGATGGCTCGGAACCCGGAGCCTGTTTCCGATTCTGTGTCTCCCTCTCTCTCTGCCCCTCCCCCGTTCACGCTCTGTCTCTCTCTGTCTCAAAAATAAATAAATGTTAAAAAAAAATTTAAAAAAAAAAGAAGATTTAGATCTTCTATCCCCAAATCTATGCATTAATGTAAATTTTTGTTTTGAACCACAGATTATACCTCCAAATCCCTTGGTCTTTGCAGAAAATATACAACCCCAAAAAGCAGGTGGGACTCTGCCAATAGGAGGTCCCAGCCTTAGGCTGGCCCTGGTTGGACTCCATTCATTTGTACGCATCCATAGTCAGTGGAGTACAAATTGATTTTTGTTCAGATGCAGTTGTGAAAAATCATAATCAGTCTAACTCGTTGCTCAATGATAATTTAGTTCCAAATACACAATCCAGTTAAAGACAGCTGTAAGAGCTGGAGAGAAGCCACAGGGAATCCTTCATAAGATGAATAACAAATACCGATATATCTGATTTTTAAAAATATTCTCACAAAATCGTCTCATGGTCTTTGGCCATTCCAGACCAGAAAGACAGAGACAATTATAATTCATTTATTTCAAAGGCTGGTCTTGAGCAATGTAGGCATACGGGTTTTGCGTCACTTTGAAGAAGTAATGATTCTCTTGCCATCCACTCGGCGTCGAGAGAGAGGGACTTTGTCCTGCAAGGTTCGAGTTTAGTAGCCCGGATGGAGAGACGTGCAGGCACCTGGCGACAAACAGGTGTCAGAGTAGAAGGATTAAAAGTAACATTTCCGGTTTTGTCGCTGACTAGCTATAGGTAGTGAGGTGAGTCTTTCCCTCAGTTTTATCATCTACTGAATGGAGATAGTTGTGCCAATTTTTCTAGAATTTGCATTGATCATCTGAATACCAGCTATCAGCAAGCCAGTCGGAGCATGTGTGCGGTGGGGGGGCGGAGGGGGGAGGCAGGCCATGAAAGTTAAGAGCCTGTAGAGGGAATGGAGCCCAGCACAGCAGGTGTACAGATAGGGCAAGAGGTGGTAAGCCAAGGAGGATGCGGTCGTAGACAAAACTAGGAAACTTCTGGGGGATAAAGAGTTACACAGATAGGATACCACTCTACCCCGGGCCAGCCCCGGCCATCGTGCACTCAGGCTACACGTAATGGCACAGGTAGACCTGCCCAACAAGATGTGGTCAATACCTAGGAGCACGTGGCCAGACAGTTGAAAGTTGCGATCAATTTGCAACCGGTTACATTTAACAAAATGGGCCTGTTGATGATACATTTTGCTTGCAGATGTTAAGAAATTTAAGGTGGCCGACTCACTTAAATTAAACATGTGTAACTGATATAAAAGCAACTTCAGACAGATTAAGATGAACCTCACTTAGCCCACAATTTCTTCTCCTGCGAGAAGCTTGAAACTGGGTGAAGTCTGGCCCTCCCTGGTTGCAGAGACGGGCTGGGTTCTTCCAACCTGCAGGAGGTTTCTCCTCCTCTTTCCTGATGAAGTAGCCATTGCTCTCCCTGCATTAGGGTTGCTGGGGCTCACAGGTGCCCTTGGAATTTCCTCAGTCTTTCCTTGTTTCCCAGCATGAGGGGCTCCGTTGCCCCTCTCTTTTTTCTCTTTTATGTTTTTATATGCTTCTTCATCGATGAGATTTTTTTTTAATTTATTTATTCTGAGAGAGGTGGGGGCAGAGAGAGAGAGGGAGAGAGAGAATCCCGAGCAGGCTCCACGCTGTCAGCACAGAGCCCGACACGGGGCTCAAACCCACGAACCGTGAGATTGTGACCTGAGCCGAAACCAAGAGTCGGATGCTCAACCAACCGAGCCACCCAGGCGCCCTGCTTTTGATGAAACACTTAATGAGGGTGTGTGAGATGCAGACATAGAGTAAGGCTGTGCACATTTAAAGGCAAAGAAAATGGGATTTCTGCCCCCGGGGTGGTCACAGTCACTCAGCTAAGGCAGCTACGCCAGTAAACGGGCTTTCAGACCATGTGATCACAACAGTGTGTGTTTGGGTGGGGGCGGTTGCTACAGCTGATGACCCCATCTAAGGCTTGGGTGGATAGGACCTGAGGTCTGTGACGTCACAGCCAGCTTGCCAACCTCTTGGATATTGAACAATCAGCGCTGAGCTGTCATTGGTCAGCCCCGGCCCACCGCTGCCCCCCAGGACAACAGCCTCTCGCTCAGAGAGAGAAGGCTCCCCCTCAGAATCATGTTTTGGCGTCTTCGTTTTGAAATATCCTTCAGATGCTGTCGCTTCGGTCCCTTGCGGTCCCCAGCTGCCAGGTGATTGTGTGCCGTGGAGGCTGCTGGGAGGCTCTGCGGAGCTGGTGACGACATAGAGAACACGGCTGTGACATTTGGAGCCACACACCGAGAGACCCTCTCCCCAGCATCGACCACGGGGATGGCTATGCCAACTGGAGCAGGGAATGGTGAGGGTGCCAGGAAGAAGCGTCGATGCCGGACGGTAAAACACGGAGCACGGAGAGCAAACAGAGAAGAAAGTGGACGCTGCCCTTTGTGCGTCGGATTGTCTCCCAAACGTGCAGGAAACAGGAAGGGCTGGGAAGCAGCAGGGAAACGTTTCCTGGCACGGGCTGGGGAGTTTGCAGACAAACACGAGGCCAGCTTCCAAGAATTATCAGTTGGATTAATTAATCCCTAAGAACCTAATTACCATGAATCTTATTCCTGGGCACAAGGTATCTGAGCTGAGATTTGTGTGTCTGCAAAGAAACCAATACTAGGGGGGAGGCTTCGGGGATAATTAGGATCCCAAACTGGGGAAATGTCAGTGGGGGTTCCGTTATCGATGCCTGAAAGCCTCACCCGCCCCAGTGCTGAGATCGTGGCTGTAGAAAAGGCTCAGGCCGGGAAGAATGAGCAGGTCCAGGATCACCGTGGGATTTGGCTGGGAAGTGTGTAAAATATAACTTGCTGCAAAGCAGAGCACGGAAGTGTCATTTTATACGCTTCCACGTGGAAACAGAGGAGCACCAGGGCCCTCACAGCCCACCACCAAGGACACGCTGGAGAAACAGGTTGGGAAAGCACTCGTGCAGCGTGACTTTTTCAGAACAGTGTCATGCGGGAGGAGCATGAGGACCCAATGAGTGACTTATGAAGCAGGAGGTAGCTGGCACTAACCCCTAAGCAAGCAGGACGCAAGCAAAGTGGAAGAGCTCACAGCAAATACCTACCTGGGCTGGTTTCAGGTGGACCTAAATTAGTACCGACCAGAATGAACTGAACTCCATGTGCCCCGCACCAGGGACAGTACCTGGGGAGTGGAATAGATAAAGAACATAGATCCCAGGGGGCAGAAGTGGAGAGGGAAGCGCAGGAGAAGGAGTCAAGCTAGAGATGGGCAGGTGTCATGAAAAACAGCAGGGAGAAGCAGGTTCCTGGGCAGGAATAGTGAACGTGTGGCCTGGTTTCTGCAGCCTCCCAGGGAGACGGCATTTCCCAGGCTCCGAGAGAAAGTGAGGCATTAAAGGCTCAGAGATGTTGAAGGAGGTAGAGACAGGATAAACAGGGAGGAAAACACAATACATACGTGTATTCGTCAGGATTTCCCAGAGAAACAGGATGGGTAGATAGATAGATGAATAGATAGTTAGATGATAGATAGATAGATAGATAGATAGATAGTAGATAGATTTATTCTAGGAATTGGCTCACTCTGTCATGGAGAGTCCAAAATATATTTGGCAAGCCTGCAGGTCGGAGACTCCGAAAAAAGTTTCAGGTCCATTCCAAAGGCCTTATATTAATAGAATTCCTTCTTGGCTGGGAAAGTTAGTCTTTGTTCTCTTAAATTGTTCAACTGATTTGACAAAGCCCACCACTTCACTGAGAGTAACCTACTCTACTCAAAGTCCAGTGATTCAAATGTTAGTATCACGAAACAAAAACAAAAACAAAAAACTTCACAGAAACATCCACAATACTTACTGTTGGGCCAAAAATCTGGGCACCAGGGCCCCGCCAGGTCAACACATTAACTGTCACAATATGGTTCCCATTGAGGCCGTTCAGAGTTAAGAATCAGAAGGTAAAGGCAACTTAAGACCTGGGAAATAAAAGAGGAAAAATGAAAGAAAGGAAGTCATTTCAAGGGCATAGGGAGGGATGATTCAGACCCAAGAAAATGTGTAAGAGTGGAACACGGAGTAACTACTTATTATGGATGCAAGATTGCAGAAAACTAGAGAAAAGATTGTTGAGGTTTTGAAAGAAACATTTTTAAAAAATAATGTTTGTAATGAAGAAGCAGAAAGAAACGGAGTTTATGTATTTGCCATTTGGGGTAAATTTGGTAGAAGTGGGGGGACTTTAATTACAAAATGAGCCCAAAAAGTGGTTACTTTTCAGGTATTATTTATTTATTTAAAAAAAATTTTTTTTAACGTTTATTTATTTTTGAGACAGAGAGAGACAGAGCATGAATGGGGGAGGGGCAGAGAGAGAGGAAGACACAGAACCGGAAGCAGGCTCCAGGCTCCGAGGCATCAGCCCAGAGCCGGTCGCGTGGCTCGAACTCACGGACCGTGAGATTGTGACCTGAGCTGAAGTCGGACGCTTAACTGACTGAGCCACCCAGGCGCCCCATTTTTCAGGTATTTTAAGGAGGCCAATGTCAGCCACCTTCTTTCCCCTTCTAAGTGTGGCACCAAGACATGGTAATGGATGCCGACAGTCCCAGGAGCTGGAGAACGTTCTCTTGGGGAAGTTGTGCCCACTGTTCAACGTGGGGACCTGAGACACTAGGTTGACGGAGTGGCTTGTATCTTTCCAAGGGCTCACGCTAGGGAAAGCCAAATATAAAACGTGCACCACGCGAATGCACTCTTGAGAATCCAGTAACGTTTCTTTGGAGTTGCTGTGTCCTGAGTTGCCCAGAATTATTTTCTTGCTGCACCTGACTTTTGCTCTGATTCACGCTTCAGAGGCCAGCCCTTTAATTTTTTATTAACCTCTATAAAGGTGACATGACCACATACCATGAGAAATATTCATGGGAAATCCAGAATAGATAATTCAATTCACTCTGTGCCTGCTTATTAAGAACACCTCTCATGCCCATCATTCAATTTGATTTAGACAAATAGGTTTTGTGGACTGGTGTCCATGGAAATATGAACATTTATGCCTGCACTAAGTTCCTTTTCTTCATATCTAAAGTTTAGAAAAGATAGCTTGCGCCTGTCTATTAGAGATTTTTGTAATGTGGTCATTTTACTCTGCTTTGATTTTCATGAAAATGTATGACCCAATTGCTTTTGGATTAAAACCAGTAATTATAGGTTTTATCCACAAAGATAAATTTAGAGGAAGAGAGAGTTTCAAATTCAGAATAATAAGAAATCAGCATAGCTGTAGGCATTGTTTTAAATTAAATTAAGAAAGGATCAATTGTCCTGAGAAAAATTTGACTTTCTTTCATTGCCTCTTTATTTCCATCTGCACACTCTGCATTCAAATGCAGTCTTTATCTTGTCTGCTGTAGTACTTTGTTCTCACAGTTAAGTAAAAACTAAACCGATAATGCCATTTGATCATCGATTGTGGCTGAAATGGTCATCATGCTACAGGCATGAAAATCATAGGGTGAGCATTGTGTCTTGTGCCTTATGGATTTTTTCACTTCGCATGTTTTCAAAGTTCATCCATGCTGGAAGATACATAGGACTTCATTTCTTTTTATTGCAGAAAGATATTCTTTTCTATGAATTTACCACATTTGAGTTTTACACTTAGCACTTGATGGGCATTTGGGTTTCTTCCATTTCTTGGCACTTCTAAATAATCCTGCTGTTAACTTACACGTACAAATTTTTGTGTGAACATATATTTTATTTCTCTTGGGTATGTATTTAGAAGTGAAACTTTGGGTCATATGGTAACTCTATTTATGTTTTTGAGGAACTTCCAGACTATATCCCTGAGTAGCTTCAACATTTTACATTTCCACCAGCCTTGTAGGAAAATCCCAGTTTTTCCACATCCTCATCAATACTCGATATTATCTGTGTTGTTTTGTTTTGTGTTGCTGCATCCAAGTGGGAGTGATAGAATACTTAATTGTGATTTTGGTCATATTTCTTGGTTGACCAATAACATCGAACATTTTTTCATGTGCTTATTGGCCATTTGTATAAATTCCTTGAAGAAATAACTATGTAGATCATTTGCCTATGTATACATGAGTCATTTGCCTCTTTTATTGAGTTGTAAGAGCTCTTTATATATTCTGTGTACAAGTCCTTATTAGATAGATATATGTTTTGCAATTAATTCTCCCATTCTTCGTATTGTTTGTTCACTTTCTTAATGGTGTCATTTGTAGCACAAAGTTTTTTAATTTTGATGAAGTCTAACTTAGCTATTTTTTTTCTCTTGTTTCTTGTGGGTTTGATGTAATATCTAAGACTGCCTGGTGTAAGGTCACAACTATTTACTGTTATACTTTTGCTAGGGGTTTTATAGTTTTAGATTTTCCATTTAGGTCTTTGATTCATTTTATGTGTGGTGTGAGGTAGGGCTTCAACTTTGGGAACAATTATCTCTTTCCTTCTTATAACTTGTGTTCCCCTCAAATGGTGCATGAGTGTGCTCTTGGCCTTCAAATACATCAGGCTAGAAACAAAATATCAAGCAAAATATTAGAAAAGAGACAAATCATGATAGGATGACACGGGAACCTATTTTCTTACTTTAGGATTGCCAACAGAAGTTGTAAAATAAACATAAATACAACTCAGCACAGCATTCGGGTGCCCAAAGCACATATTCTCAGTAAATCTCTTCTTGTCGCCGCTTAAGGATTTACACATTTGACTTGACCGTGTGAGATGATGCAACCAGCCTCACTCCTGCGCTTGATGGTTTTCCCATACGCATCATGCTATTTTTCACCTCTGTCTGCCCGTGGAGTGACGGTACAAATTCCGGTAAGAAAAATATGTGCCAAAAAATGTTAATTTTTCTTTGTCCATAGCGTACTCTGTGGTCCCGTTAAGCCTCATACCCAAAAGACTTAATCTGTGACCAAAAGGCTTAAATCTTCATCTTATCAACAACTTAATTAGTTCATTAATTAGTTCAGACAGAAAGTGCTCATTCTCTGAGGGCTGCCCGCCCCCCCCCCCCCCCCCCGGCCCTGCCATTTCTCTGTCTTACAGAAGTCCAGGATCTAGGATACAGGATATTCGACGCACATATTATGTAGCACTGGAGGAGGGGCTTCCCTGCCTGGTCTTTCCAGGTGTGAGAGAAACAGAATTGATACCCCTTTCTCTCCCTCTCTTTTCTACAACTCCTTGACCAGAGAACCATAGACTTCTCTTTGACTTCTACTCTCATAAGAGGGAAGAACAGTATGTTTTCAAACTAGAGGGAAGTTCTGTATATTGGATTATCCAAGTTTACTCCTTAATATTTCTAAGGGGAGTTTCACAGAGATTTGGAAAATTCCCTTCTTTTTTTTTTAAGTTTATTTATTTATTTTGAGAGAGACAGAGAGAGTGCAAGTGGAGGAGGGCAGAGAGAGAGAGAGAGAGAGAGAGAGAGAGAATCCCAAGCAGGCTCTGCGCTGTCAGAGCTCTCACGAAACTAAGATCATGACCTGAGCCAAAATCAAGAGTCAGACACTCAACCAACTGAGCCACCCAGATGCCCCAGCATAATGAATGTTCGGAAATTGAATTTTGATTCATCAGTTTTTCTTTCTTATATTTTATATCAAATCCTTCCATCAAGCAACATTTTTTTTTCAGAATTGCAATGGAGAAAAGCTGCGTACTTAATTCTTCAAATCTTACCCTGTTGCCCTAATGGCTCCATCGTCATGTGGGAAACATCCCCTGCCTCCCTCCCAGACAGTTTCCCTGGTGCCCGGGCTGAGTTATAGTAACAATCTGGACCGGCTGTTGTGTTTGTACACAATGCCAGGTGCTGGGCTAAGATTATCACATTCGTCCTCACAACCTTCCTATAATAGAGGTATTGTTAATTTCACCTTACAGAGGAAGGACCGGCGCACAGATACTAAGTGAGGTAGAAATAATAAATGATCTCTGCTCAGAGATTTAAACGTAGATGTATCAGACCCAAGCCAGACCCACAGCACCTGGCTAAATTGTTTCCTCACTGAGTTGTACCCTATTTTTATATGAGTGGTCGTTACTACATTGTGAGTGTCCTGGGACCAGGGCATCTGCTGTGTTTACTCTTAACTCCAGTACCTAGCAGAGTGACTATCCCACAATAAATGCCTAATAAATGTATGCTAAGCTAATGAAGCAGCATAAATCAGTGATGATGATGAGAGGAGACTAAGTTTCACAGCCCTGGATGGAAACAGGACAGTCTGAGACCACACAGTGATGCAGGAATCTCCTCTGCAGTTCTACAGAAGCTACAAAAACACAGGGGCATGACTGAAAAGGCCCGTTAATGAGGCAGACAATCATGTAGAGGTTAGAAGAGGACGACAATGGAGGGCTGGAAAATAAAGGTTATTCAAGATGGACAAACTTCTGAAGTGTGAACAAGATTAAGTGTAAAAATAATGGGAGGAGAAAGGCACCAAAGTCTAGAGAACAGACTGAAACACCTGGCATATTGTAAGGGCCACAGATTCATCAATGAGCCTGAAGCAGAGGTTTGGTGGAAGGAAGAGTGAGGGAAGGAAGATAAAAATAAGTGCTGGTGCCATGTTGTAAATGGTCCTAAATCTGTTGACGTTAAACCTGATGATCAAAGGGGATCGAGTGGACTGCAGCACGTTGGATGGACTGAATTAAGAAGTAAGGGGAGAGGGGTGGGCGTGGGCAGGGTGGAGAGCTGGAGGAATAAGGATGAGGTGGGGCTAGTTAAAGGGTCCCTGCAATGACCCTGGTAGCAGGGTAAGTGTTGGAGTGATGGGAGGGGCCGAAATTACAGAAGGAAGAGAGAACATGAAGAATTCTCTAGATATAGAGAGCAGGAGTGGAGGGAAAAGCTGAACAGTTGATCTCCCATGAAGGAAAATCCTGGTCATATGTGAAATCCTAACACTGAGAGAGGAAATGACGACACAATTGGCAGATGGGGGCTGGTAGGAGCACCTGAGTTTGACTTCAGACACATGATGTAAGGAGGGGGTGAGGGTCTTGCCATTAGTCTTGTAGGGCTGAGCTGGTTCCCACTGGGGCCAAGAATGTTTTGGAACCTGTGATCCTGTGGGTCAAGGATAAACTACCCTACTGCCCAAAGATGTGCCACTACACAAGGCAGGTGTTCAAAAAAATATTTACAGAATGATTACATCGATGCAATTATTTCCAAATTTGAAGTGTTTCGGTGTATTAGGTCTGAATAAACAACATTGGTTGGGACTGGAGGGTTTCCTCCTTTTATATGGTTATAGAAATGAACACCATAAGCACCAGTCATTGTAATTTCTAATACACAATTTCCAGACGGTGATGGTTATCTCGGTGTGAGGTTAACACCTTCCACTTTCACGTTCTTCCATTCAGAGGCTCAGGGGTTAGCGCCAGGCCTGGCACATGGAAGGGTCAGACCCTTGCTGCTGTGTAATCACCTCACGTGGGGAAGTTCTTCTGGAACTTTCCTTTCCACGCAAGGCAGTTTTCCACAAGGTAAGAGGGAAAAACAACTAGGAGGCCATTAAAAAATCTATTTTAAAACCTTGAGCTGCAATAGAATTTGACAATTGAACTTTACAGGAAAATGAGTCAACTTTATCTGATAAAGTTATTACCTGTAAAGGTTGTTTGGCCATGTTCCTTTATTGAAATGGCAGTAGGTAAGGTTGCAATATTAAAAATTAATTAGGTGAAGTGTGTGCTCTTTGAAAGGACACAGCAGAGACAAAGCCCTGAGAGCCTGAGGTGGCGCAGGGCCTGGCTGAGCTCTTGACCTTTTCCCAAAGCTTCTACCTTCAAGGAGGGAGCTCCCCCTGCAGGGCTGACGGGCTGAGAACCAGAAGGGCTGGGGACTGGGACACTACAGGCCGGGGACACTGCGGGCTGGGGACAGTGTAGGCCAGGGTCCTTGGAGGCTGTGGGCACCTCAGGGTCCAGAGAAGTGGGTTCAGACGGACTCAGGGACTGAACCACGGGAGTCAAGACACATGTCCCACCCTGGGCGACTTTCTCCCTGTTACTAAAACTCAGGGCCTGGACAGCCATTCCCACAGCTGAGATCCCTGCTAATTCCCTTCCCACCCCAGTTCTGGGGACACATTTGCAAGGCGAGGTGCTGCAGCCACAGCCAAGGCAGAAGGAGACTGGCCTTCTCCAAGGCCACACCCGGCCCCGGGAAAGAAGGAACTGCCCAGGTGACGGGATCTTGACTGTTAACTCTGCAAGCGGCAAAACTCATGCTATCTACAAAGATTTCGGTCACCCTTTGGTATGTCTGCTCTCCTATTAGCCAGTCAGGGCCCAGTGTATCTCTTAAAAATGTTTATTTATTTTGAGAGAGAGGGAGGGAGAGAGAGAGGCAGAGGGAGAGAGAGAATCCCAAGCAGGCTCCATGCTGTCAGCGCACTCCCTGAGGCAGAGCTCTATCCCACCAAGCGGGAGATCACGACCTGAGCCGAAGTCAGGAGTCAGGCACTTAAGCGACTGAGCCACGCAGGCGCCCCAAGGCCCAGAGTATTGCAAACCAATAAAGAAAGTTCTGGTTGTACTCAGAGCTGGAGGTCTGTGTCCACGCCTACCAGCAGACCGCCCAGAGCAGAGCATCTGCTGGGTTTTAGGAAAGTGCCATACCCCAGTGTTCCCCAAGGGGGCACAGTTTCTGGAGCAACACTAAGATTCCACAACAGGGCAGCCTGGTCTGTTCTATAGATACATTTATGTAAACCTTAGACACCACATTGCCTATTTGGTCCCATCAAAAAAAAGAAGAAGAAGAAGAAGAAGAAGAAGAAGAAGAAGAAGAAGTTGTATTGAATGACTATAACGTTCACAGAAATCGCATGGAGATTTTTAATTTGGCCAGTGAGATGAGTCATACCAAGGATGACAAGAAAATAGATGCTGGCTGGCCGTGACACGTGAACGTCGGTACCATTCTTAACATTGACTTGTTCATTCACGAGACAAAAGGAGATTTAGTATAAATTAACTTGGAAAAGCAAGTAGTGGTCAGTATGGGGGCCATTATACGCACACTGGGGAAACCTGATAAGAGGAAAAATTTCAGCTATGCTCGTTATTACGATATTGATAAGATAATAGAATAAAAACACTAAGCACAATGCCTGGAACATAATTAACGCAGAATAATTGTTAATGTCTGGTTTCTAATATGCTTCAACCTCTTATCGTTGCCAGTGTGGAACTTTAAGAAAGTGTTCTAGGAGAGGAGAGGAGGCAAAGATTGTAAAAGGCAGAAGAGAAAAAGTCAATGAAGGTCAATAAGTCCTTGGAAAAAGTGAACCCCTGGTAAACTGTTACAAATTCTAAACAATGAGAGATCAGTTCCTCCTTATTGAGTAGGCAATTTTTTTTTGTAATTGCAACACGCGTAGTGAATTAGGGAGCATATAAGGACACAGCCAGTGTGGGCTAAACTGAATTACCTGTACGCCATTTGCCAAAACATACCCAAATTCTCAAAAAGTATGCATCTCTCATCCTGCTGTTCAAGTACTAATCATTTACTCTAATAGCATTATTAGGAAGTTTTAAAGTTAAATAAGTCTGGACCAATTATGGGCTCTAGTCCCAAAGGAGGGATTGGTTGTAGAGGGCAGGAGACACGCATGATCTATGTAACTGAAGGGAGACACACAGGCAAGGTTGGGGAAAGGGCAACTGCACGTGTTCACTTTGGATGGTTTCTGCTTTCTCTGTGGGCCGAGAGTGAGGGGAACAGAGGCGTCAAGGATTTGATGATATTGGAAATGTTTGGGCATAGATTCCCTGTGAAGGAGAAGAGAGAAACTGAACAGCTATGCAGAGTAGGTTATATGCAGTGGTGGTGATGGAGTTGGTGAGTAAGCATAGTGGGGGGCATCTCAGGGGTTAGGGGTTTCCTTATGGAACACCTCTTTAAAGAAAGATAACTCAGGGGCCCCTGGGTGGCTCAGGCAGTTAAGCCTTGGATGTCGGCTCAGGTCATGATCTCACAGTTCGTGGGTTCGAGCCCTGCATCAGGCTCTGTGTTGCCAGCTCGGAGCCTGGAGCCTGCTTTGGATTCTGTGTCTCCTTCTCGCTCTGTCTCTCTCCTGCTCATGCTTTCTCTCTCTCTCAAAAATAAATAAACATTAATTATTTTTTTTAAAGAAAGACAACTTGAAGCTGAATTGCTTGTTTTGCATGTGTACAAATCCTTTGTGAGATTGAAAAAAAAATCAGAGGACTTTTATTCATTTCTACAGACAAAACAGTAGGCATCATTTTTAATGTGAGTTCATTTAATGGCGGCCCATCCTGCCAAGTCTTTCTGACTGTGCAATATGATGTTCCCACACTGGAAGTGAGGGGAAGCCTGGACCAGGCTGTAGGATTCTGTCTAATTTGTGCTTCTGGAGGAACATTATGAGGAGCAGTAGGTTAACAAGCTTGTATTTGTCTATTGGTCTCAGATCACCTGAGTTGTACAAGGACTGACTAGGAAGGTAATAGCCTGAGATGAGGAAGAAAATTGCAAGTGTATGTCGAAACAAGTTTAAGTCATGGGCACATTTAGCTCCACGGGTCAGATCCTGGGACTAAGGAGGCTCTGAAATCGGGATCCCATATAGATCAATCCGTTTCTCAGAGTGCTCAGCAGTCCATGTGCCAAGAGAGAAAGGGGCTCCTCCAAGGTTGGAGTTTGTCAGGTGGACACCGCCAAAGGACAAGAGCCAGGGGGAAGGAAATGAATCCAGCAAGGGCTTGCAGAGAAGGGTAGAGGGACCCGAGGGCCTGAACCCTCCGTGATGGTAAAGGACGAGGTGATGGGGAGTAACGGAGCATGTGGACAGTCTACCATATTACGTGCAACCTGTCTCGTATCCAGCGTAGAACTAAGCCCTGAGAGATGCCAGGTTGACCCCGAAGTCCCACTGGAACTCAGAACTAGAGACAAAGAGACAGCTGGATACCATGTTTGTCTATCTGACAGATTTGTTCCATTGTGAACGATCCAGTGGAATTTTCAACCGAAGAAAGATATGATGTTACTAATCTATCATTTCAAGGGCGTATACCTCTGGTTTTTATTAAGGTAGTGTGACGGATCAGCTTCCACTAACTCAGTTGCTCTGAGAGGTGTTTCTGAGAAGGACGGCTTCCATCTGTGCTGCCTTCTGGACACATGCACCAGAATTGGCATCTCTGAGAAGTTCATTGATCCATATGCGATTCCAATTTCAGAGCCCTGTTAATACCAGGCTCTGACCCACGTGCTATGACATGACTAACTTGCTCAGAATTATTCTTGGAATTTATTTCTCTATCTTGTTTTATTACATTTCCTGTCAACCCCTATACAACTCAGATCATCTGAGGCTGATAGAAAAATACAAGCTTGTTAATCTGCTACTTGGCATAATGTTCCTACATGAGCATGAATGAGAGTGAATCCCACAGCCTGACACAGCTCAGTGTGAGCCCATCATATCGCACAAGCAGAAAGGCCTTGGCATGAGGGGTATTATGGACTGAATTGTGCCCCCCCCCTAAATTCATAGGTTGAAACCCAATCCCCAACCTGACTGTATTTGGAAATAGAGCCATTAGAGGTGTCATTAAGGCTAAATAGGAACTAAGGGCCAGGCCAGTAAGGACTAATGTCATTATAAGAGAAGGAAGAGACACCAGGAGTGTGTGCTCACAGAGGAAGGGCCACATGAGGACATGGCAAGAAGAGAAAACTAGGCAAACCAGGCCTGCTGGCACCTAGATCCTGGAATTCCAGACTCCAGAATTGAAAGAAAATGAATTTCTGTTGTCTAAACTTCCCAGTCTGTGGGATTCTGTTATGGTTACCCTGAGCAGACTAAGACAAGGCACCATGATTAAATGGGGCATACATCCAAAATGATTTTCTCCTTGTGTTAATTTGTATACATTAGCAAAAACTCTCTGTGTCTTTTCCATTTCATAAAGGATTTGTGCACATCTGAAATGAGCAATCCTCACTAGCATTTTCTTGTCTTAAAGGGATTTTCATAAGCTTCCCCTCGGGATGGCTCACCCACCCTGAGCCCCATGAAGCTTGTTCTTTGTGAAGACCGGAAATACCATGCTTTCATTTTTTTTCCAAGGCAAAGGTTAAAGAATGCACCACCTGGAGGATGGTGAGAAAAAGGTCTTTGTTTTGGGAACACACTCTCATCATCTCAAAACTCCAATGGCACTAAACCCTCAGGGCCCTTGTCTTGGCCCAGAACCTAGAAGTCTACACGGACCACTTGGGGTTTGTCTTTCCATGCCAGGGAAGATGATGCCTCTTAGATCTGGGTGACTTTGATCAACAGGAAGTGTAAGTTTCAGAGCAGTCGTGTAGAGTGATCACTAGATCCCATCCTTGGTGGGATTCTGGAGGATTAGGCTATGAGACAACATGAGAAAACATTTTTAAAATTTTATTTAAAGTCAAGTTAGTTAATATATAGTGTAATAATGGTTTCCCAAGTAGAATTTACTGATTCATCACTTACATATAATACCCAGTGCTCATCCCAACAAGTGCCCTCCATAATGTCCATCACCCATTTACCCATCCCCCCTCCCAACACCCCTCCAGCAACCTTCAGTTTGTTCTCTGTATTTAAGAGTCGCTTATAGTTTGCCTCCCTCTCTTGTTTATCTTATTATTCCTTCCCTTCCTCTAGGTTCATCTGTTGTGTTTTTTAAATTCCTCATATGAGTGAAATCATATATTTGTCTTTCTCTGACTTATTTTGCTTAGCATAATACACTCCAGTTCCATCCATATGGATGCAAATGGCAGAATTCCATCCTTTTTCACCACCGACTAATATTCCACTGGCCATCTCTTCTTTATCCATTGGTTGATGGACATTTAAGCTCTCATTAGGAGCTGCCATAATTTGGCTATTGTCAATAATGCTGCTATAAACATTGCTGTAACTGAGGCTTGGAAATTTTACTCTGGATTCTTTTTTTAAACTATTCTTCTGTAGATTAGAAAGCAAACCCTTTGAATTGTGTTTCACAATTGCTAGTCTATAATAGTAACTACTAATATCAGTAGGAAGAGGAAATACTGTATGCTGACTGATTATGAAAGCTAATACTATGAATCTCTGTATATACATACATGTAGATTCATTTATCGTAATCTCTACACCCAACATGGAACTTAGACTCAGGACCGTAAGATCAAGAGCCACATACTCTCCCAACTGAGCCAGCCAAGAACCCCTGTGAATATTTATACTCTTATTGTTAATATGGCCAAGACAATATGGGCAAGTGGGAAATTGGTGACAATTGATTGAAAGTGTCCCTTACATCTGTTCCAAGGCCAATTTAGGCATACACTAATCCCTATCCCTCTAGCAGCCCCAGACCAAACCAACTGTCCAGCTGTGTGACCGCCTTCCAGAAAATACATATCCTGCCATCAAATGGGGCGTCATTCTTCTTAGCTGGATCACAGGTAAAGTTGATAATACTATAGCCAAAGTTGTCTCAGAATAGCTTCAAACAATTCAGTGAAACAAAACTCTTTATTACCAAATTCCACAGCTATTCTCCCAAAACGTGATTTGGTCCTTCCGTGTACCTGGTATATAAGGACACAAATAAAGCAATATAAACTCATGACTTTTTATATTTAACTCACATTGTAACTGTCTTTTATGTCTCATGTCAGATGTTATCTGTAGTCTTTGAAATCACTTTTATAAGGAAACAATTTAATATGAAACCATTGGCATTCTCTGTGCAAACTCTCATGCTTTCCTACGTAATGACATTAGTTTAATTCCTTCCTCTGTGAAGCTGCAATGTTCCCCGGAACATTTCTAGGAGTTTTGCTAGCCCTCAAAACCCAAGAGTTTTGGAGTACATTTTAGGTTAATTGAATGACACAGTATACGCGATTGTTCACGTGGATTAGAGAATGTGAATCTATAATAAGCACAGAGACCGGTGGAGCTTTGAGATCACGCCCCAACCCTGCAGCCTTTCCCACCAAAGAGGACTCTTGCAGGGGTGGAGACTGAGCCCAGTTAGTTTATGGACTAACAGTAATTGTGTACAACTATCTATGCAGTCAGCGTGCTGCTGGACAGGGCAGGGTTAGGAGCTGCTGGAGAATATGTCTTCGCTGGGATGGCAAAATGGGCCTTCTAATACTGAACTCCTGAATTAGGCAGAATTTCCCACCCAGTCACGAGCATTGCTGAGCTCCCCCATGGTGTGAGTTGGGGAAGAAGGGATTATCTCCTTAAGCATTTCAACCAAAAGGCCTTGTCTTAGGTGCACCTGCTTACTAAGCCCTCTGGGGCCAACCAGAGTCTATTCAGGTTCCCCATGGGACAATGTTTTTCCCTTGAAGTTCAAAGTTAGGTGACAACCATTAAAGTTAGGCATTCTCACCATTGTTTATGGACACCCTCAAGATATTCCCAAGTGCCATTTTGGCCTCACTGAGAATGAGTAGTCTATGGTTGGCCCCACACCTTTATTACGGCCTGTGCTGACCCAAACACATTGAGCAAGAACCTGGAGAGACCATTTGAAATAAAACATCATGTAGCCCATGGCTTCAGATGCCTCTCCCAGAGGTTCTAAACCAACATGGTCAAAAGATCTACATGGCCTGGTCCTACCAAGAAGCTTAATCCCAAGCACGGTTCATACTGGTCCTCTGTGGGATATATGGAAATATGCAGAAGTATTTTGGTTGTTATAATGCCTGAATGGGACACAATGTGCAATTTTAGAAAGGGGGATAGGTTTACTAAAAGTCCTACAACATGAGTGACAGTAATCTGCCGTGAAGAATGTACCTCCCAAAATGTCAATAGCATGCCCACTGATTTCCCACTATATCCTAACACACCTACAAATTGAAATCTCCCTTCCCTGAACAAGTTACACTTCCTTTCCTTAGAACTAATGCCTTCTCCCTCTGGGAGTCATTTAAGGGTAGCCTTTTCTGGATGGTGAGATAAAGCAAACAGTTCTCAAAAAATGCTGGCCCCTCAGGATAGAGAGTAAGGACCACTCAAGGCTGAGCATCTCATTATGACTGCAGTGTGCTATAATTTCCCAAAGAAGAAAATAACCAAATTGATTCCCTTCCCCTGTAATCTTAATGGATTTATGAAACCACCCACTCAAATTAAATACTATGGCAACAGAGACAATATTGCTTTGTGTTGAAATGAAAACAGATAGGAAATATTCTGCTTAGGAAAGATTAAAGTACAGTTAAGTTTTTACAAAATCTCCAAATAACTGAAGTCAGGAGTTCATGGTTGTACAATAAACCTATAAACCTTGTGACCTGATGGTCTCTAAGGCTTATAAAGGGTCTTTTCCCCCTCTTTCCTGCCTTCCTTCCTTCCTTCTTCCTTTTTTTTTTTTTTTTTTTTTTTTTTTTTTTTTTTAAATTCTACAGTTTGGGACAGGTCTTTTGCACCTTCTTAGATTAAAATCTCTTACTTAATTCATTGTTTGTTCCTTTTGGATTAGTGGCATTTGACATGGACCCTAATTACTATTGGTTCTCTGTTTCCTCTTACTTGATCTCAATGTCAACTCTGACCAAAGATTGTTAATAATTGCTGTACCAAATGTTCTCATTAAGAATTATATCAAGTGTTAGTGTTAGCAGCATCAGAGGACAATACAACCAAATGAAGAGGCCATTTTCCCAATTGTGTTAAAGTCCAAATTATCCAAAGAAACCTCCGGTCCTTCTGATTCACAGCCCTGTTGGCAGGGCGGGAGCAACAGAGCAGTCAGTCCCAAATGGCCGGTGACCTCATCAAAAAAAAAAATGTGTGACCATAAGAAGTATCTGCCAAGAGGAGGGGCACCTGGGTGGCTCAACTGGTTAAGCATATGACTCTTGGTTTCAGTTCAGGTCAGGATCTCACAGTTTGTGAGTTCGAGCCCCGCATCGGGCTCTGCGCAAACGGTGTGGAGCCTGCTTCAGATTCTGTGTCTCCCTCTCTCTCTCTCCCTCTCCGCAGCTCTCTCTCTCTCTCTCAATAAATAAATAAATACATTTTTTTTAAATAGAAGTGTCTCCCAAGTGGACATGCTGACCAAAAGCATGGTTCCACTTTCCACAATTGTAAGACCAAGAAGGAAGCCCAACTCCTTTTTCAGTCTGGTTAGAAGATGGCCTTTTAGACCAATTTATGAACTGAATTCATCTGTTTTTCCTCATAACGTTCAAGAGACTGCGTAGAGCTAGCTTCTAGATAGACTTCCAAAGGGGAAAAATTGTGTCCTGGTAATTTCACGTGTCCCTTCTTTCTTCCCTGACCCCCACCCCCCGCCATGCCCTCAGGGAAGGGTCTGGCTGTTCTCTAACACTGGTCTTATTTATTAAAAACATCATTCAGAGGGATGGAGAATACCCAACCACAGTGAAATTTGTTAAAAAGTCTCGGGTCCTACCCTAACCGTTGGAAATAATCCACACCACAATGGCCTTTTATAAATTATAAGATTACAGAGCCGAAACAGTAAGGATTCACACAATGGTAAAACAAGAGACTGGCAGGAGGGTGTCACAGCCTGCCGGGGCTGGGATCACACCCACAAGGCGGCTGCTGGGCAGGAGGCCAACCCCGACACAGAAGTGTGACATGCACAGAAGCACAGACACCAGTTCCATCACCTCTACCTCTGAGACAGGAAGTGGGACCAAGCAACAAATGGATTCCGTGTGCTTTCACCCAGAACGTGTTGGAAGTTCCTGTCTGACATTTTCATTACTCCACGATAGTGTTGGCTGGTGGGGGTATAATTGTTGGCAACTATTTTTATGGAGGTACCAGCAACCCTGAATTTCTGCAAAATGCATCACAGCAGTTCAAGAGAAGAAGAAGAAAAAAACACACATGATCATGTGGGGTACTTAAATTTGAATTTGAATTTCATATTGAATTTGTGTGTTTAGATTCCCTAACCTAGATTTGTTATATATATATATATATATATATATATATATATATGTACATATTATATGTACATATATATATTTGTTATATATGTGTATTATATAATATGTACATATTACATATATATTTGTACATATAATATAATGTACATATTATAATATATATGTACATATTATAATACATATTGTGTATTATATGTACATATTATAATATGTACATATTATATATATTTGTTATATATATGTATTATATATATATACATATACATATATATGTATTTATATGTATTTATTTTTTTAATTTTCATCAAGCAGGAAGGCTGCAGCTTTTGTGTAACTTGATACTCGTCTCAGAACAGTAATGATACTTGTTTTGCTCCATGTAAAATTCCCAATTTGAGAAAGATTAGAGTCAATCTGAAGTGTAATTCATAATTTATTTGGTGTGTGTATTCAAGTGCACTGAGGGGATGTTCAAAATGCTGTAAATTATACACACATTTTGTATCTCTCTCTCTCTTCCTCATCCCATGTGAGAAACTGTTTATGTTAGAGGTAGAGAATGTGATATAAATACATAAGAATATATAAATATATCAGCATAGAGCATACATTATTTTATGGCGATTACCATTATAATGACAGCGATCTGAAGAATCAAGACAGCGGACGCTGTATAAAGTGGTTACCAGCAGAGGGCGTGATGGGGGCCATTGGGATCAGGATGACTCTCCAGATGGTGAAACACACGTACAAATACTTTTCCATTAAGATTCCGAATTATGGTTTGAATTTCAATGTACTACACGTATGTTTTAAACATTGGCTTGTTTTTCCAAGGCTGTGATTTCTTGTGCAGCTATTTTTGCAACTGTTGCTTTTGAACGTTTCTGAGTCATGTCAAAATCCTAATTGAGTCAAGTTTTCTCTTACTTTAACTGCTTGTCAGTTTATGATTACTAAAGTCAGAAGATTGCCTGGGTTTTCATATCCACATCCAAGTGTCACGATTTGCCAGTTTTGTGACAGTCTCTGCATGCCTTGATTACCTGGGACATGATCTTGTTGTCCATACCTTCCTGCCTTTTTAGAACATTACAGTTTATCAAGATCAATAGCACTCTTTTTTTTTTTTTTTTTCTTTATAAATTTTTTTTTCAACGTTTTTTATTTATTTTTGGGACAGAGAGAGACAGAGCATGAACGGGGGAAGGGCAGAGAGAGAGGGAGACACAGAATCGGAAACAGGCTCCAGGCTCCGAGCCATCAGCCCAGAGCCCGACGTGGGGCTCGAACCCACGGACCGCGAGATTGTGACCTGGCTGAAGTCGGACACTTAACCGACTGCGCCACCCAGGCGCCCCTCAATAGCACTCTTTAGCAAACCACCTCACACTTGGCCTAGAAATTTTACTCAGAATTCTTTCACTACCCATGAAATTCATCAGACTAAGCCTGAGGCTTCTGCTGGAAAATTTTCAGTGTTTTGTATTTATCGTTTATGTAAAAACAGACCACTGAGGCTGGGCCAAGCACGGTACCGCCTGCTGGGGAACGGGTTGTTTGCTGTCCTTCCTTGTCCGCCAGCTACCTGTGCGACCCCTGTTTCCTGCGTAGAATGTTCTACCTAACCTACCTTCATCTTGTTCAATTAAGCATTTCCTGTGGCTTTCATCTATGGTGATAGCTCATTTCGTAGAGATCAAGAGAATCGTCCTCACTCTACCTGGTTGTCTGACTTTGAGACAATTGCACCATGAGATCTTTCACTGTTTGGGCTCAAGCACACAGCAGAAAGGAGAATTTAAGTACAGAGGGGAACATGGGCTTCTATTCTGTCTGCAAAGTAACTGTGTTTATAAGAGGCAGTGGCCGAATCTAGAAAGGTAAGGCTCAGCGACGAGGCTTTCAAGGTCTGTTGGGAGCAGAAGCAAATGCAATGCAGGTGAAGGGGTAAACCTTCCCCTGGGGAACCCACCTGAACCACGCCTGCTGGCTATGGGCCGTGGTTGAGGATCCTGTTCTAGGCTCCTTCCCTCTCCCCTACACTGTTGCTCACTAATGAAGTTCCGTCCATAAGATACTCATGCAAGTGGGGTGGACCCTGTCAGTCGCGCGAGGCCCGGGCATCCATTGCTTTCCCAACAGGAAGCCTCACTAGAGATTAGTCACCACCTCAGCTGTATATGAGTGGGGGTGGGGGGGGGGTAAAGTCATGTACCTCAAAGAAGCCTTTCCCTTGTTACTCTACAGAAAACTATCTCCCAAGGTGCATCCCAAAGAAAAGAGTCTTGGGTCCGGAGAATATAGGTGACTGCCCTTCAGAAGTTGATGGAATCTTCTGACTAAACTCACAACAAATAATTTGTTTTAGTGATTTCCCAAATATGTGTAACATTTTTAAGGAGTGATCATGCCTATGGATGCCCTGGTAAAGTAGGGCTTTTTATAGAACTGAGGTGGGGAAATAGGTTGTAAATGGAAACTCCTGTAAATGGATTTAGAAAGCCAGTCTATTGGGTAAAATATAATCTAAAATATAATATGGAGAAGTAGATATGGAGGAAATGTATTCATTCCTTTAACCTAGAGACTATCATAGATTATATTATAGGGACAACTCTATGCTTACTAGCATCTGATGTGTTTTAGAACCGAGTCAAGTGGTCATTTCTTCTCCATTTTTTACCCCTGATAATTGTTCTGTAGTACATCTTTGCTCCAGGTCATGAGAACAGGGTTGGGTCATTAATCTGTGTTTTGGTGGTGCTTCAAAATCCACTGGTGATTTTTCACTACCCGTGGGTTGCCGATGGTTTAAACTGAGCGGGTCCTTAAAATGTGAGAATCATGTTATTAGTACCTACTTCAGCAGAAGGTCAGGTAGCTGCCCAACACCATCTCACCAACCCCCCAATACGTGTGTATACTTGTACACCCAGACACGTACAGGCCACATCAGAAACAAGCCACAGAAAATTAAATTGAAAAGATGAAATCCAATACACTGAAAAGGGTAACACTACTGTGAAATGGTTGATGATTTGAGGAAACCAGGCACAGTACATATGCTGGAGGACCCCCGTCTAACTGATAAAAGAGAGAATGCTTCAGATGAGTTTGGAGCTTATAGACAAAGAATCCCAGATTCCTGCTCACTGCTCATTGATCACAGCGGTCATTCAGAATCCAACCTCGTAACCATACTCTGACGTGGCAGATTCCCTGGTGTCTCTATTCTCTACTGTCCCATCACAGTAGAATTATTTGCGGAGGTAACACAGCCGTGCCTTTCTCTGTGGTGGAGTGTACTTCTCCACCCAACCGATGGTAGGCTTGGCCAATGTGGCTTACAGAAGCCAAGGAGGCATTAGTGAATCTGACTGGATGAGGCTTTGAACACACCCGAGAAGTTTGACTTGGCTTTTGTCCACCTGTGTCTGCTACGGCAGCCCCTGCCCCATTCCACCTGTGTTGCAGAATGGAGACAGGGAAAGCATACCCGAAACGTTCTGGAAGTTGGGAGCACACGACACAGCCGAACCGAGCCCAGATCGGTGTAACCACAGCTTACCTGCAGACCCATGACCCTTGTAAACTGTTGAAATTTTGAGCATGTTTCACATGGGCAAATAAAAATGATTAATACAATGGCTAACTTATTTTTGAGGCTTAAGGAAATACCTGAAACTTGATCGTAATTTAATAGCACCCTAAGAGTGAAGATAAGTAGGGGCAGCTATTGACTTCCAGCAGGACAGTGGCTCCCTGAGATTTTGGACGCATGGGCGTGTCCCTGCCTGTCCACCACGGAGGATGGGCACCTCCCCTGCCTGGGCTTCCTCACTTCCCAAAGAAGATGCCCAGGCCATTTCAAGCTCAAGTAACTATAAAGAGGCCCGAAATTAAAAGGACAACATCGACTATCTGCTCTCCACTGGGTACCGGAGAAAATCACCTTGACCTCATTGCCCCGCGCGAGTCTACAAAACGGAGATACCCCTCATCATCATGACCGTGAAGACCCTCCCCGCCACCGCCTCGCCGACAAGGGCTGCCACAGAGAAATACAGAACACAGCACGCATGGGATGCAAACTTGCTGAGCCACCCCGGAAGGTAGCTACTGTTACCCTCAACAGATGAGTGGACCGAGACTCAGAGATATGAAGTGGCCTGTGCAGCTTGTCCCAGGGGCTGGCACACCTCTCGTCTGAAGAGATCTGAGGGGGAACCCCGGTTCTCTCAGACAACCAGAGCTTTGAGTCTCTAACGCATTGACTAGACCCTTGTCTGTGCCCCATACACGGAACTGCCCTGTGCCTTTATCCTGGAAGAAAGGGTACGGAAGAAAGAGTCAGAGGAATCGTGTCAGCTGTTTGTAGTGTAAATCCTGACCGCTGGAGTTTCCTTTTAGGTAAAGCAACTCAAGGGCTTGACTTAAACTTTTGACTGTCAAGACACCCACTTCAAAGAGGGCTGTCTGGAATAAACACCGCCAGCTGCAGGCCTGGATAAAGAGCCAGGCCTCCCATATCAGGCTCCTTTGTCTCAGGCATCGTGGTTAATTTTGACAAATGACCCTGTGGGCCACTCATCCTTTGTCTTCCCTCCACTTTGAACTCCCCATTAAGTTTTAAATTCGCTAATGAAGAGCAAGCCCACGAAACCCTAGGCCCCCACCCGCAACCCTCCAGAAAAGCAGAACCCCAGGCCCTCCTCCCCCCCACCCCCCCACCCCTGCCATGAGCTCACTGCATGGGGCCCCAGGTGTGTTGTGCAATTTCCAGGACTTGAAAGTAATAAACCTTCGTCCTCTTGCGGTCGTAAGAACCAGAAGGGCCTGTATAGCCTCTACAGTGGCTAGAGACAGGCTGAGACGGGCACTCAACAGGATTACCTGCGGAGATCTCCCTGAGCACTTTAGTCACTACTTGGAGCCCTTGGGAGAAAAGGGTCGCAGGAACCTTACGTACCAGAAGGAGACATGTTTCTGTTATGTAAACTATCTTTCTTTCTTAGTTTAGGGCCTTTATAAAACAGCTCCCATTTCCTGCTCTGTTTAAGCTGCTAAGAATAATATTCTCAACCCACCTTTCACCAACTGTGTTTGTGTGTTAACTTTATACCAGGGCTTAACCCTGGCTTTACTTTTCTTCGTTTGCGTTTTTATTAAACAACAACAACAACAACAACAGCACAAAGCTCTTCCTTTCATCTCTACCAAATTTCCTCAGGAATGGATTAGGAAGGTGTTAACAAAGGAAGTGAGAGAGAGAAAGAACGAGAACTTGGGAAGAATCTATGAGGGCTGTTTCAGACCTCGGAGTGCTTACATCTGGAGCGATTTCTGATCAGTCATTACCCTTCTCCTCCGCCTACACGTGAGTAAGAGTGACAATTCGGGTCTCCTCCAGGCAGGTTTGGATACTACACTTCAAAACCGTATACGGTCTCTGGGGCTCCTGCGTGGCTAAGTCTGTTAAGCCTCTGACTCGGGCTTGGGTCATGATCTCACGTTTCATGAGTTCGAGCCCGGCGTCGGGCTCTGTGCTGACAGCTCGGAGCCTGGAGCTTGCATCGGATTTTGGGTCTCCCTCTCTCTCTGCCCCTTCCCCGATCACGCTCTGTCTTTCTCTCTTTCAAACATAAATAAACAGGGGCGCCTGGGTGGCTCAGTCGGTTCAGCGTCTGACTTCGGCTCAGGTCACGATCTCGCGGTATGTGAGTTCGAGCCCCGCGTCGGGCTCTGTGCTGACGGCTCAGAGCCTGGAGCCTGTTTCGGATTCTGTGTCTCCCTCTCTCTCTGACCCTCCCCCGTTCATGCTCTGTCTCTCTCTGTCTCAAAAATAAATAAACGTTAAAAAAAAACAGAAACATTAAAAAAAAAACAAAACAAAACTAGACTATCCGTATATAATGTGGTATATAATGCGGTTTTCTGGATTAAATCCTGGAACAGGAAAAAGACATGAGTGAAAAAATTGGTGAGATCCAAATAAAGTCCGACTAGTAATGAATAGTAATGCACCCTGCTAGTTAATTCTTTAGTTGTGGCGAATGTGCCCCGATTGTATAGGATGTTAACGTTAGGGAAGATGGGGTGAAACTTATACTGGCACTCTGTATGGTCTTTATAACTTTTCTATAAATTTGAAATGATTCCGAAGTACAAATCTGATTTTCTAAGAAGTTCAGATTTCACATTAAAAAACAAACAGACAAACAAACAAAACTAAGAAACACAGGTGCACGAAAACACCCATCTCAACCCAGTCACGTGACGGTGGATCACCCCTTGTTTCCACAGCAGAGTCAGTCACCCACAAACTGCAGATCTGACCACACTCCTCTGAGCGACAGAGCCCCCATCCCCCCCTGCCCCGCCCCATGCAGGTTTGTTCCCACCACCTGCTCCTTCTTGGGCGGAACTCTTCTGAACTTCTAGAAGCACAACCTGCAGCCAAAGAAAATCACACGTGTTCTTCAGGCCTTTCGTGTGGTCCTCATGCCTTCCCACGGCCCATGCCCAGCGGGCCTCACAGCCATCCCCGAGTGATCCGTAAGCTCTATGGAGGCAGTGAAGCCTTTTACACTGCTTGCCATCTTAAAGCACTCGCTCTGGGGGAAACCAGATGGTGTTCTGGAAGGACACTCAAGCCAAGGAGGTCCCTGGCCAGTAGCGCACAGCTATTTCATAGCGGTGTAAGGGACACATCTCGAAAGAGATGGATCTCCGGCCCCAGTCACACCTTCAGACAACTTCAACCCCCAGCTGGCACCTGGCTGGGGCCTCGCAAGAGACTTCAAGGCGGAGAAGTTCCCTACCAAGTTGCCCCTGAATTCCTGACCACCAGAGACGACAAGATTATGAATGATGAGAATTTGGGGCGGTTTGTGACACAAAAGTGGGTCACTGGTACAGATGTGGGTACAAACAAAGGAAGTGCTGTGAAAAGGCAAGTTCTCCCAACAAGTGGGGGTGGCAGTGTGGCCAGCAGGGAGTAAAAGCAGAAAGAACATTGGGAAGAGTGTTAATGAACTCTGAAACCGCTTTGAAGAGACTGTTAGCAAAGCCTGATTACCTTCAAGAAGTCTGCCAGCCGGTGTTTAACATGATTTGAGGAAAATATATGACTTTTCTGTACATTGAAATAAGTCAATTGCATGGTGCATGAGAGAGTTCCTGTCAAGAGAACATTATATTTTTTTTTACCATGAATTTGGTTATACACCCATAATATCTTTAACTTTCCTGTTTTCTTTTATTACACCAATGGTTTTCTGGCATTGTATTTTCTGTTAACAAACTTGAATCCATGAGACAATACAAATAAAATCAGGTACCCTGCTTTATCCAATTTGAATGTCCTTAGCATACAATTTTGCTAGGTCACGATATTCTATCAATTCTAGAAGAACTGTGTGCCTACAGGAGCTTGGGGAAACACAAGGTGTATCTTCAGCCAAGTTTTTGTTTTTCTTCGAAGTAGTTGGAAGAAGTCACTTAAGCGTTCGATGTTTTACAGTGCCTGTCACATCCTAGGAAAGATCTGGTGAGGCATCAGAGTGGGTGGTTTACTTTCTGCTAGAATCAAGCCTATCATCCTCTGGCTGGTTTTCAGTTATAAAGCAACCTACTCACCGAGCAGCACGGGGCAGGATATTCAAACTGGTTAGCAGGGAACAGTCCTGAGGATGAACGCAACCTTCCCATGAGGGGATGACGGCTATGTTTAATTGAATCGGAATTTTACAGACAATTTCCATCAATAATTGATATGTCATTGGGTCAATAAGGTAGCCACATTATGATCAATATTACATCATTAGAAAGTAATTGCTCAGCCTTTCAATACCATTTTAAAAAATCTGAGACACATTATAATATTTTATTTCCCCAGGGAGCTAAGGCAGCAGTTTGCCAAAGACACGAACTTGCATTTGGAAATACCTACTGCTTTGCTCAGGACCACAGAGGAAATTAAAAGCAAAATTGAGAATACAATCCGTATTGTCTGGAAGGTAGGTTAGGTGTTCAGTCAACAGTCACACTTTCCCAATTTAGATTCGGGATTCTATCAGCTTCTGGAGGGGCTGATGAAAGGCCTTAGAGGAAGTGATGAAACCAACAGAAAGTAGAAGCCTCCCCATGGTTTTGACGAGCCGGTGCTTCTAACAGCGCCAAAAAGAGTTTCCTTTCCCAGGGAACACTGCTGAGACTGCAATCCCATCCAGGTCTTCTCAAGCATTCAGTCAACAAGGCTGGCGTGGCCTCTCCTCTCACTCCTTCTTGCGCCGCGGTAGAACTTTCGATCTAAAAGCAAAATATGTGAAACACGTAGTCACACGATGTATTAACTAAGATGGGAATAAATTTTGTGAACTAAAACTAGAAAAATTTATCAGAATCAATAATGGTCTGAAGGAATTCAGATGCGGGGAAATGAGGAAAGCGACATTAGTTGACTCACGAAGGACGAGTGGGAGTTAGCTGGGTGGAGCAGGGCAGAGGAGCAATCGGGTAGGGGGCAGGTGTGAAGGCACCGGGACATGGGAGGCCATGTTGGATTTCAGGAAATAGAAAATACACGTGGGGCAAAGTGAGCAAATAAGTGGTAGGAGACGAAGCAGTAGATAGATGTCATTAACAGGGCCAATTAGATAATGTCAGTGATTTGGGGTTTTATTTTCTGAAGAAGTCGCTTCGGAGAAATAGGAGAAGAACTGATCCATTTGATGAGATTACTTGTTTGTTGCTGACAATAGCAAGAGCACTTAATTAGAATATGAGAGGAAGAGAAAGCACGTTTTATCAACATAATCATATCAGTTTTAATTTTCCAAATTGAAACTTGGAAATTGCAATTCCACATTGTGGTTAATAATTTTGAAATCGTTGACGACTTTAATTGACTCTTTTCTATAGACCATAAAGCTTATAATAGAGAAAATATGATTTCTCTAAGTGTTATCATACCTGTTCATCTGAAAGCCTAGTCCATTAAATGGAGAATATTCCCAACACTAAGATATTTTAAGGTGAAATGTGTAAATATTTTCCATGTACTGATAGCTTCTTCAGTTCTCCAGAGTTCTAGGTTTAGTCTTTATGATTCTTTGGAAAGTTTTGTCAAGTCTTGACACTGAAAATTCACTGGTATTTTAATATTGTGCCGTTGTGACACAAAGGATAAATATATCAAATTAAAAATGGGAACACCACCAAAAGATTCTTCCCACAAGGTGAGATATTCCAAGGTGTGATTAAGAACATAAACATTAAGCTATGGACACTTGAATTCCTATTGTATGTTTTAGCTTTTCTCTTATTTTTGTGGGGATAAATGTTTTCTGAATGCAAGCTGCCTCCACCCCCCCCCCGCCCCCGCCCAACTGGAACTCACTCACAGCTTTAAAAGCTTATGTTTTTTTTTCAAAATATCATAGGGGAAGAAAAGAGAGAGACAAACCAAGAAACAGACTCTCAACTATAGAGAACACACTGATGGTTATCAGAGGGGAGGTTGGGGGAGGGGTGGGTGACATAGGTGACGGGGATGAAGGAGGGCACATGTGATGAGCACTGAGTGATGGATGAGTTGTTGAATCACTATATCGTACACTTGAAACTAACATAAGACTGTATGTTAACTGAAACTTAAATAAAAACTTAAAAGAAAATAAAAAAAAAATAAAAGTTTATGGTTCTTTTTGGATCCACTATTTAATTGAATAGTTGATCAAATATTTCCAATTAGGTTTAAAATTTTTTTTTAATATTTATTTATTTTTGAGAGAGAGAGCATGAGTGGGGGAGGGGCAGAGAGAGAGAGGGAGACACAGAATCTGAGGCAGACTCCAGGCTCTGAGATGGGGCTTGAACCCACAAACCGTGAGATCATGACCTGAGCTGCAGTCAGGGGCTTAACTGACTGAGCCACCCAGGCACCCCTCTCATTAGGTTTTAATAAAAACAAGGAACACCTATAGGACTTGTGTCTTAAAAATGTTTAGTGTCACTGTAGGACAAATAAGTTTATTGAGGCGTTTGGATGATGGCCAAAGGATGCTCTGGATGTACATTGTGGAAGTCTGGTTCAAACACCCCAACTTACTGTCATAGAACTACTAACAACACTTTAAAAAAAAAGAGAGAGAAGAAAAATCCAAGGCAAAGCCAAAATTGGACAAGTTGGACATTAGGCAAAATAAGCCCGTACTGGGTACGTCAGGATGAAAGGCCACTCCGTTTTGACCCAAGAGACTGTGACACACCTACCTGCTCACTGTTGCCTTTCAGGTATGAAGTACGTATTAGCTAAGCACTTATCCTCACTTCCTGCTTCCTGTGCCGAACTACAGAATGTGGAGTAGACTAATCCCTGTAAGTTTTCCCTGAAATAAACACATTCCTAAAATCCAGGGGAGAATGTGAAGTTGCTTTTCTCCTCTTAATAACCTCAAATCCTTTCAGAAAATGAGAACCTAGAGTGACTCTTATACATTATGAATCCGGTATCACTGAAAACAAATCTAATACATCTCATCAACGGTTTCTAGTAAAGTAGCTCAGACAAGTGCTTTTGGCTTTAGAATTGGCAAAATAATACCAATCCTGCGCAATTTCTTCCAAAAAAAAAAAAAAAATAGAAGCAGGCAGAACACTTTCTAGCTCACTAAGTACAGCGTTACTCTAATAACGAAATTGGATGAAGACATTATGAAAAAAGACATTATGAAAAAAGACATTATGAAAAAAGAAAACTGCCAAATAATATCTCTCATGAATATGGATAAAATGGTCCTCAAAAGTATTAACAAATTTTATTCAGCAAATAATAAAGAACAATACTCACTTGTTATAGCAACCATCAGCAAATTTAGACTAAAGAGGAATGTCTTCAACTAGATAAAGAATAACTTAAAAAATGGACAATATCATACTTAATTATGAGAAACTGGATATATCCCTCTAAGACTGGCAATGAGATCCGAAAAAAATCTACCAAAAAAAGAAAAAAGAAAAGAAAGAAAAAGAAACCTGGAACTAAAAAGTGAGTGTAGCAAGGTCACAGGATATAAATCCAATATACAAAAGCCGATTGATTTCCAGCAATTAATAACTAGAATCTGAAATTTTAAAAAAGTAGTAGCACTTGTAAGTTTCCAAGAAAACAAATACTTAGACATAATTCTTTAAAAAAATTTTTTTAGGTTTATTTATTTTGAGAGAGACAGAGACAGCACAAACGGGGGAGGGGAAGAGAGGGAGAGGGAGAATCCCAAGCCGGATCCGTGCTGCCAGTGCAGAGTCTGACCTGGGGCTCAAACTCATGGAGCCACGAGATAATTACCCGAGCCAAAAACAAGAGTCAGATGCTTAACCAACTGAGCTACCCACATGTCTCTACTTAGACATAATTCTAACAAAATATGTACATAATCTGTACACTAAAATCTAGGAAACACCAATAAAATAAATGAAAGAAGATCTAAATAAATGGAGATATATATTATCTTCACAGGTGAAAATATTTGATATTGTGAAGATGGCAATTGTTTCCAGCCTAAGCTATAGATTCAATGTAATGCCAGATGAACTCCCAGAAAGCTGTTTTGTATATATTGTATATATTGGCTACTTCTAAAACTTTATAAGGAAGGGTAAAAGACCTAGAATAGCCAAAAAGATATTGAAAGCAAAATACTGGAGGCCACACACTATCCTATTTTAAGACGTATTGTAAACCTACAGTAGTCAAGATAGCACAGTAGTATAAAGAATAGACGTAGGGGCGCCTGGGTGGCGCAGTCGGTTAAGCGTCCGACTTCAGCCAGGTCACGATCTCGCGGTCTGGGAGTTCGAGCCCCGCGTCAGGCTCTGGGCTGATGGCTCAGAGCCTGGAGCCTGTTTCCGATTCTGTGTCTCCCTCTCTCTCTGCCCCTCCCCCGTTCATGCTCTGTCTCTCTCTGTCCCAAAAAAAATAAATAAACGTTGAAAAAAAAAAATTTAAAAAAAAAAAAAAAAAAAAAAAAAAAGAATAGACGTAGATCAAAGGAATAAATTAAGGCCCAGAAATAGATCCCACAAAAATAGTCAATTGCTTTTTGACAAAGGCATAAAAGCAATTTAATGGGGGAAAAGATCATCTTTTCAACTAACACATGCAACAAACAAGCAAACAAACTACCCTTTACACAAAAATTAGCTCATGGTGGACCAAAGACCAAAAAGTAAAATACAAAGCTATAAAACTTCTAGAAGAAAATATAGGAGAAATTCTAGGTCCACCTTGGTTTTGGTGATGAATTTTTAGATACGACACTAAAACACCAACTATGAAAGATGAATTTGATATGTTGAAAGTACTAGAGTTCAAAATTTCTCTCGGAAAATCACTGTTAGGAATAAAACAACAATCTAGAGACTGTGAAAAACATATTCATAACAATCATACATGAGAAAAAGATTTGCACCTCAAATATATAAAGAACTCCTAAAATTCAACAAGAGAACAACTAACCCAACCAAATATAGCAAAACCATGAACAGACACCTTACCAAAGAAGTAAACTGATCTTGGGGCGCCTGGGTGGCTCAGTCGGTTAAGCGTCCGACTTCAACTCAGGTCATGATCTTGCGGTCCGTGAGTTCGAGCCCCGGCCCCGCGTCTGGCTCTGGGCTGATGGCCTGGAGCCTGCTTCGGATTCTGTGTCTCCCTCTCTCTCTGCCCCTCCCCCCGTTCATGCTCTGTCTCTCTCTGTCTCAAAAATAAATAAACGTTAAAAACAATTAAAAAAAAAGAAGTAAACAGATCTTAATAATCATATGAAAAGATGCTAACATCATTTGTCATTAGGGAAATGCAAGCTAAAACAATAGTGAGATAGTGCTATATACCTATTATAATGGCTGAAGTTAAAAAAAAAAACCCACAATACCAATTATTGGCAAGAATAAAGAGAAACAGGAAATCTCATCAATTTCTGGTTAGAAGGCAACACGGTGCTGCCATTTTGGGAGACAGTTTGCTAGTTTCTTACAAAACTAAGCATAATCATGTCATATGATCTGTCAGGTATTTACCTAAATTTTTTGAAAGTTTATGTCCTCACGAAACAGGCACATTAATATTCATAGTAGCTTTATTCATAAGTGCCCCCAAATGGAAGAAACCAAGATGTCCTTCATCAGATAAATGGATAAACAGAATGTGGTACAAAAAAAACCAATGGAATAGTATCCAGTGATTTAAAAGAATGAGCTTCCACTCCATGCAATGCTGTGGTGTGTCTTATGCATATTGCAAACAAAAAAAAAAACGGCTCTTTTGAAATAGCTATATACTATATCATTCTATTATATGACGTTCTAGATCATATGGTAAATGGATCGGTGGTTGCCAGGAGTTTGGGGCTGGGGAAGGGTTGATTAGGTGAAGCCCAAGGGACTTTAGTACTGTGAACAGTTCTCCTGTTATATTTTAATGGTGGATACATGACACTCTGCATTTGTCAAAAGTCAGAATGTTCTAGCACAGAGTAACCTTAATGTACATCAGTTTTTAAAAAGTCCCTTAGAAGGCGCGCCTGGGTGGCTCAGTCGGTTAAGCGTCCGACTTCAGCTCAGGTCATGATCTCGCGTTTGTGAGTTCGAGCCCCACATCGGGCTCTGTGCGGACAGCTCAGAGCCTGGAGCCTGCTTCCCATTCTGTGTCTCCCCCTCTCTCTGCCCCTCCCCTGCTCATGCTCTGTCTCTCTCTGCCTCTCAGTAATAAATAAACATTAAAAAAATTATAAAAACTCCCTTAGGAGGTCAGGAGATCCAGGAGAGAATGTAGACAGTGACAAAAGTATCCATTGTGTACAAATGTGTGATACAATCTCCCTGATAGGTGGGATGAAGCGGCGATGCCCTTCATCATGTTGGGAATTAGTGGAGTCAGGCATGTAAATACTGTCCCTACAGGTTACAAAATGTGACACCATTACCATATCTACTGGTTGATCAACCAGATCTTGCTTTCCACTATCATTCTTCAGTAAAAAGAATAAGGGATACTTGAAAACTTTCTGATTCTGGATAACCCTGGAGCATGTGATAATGCCAGTAAGGAAGGAAGTCCTTGAAAAAGCCCCCAGTGATGAGAACGTATCAGAGACACAGGAGGCAGCCGACATGACTCCCAACTGGTAAAAATGGAAAGATTCAAGCAACACAATTCATTAAGAAGTATTACATTGTAACCCAAAATGTAAACTAAATATCCATGAGGCCATACTGATACAAATCAACGTATAAGAAAAAAATATTCGGATAATAGATAAATTTCCTTTCAGAAAAATGTCAAGTAATTTATGTCGCCGCTCAAGGAGGTAATGGCCTAACTCCCCACTTCCAGAGTGAGGATTGCGTATAGTGACCTCCTTTCAAAGAGTATAGTGTGGAAATGGGAGAGGAGTAACTTTACCATATAGAACTAACAAACACGACTTCAGGGAGGCGATCAGGATTCACATCTACAGTGGTAGTACATAGTAAAGTTATCAGTATGCCCCGTAGATATGACTTGATAGAAATGACTGAGGCATTGTCACAGCCAAGAAGAGCCTGAAGAGAAAGGACAAACAAATGTACTGTGGTATCCTGGACCAGAAAAAAGGACATTAGGTCAAAATGGACTTTAGCTCATATAAAATGATCAATACTGATTAATGGTGATAAGCGTACATTACTAATGTAAGATATTAACAGGAGAAACTGGGTATGGTGTATATGGGAACTCCGCTATCTCCACAAATTTTCTGTAAATCGAATTCTATTTTATTTTTTTCAATTTTTTTTTTTCAACGTTTATTTATTTTTGGGACAGAGAGAGACAGAGCATGAACGGGGGAGGGGCAGAGAGAGAGGGAGACACAGAATCGGAAACAGGCTCCAGCCTCTGAGCCATCAGCCCAGAGCCCGACGCGGGGCTCGAACTCCTAGACCGCGAGATCGTGACCTGGCTGAAGTCGGACGCTTCACCGACTGCGCCACCCAGGCGCCCCTCGAATTCTATTTTAAAGTACAAACTTATTTCGGGGCGCCTGGGTGGCGCAGTCGGTGAAGCGTCCGACTTCAGCTCGGGTCATGATCTCGTGGTTTGTGGGTTTGAGCCCTGCATCGGGCTCTGTGCTGACAGCTCGGAGCCTGGAACCTGCTTCGGATTCTGTGTCTCCCTCTCTCTCTGTCCCTCCCCCACTCACGCTCTGTATCTCAAAAATAAATAAACGGTAAAAAAATAAAAATAAAATAAAATTTTATTTTAAAAAATAGGTTTAGAATTAGACTATTTCAGGGCGGCTGAATGGCTCAGTCAGTTAAGCGTTCGACTCTTGATTTCCGCTCAGGTCATGATCTCATGGTTTGTGAGTTCGAGACCCTCATAGGGCTTTGCATTGACATTGTGGAGCATGCTTGGGATTCTCTCTCTCCCTCTCTTTGCTCTCCCCTCCCCTCTCTCTCTCAAATAAATAAATAAATAAATAAATAAAATTATATAAGGAAAAAGAATTAGATTATTTCTATTCAGCAATTCAAATAGACTTTTTAAAAAATGTTTATTTATTTTTGAGAGAGAGAGAAAGAGAGAGAGAGAATGAGCAGGGGAGGGGCAGAGAGAGAAGGAGACACAGAATCTGAAGCAGGCTCCAGGCTCTGAGCTCTCAGCACAGATCCAAATTCAAGAACCATGAGATCATGACCTGAGCTGAAGTCCGACGCTCAACCCACTGAGCCACCCAGGTGCCCCCAAACTGATGACTTTAATTAGAACAAAGAAACGTTCAGAAACAAAACAAAACAAAACAAAAAAACGAAAGTTGTGGACAGTTTCCAGACTGCATATAACTGTGCCTTTCCATATCTGGCTTACTCTTAACCTCCATTTTGATCTTATCAACTTCCAAATTACATTGCTTAAGGAGCTAAGGACTGAAGCTTCTTTTTCTTCCATCAGCATTCGCATGGATTCCTGGAATGTCTGCTCTCTGCAAACTCTTAAGGTGGAATGCTGCAAGGAACCTCAGGAGAGCGGCAGGGAAGGCTGCCTCCCGAGTTTCACCTGCCTGGAGAAAGCAGTACACAGTATAGAGGCTCTTACTGGACCTTTTCTATGATCTTACAATTACAAAAATATTGCATATATTGGAGGAACACCTGGTGAAGTCAGCCCGCTTTAAAACTGCCACGAATCATGTCAGTCATTTAACCATCCAGAGCATCCATTTGATTATCGATTTATTGATTATCGACTATTCACCCAGTTGGGAGTCCGTTGTGGTTCAGCAGCTTTACAGAATGTAGAGAAAACGTCCTCCTCTGGAGACAGATGAGTTCTGATTTCCCAGTCTCTCCGAGGAACTGGACAGAGAGAGAAATTTTGCAGAAGGGAAGACACGGAACCAATGACTTCTACAAGTGTCGGTTTATAAACATTTGTGTTTGAATGCACCCAGTTCATCTTCAAGCTGCAGAATGTCAGCATTGGAAGGGACTTTATTCCATTCCCATTTTATTAAGTCATTGACAACCAACACAATGCCTAGACATATTTCTTAAAAAAAAAATGTAATGTTGTATTACTGGTCTTTCTTTTTTAAGAAACAAAATTATCCTTATAGTCATTTATATCTTAGAGGTTTCGCATACTTCTTCCTTTCTCCAGCTGCTCTCCAAGCTTCATGTGGGCAGGAGGGCAGCACCCTCTTACAGTAGCACAGGGAACAGAGCTCATCTGGTTGGACAAGAGCTGACCTCCACTCATGTGCATTAACTGTGACATTTCTGGAATAGCCCACGGACGAAGGGAAAAGAGATTCATTCCTTCTTGCAAGAATATTGCAGACACACTCTGGGTCTGCTTCTCAGATTCCAGGTTCTTCTCCGAGGTGTAGGTTTGACTTGTATAATTGGTGTCCTCACCTCCCATCAGAGAGCAGATTACCTTTGTGAAGTCATATTGTGCAGGGATCTTTATCTATAGGCTTATAGTTTTATTATCTTTCTTATTTGCCTGCTCTAGCATGTGGTCTCCTAGATGCAAATTATTTAGTATTTTGGTTATTTAGTAGCCCCCCAACAGTGGAGGGATGTGATAAATCCTAAATTTTCAATCACATATATATAATGTCTAACCTGGCTATGATATCTGGTTAATTTACGTTAACAACCCTCTTAAAGTTCGCTTGTTAATGTAACATACACGGAAAGAAAGTTGAGAAAGTAATTTATTTTAACGTAGTGATAAGCTGAAACGCTAATGTATTCTAAGAGTAGCAGTTGAGAAAATGACTAAGGTTTCCAATGACAGTTTGCAACAGAGTCCACTGTGCTACAAGCTTTAGAAGGCAGCAGAAATGTTTTCATCTTATGTTGTCCAGCCTTTTATGTAGCAGATGTTGAACAAGCATGTGTTGGATTGAATAGCTCACTAGAGTCATGCACATTTTTCCACTGTGATGCTATAAAAGTACAAAGCATCTTTGAGGCTGGTCTCATTTTATAAAATAAAAATTAGGTGTGTTGAGACCAGGACTTCATACCTCCTGGATTCTAGTACACAGTGAAGAGGCTGGTTTTTCAATAGCTTGACTACTGATCTAAACCAAGAGTCAACAATATTCTTCTAGGAATCTTTTTGTCCACTCTTTGAGATTTTGCTCTGTTTGGTTTCAGAGCATAATCCTAACATGTACATGTGATAAGATTCTGGGCTGTATAAGCTGGTAGCTAAATCTTTAGGAGCTCAGAAAAATCCAGAATCATCTAGAAGCAGAACTCGTCTACACTTTTCAATCCTATCAGTTATAATACGTCCTTTCTTTATGGGTTTTCTTTACCCAATTCTTAACATTTTGGATTCTTCATGGAAGAAAACAAACATACAGAAAAGTTCCCCAATCATATGGCATATGCAAGTTTGAAGTTGAGAATGACTACTCTGTTTCTGTTTTCTTGGTGAGATGGGGGGAGGTGTGATGGGGTAGGGGGCATGGTACTTCCTAGTTTCAATGGAATTGGTACAGAATATTCCAACAGCTATTAAAGTTGTTTTCTTTTTTTTTTTTTTTTTTTTTTTTTTGCAAAGTAACAAAATATTCTAATCCATCAGTTAGAGGGCTCTGCTGGATTTAAGGATTGTTTGCCAAAGCTGTCGTTAAAAAGTTGTTAATAAAAGCTTCCACAAAAATGTCATCTTGTAAATTATCAACATCATGGCATTAAGTTGGAGTTTGTTCCTCTGCAAAACTGAAAGACCAATTTCTCTCTGAATTTAATTCTATTCAAGTGGGATATTGTGCCTGCCTAATGAGAAAGAAATTTGACTGAGAACTGTCTGGATCAGCACCAAAGCTTTCTTTCCCAGAACCATTAACCAAGATCCAAAGTTTTATTTACAGCGCTCGTCACTTTCACCTTGAAGGCAAGAGTAGAAAGAGATACCAGAATGCTGCAACCTTATTCTGCTTTTTTCCAAAAGGCACCGATAATTATTTCTAATCTGAAAAGACTCCAGTAGGAAACAGGTTTACATTTTGCTTGGGTCCCTAAAACTCTTAAAAAGCCTTCGTTCTTTTTCATGTTTTAACTGTGTGTGTGTGATGTATTACTTGCCAGGAACTCCTAAGAGTGAATAATATTAAACTTGTTGATGATAAACAGCACCACTGAGAGCAAAACTCTTCAATACTAGACATTTCTAGAGAAGTCTGTATTTGCTGAAACTTGAACAGGATGAAAAGCTGGCTACAAAGTGTGACCAATCTTAGAGGTATTGGTGGAATTATTTTAGATACGGTTCTTGCCAGGAAGATGAATTAAGAAACTACCCAAGGACTTTTATTTTGATGACTGAATTTGAAGGCAATTAGCCAGAGACTTATTTTCCCTTCTAAAGGTAATATTTACTAAATCTATCTTTCTATATACCTCAGTGGTACTGTACATTTATTACCTTATTCATTTTCCCATATTATATATTAGCTATTATTTTCCCTTCTCTATAGTTGAGGAAAGTCACGTGTAAGGAGTATGACTCCCTTGTTCACTCTTAGACTTTTGGCAAATGACCTACAGTGAGCTCTGCCGTTGGTTGTATCTTCGTTTTTTTTTTTTTTTTTTTCTTTTTAATCATTAATTCCAAAAAGTGAAAGTGTCCTAAAACAAAGAAAAAAAACATACTCACAGACATAAAAATTGTCCATTCTTATCCGGTTCAGTGGAAAGCAGTTTGTCTAGCAGATAGAAGTAACCTATGTTCCCTACCAAGACCATGGCCAGATAAACATTCTCCCAAGAATGACACTATTCCATTTCAGCCTGAAAAAAAAATAAATAAATAAATGAACCAGTTTATTCAAATCTATCTTTCCATTCTGATTCTGACTCACCAAATTCTCTTCTCATTATCAGATAATCCCACTTGCCTTAATAACTCATACCAACTACCTGTCGATAATATCATCATAGTAATTAATACAATGAAATGCGTTCTTGTTCATACATCATGCATGAAGATTTGGGTAAGTTTCCTCTGAGCCTTGCTTTTCTTATTTTTAAAAGAAGGCTGGTATTACCCAACTTGCAGTTTCCCCAATAATTTGGAAAGAACCCAGAAGAGTTCCTAACACCTAGAAGGAAAGTAATGAAGAGAGGTGGCCATTATTACACCATCTCTGGGATTATTTTTGCAATTACCATTATGTATGTCTTATCAATGTATCTTATATTCCCTTTGGAGCCATTAACACAGTAGAAATGTAGCAGACATTTAATAATGGGAGCCCAATACATATTTATTGTCAAAAATTAATTGTCAAAAACAGAGTCTGAAGGACAAAATTCACCAGAAGCTTCTGGCAGACAGAGGCTCACTCTTTGCTCCATATAATAAATTCTTCTGTTCTGAGCTGGCATTCATGCTTCCTTGAACATGGCACATTACTTGGTTGATTATGGACTCCTCTGCCAGACGACAGCAATCACAGAATCTTCTGCACCAGAGAATGCTTTAACCGTCAGATTCCAAAGCATAAAATAAAGCCTGAATTCAGATGATTACTTAGAGATATGTGGCATTTCAATTCTCATGCTAAGTGAGGTGAGAGTAAATTAAAACTACACCCAAACACAACCTATTTGGGGAACTAGTGCCTCAGGATTAGTGTCCCAAGAGTCGCTGAAGAGCTCCTGCGCAGTGAGAGTGCGTGATGGTGTTTTCCTGGAAGTCTCCTGAACTTGGGCCAATCGTGCTTTCTCTCTTTCTGTCTTTCTTTCCATCTTTCTTTCTTCCTTCCTTTTCTTTCTTTCTTCTTTCTTTCTTTCTTTCTTTCTTTCTTTCTTTCTTTCTTTCTTTCTTTTGTAAGCATCCAGAAGTGAGTATTCTGGAAGGGAATATTATGGAAGTGAATATTTCAATATAAGCAGTCATTGAATTTGGCTCTTCCCTTTGTTTCGTGTAGTTTTCATTTAACTGTGATTGAGTGCAGAGGGAGAATTTCCAAATTTTTTGTGATGGATGGGCTAAGACATTCTCTCATGTCATTTAATAAAATGAGAAAATAATACTTTCCAGAGGTAGCTCTGTGCCTACTTTTCCCTTTGACCTTCAAACAGTTATCTTGATTGAAATCAATATTGCATTATTTGAGTTGGGCATTCTGTCGTGGGGAGATCTTAGTTTTATCTCAAAACTCTTAGAAAATCCTAGCTTTATAGAAATTTGTTCCTGGTGTTTTGGTTTTGACTGTTTATCTCATCTAGTCTTAGAAAATGAAATTTCTTTTTTCATTGTAAATGAACATAGATGTTAAGAATCCTATGCATTCAGAAAGACATCAATTGTCGGTATGGCATATTGCAGGATGTTTGATATTTTAATACGATATCTTAGCAACATCGATGAAGTGCAAAAGTCAGTGAACACCTTCATGATATTCTTAAAGTCTTTAAAAAAAAAAAAACTTTTGAAAGAATCCTGCTTAATGCCTGTTCCTCCTGCATTGGGTACCATCGGAAGTATTTCCCTCGATGAGGGAAGGAAGAAATCCTAAACGAGAACTATGGCTAGAGAGATTTATCTTCAACACAAGGGAAATTTAATTAGTATGACTAAAAGGAGAAGATGAGAGGGGAAAGGATGACAGAAATTTTACCCGCAGACTGAAGCCCATGGATTGGAGAAGGAAAGGTCCTATCTGACATATCAGGCAGGCCTGGTTTCCAGAGCTTTTCCCACCCTGAGGAATGGAGATAGGACTGGATAGGAAAGTTATGTAGTTTACTACTGATGAAGTTGCTGGGGCTGGGCTCTCAGAGGCCAAGGTGAAATGGAGCTGGTGAATTGGCATTAAAATGATTTCCATTTCTCACTCACAAATCTTAGGCCAGAGAAAGATGTGGGTAGGTGGGGCAGGAACCAAGACTTCTGGGTCAAAAAAGCTGGAACCAGGCTCTTGCTAGTCAACCAGTGCCCTGTGCAGGATGTAGAGACTGAGCCCTTTCCACCAAACCTGAAATTGTCATGAATTCTAGAAGGAGCTTCTCCATGGAATGAACGGAGAAGCATTTGGAGCATTTCCAAACCTCACAAGTAAAGGCTACCATGACTCACAAGGGTGGCAACTCTGGGGTGGGGCGGGCACCCTTGTTCTTAGGGGAACAACAGAGCCGGGTGGAAGAAATTAGTCCACTGGTGTCTTAATAATATGTAGCTCTCAAGCCAGACCCAGTCACTTTCCTCCTCCTTTGGGGGTGTCTGCCTTTATGCTGATTGATCTCCTTTATCAAAGCCTAGAAACAGTTCTACGACAGGAGATGTTTCCGTTGCTAAAAGGCCATGTTGGGAGACCCTTACCCTAACGGAAGAATATGGATTTAGCATCTGTGTTGACAGAAAAAAACAAAGGTAGTGTTAATGCACGAGGGAGTAGTGGGGACAGAGAGATGCTGAAGAGGAGAGCCCATGGGCCACTCCAGGCAGGGCCACACAACAAACCCACCTCATAAGGTTTCCGTGGGAAAAAAAAAAAAAATGTTGGCTTACCCCAGCTGACCAAGAAGGAGGGAGTGAGTATCCCAACAAACTTTCAAGATGGAGAGAAACCAGTGTCGCTTTAGTCATTTACAACAGGATTAAGGCCAGTAGTATTATTAGTTTTCTCAGAACACCTCCCTTTGCTAGGGACATTGATTCAGGAGGCCAAAAATATAAATTCCAAGGTTATTTGGTGAGCAGAAACAGGTTGGAAGAAAATAACTCTCTGGAGGGATATATGTCCACTAATCCAGGAAAACTTCAGCAGTATTTATTTGTCCAGATAATCAGTAAAAGTGTCCTGTAGTCAAATCCCCATTTCTCTGGAATTGACGGGGTACATCTGAGAAGACCATAATTTTCTTTTTCTAAAATGTATTGAATTCACTAGATAACAAATACGGTAAACTATCGAGAACTGTGACAGATACGGCGGTTCAGTCAGTTAAGGATCCGACTCTTGGTTTAGCATAAGTCATGATCTCATGATTCATGAGTCTGAGCCCCTCATCAGGCTCTTCTGACAGCTTGGAGCCTGTTTAGGATTCTATTTCTCCCTCTATCTCTCTGCCCCTCCCCTGTTCTTGCTCTCTCTCTCTCTTTCTTTCCCAAAATAAATAAATAAACTTAAAAAAAAAAAAGAATTGCGGCAGATATATTCTTAGGTGACACTCAAGGATTCATGCCCTTGGATAATTCCCTTCCCTTGAGTGTGGCAGAAACAGTGGCATGGTTTTGACCAACAGAATATGACGAACGTGATGGATGTCTCTTCTTTGATTAGACTGTGCGATTTGGCAAAACAAATAGATTTAAGTCGCTTGTGTAAGTCACACCTTAGGGCAGAAGTGGTGGGATTTTGCGGATGATTAAGATCACAGATTAGCTGATTTTTTGAGGTAAGCCAAAGGGAGATGACCTTGAGTGATTCTGACTTAATCTGATGAATGTGCTTGAAAAAAGGACTGGAGATCGTGTGAGGAAATAGAAACCATCTTTCCGTTGTTAAAGGTGCAAACTGCGGTGTCTTGACTCCCCATGGAAAGGGCCCTGTGGAAAAGAAACTGGGGCAGCCTCCCTTCAACTTAGGAAGCCAGAGTCCTCACTCATACGGTCCACGGAGATGCACCCTTCTGACCTGAACGAGACGGGCAAGGACTCTTCCCGGGTCAGGCCTCCAGATAAGAGTGCAGGCAAACAGGCATCTTCATCCTCATCCGGGGAGACGCTGACCAGAGGGTCCGGATAAGTCATGGTAACGTTGTGGTAGTCAGTGACACGTCATTGGGGAATGAATGCAAGAATGCCATAGATTTTAAAAACCGCCTTGTGCTCCTGGCTGGATTAAAAGACACCCTAGTTTCATCAGCAGAAGTGAAAATCGCCTCTGGGAAATTTCTTCTGCCTATCGCTTGCTGAGCTCCCTCAAGTGTCCATCTCTATTTGCGTCAGTTCCAGAGGTGAGTTTTTCTACACCCACGAGTCCCCAAAATCTAAGAGCACCTTCTGAATGCTCCATCCATGCCAACTTTAGGATCTGTCTCACTGGCAATGTATGGACCGCATTTTCAGAGTAAAAACAAAGTAACAGGACGGCAGCAAGTGATTCATTAATCGTGACGTTACTGCTGAGACTGCTCTACAATTTATCAAAAGCTTATCTCCATAACCCATCCTTTCTTAGGGTCGCTGTGGGTTTTTGGTTTTTTTTTTTTTTTTTTCCCTCTTGGCTTCCTGCTCATTTGCAGTCCTATCTCCTATTTTGCATTTAGATGAGGCACGGATTAATTCTGAAATCCTGGGATGAACAGAATACGATAATGGCAATCTCCAAGTAGCAGAGCGTGTCCCTGTAGGGGTGATGTATGGGTCACCACACACACTTGAACCCAGAAATCACCAGTCCACAAATAGCGGTCTTCATCGTAAATTTCTGCCGGAAACCCCGACGGCGGGAAAGACCCAGAGGCTGCACAGCCAACACGAGCACATTCATCACAACTGAATTGCCCAGAATTGCCTAGAAATTTAACTAGCCTTAGAAGCATCCTCAGGGATTTCTCGAGATATAGGTAAATCATATTTCCCATGTAAACAATCCTGAGGAACACTAAGCAATTGGAGGTCAAATTAATCTTGACTCAAGAGATAATTATAGAGTTCAGCAGCAATGGGGGGTGGGGTTTGACTGCCTTCATTAGCCAAAAAACCCTCGTTGGGCTGGCCCACAAATAGCATCCCTCTACGTGTCTCCCCTACATGAACAAGTTGAGAATTTTTTTTATTATTTAGAAGTTCAACATAGTGGGTAAATTATAAGCTGCATTATCAATAGGGGCTGAATCGGAGGACATTGCTTATGTGAGCGCTTGCTAAATTCCAGAATTAAACAGATGTTGCCATCTATTATCAGCATCGGGCTGGGTGAGCCCCGCTGGCCTGTTCTCAAGACAAAGAAGGGGTGGGGAGGAGAGGTTGAGCATGCGCAGTTACTCTCCCAAACTGACCAATCAGAGGCGTAACTCCTTTACCTGGAGGCAGAATGCTGAAGAAACGGTTGTTCCGCTCTCTCGACAGGAAGAAAATGGATCGCCCAGCAATCCCCGTTTGTTTAGATCACATTTAATAAACTTTCTCTTAAGAAACCAAGACTTAACATTATTACTAAATGGGGAGACTGTCATCAGCTTAGAGAGTTGAGTAGAAGATACCGTTGTACATCTTATGTCATAAATCAAAGCCAAGCAAGATAATAAGAGATGATATGAGAGATTTGTTACAAATAAATTATGCACGGTGTGTAGTCAAAGGAAAGGCATTGGCACTTCTTAGCTAAATATCTGAAGTTAATCATCCAGTGCAAAGAAAAGAGTGGCAGTTATGTCTTTGGAAAATACAGAAAACTGTGAGCCGATTGCCAAATCATGTCTGGGAGGAAGACCAGCCTCATGCTGAGCAAACATTGCATGATCCTGTCGAGACCTCCGTCTCTGTTGGACGGTGGAGGAGGTGCCAGTCTGCTCCCCCCAGGCCTGGCCCCAGAACCTTCCACATCACAGAACACCAGGGAGCCATACTTGTGCGGAATAACACCATCTGCCCCCAACCTTCCTGCCAGTCCTCTTCCCCAGGACTGTTCTAGAATTTCTGTATACAAGGGGCTTAGGACAGTAGTCTGCATGGAAGGACTACTGCATGGGCCAGGGATGCTCATCTGAAAACATCCTGTGCCTTCTATTGCAGGTTTATTTTTTCAGGACCGTGGTTGGGAATGAGTGAGAGATTATGGAGACACTCAGATCCCTCACGAGAAAGCACAGGAGGGGCAGGGAGAGAGAGAGAGAGAATCCCCAGCAGGCCCTGCCCTGCAGAGTCTGATGTGGGGCTCGAACCCACAAACCTTGAGATCATGACCTGAGCTGAAATCAAGAGTTCGACGCCCCACCGACTGAGATGCCCAGGTGTCCCCCTCAAGCCACTCTTAGTACCACCCCTCTTCCTCCCCCAAGAGTGCACTTTAGATTCCAAGATGGCCACTCATTCAAGAAATCCCTAAACCGTATAGCAAAGCATCTATTCCCTTCTCTTAAAATAATAACAACCGCAATTAATCAGACTTTGTATTAACCCACACCCGGGAAGGTTGGTTGTGGAACCCTATCCATATGCTTTCTTCCTGAGTCCCCTAAAAGAGCCATGTTGCTGAACCAGCCTGTGGCGGGGTCTCTCACAATCAGAAGGGACAATGGCGTGTTCTAAAAATGGCGGAGGCCTGCTGTGAATTAGAAGGCACCTAACTAGCATCCGTTGCAGGCCAGAGAAGAGCTAACATCAAAGTGGCATTTAGAGAAATTCTCAGGTTTTGGGCCCACAGACTCCAGAGGAAAACCCAATTGGGGAGCCCAAGAGCCAGTCCTAGGGATGACCCAGCACCACCCCTCTACAAGTTCACCTTTAAACTGGGAATTAGGCCACCCTCACGTCAGGGTGATGGGCTTCGAGCTCTTGTATTCACCGCGAGAGAGAAATGGTCACAAACATGAACCAGTAAATTAAATGGTGACAGTTTCCATTAGAGACAGTAAAGCACACAGAAGGCTGGGGGAAGTTTACAAATCATTAGGCGTGTTTATTCTACAAGCTTCTGCAATCGATGCTGAGTAATTAATCTGAAAGAGAATATTAGAAGTTATTAGTAATGTGAGGAAAGCTGAGAAGCTTAAAAGTGCCTCCTAAAGGAAAATAAAATACATTTGAGATAAGCAAATACATATATTCTGTGGATTTAGGACCCCTATAAACAGAACCAGCTACATAGTTTGTGGGGCTCACGCGAAAATGAAAATGTGGGCCACTGTTCAGGAAGCAGATAAAGAAGTCAAGTTAAAAGTACTAAGAAATAGACCCTTTTTATTTAGAAATATTACATTATTAGTGGAATACAATATGGGTAATTTTATACATGAGTAACGACCCAAACTCATAAATCGCAAAAACTCTCCCAGTGTAATAATTTTATATAATAAGTAATAATAATACCTCATTAATGTGATATCTTGATTGAGCATAGGATTTCTATGACTCACTTGTCTGAAAATTCACATCCTAAATCACTGAAACGTGAGCCCACGGCAACTTCATCTTCTATTGATGAGATCAAAAGCCACATCACTTGCTCTTGGCAAGAGTAAGATCACAAGTAATTTCTGATACATTTTAATTTTGAGTAGAATCTTTACCCTTTGTAATGAAGAGCACGATGTATACGCTGTGGCAACACTGGGATACATTTCTGCTAAATTTTGTTGAAGTATACATTTTCCTACATGTAAAGGTGTCGATTCTTATAATGTTTCTAAAAATATTTAATTCCTCATATAGATGAGCTGCATGCTTGAATGTAATTGTTTTGATATGTATTTCTTTAAATAGACATTATATATTGTATCAGTTTTAGGTTCACAGTAAAATTCAGCAGGATGTTCCCGTATACCCCCAGACCCCGCACGTGCACAGCTTCCCTGCCCCCAACGTCACCCACCAGAGGGGTGCATTTATCACCATCAGTGAACCTGCACTGACACATCATAATCACTCAAAGTCCATACGTAACAATAGGGCTCATTATTGTATTTTCTATGGGTCTGGACAAATGTATAATGACATGTATCCGCCATGACAGTATCATACAGAATTGTTTCGCTGTCCCACATTTTCTGTGCTCCAACTGTTTACCTGTTTCTCCCCCAAACCCCTGGAAACCACTGACCTTCTTACTGTAACTATAGTTTTTCCTTTCCCAGAATGTCATATAGCTGAAATCATACAATGAGAGGCCTTTTCACACTGGAATATGCATTCAAGGCTCCTCTTAGTAGTATGCGTTTAAGTCTCCTCCATGTTGTTCAGGGGTTGATAGCTCATTTCTTTTTAGCGTCTACATTCTACCATCTGGATGAACCGCAGCTCATTTATCGATTCTCCTGCTGAAGGACCTCTTGGTTACTTCTAAGTCTTGGCAGTTGTGAATAAAGCTGCCATAAACATCCGTGTACAAGTTCTTGTGTTGACTGATGTAGTTTTAAAGGTAAATGTTCATGACGCTGTTTTAATGTCCCCTCTTGCATTTCCTATAACCTGTGGATATAATACAAGAGCTCAAAAGTGGATCCATGATTTGTACACATTACAAAACAGCCGTTTTGGTGGTCAATTACTGTATCAGATAACATGGCAATTAATTTTAAAATGATCTTCCTCATTAATAATAGATTAATGTAAAGCTTCATATGAATGTAATGTTTTTTTTACCATAAAATGTGACGATATTCAAATTTCATTTCTCTTTGTAAGCCTGTGTGTATTCCCTTTGCACTTTTGCAGCAATTTCCAAAACAACAGATACCAACTCTGAGGATTTGTAAGCACTCCCTGATATGTTTTATCACAATGTCTCTACGAAGGCTGCTATTTTGTAATTATTTACAACCTCTGCTGCCCAAGCCCCAGCAGTTTCTGTCTCAGGCTGCAGAGTTGATCCTTTTGTGTGGATGCTGCAGGCAGCACCCCCCCCCCCCCACAAGCCCCAGCCCTGCCCCTCCCTGGGGACCCCTGCTGTCCCGCAGCCTCACCTCTGCCACCTCATAGGCACCTGCAGTATCTTGTCTGTTCTTGCTTCTTAAAAATATATATATATTTATATTATTTTATTATATTATTTATTTTGGTATTATTATATTTATATTATATATAATATATATTATTTATATATTTATTATATTGTATATATTTATATGTAAAAAATATATATATTTCTTTCTGGGAGAGTACAAGGTGGGGAGAGGCAGAGAGAGGGGGACAGAGGATCCACAGCGGGCTCTGGCAGCAGTGAGCCCGATGTGGGGCTCAAACTAACAAACCTCGAGATCATGACCTGAGGCCAGTTAGGGCACTCAACCCACTGAGCTGCCCAGGTTCTTTGCTCCGCTAACTGTCACTCTCTCCCTTCTCTTCTCTTCCAGGCACTGTGGATTTGGGGGAACCATCTCTGCATGCCTCCGTTCAAGGGCCCCCAAAGTGAACGCTGGATTCTCATCCTCTCAGAGGGGGAGTTAGGGGTCACCCCACTTTGCTGCTTTGTCTCCAGGGGAAGCTCAGTCCGTTAGCCCAATTCCCTGCCTTCCCTTCTGAAATGCTAGCGGTCTGTGTCCCGCTGCTTAAGCCACGCTATTCTCAGTCTCTCTTCCCCAGGGTGATCAGCGATTCTGCCTAATGCACACTGTCAAGTGTGTGAACCCCAGTCTCCCTTCCTCCCATCCCAGTGTATGTACCTGAGGCTCCAGGCACACAAATTGGATAACCAAAGGTATTTAAACTTTGAAAGAAGCAGGGAAGGCACCTGGGTGGCTCAGTTGGTTAAGCGTCCAACTTCGGCTCAGGTCATGATCTCATGGTTGGTGGGTTCGAGCACCGCATCGGACTCTGTGCTGACAGCGCAGAGCCTGGAGCCTGCTCTGGATTCTGTGGCTCCCTCTTTCTCTGCCCTCCCCTGCTCATGCTCTGTCTCTTTCTGTCTCAAAAACGAACAAACATTAAAAAAAAATAATACTCTTTGAAAGAGGAGAGCAAAGGAAAACAGATGCATGCATATATGCTTGTGTGTCTTTGTGTGTGCATTTGTGTGCATGTGTAAAGTAGCCAGATTGGCTCGCCAACGTAATAAAGATTGCTTTCCAGGTCCTCTTTCCTCTCACTTCTTTTTCCTTTAACAATGAGAAGGCAGGCAAAGTGAAAACACCAGATCACCAGTTTCACGATGGGGCAAAGACTGGCTACAAAGAAGAAGCGAAAACTATAGAATAAGAAAAAGTGTTGTCTCCATGGTGCGTGTTCACCATTTCTAAAACCTTCCACCCATTGTGGGTGGTCTTTCTTAAGAGACACAAGAAATCTTGACTCTTTTCATTTGCACACGATTTCACGATTTCACATGTGTAACAAGCCCGAGGTGAATTGTGGGGAATATTGTAGGGAGTTCAGCCGTTGGCAGGCACTGCTTCTTCCCTTTACCAAGTGAAAGAGGAGAAATAAATGGTGTTGATAATGATCTTAAGAGTATAGTTGAGCTTCTTGGAAGTTTAGAAGCCTGGGGAAATTCGGGGCCAATTTGCAAGGCTATTCTAATTGAATAACCATCTCCCTCTCTCCCTCTCTCATTTGGTGGTTGACGTCTTTATTGCTTCGGTGTGGGGGGGGGGGGGCAGGTGCTCAGGAGCTGGTGGTGGGGCGGGCCACTCGCTCTTCACCATTAGAGGCTCAATGCCCTCTAGAATGCACGTGATGCCACATAACCCGTGTCCTTTCGGGAACTCGGACACCACTTCCCCCCGCCGCCCCCTGGCCTGACCTAGGATTCAATGAGCGGTTACATATTAGGAAGACATAACCCCTCCTGATTAGAAAGACGGCTGAGGCATGAGTCACCAAAGGGCAATATTGTCGGCCTGCAGCAAAAACTAGTAGAGAATGTAATGGAAGGATGAGGGAAGACAGAAAGCCCGGGGCTGAGACGTCCTAGTTACCATGACATTTACAAGTTAAGGTGAAACAAAGATGCAACTATGTCTACTTTTAAAGGTGGAGACCAAGTGTTGCTGAGCCCAGCAAGTGGGGTGTTGGAGGAGAGGGGAGGTGAGAAGAAGGCTCATGTGCCTCGGGAGAATTATAGCCGGAGAATAATTGTTGGTATCCTGGTTTAACCAGCTTGTCTGCAGCTCTGTATGTTTATATTATATATATTACATTTATATTATATATATAATATATTACATATATATATTTCTATGTTTATTTATTTATCTTGAGAGAGTGCAAGCAGGGGAGGGGCAGAGAGACAGAGAGAGACAGAGAGAGAATTCGAAGCAGCCTCCATGCTGCCAGCTCAGAGCCCCAAACTCATGAATGGTGAGCTCATGACCTGAGCTGAAATCAAGAGTCAGATGTCTAACTGACTGAGCCACCCAGGCGACCCGAGCATGGCAAATATATTAATGTATTAAAGCCTGACTTCCCCGACGTGGCAGATGGCATTAAAGGGGCCACAATGCTGTCTCCCCTCCTATATGTTCTTTTGCAAGTTTCTCGTCTCCTCAAAGGGTGGGAGTTTTTTCCCTTCCCTGGGAACCTGCCCTGCCCTGTTGTTGAGGGCTCTCAACAACAGAACACGGCAGAGTGAGGTTTTGGGACTTGCACGCGTAGGCATTAAGAGTGTCTCGCAACTTTCACTCTCCTGCTCCTGGGCAAGCCAGCTACCAGGTCAGACTTCCGCTTTCCCCAGGATGGCCATACTGTGTTCAGTAGGGAGAGAGAGGCACACAGAGGAAAAACAAGTCCCCACCAGTATCAGAAGCCAAAAGCCAGAACCAACTTGCTGGCCACGTGAATAAGACCCTCTTGGGAGTAAATACTAGAGACCAGTCGAACCACCCAGGTGACACCATGAAAACCAGAGAACGGTTCTCCCCTCTAAGCCCCGCCCACACTGCAGAACCATCTGTACGTGATCGTATTTTAAGCCATTGAGTTTTAACGGGATGTTCTAATAGCAAGAGATAATCAAACCCGGCTCTCGTATACCCTACGGCTCCCTGCACACTAAGTCCCCAAATTCCACTGACCCTGACCTCCACCTGATTAGTGAGTGAGTGTTTGATAGAGTGTTCGAGCCACTGCCCAGGCTGTTGAGCAAGAAACACTCCGGTTATTCTAAATTCAGGGAGTTTTAAAACAGGATTCGTCGCTTAGGTGATGGAAAGGTCCACAGGCATATATTTACGTGTGGCAATTTAACTGCCATTAAATTGAGGCCACGGGAAGAGGTAGCGTTGGCAGTAACCCAAAGCAAGGGACACCTTGATGAGCTGGAACACTAGAGTTGAGCAGCCCAGCCGAATTCGGAACCATGGTGCTAAGGGCTTCCAGTAGGATCTAGAGCAGTAAGGCGGATGCGGCCAGGACTGGAAGCATGACCTGGGGCAAAAACGGGGTTGGGGGAGGACAGAAATACTCTGGGGTCTCCATTTCTTCTCTTCTTCAGTCTCCCGGCAGTGCCTTCCATCGGTCAAACTGAAAGGGAAGCCAGACGACAAGGCAACCCGGGCAACAGAACCTGTTGTTGGCGCCCTGTGACACGTAGGGCAAGAGAAAAATAGATCCGAAACCAACAAGCTATGCAACCAGCAAGGGCCCTGGGGCAGTCGTCTGTGTTCCTGGGGGAGCATAACCTATGGCCGGCGAGACCGCTTCCCGGGCACTGTACTGTTCATCAAAGTGACACATTCTTGTCTCAAAAGTTTCAAGTATTTTGAGAAAAGGGACTTTGTTTTTTATGGGTGGATCTGTGTCTCTCTACCCCCCACCCCATTCAGGTATTGAAGTCTTAATCGCTGGGACCTGAGAACGCAACTGCTCTTGGAGATCGTGTCTTTATTTTTTTTTTCAACGTTTTATTTATTTTTGGGACAGAGAGAGACAGAGCGTGAACGGGAGAGGGGCAGAGAGAGAGGGAGACACAGAATCGGAAACAGGCTCCAGGCTCTGAGCCATCAGCCCAGAGCCCGACGCGGGGCTCGAACTCACGGACCGCGAGATCGTGACCTGGCTGAAGTCGGACGCCCAACCGACTGCGCCACCCAGGCGCCCCTGGAGATCGTGTCTTTAAAGAGATGATTACGTTCAAGTGAGGTCATGAGGACTGGCCCTAATCCACTGTGATTGGTGATTTCATAAGAAGAGAGGATTTGGACACAGACACGCACAGAGGAAAGACGATGCGCACACACAAGGAGGAGACAGCCAAGGAGAGAGGCCTCAGAAGAAACCAACCCACAAACACCTCGATCGCGGCCTTCCAGCCTCCAGAACGTTGGGAAAATAAATTTCTGTGGTTGAAACCATTCGGTCGCCAATACTCTGTTATAACAACGTTGGGAAAAGCGTAGACTTTTTTGATTGCTTTAAATTGATTTCTTTTTCCTTACAGCCTCACTGCTCTCGGCAGGACTGAGACCGCTTCACAGCAGTTGTTAGGTCGACGGACACACAGCTGAGTGGCAAATGGTGCTATTGTCCACAGCATTGCATTTCCTAGAAATAAGCCAAAACCCAGCTACTCGGGGCCCACGCAAATGCGCCTCCTGAGGCCGTGCTCAGAAAATCAGAAATGCGGATTAATTCCGCTAACCCTGTCAGGTTAGAGCGTCTGTGTGGGGCCAGGGTTAACATGACCCTGAGAGGGAGACCCCTGTTACTAGACCCTACAGTGAATGAGGAACATGCTGGGAGCAGACCTTGTAAACATCTTTGCTCCCCTTGCGGCCATGATCAAATGTATCTCCTCGTGGTAGATTATTGATGTGTGTGTGTTCTAATCCCATATGCACATTGCACACAAAGACAGGTCAGTCAATGAAAAGAGCCTTCTTTTTTTATATATATAATTTTTTGAGTGTTTATTGTTGACAGAGAGAGAGGATGAGAATGAGTGGGGGAGGGGAGGAGAAAGAGAGGGAGACATAGAATGTGAAGCAGGCTCCAGGGTCTGAGCTGTCAGCACAGAGCCTGATGCAGGGCTGGAACCGTGACATCATGACCTGAGCTGAAGTCAGATGCTTAACCGACAGAGCCACTCAGGTGCCTTCTAGACAATTCAGTTTACTAGCCTGAAGTGTCTTGGGATATCAGAATCGTTAAGAGCACACGTTTCATTGTTGGCTTGTGGCAGTGTGGAGAAATAAGGAAAGTTATGAATCTAAAATACAGAATTATAAAATGACAAACAATGAGCTCGGTGACCTTATTAAGATGGAGTGAGCTGATTTAAAGTGACTTCTGCATCAGCCTATTTTCTGTTTGGGTGGGAAAATGACATTGTGTAAAGAATTGTAATTTTCTCAGGAGTTTATTAAGAATTTTTTCAAAACGCAGAAAACTGAAAGACATTTACGATGAATACCCAAGTAGCCACCACCTAGATTTTACCATTAACATTTTATTCTACTTGCTTTCTCACATGTCCACAAACCCGTCTCTGTATATTCATCACTTAATCTGTTTTCTGAAGCACCTCAAAGTAAGTTGCAGACATCAGCACACAATCTTTTAAATGCTTACGTATGTAGCCATTAATCCGATTGAAACGTTTACAGGATCTATGCAAATTATATACACCATGAAAGGCACAGATAAGAAGTGTACAATTGATGAGTTTTCCCAACTGTATACACTTGTAATCCCAACCCCTATCAAAATATGAAGTATTAATCTTACCAGGGTAAGTTCCCCAACCCTTCCTCCACCCCAGAGAATATTCAGTCCTCCTTCACTCAGTTTGGCAACCGTTGTTCGAATTTGTTTACCAAGATTGGTCTGGCTTGTGTATAATTTCATGTAAATGGAATGAAACTATATATTCTATTGTGTGTTAGGCTTTGTGCCCAGAGTGTTTTTGTGACTCATCCTTGTTTTGCATGTCTCACACATTTGTTCCTGTTTATTGTAGAGTGGTGTTTCACTGTACGAATGAATATGCCCACGTTTGTTTGACCATTCATCTACTGAAGGACGCCAGGGATGTTTTCCAGTTTTCAGCTATTATAAATTAAGCTGCTCTGGGCATTCTCGGACAAGTCTTTTTGTGAACCTGTTTTTTATTTATCTTGAATAAATAAATAGGAGTAGAACTCTGGGTCATAGAAAAGGTATGTGTTTGGCTTTTAAAGAAACTGTCAGAATGTGTTCTATGTCAGAACACTTCAGAGTGATGGCACCACATTGCATTTTTCCCGGCATTGCATGAGAATCCCAGCCGTCCCAAATCCTCACCAACATTTGGTGTCGGAAGTCTTTTAAAGGTTAGCTTTCTTGGTGGCCATTTTGGGGTGTGAGATTATATCAAATTATGGATTTAGTTTAGGCTTCCCTGATGACAAATGGAGTTGATAATTTTTTAATGTGTTTATTGACCATCCATATGGATTATTTTGTGAAATGTCTATTCAAATCTCTGGTCCATTTTTTGTTGTTGTTGTTTATGTGTAATAGGAGAACTCTATTTTGTCTTGTGGCTGGTCGTGGTGGTGAGAAGGCATTCAATATTTGATTACTAAATGTAATGGTAGTTGTAGGGTTTTTTATATATGCCCTTTATCAGGTTGAGAAAGTTCTCTTCTGTTCCAATTTTGCTGAGAGGTTTTATCATAAATGGGTGTTGGATTTTGTCAAATTATTTTTAAGCATACAAGATATTTTATTCTCATAAAATGCATTAATTGATTTTTAAGTCAGCTTTAGTTTGGGGAACAGCTTTCTGTTTACCGGAAGTTTGAGAAGCTATTACAGAGAGCTCCCATATATCCTGCAGCCAGTTCCAGTTCCCCTATTATTAATACCTTAAATAAGTACCGTTTGTTGTGATTAATTAATCAATATTGATATTTTATTTTTAGTTAAAGCCTATCTTTTATTTAGATTTTTTTAGTTTTTAACCTAATGCCCTTCTACTTTGTTCTTGAATCCCACCCCGGACAGTACACTTAGTTGCTGCTTCTCCTAAGGCTTTGCTTGGCTATAAAAGTTTCTCAGATTTTCCTTGATTTTGATGACTTTGACCACTTCGAAGAGTATTGGTGAAGTATTTTATAGAATGTCCCTGTGATTGAATGTTTCTGGTGTTCTTCTAACGATTAAACTGGGGTTATGGATTTGGGGGAGGAAAACCATAGAGGCTGAGTGTCATTTTTATGCCATCATATCAACATGGGCGCATATTACCAATATGACTTATCACTGTTGATTTTGACCTTGATCACTGTTGGAGATCATGTTTTTAGGTTTCTCCTCGGTAAAGTAACTCTACTCTTCACTTCCCATAATGTACTCTTTGGCAGGAAGTCACTGAACACAGCCCATATGTAAGGAATGGAGTTTATGTTCTCTCTTCTTGAGGGTGGAGAATCTATATAAATTATTTGGCATTCTTCTGCACATAAAATCGGTCTCTTGTCTCTAACTTATTTATTCAATTATTCATATTAGTATGGACTCATGAATATTTATTTTGTACTTGGGGTTACAATTTGAAGTTTCTTTCTCTTTCTTTCTTTCTTTCTTTCTTTCTTTCTTTGCTTCTTTCTTTCTTTCTTCCTTTCTGCCAAATGTATCCAGTGTTGACCATCCAGAGCTTTTTCCTTGTCACCTACACCCTAAAACATGCATGTGATATAAGCTGCCAGTTTTTTGTGGATGCTCTTTATCAGGGTGAGCAAATTCTCTTTCGCTTCTAGATTGTTGCTGAGATTTTTTTTTTTTATCATGAATAGATATTGTAGTTTGCCAAATACTTTTTCTCCATCAACTCATATGGTCATGTGGTATTTCTCTTTTAGACTATTAATATGGTAAATTATATTGAGTATTTTTGTAAATATTGGCCTAACCTTTGTCTCAGGAATAAACCCCTACTTGGTGCCAACAAGTTTTAGATTAGATAGATAGATAGATAGACAATAGATTTAGATTTTGTTTGCTAATATTTTGTTGAAGATTTTTATGTGTATGTTCTTGAGGTATATTGTCTATAATTTTACTTCTTTTTAATAAAGTAATGTCTTTTCCTGGTTTTGGTATCAGGAAAATACTTTACTCAAAAAATAATTTTGGAAATGTGCGTGTGTGTGTGTGTGTGTGTGTGTGTGTGTGTGTGTGTTTCTATTTTCAGGAAAAGATTACATAGAAGTGTTATTCCTTCCCTAAAGTTTGGTAGGCTCTACCAGTGAAATCATCTAACCTGATAATTTCTTCTTTTTTTAAAAAAGGTTTTTAACCACTAATTAAATTTTTGTTATATTAACAGAGGACTATTCAGATAATCTGTTCTCTTTTGGGTGAGCTTGGGTAGTTTGTGCTGCTCGTGGGATTGGTCCATCTTGTTTCAGTTATCTAATTCGTGCACATAGAGCTGTTTATAGTATTATCTTGGTATCTTTTTAAAGTCTGTGAGATTAGGAGTGATAGTCCCTCTTCATTCCAAGTGTTTGTAACTTAGGTGCTCTCTCTCTTTCCTTGTCAGTTCTGCTAGCCATGTTATCAGTTTTACTGATCCTTTGAAAGGTCTGGTTTTGGTTCACTGATTTCTCTCCATTTCTCTGTTTTCACTTTCATTGATTTCTGTTCTTATTTTTTACTCACTTCCGTCTTACTTTTGGCTTATTTTGTTCACAATCTTTTTTTCTAGTAAGATAGGTCACCAACTTCAGACACCTCTCCATGTCCACGGGCATTAGTTTTCCCATTTAGCACAACTAAATTTGTTTTACACATATTGGGATATTTTGTATTTTCATCTTCATTCAGTTCAATATGCTTTTCAAATTTTCTTGGAGACCTCCTCTTTGGCACAGAGATAATTAGATGCATGTTGTTTACTTTTCGAGCATCTGCTGGTTTTCCTCTCATCTTTCTGGTACACATTATGGTTAGAGAATCTCATTATGGTTAGAGAACATATTTTTATGTTTTCTAATATTAAAACCCATTTAGATTTGTTTTATGACCCAAAATAAAGCATATCTTGGTGACTATCCCTTGGGCACATGGAAGAGATATGTGTTCTGCTTATGTTAATTGGAGGGTTCTATAAATATCAGTTTTATCCCATTTGTTGGTGCTGGTGTTAGTTCTTCTGTATACTTTCTGATATTCAGTATGATAGTTACATACATCAGTTACAGAGAGGAGAGTTATTCATGTGCACAAACATAATTGTGAGTTCATCTATTTCTTCTTTCATTTCTGTTAGTTTTTCCTTTGTGTGTTTTATATCTCTGTTGTTTGGTGCATACCCTTTAGTATGGTTAGATCTTCTCAATGAAGAGCACTTTCATTGTCATGGAATGTCCTTTCCTTCTTGGAATATTTTTTCTCTAAAGTCTAATGAGTCTGAACTTCAGCTTTTGTTTGATCTGTTTTTGTATAACATTTAAAAAAATCTTTTTCTCTTTTTCTTACATGGATCTTTCTATTTGAAGTGAGCTTCTTATAGAAATCATACAATTGGGTCATTTGTTCAATTCATTCTGACAATTTCTGTGTGTATAGATAATTTACTTTAAAAAGTTTATTTGGTTTTGAGAGAAAGAGAGAGAAAGAGCAGAGGGCATAGAGAGGGGCAGACAGAGAATCCCAAACAGAGCCCGCACTGCAAGCGCAGAGCCTGATGTGGGGCTCAAACTCAGGAACCATGAGATTGTGACCTGAGCTGAAATCAAGAGTCAGACACTTAAGTGACTGAGCCATCCAGGTGCCCCTAGATAATTTACTTTTAATGTAATTATCAGTATGCTAGCATTTATGTCTTTCATTTTATTATTTGTTTGGATCATTGATTTTTAATGAGTTTTTACTAGTGAATCTAGAACCTATACTAATAGAATTAATGAATGATATCTTATTTCATTGTTCTTAAAATACATGTTTTAATAATGGGACAAGTGATTACAGTAATGAGTACAATTTGAATGAAATATTAAGAGAACCTGGTAGACTGCTAATGAGTACAAGGCTTCTTTCAGGTTATTGAAATATTCTAAAGTTAGATGTTAGTGATGGTTACACAACACTGTGAATGCATTGAAACATTTCATTGTATATTTTAAACGAGTGAATTGTATAGCACATGTAAATTATATCTCAATTATGCTGTTAAAACACAAAGGTAAAAACAAACAGAAAAGCTGGTAAATCAATTTGGTGGTCCTGTTTTACAGGTTTTAATGTTGACAAATGACCACACCAAACAAGAAAAAAGTCTCACCCTGTATTTGAAGATAGATATGAAAGAAATTTAATAAAATGGCAAGTTCCCTTTCAACCTCTACAAATTAATTTCACAGTAATGTCTCAGGGGCAGCATTCAGCATCAATAAGGTCTGTTTAGTGGTTGTTTAGTTTGGGGGTATTGTAAAAACATCTCTGCTTGAATTTCTCTTCTATGTAGATACAAATTAAAGAGTGAAGAGAATTTGATAATACAGAGAGAGAAGGATGCAAGAAATATACAAACTACTCCACAGCTGAGTCATAATGGACTCTCCTCTGAAATGTTCCACAGGCCACTTAGACTAAGTCCAAAACAGGCTCCACAGCCATGATCCCTGAGTCCCTCCCTCTTTCACTCCAACAATAGACTGTGTTTCTGAATTATCTCTTGACCATAATCTAAGTCCATGATAATTCCACTTACCCCTAACTACTGACTGCCCTCTAGTTTGTAAAACCTTATGTCCTTCATGCTGAGATCCCCTCGCACTGGCCACCCCTGCACTTCACGCCGAGCCAAGCAGTCTCGATCACATCATGCATTTTTCACAGATGGCATTTTCTTCTTGGCATTTGTGCCCCTATCTTCCCTACAATTTTTTTTTTCATATTTATCAGTCCAGAAAAAAAGTCTTAGCTTCTCTCTGAAGCCCTAGTTGGCCAGCTTGGTTCACCCAGCGTTTTGCAATTTACATGTTTAATATTATATTGCAATGAGCCCAGCTTGCCTTTTTCTTTTTTCTTTTTTCTTTTCTTTTCTTTTCTTTTCTTTTCTTTTCTTTTCTTTTCTTTTCTTTTCTTTTCTTTTTTCTTTCCTTTCCTTTTCTCTTCTCTTCTCTTCTCTCTTCTTCTCTTTTCTTTTCCTTCTCTCCTTCTCCTTCTTCCCTTTCTCTACTGTCTTCTTCTTCTTCTTCTTCTTCTTCTTCTTCTTCTTCTTCTTCCTCTATTTTCCATTTTCTATCTCTTCCATAAAATGGTGATTCTTGAGGACATACTTCATGTCTTGTCCATAGCTGAATCCCTACTTTTTAGTCCAGTTTCTAGGAGCTGTTGGCCCAAGTAAATGTGTGTCACATTTAATTTAATTCCTTTTAGTATCCATGTGTCCTTCTCAGCCATAGAATCCTTCAGGGAGGGACTTTTCCTAAACATTGTGAATCTCCAAGACTGGTACACAGTATCTGCTAGACAACAGTTTCCTAAAAAAGTGTTTATGTGTATTACATGAATTGATTAATAAAAGTCAGAAAAAAAAAAGTCTAGGTAGAAGGGGCACTAGAATGGAATGGGGACACCTGGATTTGAGTACTGTGTCTGTGACATAAGTTTTTAACAAGCTACTTTTCCTCTTAGGTGGTCCACCGCATGTTAGGTTCCCAAATTCCAGAGTCCAAATGCCTGGGTTTAAATGCTGGCTCTGCCATTTAACAGACACGTGACCTTAGAAAGTAGCTTAATAGAGGAGACATTACTACAGTTTGATGACTTCCAGTTCTTTCTATGTGGAGCACACTCAAGGCCAAAATCCTTAGCCTCATGCAATTAGATGGGGACTTGAGACAAGTTCTGGTCAATGGACCCTATAGAACTTTGTCTGTTTTGGTCCAAAATATGTAAGAATTGGTGCATGACATTCAGCTCTCTCTTTTTTTCCACAGTGATAAGAAAGACACAAAGGGAAAAAAAAAATGTAGAAAAATTTACACAAATAATAAATGTTCAGGTTTCTGAATTATCACAAAATAAACACAACCCTAAAACTGCCAGGCAGATCAAGAAATATGATATTGCCAGCATCAGAACAAACTCTTTATGCAAATTTCCATTCTTAACCCCTTTCGACTCTCTGAGTTAATGATTATCCCAGCTTCTAACACCATGGATTTGCTTTGCCAACTTGCTTCAACAGTCCATGTGTGCTCTTTCATATCTGGCTTTTTTTCACTCGGCATCACATCTGTGAGATGCACCCATGTTGTCTTCCATGGAATTAATTCTATCATTTCCATTGATGTGGGGTATGCTGTTGTATATAACATCAAAATTTTTATAGCCATTCAACCATTGGTGGGTATTTAGATATTTCTAATTTGAGAGATGCAGCCATCCTCCAAAGCTACTACTGTCTTCAGGCTGTTGATGTATTCAGGCCAGAGGCCACTCAGGTCTTCTTCAGGCTGTCCTCTCCATCAACACGACCATGCACGAGCAACCAGAGTGCCAGCAAGACAAAGTTCATAATCCTTATAACCTAATTTTGGAAGTGAGATCCAATAGCTTCGGCGGTGTTATATATACTCAGTCCAGCCCCGGCTCAAGGGCACTGGGCTACATGGTGTATGGCTACCAGGAGGTGGGGATCATTGGGAACCATGCCAAAGGGTACTTACTGCATTATCTATAGACTGTTAGTCAAAGAATGTAAGAAGCCATAAAGTACGAGATATGCTGTTATTTTATGTAGCACCAAGAAAGCAAAATTGCCAATAACCATATTAAGATACAATTGGTTGTAGGATCACCTTAATTTTGCAATGTTAAATGTGAGAAAATACTCATTTTAGATTCAGCAAACTATGACACTGGGGGTTTACAGTGATAATCTCGACACCTCACTGTGAAACGACGTTTAATTTCCTTACCCCCTCTATGTGACGCTTGAATCATGTAAGCCAGGGGCCAATATGAAATCCCCGTGATGGGGTGATAAGTTCAAAGGATTACTCATGAAGACACCATCTCATGCAATTGAACATTAGTATTGATATTAATTTTTTTTTTGAAATCACTATGCAAGGAAACCAAGCTAGATTAACATGTTCTTGATTGATCACAAAATTGGCCAAACAAAGCATCCAGAGGTCTTGAGCATCTTGTGACACCAAACTTGATCCCATTGACTAGGATATTAATCCTTCAGCCAAAGGACCAGGAAAATGTGTGTGTGTGTGTGTGTGTGTGTGTGTGTGTGTGTGCATGTATGTGTCATCCTTGAAAAATAAGGCATAAAAGTTTTGTAATAATTTGAGAATGGGAAATAAAAATGGTATTCAGAGACTATTATAGAAGAAAGTAAGAATGAAAAAATATTCTAGACTAGGCACTCATGAGGGACTTTTACCATTGTTCTGTAGTTTTTCCAGTAAGGAATGAGGATATGACTTCTGTCTTTATTTCATGCTTCTGAGAGTGGTGATCCAAATGTGAGACACGTGTACAACAAAGTGAGGGACTATTTAAAGAAATTGCCCCACATCCACATAATGGAACACTCTACAGCCATTTAAATTGCTGTTGCAAAATAATGTTTGACAGGGTAGAAAAAGTTTTCATCCTGTTATATTGAGCGGAAACTGTGGCACGCTGGTCTGTACAAATATTCATATTTAAAACATAAGATGCTTATATTTACCTAAAGAGTAACGAAAATATCTATGAAACATTAATACTGATTTTCCTAGGTGGGAGATTATTATGAATTTTTCTTTTCTCCTTTGAAGATAGAAAATTTTTCATATATATTTATGCTTATAACTTTCAAAATAAATTAGCTTGCTAACAAGACTCGTTAACAATATCCCATGCAGGATGGAGACATGGTCAATAGATGAACATGTAAAAAGTAAATCAATGTGATGACTCATTTGCCATTTTAATTTTATTTATTTATTTATTTAAAAAAAATTTTTTTTTTCAACATTTATTTATTTTTGGGACAGAGAGAGACAGAGCATGAACGGGGGAGGGGCAGAGAGAAAGGGAGACACAGAATCGGAAACAGGCTCCAGGCTCTGAGCCATCAGCCCAGAGCCTGACGCGGGGCTCAAACTCCCGGACCGCGAGATCGTGACCTGGCTGAAGTCGGACGCTTAACCGACTGCGCCACCCAGGCGCCCCTGCCATTTTAATTTTAAAACAGGAAAGCATTCTCTCTTTGAAATAATTAAGTGACATAGAAATTTTTATGAACACATTTTATTTAAGCGTATCACTGGAATCCAGATATTTCCGGTTAATTGCAAAATGCCATCATGCACAAATCATGTGTTTCCTGTGCAGTTCAGATTTGGTTCTGTTTTCATATTTTGAGGTATGCGTTTTGTCATATCCAGAAATTTAATTTCATTGAGAGCTCATGGGCAAATGGATAGGCAATTCATACATGAGGAAACTTGCATGTCTGATGGATAGAAAGATCTCCAACTTTGAAGGGTATTGAATACACACAAATTCAGTTGAGAAACAATGTCTCACCCATCATTTTGGCAACATTTCAGAGGTTCGACAATATCTGGCATTGATGAGGTGTCAGGAAATGCAAGTAGGGCTATAAATTGGAGCTGCCATGGAGCCAAACAGTCATGGCGTCTCGTTTAAATGTGTGTTTTCTGTACCCCAGCGGTGGTCTACACTCCAGAAACCGCACATGAGCCCAAGAGCAGACTCACAAAAATATTCACCGCAGCACTGCTTCCAAAAACTCACAAGAGAAACAGTCTGAATGTCTGTTAATGTATTATTAAATAAGACATATTTATGCAGTGCAATATTATACCATAGTTAAGATACACTGGCCAGTTCTAAAGGTATCCCCAAATTAGATCTAAAGACATTATCAGGAGTGAAACAGAATTTTAGATTTTCAGTTAAAGATGGCTGAAGGAACAGAGAAAACAGGCGAGAACTATCAGTAAGACGACTAAGAAAAAACTGTGCAGACTTGAAAGATGAGAGTTTCTCAATTTCAACGCACTATGGCTTGCAAAGCACAATAGCCGAAAATAGAACCATACCAGGGATGACATTGTGAATTTTCAGAACTGGGATAGAACGAAGAGAAGCTCAACAAGCTTCAACAAAGAGGAAAACAGCATTGTTTTGCTTTGGTTTTGTAAAGAATTAAGCGAAAACCCCTTAAAAGGTACAGAAAAGAATGCTTTCCAGGTTCTGAGGAAACAGTCTTAGCATCTTCGATTTCTGCAGCAAGGGAAACTGTGTGTCAAGTGCAAGAGAGGAATCGAGACACTTCAGACAGGCAGGTTCTCAAAGGTTTCATGCCCCTTGCACCTTGTCCCAGGAAGCTACTAGAAAACATGCTCTACAAAATCCAAGAAAATAGGAAGAATGGACAAGGAAGTTCAGGGAATAGGGTGTCCATCATTAGGGGGAGGGGAAGGGGGTCCCAGGACGGGGGCCTGGGCAGCACACCTAGAGAGGAAGCAGTCCAGATGATCGGGAGCCGGTCAGAGGGCTCGGAGCATGAAGTTGATAGTGGCTTGGAACATAGCAACACAGATTTATACAAGGGAAGAAGAGTCTGGGGTAGAAAAGTGATAAACACATAAGGGAGAGATGAAAATGAAATCATATGCAAGAAGAAAAAAATAATTGAAATGTACTATACAAAAACCAATGAAGAGCAGGCATCTAATGTGACGGAAGTACTAATAAATATCGACCTAAGCAAAATTATGACACGAACGTATTTGAAAGATTAAAGCAAGGAGAATATGTATATGTAGGAAAGGCAAGGTCAGCGTGAGGATGTGTGCAGGAGAGCCCATCGCTTCTGTCACAGGGTGCGTCGGCAGATTGGGTTGAAAACCAAAGGATAAATAGAGCAAGGATATAAGCATAATTCTTAGTGACCTGGAAATAAACACCAAAACAAAACAAAACAAAAAAAACTAACAAATAACAGCTAAAATTGTTGAATATACATGATTTGGGGGAGAAGGGTTTAGGGGGTACATTGTGGTGGGGAGTTCCCAATGTTTACAAAGTTACCAATCAACTTTGTAAGAATTATTGGACTCTTGGGGCATCTGGGTGGCTCAGTCAGTTAAGTATCCGACTTCAGCTCAGGTCGTGATCTCACAATCAGTGAGTTCGAGCCCCGTGTCCGTCTCTGTGCTGACAGGTCAGAGCCTGGAGCCTGCTTCGGATTCCGTGTCTCCCTCTCACTGCCCCTCCCCCCCCCCTGTCTCTGTCTCTCAAAAAATGAATAAACGTTAACAATTTTTTTTTAAAAAAGAGTTGGACTCTTAACCGACCAAGCTATCTGGGTGCCCCAAACACCCCCTTTTTTAAAAAAACCAGGGATTTCTTCACCCAAACTTTAATATGAAAATGTATGAAAAATGTCCGCAAACTACTTACGCATTCCTGTGAACAAGCCTCTATTACCTTTATAAATCGAGTATACTATATGTAGCCAAAATGTCAAAGTAATATCAGTGTTAAATATCCCCTTCTATACTTAGTTGATAACCACAGGCACCCAGAAGGTCCGTCCTTTCTTGGGACCTTTTCCAGAACGTCCCTCAGGGCCCTTGCACCTGCATTGCAGGGATAAGAATATAGGCTTTTACGGATTGAAGTTCTTGGAATTTTTCACATTACTATTCCTATCAGAATAGTTATGTTTGCCAGCCCAGCCCCAATCAATAACATTCCTCATATTTATAGGTTCTAGACTACTTGCTGGGGATGTCGATATGGGTGGCTATGACTGAGTCATTGCTTTCCAAGATGATGGTGGTAAAATCTACTTTTTAACAAAATTGTGTTTGTATTTATTTAGAGAGAGAAAGAGCAGGGGAGGGGCAGAGAGAGAGAGGGAGAGGGAGGGACAGATTCCCAAGCAGGCTCTGCACCTGCCACACAAAGCCCAGCCGCGGGGCTCGATCCACACACTGTGAGATCGTGACCTGAGACAAAATCAAGAGTGAGGTGCTTAACTGAATGAGCCACCCAGGCACCCCTAAAATCTACTTTTTAGGAAAGAAAAAGTAGAACTAGACTAGATGCCTTTTAATATCCATCATCCTAAACTTCTGACTCAGTTGTTTGCTGAAAGCTTTCAAGCTCCACCCTCTTGCTTTCCCTCTTGCGCCAAATCGTCGGTAAACGGACGAGAAACCCATGACACCCACGCTGGGCTGGCCAGGAAGTTCAAACACACGAGACTCAGCTGCCCTGTCCCACCCCATAACCACTGTTCACCCCAAGGCCACTACCTTTCCTGCTTCCTCACCCTACTCCAGACCTGCCTGAGAGCCTGTGCTGCCCTCCCGGGAAAGCATCAGTAACTGTGAGTCCTAAGTCCTGGCATAACCTTCTAGTGCATATGGATAGCATCATTGGTCTTGGCATCTGAACCCCATTTTGTTAGGAAGAGGGACTTGATAGCCTTGACACAGGTGAACACAAAGTAATCTCCTTCACTGGATGAGACCACTGAAGACAGTTTCAGGAGAAAGCATTTCTTTGGAAGAACACCAAAGAACACTCGTGTGTGTCTGGATTGACAGAGCTACAGTAAATAAAAACGGAGACGGTTTTCCCCCAGATTCCTACTCATCTGCTCTCCAGCAGGGCAGGAATGATGCGCTTCACCTCCACCGAGCCAGGACATGGGCCATTCACAGGTGAGGCGTGTCTCCCACCCAGTCACGTGAGGAGCCTCTAGGCCAGCACGTCCACCACCGGACACGTTGTTTCTGGGGGGAGACAGGGTTCTCAGCGATTCGCAGTCAATCTGCAGTCCGTTTGCACCTGAATTTTGGGAATAGAGGGACATCCAAGCACTAGGGGCTTTTTAAATGAGGGATCTCTATTCAACTAAGGACATCTGGGTTCCCTCATTTGCTGGCCACAAAAGGCAATCAGACAGCAGATGTCCCGAGAAACTGCCACTCTGGATTGAATCAAACTGATGCCTTGGAGAGGTGCGATCTGTATCCCATCACTAGCCTCCTGGGCCGAGTAGAATTTCTCAGCACTACTGTTGTTCTTTTTCTTAAAGCACAAATTCAACTTGGAAGAGGCATATTGCAGTTTTGCTGAAATCTAAGCAAGGGGCGTTCACTCTGGGGACACTTCGTCACCTTGGTGTTTTTATAAGCTTTTTGAATTTCCAGTTCAGGTTAAAGACAACTAGGACAGTATTTATAAGCAGCCACTTAACCTCAGCCTCTGCAGTTCATAAACATAGAGCCAGGCAAATCTCTGTATATACCTACATAAGAAAGTGCATTTCCTAAACCCAAAGAATTTCATCCCTGCATGTACCCACGCACACACACCCACACCATAACCAAGAATAGAAGTTAAAGTTCTGAAAAAATTCTGAAAAGTAGAACCACCTAGAGTAATTCCATTGTTTATCCAGGGAATATTACTGGCAAGTATAAATTCCAGGAAAGGGTTACCTACTTCTGTTCTGGGTGGGGGTTATGTCCATGGATAGGAGTCAGGTTTTCTGAATTGTGATGATGGCTTTATCTCCTTGACTTCACCCACTGGTGGTCAAGATTGACCAAAGATTGGTGTAATTATAGTGCCTCCTCACTTAGATGTCTAGAATGGTTATGTTTATATTTTGCCTTCAATTTAAATTACACTCTTCTATTTTGCCGGTATAAAACTTCCCTACCAATATCAATAAATTAAGCTTTCTGCTGGTCATAAAACAATAAGAAAGTATATAAAATAAAACTAGAATGAAACGCAGCACTTAAATAGTTTTCAACAATTAACAAAAAAAAAAATGTATTAAAAAGACAACGGGGCTCAACAAATGAAAAAAAAAATTTAAAAACCACCCACGCCGGGATCAGTATGATTGGAATTATATGATTTAACAAGCCAGGAAAGTTTAATTAAGTAAAAGATAAAAGTGATGGGATGCTGCATTCCTTTTAAATTCTATTTTTATTGCAGCTTATTAAAGAAACATATGGACAATCCAAATGTAGAATATGAATTTTTAAAATTTCATAATAAGGTTGCAAATCAAGATGATGTATTTAATAAAATTCCCCATTAAAATTTCAGTTTTCCAAAGAACTCCTTTCTTTTGTAATATAGTTATTGTCAGTTCAATTAATTAAACTTCAGCAGAAAATCAAAATAACATTTTCGGGAATTGCGTTGAAATGCCATGACGTCCCCGTAATATGTTGCATAGGGACGCAGACTTTCCATCCTGGTGTCCAACATGGGCACACTCCTGGCTGGCTGGACCATCAGTCCGACCTGCTGGGGTATTTCTGATGTTCAGTATATGAGTGAATTTCTCCAGTGCCCTCAAGCTTTTAATAGAGGCCTTCAATGGAGTCTCTGAGATTAATTTGTCAATAATCTTCCTCCGCAAAAAGGTTTTGTTATTTCCTCAATTTTAGTGGATTTTAAAACTTAAGAAACAAATCAGATTGAAAGCCCCTGAGGTGGCAAATTCAAAACGGCACAGGACAGAGAAAAATATTCCAAAATAAATTATTTTACAATGCTCATAGCACACACATTAAATGAGACCAGCCCTATGGAAAAGCTACTTTGTTCCAATAAAAATATTCTGAAGTCACTTGGGATGCCAAAGAGATCATCATTTTGGACTCATTTTAAATCTATTAAAAATTGCATATATTTAAATATATATAATGTGTTTATAAATGTGTAATAAAATTTTAAAATCAGAATTATGTATATTTAAGAGGTACAGCATGATAGTTTGGTACACATATACACAGTGAAACACACTACAGTTAAACTCATTAATATATCTACCTCCTCACATAGTTACTCTGTGTGTGTGTGTGTGTGTGTGTGTGTGTGTGTGTGTGTGTGTAGAAGGACTAGGGACCCAGGGGTGGCCTTGGGGTCTCTGAGCTGTGCAGATTAGCAAGCCCAGTCTGCTGTTCCCTCACGAGAGAAGCACAGGACATGATCCCGTGGTTCGGATGTCTCTAAGGCAGCAGCAGTCAGGCACTCCGTGTGGTTTTGGAAAAAGGGTTTGGATGCGGAATGTCCTGGCCTTCCCTCAGAAGCCCTGGCCCTCTTTGATGTCCGGGGTGACCTTGCAGCTTGGTGGATTGATCACACAGCTTGAAGCAATTACTCTTACTTATCCTCTGAGACCAGATGGTGAGGCCGGCCATGGTTTGTATCTCTCTATATTCGTTTATACTGACATCCACACCCCCTCGCTCTGTGTTTTATCAAAACGGATCTCCCCCCTGCTTCAGTTTCTCAGGTGGACGCCTCGGACAGAGTCTGGCCGCCCGGCCTCCAGGAGGACTGGGGGAACTTTCAGAAGTCTGGACTTTGGGTGTAGGGCTCCCCCGAGACGTTGCCTCATCTGGATTCAGAGAAGAGGTCCCGAATCAATTAAGCAGGATCAAAGCTCACAGCCATTTGGTCAGATGAGACTTGGCAGGGTCTTAACTCCAAGAGAGGGAAGCCGGGGTTCACAGGGATCTGCAGCTCTGTGTTCCAGAAGGATGTGGGCCGTGCAGGGTGGGGGGGAGGGGGTCAGGAAGTGGAGAGATGCAATCTGTCTCCCTTCCCCTGCTGCAGACTCAGATCTTGTGGCCTCAGGGTAGTTCCCTTCCCCACGTGCCTTCTTGGTGGCCTTCTTGTCTGATAAGAGCTAGTTAATAACCAACATCTGGAAGAAGGTGGCAAGCGTGGGGGGGTCTCTTCATCTTTCCTCTTGTTTCCGCGAAGCTGAGTTTAGCATTTCTCTGACTCTCCGAAGCTCTGTACCAAAAGAAGACCGAAACATCATGCCGAGCAGTTGACAAAACGTTCCTGGAATTTCTACACTCAAGTACAGGAAACAAGAGGCCAAGTATAACTCGGGTTATTATCTAAGCGATTCTACTGTGCTTTTCACATTAACTCACTGCTTCCAGTGAAGCGACACCCACGTGCTTTGGGGGTGGACCCGGCTTCACTTGACTCTCTGAGGCTCTCCCACGAGGACTCTAAAGAAGAGCCTCCTGATTCTCAGGAAAGAACGAGAAGGAAATCCATTCTGCAGTTACGTGGTGGTGACGCTGGCACCGAATGGTACGCACTGGAAGGGCAACTTTGCGATACATGAACCACATCTCCGTTCTAAAAGGACGTTCAACTGAACTGCTCTCACAACGTGCAAAAAACGTCCTTTTGAAAAATTCTTAAATAAACTGAAATATATTTTTATATATTTTATACATTTTGAAATAAACTGAAACATGATGGGGGGAGGGGAGAAGGGAGGAAAATCCCTAGAAATATCAGACCCTTGACAGGTAGGAAATTAAGGGGGAAATAATTAAAGTTACTAAACAAGGAAGAGTGTAGTGAATATACATATATATAATGTCACCATGAGAAACATTAGTCCACCAGCCACTCTCCAATCCTAGTCCGGCCAAACAGAGGGCTCCGATCTGTGAGTTCATCCTTTATCCTGTGTTGTATTAAACATGATCTCTCTTGTGCCCTACTTCTCAGTGGAGACGTGATCCCCAGAGAAAAGCCCTCTAAAATCATCTCATTTCGTGGCAACGTGACGATTGTCAATGAACTACTCCGCCTTGCTCTTCGTACATGGTTTCTTTTTGCCTTGAGATTCCCAGGGCATGACTGTGCAAGTACTAATATTCCTGGAGTGAAGAAGGCGTCAATGTGGCCCAGGGCTTTATAATTCCAGACAAATTAGCAAAACAAACAAACAAACAAACAAACAATCCTTAGAAGTGTGAATTATAATGCATCCAGTCCTGTTCTATGATTATCTCTCTTCTTACATAATCTTCAGAAAGACTTGAAAGCGGAAAATGGACATGATGCAGGGCCATGCTTCTTGGCCTTGAGCAGGTATCCGCAACACCCAGGGGCTTATGAACACAGATGGCTGAGAGACTCTCCTGAGCTTCTCATTCAAATGGCCTGGGGCAAAGGCACAGAGTTTGCCTTTGGGACAAGTTCCCGCGTAGTGACGTTGATCTGGGGACTGCACACTGGAATCTCCGTGTGTGAACGGAGAGGTATAAAATTATACACGATTCCCTTGAAGAGATAAGGAGAAAGAGAGCACGCTATTCATTAAATAAGGACAGGACTATGCTTCGTTCTGTAGAGTTGTTTCATCAGTTCAGAGTTCACAGAGATTACGAAAGCATCCCTAACGATAAGGGTACCGTTTGCTTGCTAATCTGGACAGCAGCTAGGAAGAATGTAGCATTTAGGGAGCCCTGTCTCACTGCTATTTTGGACTTTTTTCATCTTTATCTTTCAGTGTAACTGCTAAATCACCATTTGGAGGTCACATTATTCTTATTCTGTTACAATTACCGAAGAGGGAGAAATCGAGTCTCATTTTTTCTATGCTTTTTAGTTTTTTCTGCAACCATTGGTTGTGTGCTGGTCTCAGCCTATCAGTAAGCAGTGTTGTGGTTGGACCAGCCCCCGTGGTTCCCGTTATGATTGCAAGTTGCCCTCGGCAACGACCAGCAGGAAACTTTGCAAAAAATAAACGTTTATCACTTACCAGACCTGGAAATTATCTGGTATCCTTGGGGCCACATAGTGAGGTCACAGGTAGAAAGGAGGGTGGGTCTGGGGTTCTGCTTAATATTAGGGTCTAGAGTTGGGGCCAAGGCTCTCACAGGCTCAATCTTTATTCGTGAATTGAGAGCATAAGAGCGGAGGGGAGCCTGGGGGGCTCAGTCAGTTAAGTGTCTGACTTCGGCTCAGGTCACGATCTCATGGTTCATGAGTTGGAGCCCCGTGGGGCTCTGTGCTGACAGCTCAGAGCCTGGAGCCTGCTTCGGATTCTGTCTACATCTCTCTGCCCCTCCCCTGCTTGTCCTCTGTCTCTCTTTCTCTCAAATACAAAATAAAACATTAAAAAAATTTTTTTAAAGAAAATATAAGGGCGGGGATGTAATGTGCAGGAAGAGAAAAAAGCAAGCAGTCCAAATGGTCAGTTATTAAAATCATCTAAAATCTCTAAAACCGTCACCCCAGTGGCAGAGGCAGCCTGGCTCTCTATCTAGCGTGTGGCTGGCGGTGTGTTTATTGGGGACAGCCTTCTTTGAAATGGTTGCATTAGGCAACAAAGCTTAAGTCAGGCACTGGCATCCTAAAAAGAAAAGAAAAACCAAACCAAAAAAACCCAAAAACTGTAAGGGCTTAACCTACAGCATCTAAGTATTGCTATTTTCTTAAGAGAATGGTTTAGTCTTCCTAAAATTCTTCCTCTATAATGCCCAGCAGGGCAGCATTCTGGGTTCCTTTTTAAGTGTTCAATTTGTGAATCTGTTCTCTTTACAGAGTAGTGCTTTCCCCCCCCAATTTTATTTGCTCTGAGCTGCTTTATCCAACTCACCAGGCCTTTTCCACAGGCAGACAGGAGTCTTTATTTAGTCCCAGAGCATAGCCTGGAACATGTTCAACTTCAGCTGTGGAAATGAATGCTTGCGGATTTATCTAGGCGTTTGGGGGAGGCTGCTCCTGGTGCTCGAGGAGATAATAGCACCTTATAAATGTGTGTACAGTATCCACTTCTGCATAAACCGCCGACTGCCTGCAAATACACAGTCATCCCCATTTATATCAGGCCAATAGTAGTTGGATGCCAATGAAAGATCTTGGATGGTTGTGATCATTAGGGTCTGAGAAGGCTCCGTGAGCAAGACAGGGATGTGGAAATGAGACCGAAGTCTGCTCCCTGCTGGGCGGCCAGAGAAGAACACCCAGTGAAGGGCAAGCCTTCTGTACACCTTAACTAGGTTGCATTCTTCTATCCACTCATCTGTCAATGGGCACGTGGGCTGCTTCCAAGATTTGGCTATTGTAAATAATGCTGCTATAACATAACGATGCATGTATCCCTTTGAATTCATGTTTTTGTATTTTGGGGGTAAGTACCCAGTAGTGCGATTACTGGATCATTTAGGTTCACAGCAAAATTGAGAGGAAGGCGCAGAAATTTCCCACATGCCCACTGCCCTCACACATGCACAGCAACCCCCATTACCAGCAGCCCACACCAGAGTGGGTACATTTGTTACAACTGATGAACCTACATCGACACATCATAATCACCCAGAGTCCATGGTTTATTAGAATCCACTCTCGTACATTCCATGGGTTTGGACAAATGTATAATGGCACATCCCCATCATTATGATAGCAGATGGAGTAGCTTCACTGGCCTCAGAATCCTCTTGGGTATGACTATTCATCCCTAGTCCCCACCCCCAACCTCTGGCAAACCACTGGCATTTTTACTGTCTCCATGGTTTTGCCTTTTCCAGAATGCCATATAGCTGGAATCATGTGATATGTAGCCTTTTCATACTGGCTTCTTTGAGTTAGTGATATGCATTCCCCCCATGTTCCTCATGGCTTACTGGCTTATTTCTCTTTGGTGCTGGATAACATCCCCTTGTACAGATATACTAGCTTATTCATTCAACTGCTAAAAGACATCTTGGCTCTTGGGACAATAATGAACTAAGCTCTTGGTAACATCCTGGTGCAGGTTCTTGTGTGGTGAATCCTACTACTTATGAGTGCCATATGCAGTTCCTTATGCTAGCAAAGATAACACACTTGCTTCTCAGATTTCCTGAAAACGTGCCCTGAACTTTAAAAATTGCAGTCATTCCCATGGGTTTCGAGTAGTTTTCAACTTCACTGTGTGCTTGAAATTCCTGGAAACCTGGTGAAAACATTCTTTTAAACTATAGATGCTGGGACTCTAAGCCCTGATTATTTGATTCTAAAGGTTTGGGGTGAGAAGTTCGCCTGTTTATCACGAACTTTAGATATTTCCAATGCTGGTTTAAAGGCAACCTCTCTGTCTCATTAAATTGGTTTTAAAATCAAATAAAAGTAGCTCTCCTTTTTCTAAATAGACAGAAAAAAACCCTACCAAAACAGTAAAATTCATCATATCTATAAAACAATTTCTGCATACAACAAACTTCCCATGGATTGTAGTAATAAGAAAACATGAAGATATCCCACTTCATTCTCTTTAAAAGACTGTATGGTCCAGGGACACCTGGGTGGCTCAGTCGGTTGAGCACCTGACTTCGGCTCGGGTCATGATCTCATGGCTCGTGAGTTCAAGCCCTGCATCGGGCTCTGTGCTGACAGCTTAGAGCCTGGATCCTCCTTCTGATTCTGTCTCCCTTTCTCTCTGCCCCTCCCTCTCTTGCATTATCTGTCTCTGTCTCTGTCTCTCTCTAAAAAATAAATACACATTAAAAAACAAACAAACAACAGTCTGTACAGTCCAGAAGGAAGAAAGCTGGGACATCAGAAGAATCAGACAATATTTAATAATTCCATCAAATGCAATAAAGCTAATTGGAAATGGAAAATCCAAGGAAAACAAATATAAAAATCTAAAAGAAACAACTGCTTTTAATCACCAGAATTTCATCCACATGCACCTTCTGGTTGCCTTTTCAAAATCATTTCCAGGCTCAATGTTGCCCTCAATGTCTGCTTGTGACCAACCCTTAGTCGCTTGGGGAATGAAATCTAATTTGATAATATAGGAACAATTTTCCAGTTATACAGATAGAAGAAAGAACACGTTCTTATTTGTACCTCTCTTTTTCTTCTGAGTATGCTTTGCAGTCAGAAAACAGACTTGGAAGTTCTGTGGAAAAGTCAGCTTCACAGCCAAACCTTCCAGCCACCCCCACGCCAACATTTATTTCATTGAGTTGTGACGCTTGCCCTGTACTTTCTCCAAACCCTCAAATGCAGGAAACATACTCTACTTCCTTGTGAATGGGATCACAGTGAAGGAATGAATGACAGTTTACAAATCCTATGCCTGGAATAAGAACGCCCAGACAAGATGGCGGCCTGGCTGGCTCACCTCCTGTCCACCTTCTTCATCTCAGTACACTGGTGGGTTCTGTCCTTTTACCCCCCATGTCTTCAGCATCCCTTACTCCCCACCTTTGGATGCTCTCTGCTGTTGGAAGAACTATGTCAAAAGTTCTCATCAAGGGAATATATCCTGTTCAGGCTGAGATGTTTGAAAGCAGCCTGTTCTCTCTGTGTTCTCTTTCTCAACCCCTAGTTGGATGACAGTGTCCAGTGGGGTCTTAGAAACCACATAATTAAGACTCAGAGCCTCAATCAGCCTGCATCCATAAACTCCCACCTCCAACTTCAAAGACTATTTATCATTTGATGGCTGAAGTGTGGGGACTACCTGTTACCACAGCTAGCACTACCTTATCTGACACGAATTTCAGCTCAAGTCCTTGGATGATCTGCCGAGTGACTTTAGGACTCACTGAGCAGATGAAAGAGGTGTTACAGGGGAGAGGATGGGAAAGGAGAGAGAAGGTCCATCCCACGTTTATTAACTTACCTCCACTCCTCTCACAGGAAATATGGTGCTTGATGGATGGTTGTGCAGTTCCGTGTTTGGTCTTCATCCGGAAGTGGTGGGCAAGTTATCCAACTGACTCTTCCTTGTCTTTTCCTCCTATCCACGTGTATCCCGATGGATGGAAGGAAAGGGGCAGTTTGGCGGAGAAGTTTGGAAACGTGGAAGCAGAAGTCTGGGACTTTTAAGTCTTACTGGGGAGTATATTCTGGCCCAAATGATACAGAGGCACACTTCGCCTTTCACACACGACATCCACCTCAAAGAAATGTATTTCCATCGCAAAGGCTCATAAAGTGAATTGTGTGGATGTTACATGGTACGGAATCAAATTCTGAGTTGGAGTCAAGGCGATCCGGGAAGATGTAATATATCTCCCACACACATCATATTTCTTTCTAACTTGCTACCCTCTCTTTACGGAGGCCTATGTCATCATTCATGGCAGCCTTGTAATAAAGTCATGGAAAATACAGTCTGTATCACCTACAGCATGTTCTGAGGATTCCCAAGGTCATATATCCAACTGGGATCTCTCCCCTTAGCCCCAGATTTGCAAGTCTACCCACTTGCTTGGCTCCTCTCCTGGATGGCTGAGGCATAAAACGTTCAAAATGGAAGTCTCAGTCTTCCTCAGACAACCTGCCTCGCTCTAGCCCTCCCATACCTGTGAATGCCACTCTTCCAGGGGCTCGAGCATCCCGAACACTTGGTGCCATCCTAAACACTCAGATTTTTCTCAGCTGTAGCACCCAAACTGTTATCCACTCCTGCCAGCCCTAGCTTCCAAATGGATTGAGAACCTGACCACCTACCGCTGTCTCCACTGCTTCCATCCTGGCCCAAGCCACCAGCATCTGTCATTGGATTATTGCCACACCTTTTTGGGCTGATTGGTGTCTCTTCTTCGGTTCCTCCTCCCTGTGGTCTATTCCCCAAAACTAAGACCCACCAATGGTCTCTACCTCGATCTGAATAAAAATAAGGCCTGACAATGGCATCTGAGGACCACTTCACCTTGGAGCCCTCAGCGACATCGCTTCACTGAGCTGGATGCACTTCCAATTCATGGTCCTGGCCCTGGCCGCTCCCTGCCTCTGGAAGAATCTTCCTCCTGACACTTACACATCATTCCCTCTCCTCCTTCAAGTCTTTGCTCCAGTGCCGACTTCTCAAGTCATACCTTCCTGGCCTGTTCTTTGGGTTTTATCCTCCGACCCAAACACACGCAATCCTATCCCTTTCCCAATTTAATTTTCCTCTTTATAGCTACAACCCCCAATACAAGGTATTTCATGTTTATATCTCTCTTTGGTTTTAACTCCTGCACATAACCTGGCAAGGCAAGTGTCGTGCTTGCAGGAATTTTTATCTGTTTGGTTACTGCTCTATGTCTAGGGCCGGAAACAGTGCCTAGAACATAAAATATGCTCAGTTACTAATGAAATAAGTGTATATTTTACTCACGAAAGAGACGTTAGTGGTCTCAGTCTCAAGCTTAGGAACCTTTCAATTAATAGTAGTAATATGAGAGTGAGCTTTTTATACTTTCCATGTAAAAATATAGATCTGTATTTCCCTTAGACCAAACGATAAGCTGTTTGTGTTTTTTGATGAGGACAGTGAGTATGGGGAAGGTTGTGGTCGCTCCAAGGTTTCAGTGAAAACTGAGGACTGCTTTTACCAATCAGCACAGATTACTGCTCTGCTCTCTTTTTTGAAAAGTCTGAAATCTCAGAAAACATATATTCTGAACCCTTATCTTTTTTTCCTGTTTCTCATCTTGGATTTGTTCGGTTCCTGTTCACTCAGTCATTGGATTTGTTGGCCATCTTTCCGTATCAGCCGCTGGGCGGGACCCAGATGGAAACAAGACAGGACACTGATATGAAAACCCAAGGTAAGTGTTAGCTTTTATTTATTTACTTTGGAGGGAAAAAAAAAACAAAACAGGGTGAAAATCCTGGAGGGCAAGGAATTCCTAAAATGGAGATGGGGTCACCTACCCTCCAAGTTTCAGGAAGCAGCGAGGGGATGGCTTCAGTCAGAGAATAAGGTTACTTTATTTTTTTTTATTTATTTTTTTTTTTTTAATTTTTTTTTCAACGTTATTTATTTTTGGGACAGAGAGAGACAGAGCATGAACGGGGAAGGGGCAGAGAGAGAGGGAGACACAGAATCGGAAACAGGCTCCAGGCTCCGAGCCATCAGCCCAGAGCCCGACGCGGGGCTCGAACTCACGGAGTGCGAGATCGTGACCTGGCTGAAGTCGGACGCTTAACCGACTGCGCCACCCAGGCGCCCCAGAATAAGGTTACTTTAAAAGTAACTTACTCGTGTCCCCACCCAGGCAATTTTCACGCCTATGTCTGAATGTAACTGTTATTTATTTTTTTTAACGTTTATTTATTTATTTTGAGAGCGAGCGAGCAGGGAAGGGACAGAGAGAATCCCAAGCAGGCTCCACACTGTCAGGTCAGAGCCGGACACGGGGGCTGGATCTCATGAACCGTGAGATCATGACCTGAACCAAAATCAAGGGTCAGACACTTAACCAACTAAGCCACCCAGGTGCCCCTAAATGTAACTTTTACAAAATAGAAAGCCTAGGGGCACCTGGGTGGCTCATTTGGCCCAGTGTCTAACTTTGGCTCAGGTCATGATCTCATGATTTGTGAGTCTGAGCCCCGCGTCGGGCTCTGTGTTGACAGCTCAGAGCCTGAAGCCTGTTTTGTATTCTATGTCTCCCTCGCTCTCTGCCCTTCCCCCACTTGCCCTTTGTCTGTTGATCTGTCTCTCTCTCTCTCTCTCTCACTCCAAATAAAAATAAATAAATAAACAAACATTAAAAGAAAATAGAAAGCCTCACCCCTCCACCAGCATAGGGACTAATTTACAATTGCCCTCTGGTGTAATTCCCATTTCTGGGTTTCTCTTTTCGACTTTATTGTGGCATAATTGCCAAATAAAATTGCAAGATATTTAAAGTGCACACATGATGATTATATATACGTATACATCGTGCAAGAATCCCGCCCAAGTTCATTGACACCCTCGTCACCTCGCATATTTACCGTGCAGTGTGTGAGAACATTTACGTTCTTTAGGAAATTTCGGTTATATAATACAGCGGCATCAACTACAGGCCCCAAGTTTTGCCTTAGATTTTCTGATCTTATGCATCTGAAAACTGAAAATACATATGCTCTTTTGCCAACGTCTCCCTAATTCCCCCAGCCACACCTTCTAGCGACCACTTTTATAGTCTCTGTTTCTATGTGTTAGACTTTGCCTTAGATTCCACATACGAGTGACACCTTGCAGAATTTCTTTTTTAGTCTGGCTTACCTCACTCAGCACGTTGTGCCAGACCTCCGGGTCTGTCCACGTTGTCACAAATGGCAGGATTTTCTTCGTTTTTGAGGCTGACTATTATCTCATTACCTACATTCCACATTGTCTTGACCCATCCACCATTTGAGACACTTCAGTGGCTTCCGTATCTTGGCCATTGTGAGTAGAGCTGTTATCTTTGCCCTAAGACGGGAGAGATCACTTGGAAATAGTCAAGCCTAACTTGTCAACTGGCCGTTGTGTGGAGACAGAGGTCAAACACATAGCTTCGCCTCTGCAGCGACCGTTGCCCTCCACAGAAAGCAAACATTGAGGGTCCTCCCCACCGGGACAGCTCAGTGAGTACGACGTGCTCCCCGCAGAGGATGTGAAGCATGAGAAAAATGTACACGGTATTTCCTGAATGTCTCATGCACGTGAGGTTCTGCTAATGCACACAGAGCAATCAAAGGAAAACAGTGTGGCTGTCGTGTGACTATAAAAAGTAAAGACCTGTGTCTCTATTTTTCCCAATTTCAAACGATGGAATACTTGAAACCATCTCAACAAAGAATAAAGTGGGATGAATCAATCTCCATGATTTGAAGACTTATTGCATAGATAGTGATCACCAGTATGTCCCTGGTGGGGGGGGAAGACCCGTAGGTCAACGGAGCTGCATAGACAACACAGGAATAGACCCACACAAGTATGCTAACTGATCATTTTCTTCTTTATTTTTTTTTTTTAAATCATGGTAAAAAAAAAAATCCACATAACATAAACTTACCATGTTAACCATTTCTAAGTGTAATGTTGAGGACACTCAAGCTATCGTGCACCCAGCCTCCAGAACATTTTCATCTTGCAAAACTGAAATTTTATACCCATTAAACAATGGCTGTGAATTTCCCCTGCCTCAGCTTCTGCCAACCACCATTTTGTTTTCTGTTTCTGTGAACCTGACTACTGCAGAGACCTCACAGAAGTGGAATCAGACAGTATTTGTCTTTCTCTGACTGGCTTATTTCACTTAACATGCTGCCCTCAAGGTTCAATTTTTGAACTGGCAAACTTCTAGAAGCAGAAAATAGATCAGTGATTGCCACAGGTGAGGGATGGCAGAGCGGGGGTTGCTAAGGACAACCTGAGAGGTCCTCAGGATGATGGAACCGTTCAGAATGAAGTACAAATTACACACGTGATTAAATTGTATAGAAATAAAATGAACACGCACACACACACGAGTACATATAAAATTGAGGAGATCCAAATAAGAACAGTGATTTATATCAGTGTTGATGGGGCTCCTGGGTGGCTCAGTCGGTTAAGCGTCCAACGTCGGCTCAGGTCACGATCTCACAGTCCGTGAGTTCGGGTCCTGCGTCAGGCTTGGAGCCAGCTTCAGACTCTATGTCGCTGTCTCTCTTTTCCTTTCCCCCATTCACACTCTGTCTCTCTCTCAAAAATAAATAAACCTTAAAAAATTATTTTTTTTAGTATCTTGGTTGTGACAGTTTCCTCCAGTGGGAGGAACTAAGCCAAGGGTTCCCGGGATATTTATGTATTGCTTCTGTCAACCATATGCAAATCTACAATTATATACATAAAAATTCAATGAAAAAAGTAGCAATTCTCAAGACCCCTGGGCGTATGGCCTACATCACATACATTTCCACACCTCTTTCTCAGGCCTACTGGTTCACGCTATTACGCTCCCCGATACTTTGTCTTTGTAAGACAATAAAGCTCTACTCATTTTTAATTCAGAAAGTACCGTTGTTACTGAACTTTTGATCATTTTTGGCCACTCTGCCTAAGTAGAAAGTGAACGGAGGGATTAAAAATTAGAAACGACAGAACTCTAATCTTTTAAACTTCCCTGTGGTCTATTCACTGGGTTTCCAGATTGACTTTGTTCACGTGCGGCTCTAAAGATGGCCTCCGGGGTGTAAGCATGACAACGAATGCAGCCGACCCCACACGTGGGCCCTTCGCAGTTCCGCGTAGTCGTCTGGAAGCCGTCTGCTGCATTTGTTTCCCCCCTGGAAGGCAAGTCTTACACTCATTAGTATTGATCCCTCTGTCTAGAAAGGGCAGCCACTCATTTTAATCACTGCTTGACATGGGGCTTTTGCGACTCAGAGCTGTGCCTTTCTCTTGGGTCCAGTGCTCTGAGCGTTTCATTGCCGTCATGCACCAGCACATCCTGACATTTGTTATTCTACCTTATATAGAAACGGGTGCTCCTTACTCTGAAGTCCCTGTTGGCTTATCTGCCTCATTTGCTAGCATTTGAGGTTCTGCTGGTCTAGAGGTCTTAAGTCCAAAGGGAATAATTGATTTCACCAGGGGACGTAAAATACAAGTCCATTGAGGGACACCTGGGTGACTCAGTTGGTTAAGTGCCCACTTCGACTCAGGTCATGATCTCATGGTTTGTTGATTCGAGCCCCGCATGGGACTCTGTGCTGACAGCTCAGAGCCTGGAACCTGCTTCGGATTCTGTGTCTCCCTCTTCCTCTGCCCTTCCCTTGCTCATGCTCGCTCTCTCTCTGTCAAAAAAATAAATAAATAAACATTAAAAAGAAAAAGCCCATTGAGCTGGGGTTGAGTCTGTTTCTTGGGCACTTTGAGACTCCCTTGCCTCTGAATCATGTGGCAGAGAGGGAGTCGCACCGTGCTCTCTGGGGCATGTCCTGGCTGTGAAGCAGAAGGTGGGTCCCTACCACATGAGGAGGGAGGGAGGAGGCTGTCTGGACTGCTGATCATCTCGGGTATTGATTAGTACTCTCACGGACTGTGACAAAGGTCCATGGAAGGACCAGGGGGTCCAGCCAGGGGGTACTGTGCATGGCCAGGGCCCTTCAGGAATCAGGTCTGGATGACTCTGCCAGGCCGGGAATCAGGACGAGCAGAGGTGTTCAAGAAGGGAATATAGAATGTCCCCACATCACTCCCAAAGGGTTCCAAAAGACCTAGATGTATGTGTGTATATATGCGAGAGAGACGATAAGAGAGAGGGAAAGCAAATGGGGCAAAGGAAACAATTTCTGCATGCTGAGTAGAGTTTACACAAGTTCCCTGCACTAATCTTGAAATGTTTCCGTAAATGTGAAATGACGGCGGAAGAAAAAGTTACACAAATAAAATGATAAAAACAGTGGCTTGAAAGGGGTTTGAAGAGCATTTCAGGCCCATAGAAACAAAGTTGTTTTCTGTGGGAAATTACTCGATAATGTTTTCAGTGGCTATAAATGCATAACCGTAAAGCCTGACGGTTACTGTGCGCACGCAGGTTTTTATTAAATCTAGGCTTCGTGGGACGGAAAGGCTGTTACGGCCTTTCCCTCTTAATTACTGCAGAACTATTACTTCTGATAACATCGTTCACTTTATGCTTTGCACTTTAGCGATCTACCCAGATGCCACTCACCAGAAGCAGCTGTTAGGCCCCGAACGAGCCTCATTCCCTCCCATCAGCTAAAGGCACATCCTTCTGCAGAGTCCTGCCGTCCTGCTGTATCACCGACAGCATGACACCCGCCTGCCGTCCTGCTCCTTCCCCCGCGGCTCTCGTCTTTGTTTTGTTTGGTGTTTTCCTTCACGTTGTGCCCGCACTGTCGCATTACACAGGGTCGGGTTCACGGAAAAGAAAAATCTTACTGGTAACTCTAGGACGAGATTCTAGATTCTAAGACGAGAGGTGTGCTAGGCATGAACCGTGGATGGTGACAACGCGGGGAAAGGAGGGTTTCGCAGAGTAGCCAGGATCCCGGAGGAGGAGATCCGCGAACCGGGGACCGAGGGTGGGGCCTCGGGCTGACTCGGGAGGACGTTTCCAGCGCAGGGAACTTCGCTGGAAGGTGGTGGGGTGGCCAGGTGGAGAAAGTGTGCATGCCCAGGGCATGAAGAGGATTCCAGGCGACTGAGATCACGCAGGTCCTGTGTCTTCTGTTCCAGGTAGAAGGGAGCCCCTGCTGGATTGTAAGAAGGGACTGAGGCCGCGGTGATACACGAACCACGTTCCTCAGTGCTCTGCGTTCTGTCTGCACAACTGGCCAGTGTCGCGGGGAAGCTGTTGGTGCACCGTTGTGGAGGCTTTCTGAAGGGTCTGGGCATGACATCAAGGTTTCCTGGTTCCTCCTATGTTCTTAGGATCACCACCACCGCTAACCCCCCACCGCATAGCCTAACCTTCTTCCATTGAAGGAATCCAAGGGACACCCAGTCCCTGGCAACACTAAGAATCTTTGCTCATTCTCTTTTTCTGTCCCTTAACTGGCTTCAATGTAAAATAGCCATATTTTATTAAATTTTTTTAATGTTTATTTATTTTTGAGAGACAGAGAGAGACAGAGCATGAGCGGGGGAGGGGCAGACAGAGGAGGAGACACAGAATCGGAAGCAGGCTCCGGGCTCCGAGCTGTCAGCACAGAGCAGGACGCAGGGCTTGAACCCATGAACCGTGAGATCACGGCCTGAGCGAAAGTCAGTTGCCAAACCACATGAGCCACCCAGGTGCCCCAAATAGACATATTTTTAAATTACAGCTTTTTGCGGGGCAGGGGCCTGGGTGGCTCAGTCAGTTGAGCTCTGGATTCTTGATATCTGCTCAGGTCATGATCCCAACGTGATGGGACTGAGCCCCACCTCACGCTCTGTGCTGGGCCTGCTCTCCTCTCTCTCTCTCTCTCTCTCTCTCTCTGTCTCTCCCTCTCTCTGCCCCTCCCCTGCTTGTGTTCTCTCTCTCTCTGAAATTAAAAAAAAAATGACAGTCTTTTGATGCATAAAGTTTTATTATCTATAAAGTTCAATTGCAGGACTTTATCATTTGCATTTTCTCATGATTCATAGTAAGTTGGCTGTGACTATGCCCGTCTGGGGCCCCGGTTATTTTCACCATCTACATCACGGCCGTGTGGCCTTGACACACGGCCATGCCCAATAACACGCGCTCTCAGAGAGACCTGAGCTGAGGGTCCCTACTCTGGCATATGCATGCTGTGCGAGACACCCCTTCCTGCGTTCAGTCCACGGGGTCCGGGCAGTGATGGCCCCAAACTTCTGTCCCATTAGTGCTTCTGAGCCACGTCATTACGAGGAGACAGATGAGTTCTCTTTGTCCCACTTCGGGGATACTACAATTAATTAGCATGCAGTGGTCCTGTCTGGGACGTCCACTGCACAGACGACCAACGGCGTAGCTACCAATGGAGAACAACCGATGAGCCGCTACCGATGGCCGTCAGCGGCCCACTGCTGCTTACTGCTGCTTTCGTGGGACTTTCAGAATGACGGCTTTCTGCTTGCAGCATCCTCCTGTGCTCATGGAGCCCAGTCCCGTGGGTATCAGCCACTGAAGTCTGCTGATAAGCGTCTCTTACTCCAACTGATAATCATTAGTTTCTCGGGGCGCCTGGGTGGCTCAGTCCCTTAAGCGTCCGACTCTTGATTTTGGCTCAGGTCATGATCTCGCGGGTTGGTGAGATCGAGCCCCTCATCGGGCTCTGCACTGACAGCGTGAAGCCTGCGTGAGGTTCTCTCTTTCTTTCTCCCTGTCTCTGCCCCTCCCCCCACTCACCCTTTCTCTCAAAATAACTAAGTAAACTTAAAAAAATATATCATTAGTTTTTCAAGTTGAGCTCATGAGCATCCTCACATTCAACTGCCCTCTAAAGTGTCTAAATTCTATTCAGTGCAAACCGCTGGAAAAGAAACATCTGGGGTGAGTGAGCTACATTAAATTTCAATTTTTTTTTTCATGATTGAAAATAAAACCTAATGGGGACACTTTCACTCCATAGGTTAAGTCATTCTCTGTTATGTGTCATTTTGTTCTGAAAGCGAACATGAAAAAAAATTGTCCTGATCCTGTTAGAAATGCATGGCTGGAAAATCATTATGATCCAGGACCCCTGGGCCAATCAATCACTAGATGTAATTCGGCTCAAATTTTTAAAAATGAGTGCGCACATAACGTCAGACATCTGTCAGGGTTTCATTTCTCTACCTCCTTTGCTCCTCAGTGGAATCAGGTGAAAAGTCCGGGAGAAAAGCAAGTATCTTCGACATATCTTGGAAGGCTGATTCCAACTCCCTTGACATTGGAAGCTTAAAAAAAAAAAAAAATAGAGGTTACTGGAGACATGAAGTCAATGAGCTGGAGCTTTTATACCGTTGGCATTTGTTATCTGTATATGGATGCTGTCTTCAGAATACTCAGTAAACGTTTGGTTGATATGACTGCGATTTGATTATCAGAAATTTCCAGACTTAACTGCTTTGGCTGTATATAGGATTTCTTTAAACATTACCAGAGCCATTTATTTAACCCACTTCATCTTCTGTGAAGACTACTGTTATTATTGAGTACATTATGAGCTAGTATCTCATTATTACCATTTAATATGATACTGAGAGCAGCATGTAGGACTCGATACACAAAGGACATAATGTGACCTTCAGTGAAATCACTCTACGTGGCATTAAGATTTTCTTCTGTTTGCAGCATCTGGCAGAGCTTTAGATATAGATAGACCTTTGTTGGCCAAAAAAAAACAAACAAACAAAAACAAAAAAAAAAAAAACTAAGTTAATTTGTATATTCTTCATCATTTAAAATCTTGAGAATTTTTTAAATGTAATTATTGTCAAATTGGTTTCCATACAACACCCAGTGCTCATCCCAACAAGTGCCCTCCTCAGTGCCCATCACCCACTTTCCCCTCTCCCCCACTCCCCATCAACCCTCAGTTTGTTCTTGGTCCTTAAGAGTCTCTTATGGTTTGCCTCCCTCTCTCTCTGTAACTTTTTTCCCCCTTCCCCTCCCCCATGGTCTTCCGTTGAGTAAAGACAGAAAATCTTGAGAATTTCTATTTTGAAAGCTGTACTTGTTGGTAAGTGTTAGTATTGGAAGTCCTGCAGGAACATTCGGTGCCCAGGTGGCTCAGTCGGTTGAGCAACCGACTTCGGTTCAGGTCATGATCTCATGGTTTGTGAGTTCGAGCCCCACATCATGCTCCGTGCTGACAGGTTAGAGCCTGGAGCCTGGTTCGGATTCTGTGTCTCCCTCTCTTTCTGCCCCTCCCCTGCTTGCCCTCTGTCTCTCTCTCTTAAAAATAAACATTAAAAAAAATTAAAAAAAATAAGTCCTACAGAAACACAGAGGTACAATTCTGAAATCAGCTTCACTAAATATCACAACAATTGTCTAGTTAAAGGCCAGGTTAATGTTTGACAATTGGAAATAGAAATAATACTTTTAAGCAGCTTGCATAAACATTATGGTAGTATGTAGTTCTATAAATGTATTTCCAGCTAGATAGGATGATATCACAGGGTTCTGGAAAATGCTAAATAAACAAAGAAGATGGTTGAAACTCCTGGGAATCTCCCTCAAAAGACAGCACATACAGACCAGGTTCTTTCTTATCAGTCTCTTTTCTTCTCCCTGCTTGTATGAAAGGCAATGTAACTACTCAAGTAACCAGCATATGGACTGTGCAATCGAGGGCAACCCCTTAGGGCTAACAGAGCATAATAATGGAAGAAATCTTAGACTTTGGTAGAATCATACAACTGTAAGAACATCCCTGCTCCCAACAACCTGATAAATTCTTTCCTGTGTATTAAGCCAGTATGAAATTTAGTTTTTAGATGCATACAGTTGAACCTAACCTCTATTAATATGCAGGTAGGGAATTGTAAGTAAATATCTTTTCATCCTACCTTTTAATGTCGTAGCGTAAGAATGTGATCCCAAGAGAGGTGGCAGCTGTTTTGTAGCCATGAGGAGTCATACATGAGATGGAGATATCCTCACTGAAATAGGTAAACAGGACATAGAACCTGAAACACTTGCATAGCCATAAGCAGCAAAGGCCAGCTCTCAGAGGCGCTCCTGGGAAACATTTTTAAGGAATTTTTTAAATGTTTTTATTTATTTTTGAGAGAGACAGAGCACTAGCAGGGGAGGGGCAGAGAGAGAGAGAGACACAGAATCCGAAGCAGGCTCCAGGCTCCGAGCTGTCAGTACAGAGCCCTATGTGGGGCTCGAACCCATAAACCATAAGGTCGTGACCTGAGCTGAAGTCAGATGCTTAACTGACTGAGCCACCCAGGCACCCCTCCTAGGAAACATTTTTATGCCATCTGTTGTAGTCTCAGAGACAATATCTATGTATCTGACATAGCGATGTCTTTAAAGGTGGAGGTTATTTCAAGGACATTTATAATTCTCAGGCCTCCTTGCATTGGGTAGGGTCTTGGAAGGAGCACTGGCCAATGAAAGTTGAGCAGGAGGGTCGTGCTTCCTCACTTCTTCCTGGCTACGTAGCAAAGAGTCCGTCTTGATCCCAGTCTCTGCTTTCTCCTTCTGCCACCAGGCTGACAGGGTCACATGGTCTGCATAGTGGGATTTCCGTGATGAGGGCCGAGACCGCTTGCCAACCCACAGGGAATATGTTCTGGGATTGAGAAGTATACTTCTGTGATATGAAGCCCTGGAAATGTCGGGGCTATATCAGCATAACCTTGACCTGGATGCATACATTAAGTAGCCATATTGATGTTAATAAAAATGTTATCTGTGCTGACAATTGCAAGTCCAAATAGCTCAAAAAACTATAATGAATAAAAACTCCAAATTAAATCTCTTCATAAAACTAACCACCACTTGGGTTTCTAATGTCTCCATTCAGAACAATATTTCCTGCCACTACAAATCTATGTGACTTTTTTTCTTTTCAAAATTGTTACAAACATAAAATCAAACTCCACACACTTCTGCCTTGTTCTTTTCTAAAATAGTCCTGGGGGCGCCTGGGTGGCTCAGTCAGTTAAGCGTCCGACTTCGGGTCAAGTCACGATCTCACAGTTCATGAGTTCGAGCCCCGCATCGGGCTCTGTGCTGACAGCTCGGAGCCTGAAGCTCCTTCAGATTCTGTGTCTCTGTCTCTCTCTGTCTCTCTAAAATAAATAAAAACATTAGAAAATAAAATAAAATAAAATAGTCCTGTATCTTGGCCATGTAGTTCTATCTCACTCTTCAAAAAAAAAAAAAAAAAAAATGTACTCTGCACAGGTAAAACATAGTTAACCAGGTAACTGGAAATTTTAAGGTAAGACACCAGTGACCTCCGCAGCATCCGAATGTAACAGACTTCTGGGCGCAGTATTTTATTGCCCTTTGAAGCACGTCTCACGGTGATGATCCACCCCACGTGTTCAGGACGGAGCCACACCTCAGATCAGTGGCTGAATGTCTGCCTGATCTGGCTCTGATGTGTGTGTCTCTGCAGGCTTTTGGATCAATTATTTTAAATTATTTTTCTTAGCTCCTGGCAAGTGTTTAAACAGGTTCTTATATTAATCTTCAGCATTAAAAATTAATCACTATAAATGAAGGACCCATTACTGGAGCTGAAGTAGACTAGTGAAGTAGACAATGAGGGGCGCCTGGGTGGCTCAGTCGGTTGGGCATCCGACTTCAGCTCAGGTCATGATCTCACGGTTCATGAGTTCAGGCCCTGCATCGGGCTCTGTGCTAGCGGCTCAGAGCCTGGAGCCTGTTTCAGATTCTGCGTCTCCCTCTCTCTGCCCCTTCCCTGCTTGCACTCTGTCTCTCTCTGTCTCTCAAAAATGAACAAACGTAAAAAAAAAAAATAAAATAAAAAAAAATTGAGATTATTCTGAGTACAAACTTCCCAGCTCATGCCACCCAAAGGAAATGGAAATCCTGAGAAAGCAAGAAATGAGTTCCAGAGGGAAAGCCACTGAGAAACTCGAAGATTCGTACAAAGTCAGGGTGGAAGAAATGATTAGGACTCACTCTAAGGTTCGGGAGGTTGCCTAGATCTGGACTGCAGGCAGAGCCAGCTACAGAATCTGTGGGGCCCTGTGCACTGCTAAGGTCATGGCTCCTGAGGCCTGCCCTGACCCCAGGATGCCCCAGCAGGATTTAAGGGAGCTTGGGAGCTCACACAGGCATGGGCCAGATCTCCTTTGAAGAAACACAGAACCAAAACAAAGAAGTCCTCGCCAGTTGCTTTAGTGCTCCCTCTAGATCTAGCAGAGGCAGATCTCCGCCCTCAACCCTACATTTCCTACCCTAATATGAAAGCCGACGGGGGGTATTAACCCCATGGAGGTGAGAGAACTTCTCCTTACAACCCAAGTAATCTGCAGGAGCAAAGTGCCTCATTAACCTGGTTGCTTAAGGATGCTAAACTGTAGGAGCACTTAAGAAAAGGGGCAGGGGAAATAAGGAATTAAAAAAAGGATGGCTAATAGCATTTGGACTGAACCAAGCCACAGGGACACAGCCCTTTGAGGCTACATGCACAGGAGGCAAGGGGCCTCTAAATGAGCTGGACATTCCAAAGAACAAATGTGATCCCTGAAGTGCATTGAAAGGAAAAGCTGCACGACTGTGACAAATAACATATTTCACAAACGGGAAGAGATTCTACCCCTGCAAATGTTCTAGCTATGTGATTCAGTCATCAGGCTTCTCTAGGGTAACTGTGTGACCACCCCTCCACCCCCTGTGGGCTCCTCCAGCAAGTGGCTTCCACGATGATACAGTGTGTACATAATTCACCTGCTTGTATATAACAGAACTCAGGAAAATCCATCCCTAATTAGCACTTGGGTTGATTTCAGTCTTTTGTGTCTAAAAGGTAAGTTATTATCACCTCTTGGCATTATTTAGTCTCTTTAGCCTGACAACGTTCTGTATTTTCCAGTAACATTTGGCAAAGATGGTTGGTAGAAACACACCCTCTTCATCGGAAGATCAGTAAGTTGGCAGTAAGCAAGCTTAATGCTGAATCTTGAACGGACACCACTCGATTTTAGTTTCTAAGGTTAGCATTGCTCCTTGTGACAGACACATGCTACTTTTTCAGGGGCTGCTGCTGCTGGTTTGTGTCCAGAAGGTCCATGGGGTAGGATCTGGAAGTGAAGGAAGAAGACACTGCTTTGTCTACTGACAAGTCCTCATCTTGGGCGGGTGGGCCATCATGGGACTCTTGGGGAGAGGCTCTGTTTTGTTTTGTTTCGTTTCGCCATGGTGAGTTCTCTTGCCCATAGAAAACATTTCTGGTTTTTTTTTTTTTTTTTTCAACGTTTTTTTTTTTTTTTTTTATTTTTTTATTTTTGGGACAGAGAGAGACAGAGCATGAACGGGGGAGGGGCAGAGAGAGAGGGAGACACAGAATCGGAAACAGGCTCCAGGCTCCGAGCCATCAGCCCAGAGCCCGACGCGGGGCTCGAACTCCCGGACCGCGAGATCGTGACCTGGCTGAAGCCGGACGCTTAACCGACTGCGCCACCCAGGCGCCCCAAAACATTTCTGTTTTACCACCCAATGACCCTCTGGACACGGGCCCCAAATGGGTCATACCTGCTACTCTTACAAGCAAAAAGAGTTCCGTGGGGCCTGATGTGTGCCCCCCTGGAAGGTCAGGGAGCGTCCATGTCTGATTTCAAGAGATCACATCACACAAGGGAGACTGAGCTCTGAAGATTGCATGACCTGTGTCACAAAGATGGTGTTGGCCATCTTTCAAAGAGGGTTGAGACTGGTCATGGAACAGATGCCCAAGATTCTGCAGACAACTTTCGGGCTTGAAAGTACACAGGGGACACCCTCTTTCCCAAATACTATCACAAGTGTTAAGTCAGGACGGGAAGGCAGGTGCCTTGGAATAAAGGAGACAGAGCAGCCAACTGTGGACGGGAGTCAAGAAAACAAGAGTAAATCAGTGCAAGACAGAAGAGCAAAGAGATTTTGACTCATTCCATGGTAGATGTTGCTGTATAAGGCAATCTTCTCAGGAGAGGTGTTAGGAGAATTGAAAACTCACACAATCATTCATCCTTAAATATGGCTTGGCCTTCTCTGGGTCCCTTGAGCTCCTACCACGTGTGCAGAGGGAAGTGGTAAATTGTCATTCAAAATGGGACCCAAGTCTGGTAGAGAGAAGATTAAATACATATTCACATATGATTCGATCATGATGGCCCAATATCTACTAGCCACTTAATTCCCCAACACCCCATTCTCACTTAGATGCTGTGACATATGGGGGGGCGCATATTGACTTAGAATGTGCCTTTGCCAATTATGTCATCATGTCTCCATCTGTAAAATGGATCTACTCATACTCACTTGGCTGATGAAAATAATGCACATGGAGAGTGCCCGGAATGCTGTCTGACACAGGGTCCGCACTGAAAACTTTATAGCTGATATTTTGCAGAACCCTTTGCTTTATTCCCCATTGTTTTATCCACCAATGTCTGGCAAGCTTATGACACTGGTTTTCACAGACAGACGTGAGGCTATAATGGGAAGAAAGGGACCAGATGTTGGGCGTATTTGCCTAAGTCACTTACCACAAGACACCCTACAAGCAAGGTCTGGAGACGTGCTCTGCTACTCCAGGGAGAACTTGAGAGGTTGCCTATTTTATGTTTGTCAGTATTATCGTCAAGAGAATGGGTATTTCTTTGTATTGCATTGCTATAAATGGAAACCTTAAGGGACTCAGGCCTAATAAGTCCCTCTAGATGTTTCTGGGATCAGGACACACATTCAGACCCTGCTCCTTCCTGGTGCTTCCTACCCAATAGTCAATGAAACAGGAGAGAAGTGCCTGTCCCTGGACGTGCTAACTGTAACTCACCACTTGGAATGCATGCTTATTCACACTGTCCCCAACCACCTTGTTGGAAGAATGGTGCCTAAGGAAGCATGGCTTTACATCCTTTCATATGAACTCATGAAAGGAGCAAAGGATTGTTATGGAGTCTCCTCCCTAAGGAGAGAAAAAAAAAAAAAGAAAGGGAAAAAAAAAAAGAACAAAAACCTCAAGATAACTTGGCTATGCACATATGTGACAACATCCTTCATGACCTTGTAACATGAGACCACTTAATCGGACTACATTGCAGAGAACTTAAAATACAGTCTTATACAGTTATGCACACACATCTTAAAAATTCATTTAAAAAATGAATTTTAAAAGCTCACTTCATATAGATTGCAGTTTTGAGCAATGCCTCTTTCACTTGTGTTCCATCACAAGCATTGTCGATTATTATTATTTTCGAGATACACGAAGACACACACAAAAGTATTTTATACTTGCTGGTCATCAAGCCTGTACAGACCCACAAGCTATGGGAATTTTACCTGCAGGCCAAGCCCAAACCAAATGTGAACCGGCCCTGACCAAGGTTTTGGAAATCCTTGGGTTCCTGAACCAGGGACACTTGTCATGACCCGGGGGAAATCCTTGTGTCTCAGTGACCACTGAGCTATGTTGTCTGTCTTCATCTGTTGGTTTCCAAGTTCCTTGGGGGCTTCCCAGGTGTAATCTGAAGTTGGACCCTGTACTCAAAGGGCAGGGAGACACATAAGACAGAAACAGACCCTCCAGGATGGCAGGCAACAGTTTAATAAGCAAAGGGAACTGATATTTGAGGCTTATCTTGGGCAGCCCCAAGCTCCAAACATTTATGAAGAGATCTTAACTGGATTCAGTCACGTATGCTGTGCAGGGAGGTGTTCTCAAGGCCACATCATTATCTCAGGGCTGTGAACTTGGAGCAGCCTCCGGGCGCAGGAAAGGCAAGCGGAACCCACATTCCAGAGCTAGGGGCGGGGGACGAAGAGCCTCCCAGTGCCCGGGGCCAGCTCACAGATCCATCAGAGTTTGTGTCTTTTCAGTGACCTTCCCCAAACTGTCTCTGCAATGTCATCCAGTTCGGCCAATGGGACGATTGGGGTTTGACTGAGTTTCTCTAAAGGACACACTATGCCCCTGCATTCATTAGTTGGGCCCCTTAATCTGCCTGGGCTGCTGTACCAAAATGCCATAGACTAGTGGCTCGTAAACAACAGACATTTACTTGTTACAGTTCTGGAGCCTGGAAGTCCAAGGTCAAGGGGTCCGCAGATTCGGTGTCTGGTGAAGACTTGACTCCTGGTTCAGGGATGGCTTATCTTTTCACTGTGTCCTGCCATGGCAGACAGGCAAGGGTGCTCTCTGGGGTCTGTTTATAAGGGCATTAATCCTATTCATGGTCTGATCACCTCCCAAAGGCCTCACCTCCAAATAACAGTACAGTGGATATTTGGTTTCAACATACGAATTTTGGGGGAGGACACAAACATTCAATGTGTAGCTCTAGGGCTGTCGTAACAGAGGATCGGAGACAGGGTGGCTCAAACAACAGGCATTTATATCCTCAACAGTCTGGTTGCAGGAAATCTGAGCGAGATCCCGGTGTGGGCAAGGCTGGCTTCTTCTGAAGCCTCTCTCCTCCACCTGCAGTTAAATGAGTCCTCTCATGCTCGTCTTTCTTTGTGTGTCTGCCTCCTAATGTCCTCTTACGAGGACGCCAAATTGAGTCTGGGTCTACTCTAGTGACCTCTTTTTACCTCAATGGCCTCTTGAAAGCTTCCATCTCCAAATCGAGTCACATTCTGAGGTATTCAACAGAAGGATTTGAGGGGACACGGTTCAGTCAAACAGCCCCCACAGAGAGAAAAAGAGCCTGCCCAACGCCTGTCACTCATCCCTACACTGCGGAACCCTAGGCGGCTCCTGACCACAGTGTGAACATCATCTTCACAGCTGACTGTCCTTTCTCCTTTACCTCTCTCAGTCCTGGGTTTCTACCTCAGAAATTACTGGGTTCTGGACCGTGTCCTCTCTCCACATGAACGCCGTGGGGGCCCCGGTCCTCATGTCTCTCACTTGTACTATGGCACCAGCACCTCAGTTCCGTGACCAATGTGACCACCCCTCTTCTAAAGTGGTCCCAAAGTCTTCGTCCCTGAATCATCTCATCAAGCTCTGATTCTGAGCCCATCGTGAAAATATTATCGGTAGTCCATTAAAATAAGAACTCTCCCAGATGACGAAAAAACACCTCGCAGCTTAGTTCCTATTTCCTTCAATCACCCACCCACCTCTTTTAACCTATCCTCCATTACAGTGAGGATAAGGCTCCTCCTCTGGGGAGACAGAACCCAAATTAAATGGTTTTAAAAAGACAGCAATTTCTCTCACATATAAATGCCCTACAACAGGTGATCCCGGGCTGGTAGAGCACTTTGCCATCATGTTCTTTCATGTTTGATGCCTTGTAGCCCAAGGGTTTGGTTCTAAGCCTCATGGTCCAAGATGGTGGCAATAACCCCAGCCTTAATATCTGACTTCTGCACAACGGGGTGGTTGGGAACCCATTGTTGGGGACAGAATGGGTGGTCTTCCTGCCAGTAACATGAAAACCGCTTCTTACAATATGAATGGGTACACGTGGGTTAGGAAACAGGATTACAAAATAAATAACAGGCTCTCTGCTCACAAGGGGCCTCACCTTGTTGACAGAAAATTTGATAATTTGCAGAACAGCAGGACAAGTACTGAAAACTCTTCAGAGAAGAAGTCTTCAGAGATTGAAGCCATGTGGAGTGCTGGCTCCACGGTCTCAGGCAACTTACACTCTTCGGGACTGAGTTTTGACATCTGTAAAATAATAATAGTGACAGCACTCACTTTATGGGGATGCCATGACAATGATACCAAGCTATTGTCAAAGGAGTGCAAGTGGAAGTGTGTGTGGCAGGCTCTAGGGGCCTGATTTTTGTTTCTGTCTGTGTTTCCCTGGATCCCAGACTCCGTCTCCTCCCCTGAATCCCTCTGGCCCTACTCCTCCACATGGGGTAGCTGAATGTTGGTCCCCAAAGATCACTAGGTCCTGTTCATCTCTGAACTTGTGAAGATGAACTTGCATGTTAAAAGGAGCCTGGCAGGTTGGATGAAGTGAAAGATCTTGAGATATGGAGATTAGTTCGGATTGTCGGGTGGGTCCAACACAACCACAAGGCTCCTTGTCAAAGGGAGACTAATAGACTAATAGGTCAGAATAGAAAGAAGGAGACTTAGTGACCGAGCAAGAGGTTGGAGTGAGGTGAAGAAGGGGTCGGGCAACAGAGAATACAGCCACGGAAGCTGAGGATTCAGGGAAATGATTTTCCCCTCGAGCTTCTAGAAGACACCAGCCTTCCTGGCACATTTCTTTTAGCCCAGTGAGGCTGATTTCTGACTCGTGACCTCAGCGCTCTATTGTGTGTTGTTCTAAGCCACAAAGTTTGTGGTAATCCATCGCAGCAGCCATGGACGTACTGACGTGTGTACTTCGTGAAGGCACCGCGCTTTCAGGAAATAAATGAGCTCGTGAGGAAATGTATCAAAGCACGAGTCTTGGCAAAAGCTGTCCGTGTTCATCCCTCTGCCGGGAGCTCCGGAGCAGCGATGGTGGTGACCAGCTGCTGTGGATCAGAAGTGACTGAGATGTGGCTTCCGTCTCTGACAGACGCACACCGATCACATCCTTGCCAGAAAACGAGAATAAAGTGCACAAATGAGGGCCACAATGAGGAAGTGGAAGGAGCCACACACAAATCATGCAGAGTGGGAAGGCATGTCTGTCCAGAACAGTAAAGAAAGTTCCCCGAGAACTCGCCTGGAGACAGGGGATCAGAGCCTTCGCTTACATGAAACGAAAAGCCACTCTGGCTAATAAATGTGACAAAGACAAGCTGCTGTACGGGTGGAGGGGGAGGCAGCTCACAGAATAAACCGCCAGCCCAGAAAGGTGGTGAGCCTGGAGGCGGCCAGGGGCTGGGCTCAGCCGCAGTGAAAGGAAAATCAACAGTCACATTGGGGTGCCTGCCACTGGGGCGATTCACCTCCGTGGGGGAGCACAGTTTGTCCCTGGTGTCACCTGCTGAACAGACCCTTGGGAGAGTCCCCAAGTCCGCCTTGGGCCCCACACTGCCTGTTGGCAGGGTAATGGCTTCACCACGATCAATCATGATCCAAATGGTAGAGGGATGGGGTTGAGCATTTCCCAAACCAGAATTAGGATTCTATTCTCTGAAAATGAAAATGCATGTTGGACCTAGAAAAAAGGGAAGTTTCCCACTTGCGATGTGACGGGAAGGATTTTTTCCATCCGGCCACGGTGGCTGTCATTCCAGGAACCAGGACGGAGGAACAGATGGACAATGACAGGTGACAGGAAGGGGATGGTGAGACCAGCTGGTCTGGAGTGTGATGGGAGCTAAGGCTGAAATCGCATGTTGGAGCCAGAGAGTGGAAAAGCATATCGCTGCCAGAAAAGGAGGTTCGATTTAATCTTGTAGACATGGGAGGACATTTAAGGTATCTGATAATCATCGGTCTTATGTTATTTCAGTAGATGTTTGCAATATCCTGTGAAGGCAGGAAGGATGGGTGAGACTGACTGGTGAAGAGTCTGTGACAATTATCTTGGAAAGAGGTAATGAAGTCCTAAAAAAGGGTTGTGGAGCACTGAAAATCAATTTCCTCAGTCAAGAGGAACTTTAGCATTTTCTCCTCCCAAATGATGCATCTAATCTGTTGTCCCAATTCAGGGCTGGTTAATCCTGCCACCTGGCCTTTGCACACCCAGAGCCACGCCTCTAGTGGCCTCCCCTGACCTGAGTAGGTGGGTGGAAATGCAGCCTCTGTGACGGGAGACCTCATCCATGTAATATCCAAGCTTCTGCAACAAGCATTAAAAGCAGGAAATATTGGAGACAGAAAAAATTCATCAAACATCCTTCAAAAGGATTGTATACTCTGAGGGTGATGGAGTAGGACCTACCAACAGGAGGCAGAGCAGAGAAGAAAGAGGGAATCATGAAACATGTTTATTTTAACAGTCCTGGGGATCTACTTGCTGATTCCATTCACACTATAGTGGTGTGCTCAATGTTTTCCAGACCACGCTTCCTTGCAGAAGTCTCCATATGCACACATTGTAGGAATGGTGGACACCATGTTTTCCCATGCCTTCCTGGCTGGCTGGCCAAGAACCACAGAGGCCAGGGAGCCTCACGTTCCATCCTAGTCACCAGCAGAATCTCTTAGCACCCAACCATGCTGCTTCCTGCCACACATGTCCACATGAGAAATCATGCTTAGCTTCATGGCAGCCATCTTGGAATCATGACAGGGAGAACCAAAGAATCATGGAGATGCTGACCACCAGTGACAGTCCTACCACTGTGGAAGAGTTAATACCATAGGGACCATCTGTCTTTAGCTTTTGGAGAGATAAACAACATATCCTTAGGATTCAGCCACCGTTTGTTGGGGTTCGTGTTGCCTGCCGTTGACTGCATCCTAATTGTCACAGTCCCAATCGAAGACTATTAAAAATGTATTGTTTACACACTTAAATCTGAACTGGCCCTCCTAAATAGCCTCTGGAGGTTGTAAAGGATTATTGAAACTGTAAAGGATTGTCAATGACTGTGTCCTTCTTCACCATTACTTCAAAGAAAAAGGGAGATCATTTATAGAAATAATAAATGAGTATTATGCTTTAATTTCCAATATCTCCATCAAAATCCTCTTCTTACCTTTGATTTCAAATAGTTACTCAAATAAAATCGAATTTTTAACAAAACAACACGAAATGTATCACTGGCTGGTTATCTCTTGATTTCAAATAGTTACTCAAATAAAATCGAATTTTTAACAAAACAACACGAAATGTTATCAGTGGCTGGTTATCTCCTGATTTCAAATAGTTACTCAAATAAAATCGAATTTTTAACAAAACAACATGAAATGTATTAGTGGCTGGTTATTTATTAGTCCGGTGTTCTTCCATCTTTAAAAAGCATGATAAGCAATCTGCTCAGTAGCAGTGATACTGTCTTCCAGATTTTTTTTTGTTCTTTTTTAAAAATTTTTGTTAATGTTTATTTATTTTTGAAGGAGAGAGAGACAGAGCACGAGTGGGGGAGGGGCAGAGAGAGAGGGAGACACAGGATCCAAAGCAGGCTCCAGGCTCCGAGCTGTCAGCACGGAGCCTGACGTGGGGCTCGAACTCATGGACCTCGAGGTCATGACCTGAGCCAAAGTCGGACGCTCAACCGACTGAGCCACCCAGGTGCTCCTAGACTTTTTTTTATTCTTGAAATGAATTAATGAATTTACTCAGAGTTAGCATGACCAAGATGATCTATTTTAAACAGTCAGAAATAAGTAGTTATAATAAAGCTTTGGAAAGAGCTAGGTTTTTTTTATTTTTATATTTTTTAATTATTTACAATCTCTATGCCTCCAAGTCATTTCAGGCTATTCATTAAAGGCCACCTGAATGATGAGAGATGAAAAAAATATTTTTGGAGAGAGAGAGGCCACGAGCTGGGGAGAGGGGGAGAGAGAGAGAGAATTCCAAGCATGCTTCACCATGCTCCACACTGAGCCCAACACAGGGCTTGATCCCATGACCCTGGGACCTGAGTCAGAATCAAGAACTGGACACTTAACCAGGTGAGCCACCCAGGCGCCACCCCAAGAGATGAAACATTTTATTTTTTTATTTAAAAAAAAATTTTTAAGTTTATTTATTTGAGAGAGAGACAGAGACAGTATGAGTGGGGAAGGGACCGAGAGAGGGAGACAGAGAGAGAATCCCAAGCAGGATCTGCGCTGTCTGCAAAGAGCCCTATGTGGGGTTCGAACTCATGCAATCGGGAGACCAGGACCTGAGCTGAAACCAAGAGTCGGACGTTTAACCAATTGAGCTGCCCAGGAGCCCTGAGATGAAAAATTTTAAAACAAGACATTGAGATGGATGAATCTTGTTTAGTACAATGTGCTTTTGCAAGCTCAGTGTGAATTTGCTGTGAATTCCATCGATCCAGTACCCTATAGGTCAATACATGAGCTATTAGCTTCCATGCCTTTAAAAATTTCTTTTAGGTCTTAGCTTAAGTAAATCATAATTCAAGAACTCCATCTGCCAGCTTTCTAACAAAGACTTGATTCTACAGGTCAGAAATGATCAATGGTAGAGCTTGAGGTTCATTTGCTAACTGGTCTCCCCAAATTGCTGTATTTCTGTTCCCGGAACATCATTCTCAAAAAAAGGAAAAAAAAAAAAAAAACTTTTACTTTTTCTCTCTTGCTTTCGATGCAATATTAAAAGCCCCCCAGCTGGTTCAAATGGTCAGGATGGGACTTCACTGTCCGGTGGGGTTGACCATCAGATATTGCCTAGGAAGGGCCCTGGGGTTGCCAGGGGAGCGCAAATCAGGCTCAGAGACCTACTTGTCATCGTTTCGCTCAAGTCTGGTTCGCTGCACCATCAAAGGGCAGTGGTTACGAAAGTGGACTTGAGACGAATCAGAAGCCCTCAGGTGAAATGACTGGTGTTTCCCAATTAGGACTCAGCCGTAGAACATGCTTTTCAAAAAAGGCAAAAGAAAAAAAAAAAAAAAAAGAGAGTGTTGTGTTCCCAGATTTACAAACAGCAAGTGTCTTACGTCTAGTTTAAACAGAAAGGAAAAGGAAAAGAAATTCGTGTGGATTTAGTGTTTGTAATATCTCCATGCACAACGTAAGGGCGTATATACGTATGCAGTGATTCTGCCTTAATAGTAGCTGTGAGGGGTCAACTGTATGCACGTATAGTAAACACACACAGTGTCTTAAGGACTACAGACATTTTAAAAGATTGGTGTTATCACTATGCATTATCACCTATGAATAGGGCATATTGCTAAAGTTAGTACACGTACACTCTTATTTGCCAAACATCTAGAAACAAATCATCATCTGGACATAGGGGTTTCAATGTCACATAATGCCCTTCTGGTCTGGCCTTTGCCTATTTCTGACTATTTAAAAAATGTGTTAATGTTTATTTATTTTTGAGAGAGAGAGAGACAGAGACAGAGCTGAGTGGGGGAGGGGCAGAGAGAGAGGGAGACACAGAATCCGAAGCAGGCTCCGGGCTCCGAGCTGTCAGCGCAGAGCCCGACGCGGGGCTCAAACTCACGAACTGTGAGATCGTGACCTGAGCCGACGTTGGACTCCTAACTGATTGAGCTACCCAGGACCCCTAAGACTATTAACCCTTATGCAGCCTCTCTTCCTTCCAAGGAGCCCTCCTTGCTGTCTGCTGAATGTGGCAAGTTCCTTCTCTATGGAATCCGTTGCTCCCGCCTCTCCCCGGTGCTCCCCTCTATTTGACCAGTGCCCTGTAGCTTTATTGCCTGTTTTTCTTCCCTGACCCTGTGCACCATCTCCCACGTACCCTTTCCCGGGCCCACACACTGCTCTGCTTCTCTGGACTTCAAGGTCCCTAGACTATCAAGGTCAACAATGCATATACCATCGCTGTATCTTCACCCCCTGCACTAGTATAGACCTGGGACCCCCATGCCTAGCTGACTTGTGGAATGGACGAGTGAATTCACAACTGTTGATGAAGGGGCACGATGCTCTTCAAACAGAATGGGATTGCCATCGCACCAGCTCTGGTCCCTGGAAGAAAAAGTGACAGGTGTACCAGCACTTTATTCTCCCATCTTTTCATCAGAGCAGAATACAACCGAGAGCCTGGCAACAAAACCAATTTTAAGCCTCTTACTGCAGATCTAAATTAAACCTCATCTCTTTATCAGAAATGATCTCTGATAAATGTGTTCCAAGGCGAAATCGTAACACTAAAGCAGGGCTTCCGGAAGGACAGATTTGTATATCACGTTGCTGAGAGGTAGTTTGGAGCTGGAACGGGTTTGTAACCATTTTTCTATTATTTTTAAGGGGCCAAAGCCCTCGATAACATCTCTCAGAAGTTTGAGTGCAGAGTGGCTCAGAGTTGATACAGCATTCAGATTTCTTTTTCTGTTGAGATTCTATGGGAAAATCGGAACCAGATGGTTCTATAAAGGTAAGAGAGTTCCAAACAGCCATATTCTTCTAAGAGTATATTCACTAGGATTTATTAGGACCCAGGTATTTTGAAAGCCAAATGACAGATAATTGAATTCTCTGGATAAAGTATTTCTTCCTAAACGTTCCTAGCTGACTATGCATTTCAGAACAAACTCCTCTTTGAATTGATGATATGTGAAATTCAAACCTAAGAGAAACAGATGATTTTTATTTAGTATTTTAATGGTGCACATTAGGGGCTAGTGCCAGACATATTTCCAGAAATTTCCATCTCTGGAGGACTTAGGCTCACCATGGGGTGAGTAGTTTTTCCTTAAGTAGTTTCCATCTGACAGCCTCTGAGTGGTCAGCATCTGCTTTAATGATTGAGCCTGACTTAAGATGTTTAAAAGCGGACGCACGTTCTTTAAAATTGAATCCAAAGAAGGAGCTATCAACCTATTCACTTCCGCGGAAAGAAACAGAAAGAAAACAAATCTGGTACAGAATAAAGGAAGATAGTCTCTCACTGTGCTCAATGACTGTGCTTGCTTTGCTAAGACTTCCTAAAATAATGACTTGTAAAATTTCTCTCCCTTCCATTCTGGGAGAGACAACACATCCTAACACGTCCAGGTTGCCTGTCAGGGAACATTGTCATTTCTGGTTCCAGATTAGGAATCGCCCTTATCCTGAAGCTGCACACAGACGACTTTCGTTGGGATTTCACGCGAAACAGAGAAGGGGGATACATTTGCCAAAACAAAACAAAACAAAACAAAACATTTGGGCTTCTCTGTTTTGTCTTTTTTTTTAGTATTATTATTACCGCCACTGAGAACAAATGGGGACATTGTGTTACATGGAAGGAAAAAGTTAACAAATTAAAAAAAAAAGTACATAAAATCGTTCATATTTAACTCATTCCGTGTGAGCGTCTCAGAAACAGAGAGAAGGAACACATCTTGCCACCAGTGGCCACTAGGTATCGGGACAAGTCATGGCCACATGTGCACAGTCTCAGGGTGGGATACACATGTTTACTGATCGTCACTCTCTTCGGCCCTGTCACATGAGCGTGAGGGATAACGAAGGTCACCACTCCAGGAGTCAGGGACCCAGTACTCGAACTCCCGCCTCCCTCATTACCCAGGTTTGTGGCAGGCGATTTCTGTGGAGGTTGTGTAATTGTATGTGGTGGTGGTGGGGGGGGGAATCATTATTGTTAATGTCGGGAAACTGTAATTAAAAACAAAATCTCCCGGACACCTGGGTGGCTCAGTTGGTTGAGCGCTTGACTTTGGCTCAGGTCATGATCTCACAGTTTGTGAGTTCGAGCCCTGCATCAGGCTCTGTGCTGACAGCTTGGAGCCTGGAGCCTGCTTCAGATTCTGTGTCTTCCTCTCTCTCTGCTCCTCCCCTGCTCATGCTCTGTCTCTGTCTCTCTCTCTCTCTCTCTCAAAAATAAATAAACATTAAAAAATAAATCTTCCAACCTATACAAAAGCTGTCTTCTTAAAGGTCATAGAAGGAAAAATTTTATTACTGAATTACTGTTAAACCACAATACGATGTACATCACAGGTAATCTGCTAAGAGGCTGCAAAGAAAGAATGTCACCCTTTCGTATAACCAAGCAGACACAGGCAATGACATACTTGTTCTCAAGATAAACAACTAGTCCTCAAGTGCACAGTACTATTTGTCACACATAATTCATCCTAAATATACTTGGTACTGGGGGTGACCACAGCTGTTACTTAATTGGCTTTATCCAGAGGAAAAATCAAGTTTTCATTTCCTTATGACAGGAGGCGGTTTTGCAACTTGGGGTGAGGTGCTCATCAATTTGGTTCCTACCCCAGCTCTGAATCTGGGAGGTAGACACGTCTCTTCCTAGACAATTGCATCCAAGAGGTGGTTCCCAGGTCCTTGAGAAAGTCCAGGGTCAGAAAGCTGGTAAGAAACTTACTTAGATTCTCAAAAGATTTACGTGCCTTTCCAAGAGACAAAGATAGGACTTAGAGTTATATGATTTCTTAAGTAATTGATCTAAGAAAATAGGGGGAGACGTTCCTTATTTCCAAGAAGGAGAATTAAACTTCTTAATTTTCATTTGGATCACCCTTACATTGAGGAAGGAGTAGGGACAATTTGACAAACATATTTCAAGGATGTTTCAAAGTTAGAATGGAATCAAAATTTTTTAATGTTTATTTTTTTTAATTTTTTTAACGTTTATTTATTTTTGAGACAGAGACAGACAGAGCATGAACGGGGGAGGGTCAGAGAGAGGGAGACACAGAATCTGAAACGGGCTCCAGGCTCTGAGCTGTCAGCACAGAGCCCGACGGGGGGCTTGAACTCACAGACCGTGAGATCATGACCTGAGCCGAAGTCGGACGCCCAACCGACTGAGCCACCCAGGCGCCCCTTTAATGTTTATTTTTGAGAGAGAGAGAGAGAGAGAGAGAGAGAGAGAGAGAGAGAGAAAGCATGAGCTGGGGAGGGGCAGAGAGAGAGGGAGACACAGAATCTGAAGCAGGCTCCAGGCTCTGAGCTGTCAGCACAGAGCCTGACACGGGGGCACGGACTTGTGAACCTCGACATCATGACCTGAGCTCAAGTCAGACACTTAACCAACTGAACCACTCAGGTGCCCCAGAATGAAATTTTTTATACATGTAATATGTGTAAGATACACTGTTTTCTCTTGTAGAAGTTTCAAAAATAAATACTGTATAATTTATTTGTTTCTAGAATCTAAAACTAACTATAATGGTTCATATCAAAGTAGAGTAGGAATCTAAATGGTCTCATGTCATATTTGTTGGGGCCTTTCTTTGAAACAGCCATTTGTATATGACCAATAGAATATTATACTATAAAAAGAACACTTAAACCGTTCTTCTGTGAAGCAGATACAAAGCTAGCTATAATTCAAGCTCGAAACCATGCAGCAGAATTTAGTCTCAGGATAAGGGTTTGGGTTCGGATTAGGGGTTAGGCGTTAGGGGTTAAGTGTTAGGGTAAGGGTTTGGGCTTGGGTTAGGGTTACATAAACTTCAAAGTTTAGGTGATCCATGAAAGTGTCTGAATAACAGAGAACTCGGTACGTTTCATGCCTACTCTTCCATTTTTGTCGTGGATACGTATTCCCTCCTGGCCTTTTGAGATGAACCACTGGAAGGTTTGATTAATTATTCAGAAAGCCAGACATGCCCTTTGCCTGTTATCTTTATGAAATGCAAATTACAGATTCAGAAAAAAATAAATGGTGACTGGACACAAAGTTTGGAACAATGGAGGAGCCTTAAAAGTCAGGACATCCAGGAAGAATGGAGATGGGGAGGAATATTTCCTTTAAAATTAAACTTTCTCAATGCTAAGCCCCTTATGGAACTTTTTTTTTTTTTTTGGTCTTCATTTGAAAGAGTAATTTCTTAATCAATAGCACTTGCATGAAAGCAGCTTTGAGCTTTCAGAAGAGAACAGAACTGTTTCAAAGCAGGGCCCTGCTGCTCAGAAATACAATATTGCCTCATTAAAATGAGAATCTCCAGCTGGGCAGGGGTGATAGCCAAGGTCATAAAGAAGAGACAGCATTCATTAAGATTTGCTCACTAAATACTCATCTTCAAATCATACTTTAAAAATCTTATCTAAATTATGAACCTAGGATCATCTACTCTTTAAAAGCTAAAGGTTCACTCTGTCTTGTCTGGGTCTGAACTAGATGCCCATACTTTGTTCCTCTCCCAAAGGTGGGGTGGATTTGTGACTTTCAGAAAATAGTGGGAGGTATTGAGATTGCAGAGGGTCTGGGTGTAAACCTATGGAGTTCAATTTTTATGTCATAACAAAGCTTTTTGCTTTTTAAAGTTTAAATCTCAGTATACACGTAATTAAGAAAATTTCATGTAAGCGATGAATCATGGGAATCTACCCCCAAAACCAAGAGCACACTGTATACGCAGTATGTTAGCCAACTTGACAATAAATTACATAAAACATAATCATAATAACAAAATAAAGTAAGAACGTCAATGAAAACACTGGTAAAAGACAAATATTAGGGGCGCCTGGGTGGCGCAGTCGGTTGAGCGTCCGACTTCAGCCAGGTCACGATCTCGCGGTCCGTGAGTTCGAGCCCCGCGTCGGGCTCTGGGCTGGTGGCTCGGAGCCTGGAGCCTGTTTCCGATTCTGTGTCTCCCTCTCTCTCTGCCCCTCCCCCGTTCATGCTCTGTCTCTCTCTGTCCCAAAAATAAATAAAAACGTTGAAAAAAAAAATAAAAAAAAAAGACAAATATTAATATTCAGGAATATTTTTACAATAGATATTCCTGTTATAAAATAAATAAGTCATGAGGATGAAAAGTACAGCAGAGGGAATACGGTGAATAATGTTGTACTAACTTTGTACGGTGAGAGACAATAACTACACGGTATTTTGTAACATATACAAATGTCAAGTCGCCACGTTATGAATTGGAAACTATTATAATATTGTACGTCACCTAAAAATTTCAAAGAAATACAAAAAGACAAAGCAAGAAAAACTTCATGGAGTAGAATTCATGTATTATAACTTTTGTACTCTTTATATTTACATAAACATATGTTTAACCGTCCGTAGCAAAAGATATTTTTTCCAGAATTAAAGTGCATTTTAAAATATGATTCTTCTATATTCACTTCTGTGAGTATCAGTACAGATTAATTAGCCTTAACAAAACAAAACATTTCCATGCCTCTGTGCCAGAATAAGTAATGACCAGAGTAGATACTGTGCACTCAATACCACCATCTGTCAATTCCACAAAAGAGTGCGCAAACACCACTCTCCTCCAAAATACTTTGAAAACAAACAAACAAACATGATTACTTGTTGAAAACACACAAAATGCCTACAAATGTGTCTATTTCCTCAAAGCAATAAAAATGTTAGTGTTGCATTGGATTTTGCTTCCCAGGAACTGAAGACAAATTGCGTCATTTTATGCCTTAAATCTTTGTAAAAATAAATAAATGTTTTCAAGTGTCTTTAGCAACGGAAGGTAGAACAGTGCCTGGCATGAAGTGACTGTCCAGTTAAAGCACAGTGACACCCGAGGAAGCGAAGGTTTTATGGAACGTCTTCGCGAGGTGTGTGCGAAATGTCAGCATCTCAAGTGTTAGCTGTAGAGTTATCAGTGTTCTCAGCTGAAATACAAAATACAGATCAAGTAAATATTGAAGAGAGGCAAGTCTCCAATGCTGAGAGGCTTAATATGTATTATTCAACTTTTCTAGTCTTCCTTCTGGCTATTGTGTTACTCATTAGCCTTTCTCCCTACTGGAGAGTAGTAAAGGGGAAAAAAATGACAAATCTAATGATTTTTTTCTTCCCTTAGGGCTTTGGTAAAGTGTTTTTCCAGTCACTGTAACCATAGAATAGAGCACAATGGAAGATTTTTTTTTTCCCCTCTCAGGTCACTTTCCTTATTTATAATTTTGCTTTTTCTTTATTTGCCATAACAGGTAGTAAATTTAGGTGGACAAAATTGATAAGGTTTATGGGATGCGGTGAAAAATTTCCCGTCTACTCTTACCTCCCAGTCTTGACATTCCTCTCCCTGCAGACAACCTATGGTATTGGTTTCTCACCTACCTTTCAAAGGTGTCCTCGAATGATTTTTGGCAGGATGTGGGTATGACTGTAACCGGGCTGCTGAGTCACTGAGTGAGACTTTCTTAGTGGTGCCAGAAAAAAGGCTGAGGACTTATTTCACAAACGAGAATGCGGAAACCTACAGACTTGGAAAAATATTCCTGCCCGATGCCCCAGAAGGGGTGAGCATTTATCAGCCAGGATGTGAAAACAGGTCATGTGATTCCACGTGTGAGGCTCTCTCTTACCATTACATGAAACTGAATTAAGTTATTTCAAACTGATCCATATCTCAAACTTAATCACTACCGATACCTCTATCATTTGCTATTACCGTGAGTTATCAAGGTCAATTAGGTAAAGGGCGTGGAATTAAGTCTTTAATTTAAGTGTCGCAATTTACTGGGTAAGAAGGTTCTGTGACAGCACATATATCTACCTATCCATGCTAAATGAATTTACTGTTTGCTCAGACATCTCTAGGAAGTCAGCAAAGAGAATAAAATTCAAACCTGCAACATTGCATTAAGGAAGACACTGTTATTTATGGGGTTTGCCAGTTATATGTCTATGTGGCCACTTCATAATGGTCATGATGATAAAAACAAAGTATCCTCCCCAAATGCAAACATGGATGAGAAAGAAATATTAAAAAAAAAAACAAACACTTTTTCTTTAGGATAAAAACAACCAGTGCTGTCACAAAACTAAATGAGACTATAATTGAAAGAAATAAAAGAAATTTGAAGAAAATTTTATGGCCTTAAGAAAATTTAGAAGAAAAATCTTAGCTCAGATGGTAATCCACAAGAAAACAAAATGCTGGTATTTTATCCCTGGATGTGATCTTCTGGAACACACCAACACCAGAAGGCTGACTTCCTGGGAAGGATGCTCTTTTCTCATGCCTCGTGTTCCGTAGAAAGACCTGGAAGGTTGTGTTTGCCCAGGCTTCCTTCCTGCTACCACCCTGCTCTTTGTACGTTTGGCATTCTCAATACACGAATTCTTCTGGGCGGTTGCCATCCATCTACCCTGAGACTGGTGGAGGTAAGTACTAATTTCGCCAAAACACTGTCCTCCCAAACCCAAATCTTTCCTAAGCATGTCTGCTTCACATCATTCTAAAAGACATCCATAATAAATGTGCCAGCCATCCCTAAAACCCATGGAGCAGTCATGAACACCGCAAGAAAAAAAGCCAAAGACAGGAGATGCCTTTTAGTCACTGCTGTATGGCTGGAGTCCTGTCTAATGGTGAGAGAAAAGAGCCAAATCTCAGAGTTTTCATACTAGATGCATCATAGGGTGTTTGTGAGGAATAAGGGAGAGAATTCACAAAAACTGTTTAACAGAGGGCCTAGAATTTTAAGCAAAAATGTGTGTGAGTGTGCATTTTCTTTCTGGCATTAGTTTCGGACTTGGAATAAAAAGGACCGGAGAGTGTGCAAATCGTACCTCAGACAGGAAGACAATCTTCTCCAAGAAGTCTCGGTGGCTCACAAAACCTCAACCAGCAGTCACAGATGTACAGGAATCGGCAACGCGCTTAAAGAGAACTGTGTGCAATCACCAGCTGCATCAAAAAGTGATAGAGAAACAGAATATACAGTAGTAGTATATGCAGGGTTCAAAGTCTCCATAATTATGAATATCATCCGATGCTAGGAAGCAAACAGCACAGCGCATCTCTGTAATGTTTCACCTTAAAGTCTTGACAAGGCTCGCACTCTTATTCTAACCTTCGCTCAAATGGCATTGACTCAGAGAACTCAGAAATCTCTCTTGACAATCCTATTGAAGACAAGCTCCAACTCATCACCCCCAGTTTCTCTCTCTCTCTCATCCATCTTTATATTATACACACAACTTGTTTGCTCATTAACACGTTTTTCTCTCTAAGATGTAAATTTCAGGAAGTTGGGGATTTTGTGTTTTACTCTCCCCTCTATTTCCGTCGCACGTACGTTGGCAGGAAGCATCTTTATGGGTGTGTCTGCTGCCTGAGTGAATGAAGGAATGGATAGAGCAAAAAAAGTTCACGATCACCGGGGCAGACCCTGAAAGTAACTCAGGTTTATTTCCTATCTCTGCCATTTACTGCTAAATAACCCAGGACAATAGTATACGATTAGTGCCAATCTCAAAGAGTTGCTTTGGGAGGGAGGATGATCCATGAAACGTCTTTAGCACAGTGTCTGGTACATGAGGATGTTCAGCAAATGTTCAGTTACTATGTCATAGGCAAGAACTAGGACAAATGTCCATTTCCAGACCAGTCTCTGGCAGGGATAGTTGGATTGCTAAAACTGACCCATACTAAGCAGAATGCACCCTGTCGTGAGAATCCTGGTCTTTTGCAGCACCTAGGGTGATTATTGTCACAACCAAAGACAGCATCTAACACCTGGTCAGACTGCGCTTAGTTGGTGGTCAATACCAGAAGCATACTGCACCCGTGTTCTGTGTTATTTACAATTTTCTAGATATGTAACAATGCAAATTATTAATAAGCAGTTTATTACATAATTTGATGTGTAGGTGATGGTCTTTCCAGCCAACCCTGTTGTTATATTAATGAAGGAGCATACATCATTGCAGGAAAGCAGGATCAGGTAACAGAAAGTCTCCTTCCTTGCCGAAAGATCTGTGCCCGAGATAAAATACAGTCTTAATGATTTGCTGGGTATATCAGCCAGGTACGTGCACAATGGCACTATTTAACAAACCACCCCAATGTCGGTGGCTTAAGAGACTTCTTTATTTTCATGTTCATGGATCCATGAGTTGTTCTCACCTTGGCCATGGAAGACTGGACTCCAGGTTCTTGGTCCTAAGATCTAGGCTGAGGTAAGTAAGGTTCAACTTCACTTCCCACATCTCTGGTATTCCTTGGACCAGATTCTGCTCCTAGCCACTGGTATGGGACATGACTCTCATTCTGGGGTCCAGGCTGAAGGGGCAATGGGTACCTAGGGTGTGTGTATTTTTCTCATGACGGATCATTGGAACTCAAGAGGGCGAGGTTGACCACACAAGTATAATCCGACCTCCATTGCATCAGCACTACTCCCAAAGCGAGTCACGTGGCTGAGCCCAAAGTCAAAGAGTATGGAAGTGCACTTGACCTACTGTGAGGCCATTCTCCAGAGTAAAGAACTGGGACCAAAAGTTCAATCTATCCCACTAAACTTGCCATAAGTAAAAGAGAAGTTCCCTGTCATGACCATTCCCATTTTTGAGGGGGAAAGGAAAAAAGTGAGCCCAAACTTTAGAAGAGTGAGTATGTGGGCGAGTGAACAAATGTAAAATGCAGTGTTTCCCTGAAGGCCAATCCGGTATCACTGATGTTCTCAGAGGATAAAGTTCTGGACTCAAACTACATCTGTGTATACACACACACACACACACACACACACACACACGCATACACACACCCCATTACAGAAGGAAATGGAATATGTATTTTAATACTTATAGGTTAAGTCGTCCAAAAACTAGACAAACTACACATTTCAAAAACATACTTAATCTTTGAGTTAACAGGTATATACAGAACCATCCCTTGACTAATAGTGAATGAATATTCATAAACACAATTAAAACTTAAAAAAAGTTAACAACTAGATTACATAAAATTTCAGAGAAGTGGTATTGTATATATACTATATTGTATACAGTAGACACTAAAATATACATTTCTAAATATTTACTGCATCCAGGAAAAAATACTAATGCAAATTTAATTAACTCAACAGTAATAAAAATATCACAAATCAAAACTGGTGGAAAACACTACAAGGAATACTTAGAGGCAAATGTATAGTTTAAAATATTTCTGCTAGAAAAGAAAAAGCTGATAATGAGTTAAGTGTAAGTCTCTAAGCTAGATAAAAAACAAAAACAAAAACAAAAACAAAAACAAAACAACCCAGAAGAATAAATCCAAAGAAAAGGGAAGATAATGAGGATTTGAGCAAATAGCAATATAACAGTAAACAAAGACACCATAGAGAGGCTCAACAAAGCCCAAAGAAGTTTCTTTAAAAAGACTAAGGAAATGAACAAACTGTTGTAGACTAATTAGGAACAAAATTTTTAAAGGCCCAAATAAATAACATTAACTATGAAACATTTAATACAAAAGGAACACCATTTATATATAAAAGAGGAATTAGAAAGATCGTATGCGAGTGCCATGAATAGTCGTATAACAGTAAACAAGAAACTGGATTGAATGGAAAAGTTTCTAGAAAGCTATTACTGTTCTGGGGGCCCCAAGACCCCCTCAGGTCTGACAATTTGCTACAAGGACTCATAGGACTCAGCACCTAGCCATATTCCTGGCGAGGGTTTATTTCGGGAAACTCAGCAGAGGGCAGGGCACAAGCTTCCAAGAGTCCTCTCCCAGTGGAGCCACGCAAGACACAGTTCATTACTCTAGGAATGGGCTGTGACATGAGTCAAGTGCTGTCCACCAGACAGGCTCAGGAGAGACCCCGTGCCCAGGGTTTGCAAAGGCCGCTTGTCATGTAAGCACTCTGCCCAGCGTGACCCAAATTCCAGCCTCCCAGAAGGAAAGCAGGTGTGCAACTGGAACCACACTGTTTCTACAAACAGCTGAGGCACAATGAGCCACTCCAAACAGTTTGGGGAATGAGGGAAACTCTCCCCAAATCCATGTTCCCAGATGTAGGCCAAGGATCAGTCGGGCAAGCTAGCCTTTGTCAGGATAGCAATCTCAAGACTGCACAATTACATACCACAGTTTTCTGCACAATTACATACCACAGTTAACTTAAAAGACAAAACAAAACAGAGAGCCTGAATGGCTACATAATCATTAAAAAAAATAACATAAAAACTAGGTCAGTTGTTCCAAGTATTTCCACAAATAAAATAATAACCAGGCAGAGATAATTTTATGGTGAGTTCTACCAAAATTTCAGAGAATAGATCATTCAAATAGCATACAAACCCTTCCACAAATTTAAATAACAGGTTGCACTCCCCAAATCAGGTCGTATATTAGGCAATAAACTTGATAATTGGCAAGAATAGCATGATAAAATAAAATCAGGTCCTTCTGGAATAAAGATATAAACATTCAATACAAAATTTATCAAAGTAAGTCCTAGAATCTGTTACAAAAAAAAAAAAAACATAAGAAATAAACTGAATTTTTTAGTTAGAATGCAAATTTATAAGTAGAAATATCTATAAACGTCATTCCCACATGAACTGATTCAAAGGAGAAAAAACTTGTTTATTTCAACAGATTAGTAAAATAGTATTCTATACCTATGCATAACGTGTTAAAATGTATAATTTGAGAAATCGAGGAATTGATTGCAATCTACTTACCTCATAAAATGTATCAAGTATTTATTGAAAACATCATTCTTCATGGTATAACATTAGAAACATTTCAAATCAGAAATAAGATCTGTAGGGGCACCTGGGTGGCTCAGTTGGTTAAGCGTCCCACTTCAGCTCAGGTCATGATCTCACGGCTCATCGGTTCGAGCCCCATGCTGGGCTCTGTTCTGACAGCGAGGAGCCTGCTTGGGATTGTCTCTCTTTGCCCTCGCAGACTCATGCTCTCTCTCTCAAAATAAATAAATAATCTTTAGAAAACAAAGCAAAACAACGCAAAATAAGACATGCATATCTACTATTAATATTTGACATTCATTATCATCCTGGAGCTATACACAATGCTCTAAGATTACAAACAATTCAAGAAATATAATGTATATCCACATTGGTAAGAAAGGAATATAATGCATATTTACATACAATGTTTTTCTATGGTCTAAGCCTAAATAATCTATAGATGAGGTACTAGAATTGATGAGCAAGTTTGCTAGATATACAAGATTAATTCAGAAAAGTCAATCATATTTATATACACCAGTGATTACGTTTTAGAAAATGTAACTTTTCAAAAGACACAATTTTAAAAAGTGACGGGAGAGATTTTAAATCTAAAAATAAATTAGCAAAAGATGTGCAAAACCTATATGAAGAAAATATACAACTTTACTGGGAGACCATAAGGCCCTGGATAAGTGGTGAGCTATAACCTGTTCAAGGACAGAAAGGTATAAAACAAGAAAGATTCAGTTCTCCGAAAATTGATTCATTGATTCGTATACTAACAATCAAGATCCTGAAAGCATTTTTGGAGAAACCTGACAAGATAATTCAAAACTGTGTATTGAATTCAAAGACCCAAGAAGAGCTGATACTCTTAAAAAAAAAAAAAAAAAGTAAAGTTTTCCTATGATAATATTGAAAAGATACTTAGATTTGGATGCATTACCACCTTGGAATACGTACAGCAGTAAAAATGAATTAAATAATTGTAACAGGCAAGAGCGCGGAAGAGCCTTGTGGCGAGGAACATGAACTTGCAGGGAAGCCTGTGTGAGGGATCCTTTCCCGGAAAGCATCCAAGGCTGCTGCAGAATGATGGAGCCCTAGTCGGGTGAGGAGAGTGCCCTTGACAGTAGCTTGGCTTGGTGTATCAAAACCCTAGGCAAGCAGAGACATCCACACAAGGAAGGGGTCAGCCTAACGAGAAGTGTGAAAGGTTGAGGAGAGAGGAGAAAGTTCATGTGCACAATCAGCTGGCTTGAGACACCAGGACCCAAGGCGGAAGTGGGCATAGATGGGTTTGGTACATCAGAGGCTGAACATCAGAAGAAGGGATACGGACCTTGGAACAGTGACAGGCCAATAGCAGCTTCTGGCTTAGAATATCATTATGCTTCACTAAAAGAGACTGGGGCTCCCTGGAGAAATGGCTAACACCTAGACAGGAGTGGGGAACCAGTACGAGATGAGTTTGGGACATCCCGGTCCAAAAAGGAAAGAAGGGTGGAAAGAATGATGGTGATATATGCATAGTTTCAGAGAACCTCACCACAAAGTACTTATTGCAAGGGGGGAAATATAGTAACTTTGCAGTGGAAGCCTGATTACTTGATCTCCACCTTAATCAATCCATCAAAGTGAAGATCATCATTACTGGAACAAACTGAAATTGCTCACGACCTGATAGAATGCAGTGAGAATACGGTAATCATTTCGTGACATTTCTGTCGAGGATACGTAACTTGAATTTAACCTCAAGGAAACGTCCACCTGAAATTGAGCAAGGATCTACAAAATAACTGGTCTGCAGTCTTCCAAACTGTCATCATGAAAGTCATGGAAAGACTCTGGAAATATATCAGACCAAGACAGACTAAAGAGTCATGACAATTGAGGGCAGTGTAACATTCTGAACTGATCCCTTTCACTAGAAAGGTCATTACCCGAACAATTTATAAAGATTGAATGGAGATTGAGCATTAGAAGGTAGCAATGCATCAACATTAAGTTCATGATTTTGTTGGCTGCATTGCAGTGAGGCAGGAGAATATTCTTGTTTGTAGGCAATACACAGGAATGGGGAGTCAGGTTGGTAACGTTCCCAAATGATTCAGAAGAACCTTCTTTGAACTGTACCTGCAATTTTTCTGTAAATTTTAAATGCTTTCAAAATTAAGAAAGAGACAAATGAGGGGAAATCATGATAAATATAATTCTCAGATTACTGGTTTCCTCTGGGGATGACAAAAAGGCATGAGATAAGAGCCTCAAAACAGTGATAGACCTAACAGTTCTCCCTGTTTGTAAGTTGGATAGTGACTTCATGGGTGCTTACTTTATTTTGTATTATAATTTACATATATATTGTATTCCATAGTTTGCATGTATAAAATACCATGTATTATAACGATTTTGAAATCTTATGTCTGAAAGACGATAGTATTAGGAGCACAGCAGACCTAACTGAAGCCTGACTGTGCAATTTACTCTCCACATGAACTTGTTCAAGATTATTAAGCATTCTGAGCTTAAGATTCCTCATCTGGAGAATAATAACCATTCACAGAACTGCTGTAAAGAGTTAGTAGACAATATACATCGTCGATGTCCTTTAGCCAAAACCCACTAGAAATACACCTGTATATAAACTGGTTCAATTCATTACTCCTTGTAACGAGGCAGAATGTACATCATAGGGAGCTACGGGGATCTTTCAGTGAGAGGATAAAAGAAATAACTACTTACAGGATTGAGGCTTTGGTTGGGGCATTTGGTGGGACATCCAAGGAAGCAAGGTTTGCCCTCAACTGGATGGTGTCACAGAGCTGGGGTGATTCTACAGTTGGGTGTCCCCACAAATCTTATCGATAGGGATGATAAAAAAATAAAATAAAATTAAATTAAATTAAATCAAATTAAATCAAATTAAATAAAAGCTATAAATAGCAGAGTCATCAGCACCCCTTGAGTAAGTGAAAGCAGTGTTTGGTGCTTTGTGTCGCACAGTGACCTTGTTGATACTCTGTGATAGTTCACGTCCAGGGGAGAACACAACAATCTAGACTTGGACGTTAGACTAGCTTGTGACAACACTGGGGTCTAACTGCGAACTTCAGATCAGTTCCCGACATCGGGGGCTGTTTTTGTTTGTTTTCAACATAAACTGTTGGCACAGTATTTTAACTCCTTTGATCAGAGGCGTTGGTGAACTGGGTAGACCAGACTAACATCAGCAGCTGCACCCCCTTCTAGAATCTGGGCTGGGCCTTTTCTTCTTTGGCTTTGCCGCTGATCACACTGATGCGATCACACTGATGGAATGCTAAGGATAGACTGCTCAGACATAAACGCGTCTACTTCGATGTTGTCTTGCTCTGGTAAATTCTTTGAAGATATTTCCTATCCTAAGAAAACCCATCAAATCCTCTAGCCATGAAAATCTACGGACGTCAAAGACAGCATTTGGATAATGCTAGCATTAAGTAAACGCCAGATGAAAATCTGGGATTGATTTAACATCAGTATATATTCGTAACAGGACTTGTGTAAGTGTTTGTGTTAATGTTCCTGTTCGAGTGGGGACCTTACCATATTAGTTGAAGTAATTCAAACACATTTGTGTTATTTGCTTTTATGGTTCTGAGGGAAGGAGCCAGTCTGAGGTGTATGTCCACACACTGTGCTCCAGAGCCTACGCTCTTTACCACCATGACTTGCTGCCTCTCCAAGGCGGGGCTCCTAAGTTTTCTGATCCAGACAGCAAGATTTTCCCTGTAGATCGCGAACCTGTAGAAATGGGACCAAATGATCATATCTAACAATGTATATTCTTTCAGATTTAAAAAAGTTCCTGAATTGGGGCGCCTGGGTGGCTCAGGTGGTTAAGCACCTGACTCTTGGTTTCGGCTCTGGTCATGTACGTGAGATCAAGCCCCACATCCAGCTGGGTGCTGACAGCATGGAGCCTGCCTGTCTCTCTCTCTCTCTCTCTCTCTCTCTCTCTCTCCCTCTCTCTCTCTCTCAAAATAAATCAATAAACCTAAAAATGTTAAAATTCTTGTATCTATACCTCTGTGTCCCTTTTCAAACATGCTTCCTGCTCATTTGTTTCATGTCTTCATCGATCATTTCAAAGAACATAGACTTGGGTGTTTGGATTAACCTCATTTTTTTTCTACTCTCCTCGTGTAATTTTTCCTCTTATTTCTTTCCTTCTACTTTGTGTATTTTGTTATTCTTTTATCAAGCTCTGTTTATTGACTTGCAGTGTTTTGCACTTGACTTCCTGTACTTGAGCCTACTGTAGGTCAGGAACAGGGGACCCCCCGTTCTTCCACTGCATCCCTTTTAGAACCACTCTAGCTGAGCTCTGTACCCACGAACCCACGGAAACTGCTTGTCAGCCCCTGTGGCCTGCAGGTTGTTAACCCCCACAAACACTTCCCCGGATGCCTCCTACTTCAGCTACAGACAGTGATGGACCCACAGACCCTACATCCCCAGCAACACTCCATTGCTCTCCAGTGTATCAGTCCTTCAATCTAACCCGCCATTCTCCTCAGGCTCACTCGCTTCCTCCTCCCCCAAACTTCTCAACCAACAATCTAGCATATCTGCTCCCTAGAGCATGTCACTTAACACCCCTTTCACTACACAAGACTGTAACCATGTAATAATGGGTAATAATCATGTAATAAGCATTATTTTCTTGATTCATTCATTAGTGTTTAAAACAACAAAAAGGAAAGACAGTGTCAATTTAAAGTTTGTATTCCAATTCAGAAAAATAGGTCACGTTTGAACTAAAATTTGTATTTTCCAGGAGTGCCTGGGCGGCTCCGTCAGTTAAGCCTCCAATTTCAGTTCAGGTCATGATCTCACTGCTCATAGGTTCGAGACCAGCGTTGGGCTCTGTGCTGACAGCTCAGAGCTTGGGGCCTGCTTCGGATTCTGTGTTTCCCTCTCTCTCTGCCCCTCCTCCACTTGCACTCTGTCTCTCTCTAAAAAAAAGAAAAGAAAAGGAAAGGAAAGAAAAGAAAAGAAAAGAAAAGAAAAGAAAAGAAAAGAAAAGAAAAGAAAAGAAAAGAAAAGAAAACATTAAAAAAAATATTTGAATCTGTATTTTCCAAACAAAAATATGCAACTTACAATTCATACCGTTTTAAAACGTAATAAAAAAAAATTAAGTTGTCACATAGAAGGGGAGAATCAAAGTCCTTGCTAGCTGTTTTCTTGATCCACAAATGCTGTGTTCCAACCACATTCACGGTTTAGTCAGTCACTTCCAATGAGCCTTAGACCAGTGCCATCTGCAGAATCTTCAAATAGGATGCTGTTGGGACGGCCGCAGGGAGCTACAGAAATCTAAGTGCCCAATTATCATTTAATATTGTTTACCTGGACATTTTCAACTTAAAATGACTGTGAGTTTTGTCTTCGGTTCCTTCCCATGCATCCAGGTTTACATAAATCTCTTACGCTGAAAGTCCTTGTAGAAGGGAATAAAAGTAATTTCCAGGGTTAGGGGCAGGCACAAGGTAGGAGGTGGAGTCAGTAACGCCTGGAACAGCTCTTAACAGAAAGAGGAATCCCATGTTTCACATCTCTGCATGAATCTCCTTAAGGTCCTCAGTTCAGTTTGAGGAAGATTACATCTGGCCAGATGACTCTCCTATACTTCTCTTCATACGTGTTGCTACATCCTTTCCACAAACTCGGGATTCTAATAAAGACATTTCTGCCAAATAATACTTTATGTTCATCATCTTAAAAAATACAAAGCTCTCAATACAAAACAAAAAAAGTTTTCAACAGTATAAGCTATATTGTGGTAACAAATACCATGTTGTAGTCACAAATAGCATAAACTATGTTGTGGTAACAAATTGACCCCTGAAACTCAGTAGCTTAGCATGACAGTTTATTTCTTATTCACAATATCTGTCTACGACAGGTTAGCAATGGGCTCTACTCTACCAAGTATTCAGGGACACAGATAAATCGAGGCTGTACCGTCTGGGACGGGACATCTCCACAGTCCCCCGCAGCTGCTGCAGGGGTGAACACCCACGGGAGGGTCATGCGTGGCCCTTAAGTGTCCATACCCAATTGGCCAGGCCAGCATCACGGTCCCTCCTACTGTAAGAGGGCTGAGAAATCGAGGGGAGCTCACGGGTGTCCCATGAACAACCAACGTCTCCATCAGTGGTGTTCAAGAGTCTTCTCTGACACTGTGAAATCTGACTAGAAATTTAATGAAGCAAAGAAAGAAGCCATATTGATATTTGGAGACAATGTTGATGACTCTGACATATGATGCCCTGCCTGCTCTGAGTTTCTAGGGAACAGCTACACCAATTTTTTAAGTAGATATTCTCATGGGAATAACTATCTCAATCATCTGTCCCCTTTCTCCCTGTGTCCTTCCCCTCCCCTCTCCCGCATCGCTGCTTGGTTCAAACAGCAACACCTTTCCCTGGTTACTTTAGCAGCCCTACATATCACATAACATCATTGCTGTTACTTTACATCCTTCAGTAACTTATCACTCTCAAGATTAGAATTTAGGGGGTGTCTTGGTGGCTCAGTCAGGGAAGCATCAGCCTCTTGATCTCAGCTCAGGTCTTGATCTCATGGTCATGAGTTCAAGCCCCATGCTGGGCTCTGCACTGGGCAAGATTAGAATTTAGAATTAGAATAAAATCGTAGTTCAAAAGGCTGATAAGCACATTCCTGATTGACACTAACCCACATCCCCACTCACTACTTTTCCACATAGACCCTAACTGCTCTCTAATTACCTATTTAAAATTTAGCATTCAGGAAAAACGCACAGCGCTCTGAACATCCTTCCAAGGACTCCTAGAATAAAGTTAACAAATAGAGTGAAATGATGGGGAAAAAAAGAGTTCATTTAAAAAAAAAAGTGTTGGGGCGCCTGCATGGCTCAGTTGGTTAAGCATCTGACTCTTGATGTCGGCTCAGGTCATGACCACACGGCCGTGAGTTCAAGCCCCCTGTCATGCTTGAATGCAGAGCCTGCTCGGGATTCTCTCTCTCCCTCTCCTTCGGTCTCTCCCTCGCTCATTTTCTCACTCTCTCTCTCTCTCAAAATAAATAAACTTAAAAAAATTAATGCTTACAAATTTGCTCTTTGGAATAGATCTTATAAACATTTTATAAACACTATTATTTGTCACACTTATTGGTAAATTAGATACTATGTGTAATTGCTTTCATTTCGGGAAGAAATCAAGTGGAACCGTTTTGAACACCAACAGGCTTGGACACCGTTCGTAACCCCGAGTATTCAAGTAGCAGAAATTCGCAGGTAAGTCTCTTCCCACAGGCAGCAGGGCGCAGTAGGGTTTAGACCCTAAATTTGTGTTTTCCCTTCTTCCAGAAACAGCGTTGTGCACCCAGACAAGTGCCTTCATTTTGTTATGCATTAGTTTCTTTGCCGGAATACAGGCATGAGACCCATCTCACCCACCATAAAGGTTGTTTTAAGTAATCAGTATGAGAAAATCCATTTATTATCAAGTATACATGCATTAGTTCACAACCGCCCTAAAACAGTAGAAAGTGTGAATTTTGACAATGTCCGTTTCATCAACCGAAATCAATGTTAAGAGTGAATATTAAAAAAAGTCGCAATGAAATTTCAGACTACACTTTATATTTCCAGCCTCATAAAACACAAACTTTATAAGCGCTTTAAAATATTATCAGAAACATATCTTTGAAGGACACCTGGGTGGCTCAGTAGGTTGAGCGTCTGACTTCAGCTCAGGTCATGATCTTCACGAGTTCCAGCCCCGCGTCAAGCTCTGTGCTCACAGCTTGGAGCCTGGAGCCTGCTTTGGATTCTGTGTCTCCCTCTCTCTGTCTGCCCCTCCCCTGTTCATGCTGTCTCTCTCACTCTCAAAAATGAATAAATGTTAAAAAAAATTTAAAAAAAAGAAACATAGCTTTTAAAATAACTGTTTAAAAAAGTTATATTAATATATAATCTGCTGTGCTGTACATGTGCCTTTAAATGCAGTAATCCCAAAATTCAATATATTATGAAGGGGACTCCTCATAAGAATTCTAACTTATTTTTAATTTAGAACTCAAGTTCACATGAGTTAAATACCTACCGAGTCACTGTTAGTATCTATGCCTATCAGGAAGTCTTTACACATAGAGATACGGATTCCCTGTGAATTGGTCAAGAACCCTGCAAGGTCCTCCAGGATGTACAGGCAGCCTGAGGAGGTGCTGACCGAGTAGTGAGAGCTGTCTCTCAGCTCAGGGGCCTACAGGCAGCAGGGCAGTTCAGAGAAGGTCAGAGGCACAGGAAGGGACATGGCAGACAGAGACCAGGTCATATCAAATCACGAGGTTTTCTTTTCTGTGGTTCAGTGTTTACCCACCCTTGTTTCCAGACAAGCACATAAAAGACCAAGTCTTAGCTTCAGAAAAATGGCTTTCTGGGGGCCCGGGTGGCTCAGTCAGTTAAGTGTCTGACTCTTGATTTCAGCTCAGGTCATGATCCCAAGGTTTGAGCCCCACGTCTACACTGTCAGTGCAGACTCAGCTTGGACTCTCTCTCTCCCTCTTTCCCTCTTCCCCTCACCCCCCAAAATAAATGGGTGAACATTAAAAAAAGAAGAAGAAAAGAAAGGAAAAGAAGAAAAGAGAAAAGAAGAGAAGAGAAAAGAAAAGAAAAGAAAAGAAGAAAAGAGGAGAAAAAAAGAAAAAAGAAGAAAAGAAAAGAAAAGAAAAGAAAAGAAAGAAAAGAAAAGAAAAGAAAAGAAAAGAAAAGAAAAGAAAAGAAAAGAAAAAAGAAAAAAGAAATGGGGTTTCAGAGTTCTCAGCCTAAAAGGCCTCTTCCTGGTTCTATGACCTAATATCCTTGATGATACTGACTCCCTTTGCTTTCAATGAGTCTAGTTTTCCAGCTTCAACTATCCCTCATTTAAATCCTTGGCTATGTATCATCTCTAGAGAATTAAAGAAAAAAAAAAAAGGCATATGTGACGATGCAAGGATGTTTATAACCATTCTTTTACCAGATCCTCCTTAATTCACTAAACTCTCTCCCTTGCTCCGACACCAAGGTCACCACTGGCGTTCTTTCCAGAGCCTTCTTTGGAAAAAGGTCTGTTTCCTATCTGGAATCTCCACTCCCCCTCCCCACACACCCTTAGCCCTTCAGCCACAGAGAAGATTCTAAAATGCAAGTCCGGTCTGGTCCTTCCACTACTTAAAGTCTTTCAAAGACGCCCCACCCACTGGCCCCAGGGTAAAACCTCATTTCTCTCCACAGACTTGCAGGCCTGGATCCTGTTAACCTGTCAGCTCCTCTCTGCCCCTCGTTTCCTTCTCTCATCTCTCAAGACACATCCCGGACTCACTCATCCTCCAAGTGCCAAGCTTTTTTTACACCTTTAACGCTTTTTTCACTCTTGCCCCACAGCTTGGAATATTTGCCAACTTTAGCTCTCAGCTCTGTACACGGAAACGCCGCTCCTGGTGACATTCGCACACGCTCTCTCCCAGGAAACAGGGAGGCCGAACTGTTTAGCGGTTCCATCACACAGAGCGAAACCGGGCTGCGCAGGTATCAGTAGGGGCTTGGCCACTTAAGAGCGGTGAGGCCTTTGGCACAAAACTCTCTGTGCCTCGGTTTCTTCATCTGGAGATGTGAAGGATACGCATCACTAGTGTAAAGATTAAATGCGTTAGATTACGCTTAATGCATTAGACATGCTGTGCAAACGTTGCTATTGCTATTAATAGGCAATTGAGGACTTACTACGTGCCTGGCCCTTTTCTTTGTGGTTTTACACGTCTTGACTCCTTTAATTCACAAGACGGGATGACCGTGCCCCTCCTGTGTGCTATGGGTTACTCCCGCAACCCCTTAAAAAAACGCTGTCCTGAGTGTTTTTGTGACTTTCCCAACAGATGGTTAAGCTCCCCGAGGTCAGGACACGTCACGTGTATCCTTGTCTCCCACAGCGTCTTGACAGTGCCTGCTATTTTGTATGCAGTGACGAAATGGATTTGATTTTAACCTGGCTCCTCTTCGCAAAATACTTTGGAAAGCTTTCTGTGCTATTCACCTTCTCCTCAACCCGAGTTCTAACCTCCTCCACTAAAACCAGCCTTCCCAAGGTCACCAGGGTCTTCAAGTTTACCATGATCACTGTGCTGGCAGCATTCAATCCAGCTGACCACTGTCCTCCTCTCTGAGACATTGTTCTCCTAGCATCCATGTCGCAGGGGTTTTGACAAGTTCTGAAGTACCAGGGGTGATAACTTACTGGCTGACAGATCACTGTGGTATACGAGCTCCTGCGACCTACTGTAGCCTGAAATGTCCGAAACAGTACAATGCAAATTCCAAAGACAAACAGCTCAATTTAGAACATGAACCCGATACAGGTCCTATGTGATCTTGGGGAGTAACTTTTGCTGTGGCTTGACTGAGGGGGAGGGGAGTAGTGACAGAGGGGGACCATCAGGACATCACAGGAGCACATGTACAACCTCTTTTAAGACTGAAGGTACAGCCACTCCCTCCTTCAGGGCGTTTTCCCACTAACTCCTCTGGTAACAACCTTGTACATTCATAAGCAATTTTAGGTCCCACTCCAAGGATCCCTCACGGGCCAAGTCTCTTGTTGATAATTACTTTACATGACTTGCAAAATTAAGCATGGATTCTAAGTCGCATGATTAGCAAGAAAGAGCAGGAGGCAAATTCTTGCACCGACTTCCACCACTGATCCTCAGCCCTGAATCCTTATCAAAATAAAGGAAGGGGTTTGGTCCCCCCGTAAGGTACCGAATCAGACTCTCCAGGAAGGTAGGATTTAGACATGTATAAGCTGTAAAGGCTCCCATGGAGGTTTTGATGAGTTGCCCTGTTTAAGAACCAGGCATCAGACGAAGGTGCCTGTATGAACACCAATCAAGATTTTACACTGAGCTAGGCGAGGCTTTCCAAAGACTGGAGAAAACTCCTCCCCAGCAGAGACATAAACCCAGGGACGCAAATGGCCTTTCCTTAACGTAAGGTTTAAAAATCGTCATAGCGTGTCAGGACCCTTTGATTGCTATAAGCTACACAGCCCTGAAAAAAAATTTTTAAAGTTTTTTAAAAAGGTTATCACACAAAAACAGACTTCCAAGACATTAAGTCCCTCAAATTTTTAAGACTGCAACAGCCACATAAAAATATAAATAAAAATGTTTTAATAAAAACATACTACATTTTTCTTTTTTTTTTCCCCCTGAGATGCTTCTGGCCCTTCAAAGATTATACAATGCTCCCATCTGTTACATAGGAAAATGTCTCTTCATTTACAAAATCAGACAAGTAAGACATACTATAGCACAAAAATTATCAAGGATAAATCTGTACCTACTCTACTGGAGATACGCTAAACAATAATCACTCTGACCAGTGTGACGGCCTTAACTCTGAATGTACTTAAAATATAGAAAGAATATCTATCACTACACAGGGTTAATAGAGAAATGAATCCCTAATTTGTAAACAGAGTGATTCAAAGTCGGAATCTAGAGTCAGATTATATGGGCTTGAATCCCAGAATGTGCCATTTATGACAGGTGTAACTTTGAGCAAACTACTAAACTGACCTGGTCTCAGATTCCTCACCTTTAAAGTGGGCATAATAACATCTACCTGATTAATGCAGTAAGAGAATGAAACACAGCACTTACAAAACAGGCTGTTGTTGTTGTTGTTGCTTTTTTTGAAAAAGAAAAAAAAATAATTCAAGTAAAATTTGTAGGTTTGTTGATGGATCTCCCATTCTACTGCTGAACCAAGCAATCATAATACGCTCCTTTACTCTCCAAGAATGAGTCTGCCATCACTGAAAAACATTTCAATATGCTCTGATAATTCTGCTTTTCCACAGCAGTTCATCAAGAGCAAAATAAAACTCATTCATAGAATTTCCATAGTATCTACATCTAGAGGAACTGTCAGCAAAAAGCTGTAAAGAAAGATTTCAGTTGGGGGCGCCTAGGTGGCTCAGTTGGTTACGCTCCGGACTTTGGCTCAGGTCATGATCTTGCAGTTGGTGAGCTCGACCTCCACACCGTGGAGCCTGCTTGGGATTCTCTTTCTCTCCTCTCTGTCCCCCTCCCGGGCTTGTGTGTGTGTGTGCGCTCTTTCTCAGATAAATAAATAAACTTAAAAAAAATTAAAAAGACTTAAACTGAAACTCGTAACATAATTCGGGTTTTTGGACTGAGACTAAGAGTTAATACTAAGTTTACCCTCCTCTGGACAATTACACCTGACTAAAAGCAAATTAAGCCTTGAAGAAAGTAATTGGCAAAATAATTAAAAACCAAAAAATCACTAAATGCATCTAATTCAGTTTTGTTCTTCGGCATCAGAAAAGAATCTACCAAACAGCAGACACATACTTATTAAACGAATGGACGACACTTAAACTCTCAAAACATCATATAGAAAGGGCAGTAAACAGTGATTACTCACTACTGTGAAAATTGGATGGTGGAAACGTTCTTTCTTACATGGCTAATAATTTATATCACCTCCCGGGCGCCAGGCACAGCCCCAGGCACTTCAGAGGACAAACCCCTCCAGCGCACCACCACCTTACAAAGCAGGTGCCACGGCCCCGCGTTTCTCAGAGGCGGTGCCCGGGCAACCGCAGGCACTGGCAGGTGCAGAAGCCTGGGGTCAGGATTCCCCGTGCCACCTGGGGCCGCGTTCCGAACATTCCCGAGTCCCCTCGCGCCACCCTCCTCCCCCACCCCGCGTCTAGGGAAGTGCTCAGAACAGATCCACCCGCGGAGGGGACCATAGCGCCCTGCGGGACCAGCGCCGCTCGTGCCAACGCCGCCGCGGCCGGGACCCGCTCCCGGGAGGCGGCGGGAGGCCCCCGGGCACCGCGCCCTCGGAACTCCGCCCTGCGGGGCCGCGCTCTAGACCGACCCGCGAGCGCCCAGCCCGGCCGGGGGAGGGACGTGGGGGCCGGCGCCCTCGCCCATCCTGCTGCGACAGCTGGCCCCCACTTAGAGCCGGACCCCGAGACTGGGGAGAGCAGTTTGGGGACCGCGGTCCCTGCTTCCGGGCCTGCGCACACTCTCCAGGCGCCCCTGCTCGGCTCCCCAGACCAATCAGAATCCGGGCCCGTGACCCGAAGCCAATCGCAGCGCACTCCGCGTGTGGGCGGAGCTTGGGCGCAGCGAGGAGGGAAACCGCGTCTGTCTGCGCCGGGCCCCGGGGCTGGCGGCCGCTTCTCCTCCGGCCTGGCGGTCGCTCGACCCGGGGCTCGAGCTCGGGTGCCCCTGGGTGCCGGGCCTTGGGTGGGAGGTCCTCCGCTCCCCGGGGAACTCCCGCCTCCTGCTCCGCGGCCCCCCAGCGGGGAGCTTCGGGCGGGACGGGCTGCAGCCTCTTCCCCAAGCGCTGCCCTTCTCTTCCTTCTCTTTTCCCTGTACTCTGAGGGGGGCCTGTTCTTCTGAAGGCGCGACCCCTAATTTCTGGAGTGCCTCCGGGCACCACCCCTGCCTTGACCTATCCGAAATGTCACCATTCTACCCGAAAAATCATTGAAGATCTGCGGCTACCTCTTTCCTTAAGTTTGATCTTGACCGACACCGCTGATTTGTTGAACACAAAGAAAAGGCAAGGGCTGTGGAGACACACAGCCAGAGCCTGACCCCATCTGATACCCCCTGCGTTGAGTGGCCAGACTTCTTCCCCTCTTGGTTCAGTTCTCATGTAGAAAACGAGGACGGCAGTATGTGCTAGGGTGGTGTAGAGGCATTGTTAACGCATGGACCGCATTACAGCTGCGCCTGGCACCTTGTAAATGCTCAAGTTAGTATCATTATTAGGTAGCAGGCAACTTTCTTGCTTTAGGCTGGAGGGAATCGAGGTCCATGGTGTTATGCCCTGGCGCTTAGAATTTAACGGGGATTCTGCTAACTTTTTAGATACAGACCTTCATTTCATCAACACTGATAAATTTTGTTGAGTGAGGCATGTTCTCAAATTAGAATCTTTTCCAGTATTTAACCATACTGTGTGTGTGTGTGTGTGTGTGTGTATATATATATATATATATATATATATATGTGTGTGTGTGTGTGTGTATACATATACATATATACATATATATATATACATATACATACATATATATATATATATATATATATATATATATATATATGATACTGTTCAAGGGAAAAGGAGAACCGCATGATTTTGATAACACTGAGAGGAATCTCTTAAATTTATCTGGTCTTGCCACACGTAGATCTCTTGCTGCTCTGAAAAAGTAATCTATGAATCACGTTTGCGGAAAACACCTATGTCCTTGGTTCTTTTCTCCACACCCAGCATCTTTCAGGCTCAAATTTTTCACACCTGCTGTTGTAAATTCCAGGGCAGAATCCGGAAATGGTCTCCTCCGGTTGGTGTCTATTGCTTTTGCAAGCACACTACTGGGATAGAGCAAACGAGAATGAACACGGGGCTGAATAGATGTTTTACAGTCGATTTTGAACAAATCATTTCATCACAAAAAGTGCCTGACATTCAGCACCAGAGGTTTTGCTACACATTTTGGAAATGGAAGAAAAAGGAATCCTAGAGAATAACATCTGAAGTGTTTATAATCTCGTTTTGAATCCTAAAAACTGTCAAATACTGGTTTGGCGACTGCTTTGTAAGCCCTGATGGTTGCCTGTGGGTCCCTAAAGTAACTTGTTAGTAAGCCTGATGTCGGAATGCCAAAATTGGATGAAGAAAATTGATGGACACTCACACTATTTGTATTGGAGAAAGTATGATTAAACTCCCAAAGTCCAGCTAGGGCAGCCCTGGGAAAATTAGAAGAATTTACCACAAAGGGTGTTGTGTCATTCTTTAGCATACGCTGGGCTGAAAAAAAGTGGATATACAGTCAACTGTTTATTTATTTTTTAACGTTTATTTATTTTTGAGACAGAGAGAGACAGAGCATGAACGGGGGAGGGGCAGAGAGAGAGGGAGACACAGAATCGGAAGCAGGCTCCAGGCTCTGAGCCATCAGCCCAGAGCCCGACGCGGGGCTCGAACTCATGGACTGCGAGATCGTGACCCGGGACTAAAGTTGGATGCTTAACCGACTGAGCCACCCAGGCGCCCCTACAGTCAACTGTTTAAAGTGAGATGAGAAATAAGTAAGTAAGTAAGTAAGTAAGTAAATAAATAAATAAATATAAATAAAATGAGGTGAGCAACATCTCTCAGTTGGTAGTTTCTAACCTGTAGTCCCATATTAATAAGCCCAAGCACACCATGCTGGTGCTTCCTGATCAGACATTGCCTCTGATTATAAAAATGTGGAAAGGTGCTATAAAACACACCCCTTATTTTTCTTTCATTTTTGAAAAGTTTGTTTGTTTATTTTGAGAGTGAGAGAGGGCATGAGCAGGGGCAGAGAGAGAGGGAGACAGAGAATCCCAAGCAGGCTCCACGCTGTCAGTGCAGAGCCCAAGGTGGGGCTCGATCTTACAAACCTCAAGATCATGACCTGAGTCGAAATCAAGAGTCAGAGGCTTGGCCAACTGAACCACCCAGGCACCCTGCTATCCCCTAATTTTCTAAAGAGAAGCTAGGTAAACTCTCAGACGCATTCAGATACTTGGGGCACAATAATCATTTTCCCACAGAGTCCCAGCGTAACATGTTGCTGTACCTTGTGAGTGATCCTGTGATACTTCAGTGGCAAATGGATTCCTTCAAAACCCATTTTGGATGCAACAGCAGAAAGTTGTTTCTCCCACTTGCCAAAGAGAAACTGCCACCCAGTCCGGTTTCTGAGATAATCAGTCCACTTACAGAAGTAACTTACTTGCTTTCAGGAGCCATACTTTATTGAGAAAACTAGAAAACATGCTATTCCCTCGTTTTGATTTTTTTTTTTTTTACCATAATGCTATTGACATTCCTTAATTCAGTTTTTAAAAAAAATTTTAACGTTTATTTATTTTTGAGAGAGAGAGAGAGAGAACATGAGCAGGGGATGGGTAGAGAGAGAGGGAGACACAGAATCCGAAGCAGGCTCCAGGCTCTGAGCTGTCAGAACAGAGCCTGATGCAGGGCTCGAACTCACGAACCGAGAGATCATGACCTGAGCTGAAGTTAGACGCTTAACCAACTGAGCCACCCAGGGGCTCCCCGCCTTGATTCATTTTATAAATATTTATTTATTTATTTATTTATTTATTTATTTATTTATTTAGAGAACACGAGTAGAGGAGGGGCAAAGAGAGAGAGAGGAAGAGAGAGAGAATTGCAATCAGGCTCAGTGCTGTTAGCATGATGCTTGAACCCATGAACAGTGAGATCATGACCTGAGCTGAAATCAAGAGTCAGACGCTTAATTGACTGAGCCACCCGGGCACCCCAAAATTCCTTAATTTATATTTGCTGATTAAATGTCGTCTATTAGACTTTATGCTAAACATAGTATTTTCTTCATTAGTTTCAAGATAAGCTGGTTATAACTTCTAAGGGTAGAAAAACACTTGGAATTTTGATGTTTCAGAGTCTAGGAAGTTCTTAGGCTGAGCAGTGTTTTGCCCCTTTTCCACAATGATCTACAGAAGAGGTCGTGAAGAGGCAGAGTATTTGAATTATAAGAAAGTGGTTAAGAAAGCGAAACCCTTTCATGGAAAGGGAAGCTGGAAGTTTCTGGAAGGGCAGGTTCCTTACTGACCTTGCTGAAATAGTGCAGTGTTCTTTTAGGGATGATGGTGGTGGTGATAGTAACCACAATCACAGATGTCAGACTCTCTGATGAAAGAGCCAATGTTGCTTTTTTGTCATTGTCTTTGAGATTCATTATTTTAAATTTTTTTCTCATATCATTTCAAGTCCACCTTGATATGTCAGGTGGCCGGATCTCAGTTAAAGGGAGTGTATAGTGAGAAATAAAATTTTTAAAAAAAGACAATAATTTTGAGATTTTATATAAATAGATATACATTTATGAAAATATATAAATTAACATAACCATTGAAATGTGCACAAAATTATTTTAACTGGTACCAAGATTTTATTAATGTGAAACTGGGGCAGGGATAACAATACAAAGAAGTAAAAGGGAACTGAATTCGGGTAAGCTGTTCTTATAGGGACAGATTCAAGGCAAGTGTCTGATTTTTAAGTCACAAAACGGAGTGAATTGCATTTAGTCAAATATAGGCGATTCATTGTCTAATGAAGGTAAGTTGAGGGACAAGGGAGGAGAAGGCAGGAAGGTGAAGGTGAGGGCTTGTGGGTAGGAAAGCCTCAAGGTAGGAAGATTGAGTTCTAGTCTCTCTGAAGTCAAATAGTTCCATTGAGAAAGAACAAGAAAAGGAAAAAATAAACCCTGTTATTAATTATGCACTCAACTTCTATTTATGTCAGATCCTGTATCAAGAACTTTGATCACACACCAGCCATGTGATTTGTGACAAGTTAATTTCCTTCCCAAGCCTTAGTTTCCTTGAAGGCGGTAATAGGGTTGTGTGAGAATTAAATGATTTAATACATATAAAATACTTACAAAAGTGTCTGGCACAAAGAAAGTTAAGTACAGTGTAAATATTAATGAAATTTTTATTTTTATGTCTGATTTTCTAACATGATTCACCTTGTCTTTTGGGTTTGCTTCTTCATCAATAAAACATAGGACAAGGGAAGTTATGTTAGTTCATCTCTAAGATCATTTAAAACACTTGATGGTTTTTAGTGACAGAGAGTGAACAATACAGAGAGACTAAAATAGATTGGGTGGGAAACAGACAGAATAGATTCTGATATGTTTAGTACCCTGCTAACCACGCTGCTTACTTGGGGGCTAGGCCCCGAAGGATTTTAACTTCCCCTTGAAATCTTGTAATTAGTTGATTTCTAGCTGTTCACAGATCTATATTATTTAAACAAGAGATTTTCTTGACCTTCAGTCAAAGAAGTGTGTAGATTCAGTTAAATAGAAGGTTCATGAACCTCTAGAAATCACTATGTGCAGTGTATGAGTTTTTGAGAAAAACCGTATATAACATTAAGTTTTTAAAAGTATCTGTGACTGCCTCCCAAAACCTAAAAAGATTTAAACTTTTTAAAAAATTTTTAAAGTTATTTTTTTTATTTTAGAGAGAGAGGGAGAGACAGAGCACATATGAGGGAGGGGCAGAGATAGACAGAGACACAGAACCTGAAGCTGGCTTTAGGCTCTGAGCTGTCGGCACAGAGCCTGACGCGCAGCGCGAACTCTTCAACCACCTTGATCATGACCTGAGCCGGAGTCAGACGCTTCACCGACGGAGCCACCCAGAAGCCCCAAGATTTAAACTTTTTAAAAGGCTCCATCCTGTCCTCCTGCATTTCTTTCTAGCATTTACAACAGGATGACAATGTCTCCCTGCTGTGACTGTTGAGAGAAGCCTGGCCACACACCTCCTCCCCAGACCTCTTTGTCACCCATCTTCCTGCTCTGGTCCCTTGAAGTTCATGATCACCCAGGAAATCTGTTAGCCACTGCTTACGAGTCAGTATGGAGATGTCCCTCTGAAATCTCTGCCCCCCCCTCCGGAGGAAATAAACACGTGGGGCACTGCTTGAAGATCTGTCCATTGACAGAGTTTCCCTTTGTCATGTACTTAATGGTCCTGAAAAGTGGGGCTGCCAGAGGGTCCCCCAGGGTGGGGATGGAGTGCTGTCTCCATCCACGCTCAGGTGATGCCAGCATATTATGCACAATTATCTATAAACCTCACTTGAGTTTTTCCTTCCTTCATCAACACCTCACACGGAAATCCCCCCGTGGCCATGTTTGGGCTGAGAGAGGAGCCACGCGGGTCTTTGTCGATCATCTCACTTTACCTTTAAGTCCTGTGGAGCCGAATCTCCTACGTAAAACTTCAACCCGATGATAGAGAGCTGCTAAGACACTCAGCTTTATTACTCAGGGCCTCAGGCATCTCCCAGTGCTTGAGGGGCAGAGCAGGTGGAACGGTAACTTAATGGCTCAGAATCCGATACTGGGTCTCTACTGGGGTGCAAGCCAGAGCTGTTAGAACAAAACACGCCGACAAAAGAGCGTTGCTGCATAATCCTGAAATTCCGCAACGTGACTCTGTAGAGACTCTGACTAGCGTTTCCATCTGCAATAACTTGAAGCACTTTTGGATCTACTGGGACCTGAGGGCCCAGTGGCAGGTCCACTTGGAGGGCAGCCCAGACCTACTGCGGAGCAATATGTTGATCTGGTCCTCATTCCAAACTGATGGCCCTTGAGGTTTTTCAAATAAGTCAGAGTAGCACACGGCAAATCCAAAAAGGCCTTTGCCTTGGAAGAGGTATCGCAACATACCCGCAGAACATTGAGGCTCTAGATATTTTACCAAAGTAATAGGGCCTTACGTTTTGTGGTGTCCATTTCTCGTCTCTGGCACGAACACGTCTAGACAAGGTATCTAGGGCATTGGCTGCTTTTTGCTCACTGGATCAGATCAGCAGGATATCACCAACGTAGAGGGCCAGCATAAATGTATTGTAGGATATGGAGGCCACCAAGATCCCTGTGAACTAGATTATTAGATAGGGCTAGAGAGCGAATACCATTTTGCTGATCTCGCCAGGTGAAAGCAAACTGCTTCTGATGCCCTTTATTTAAAGGTGTATCATAAAAGCTACTCAAGTAACAGGCCTCTGGGAAATGTGGTTCAAAACTTCAGCCAAGTTGAAACAGCACAACCCAGCAAAACGCAGACAAATGTACAGTTGGTTATAGTCTAAGGTGACATGCACACCCGTACTGAGATTTGTGCAAAGCATTATGGCAGTACAGAAGAATTTAAGACTCCAGGGGAACCAGAAGCTAGCTAATGGGTGATTTATGATCTGAATTTTGGAAGGAGGAGAGGGAATGGGTGTGGGACGATATGTCAGGCTGCATTCCAGCTGGACTCATTTGGCAGCCGCGACTGGTTTGCCGCCCGTGGAGCACGGGATTCAACGCTTGCGGAGTAGTTACAGGAAATGAGACTAGATGTGACTTCTTCCTTCACGGTGTATAAAACAACTTTTAGCCTAGAAATTGTGCGTGCATTTCATAAAGATAATTTAAGCTTATAAATAAATCAGACTGATACATATTAACCTGCATTCATCGAAACAGGAGACAAACATTGAGAATTTAACTGAACTTACGTATCGCATCCATATTGTCTGTTGACCACATTTATTGGAAGCACTTGACTGGAGACACTGTGACAGTTAAAGTAACAGTTGTTCTTTTCCTCAAACCATGATATAACATTATTTAATGGTCGAATACTATTGTACTATTTATTTGCATAAATTTATTAACCATTTCCCTTTGTTTCCTGATTAGACGCTGTTATATATTGTCAATATATATTTTCGGGGGGTAGGATATAAAAACTAGATGTGGGTGGTGATCACTTATTAACCTGTGAAGCCAGCACTGTCACTCCTGTCTGTATGAACCACAGAGTATGGCTTTGTCTTGAATCATAATATAACTTAATAATACAGGATTATGATGGTTGATTTTATGCGTTTACATGGCTAGACAACGTAACCAGTTTTTGGTCGAATGCCCCGGTTAAATATGGAAGTATTTTTTAGGTGGCATTAACATTTAAGTCAAAAGATTTTAAATAAAACATTACCATTCATAACCGGTGGGCCTCGTTCAATCAGTTTGAAGGTGTTAACAGAAAAAGATTAAAGTTCCCAAGGAAAAGGGAATTCTGCCTTTGGACTTAAGACTCTAACATCAGCGCTTCTGTGAGTCTCCAGAATATTAGTCTGCCATGTAGATTTCATGTTTGCCCAGCCCCTACGATTGTGTGAGTAAATTCTTTAAAAATATATCTCTACATGTACACATCCTGTTTCTTTGGAGAACATTGACAAATTCAAGGATAAACCAAACAGTGGTTTAAAACATCCAATTTAAAAATGTATCTGTGCACAAAGGAGTTGCTGCTTAATTTAAAAAAGAACTTGTCAACTTGAATAAATATTGGATAATTTATAATCAAGGCTGGATTACAAATAATCTTCAGAACAACATTGGCATGAATAATTATGTTTAAACATGATTTTCAAACTCTATTTTTACTAGTAATTTTCGATCTATTTACTAAAGAATCAAATGGGCCTAAAGTGGGTTGATTTTCTCCTATTTTACTTAGTTGGTGAGGTAATAATAAGTATTAATATAGCAAACAGTCAAATTCGAAAGAAGAAAATGTTTTCAAGTTGGATAAGCAGCCTATGAATGACAAATAAGTTGATATGGGGTGCACTTATTGGGAAAATAAGGTTGTACAAATTCATGGTTGTCACAGGTTACACTGTGTCTTGTAAAAATTTATATGTTGAAGCCCTAACGGAGATTACCTCAGAATCTAAACTTATTTGGAGATTATTCCCCCATAAAGTTGGGGCGGGGGGTACTTGGAGACAGACAGGCATCCAGGGAGAACTCCATGCTGAGATGAAGGCAGGGGTCAGGATGATGCTTCTGTAAGCCCAGGAGTACCAGGGATGGTCAACAAACTGCCAGAAGCTAGGAGAAAATCATGGAACAGACTCTTCCTCCTCACAGCCCTCAGAAGAAAGCAACACTGGAAACAACTCGATCTTGGAATCCTAGCTTCCGGAAATAGGAGGCAATGCATTGTGGTTGTTTAAGCCACTCAATTTGTGGCACTTTGTTACAGCAGGGCCGACCTCAACGATTATTTGTGAGCTAGTATTTCCTGTTCATTATTTTCAAGTTAATATTTAGTGATTAGAAATAATTATAATAGGATAAGAGCTAAGTGTTTTGGGACATTTATTATTTTCCAAACATGGTTTTAAATGCTTTAAGTGTACTGCCTCATAGATCATTCTAGTAGCCCCGTTTTACAAAAGAAACACAGAAGCGCAGGAAAGTAAGTTGCTTCAGTGTAAGTGGTAGGTTGAGGCACAAACTCAGAGAGTTTGGTTCTGACGTTTTCAATTCTGACCTCAATGCCATGTTATCTATTGGTGACACGACTAGTAAACATTTCCCTGCCTCCCAAAAAGTGTTTTCCAAACTCAGTGACTGGTTGCATTTGGGATGCTGAATTCACCACAGATACCTATGTGATATCAGACTGTCCACCTGAAATATTTAGGTCCCAACGGTGCTAAATGCCCTCATCCACTTTCACATAGCACACATTATGGGAAGCTATTTACTATGTTTGAGATTTATTTTAAGAGAATAGACACCAGTCCTTTATCTGGGTCTTTATTTCTGTGAATTTAAGTCAGCTGTTTAAAGAAAAACCTACATGATTACTTAGGTGTATGTAAAAAATATACAATAATCTTATTTCCATGAATGGTATTAGCATCATATTTTGTGAATGTTGTGCACTTTAGTGGCATGGATTCCAGTGACTGCAAAAGACATGTATACACACACACACACACACACACACACACACACACACAGAGGCTTGTTGTCTATCCAATACTACACACAGTTATGTCTGTCAAGGTCAGAGTATGCAATGTCTTTCCTTTATTTCATGATCTCTGGAGAGCTTGTTGTAAATACTTCGGTTAAGAGGCTGGTAGATGTAGGGGCGCCTGGGGGGCTCAGTCGGTTAAGAGTCTGGCTCTCGATTCGGGCGCAGGTCAAGATCTCACAGTTCATGAGATCGAGCCCCATGTTGGGCTCTGCGCTGAAAGCAGATTCTGTGTCTCCCTCTCTCTCTGCCCCTCCCGTGAGCTCTCTCTCTCTCTCTGCTTTTCTCAAAAATAAAGAAAGAAACATTTTTTTAAAAAGATGCTGGTAGATGTAAATGATCGGCATCGTTAAAGGGGTTTCCATGGAGGAATAATTTTTGGTCTCTCCTTCTATTCTGCGGTTGGATACGTTGACCGAGATGCCTTCTCCAAGCCCATGTCTCCCCTCACGTTGGGCAGGGAGTTCCATGCTTCGCAGGCCCTGGATTTCCTGGGACGCGCTCCTACTGTTTCCTGAAACCTGGATGCCTTATCTCCTTTCCGCGCCGTGTGGTACAATTTCCAGCGGCTCAATAGGAAGACATTTCCAGCCACCCATCTTATTTTTCTACTATGCCAGTTCTTTAGCGCCTAGAAGCATATGTTCCCAGTTCTAAAGAACAAAACATCTAAAGAGGTTGGAATGTTACATATTTACCACTGAGAAGTTACGTACAGAAGGGCACCACACGGCTCCTTTGTATAAGGAATACTAACTGTACGTCACAGAACGGAAGACACTAGAAATTACAACGGGTTAAACATTAAATGTGAATTAATGATAGGTTTCAGTGCTCTTTTTTGCTATATCTGTTTCATCCTTTAAACCCTTGTATACGTATTGCTTTGAAGGGTGTAGTTTAAGTTGTGTCGAGGGTTCCTATCACCTGTTTCTGTCCCTCTCTTTTTTTTTTTTTTAAATTTTTTTTTCAACGTTTATTTATTGTTGGGACAGAGAGAGACAGAGCATGAACGGGGGAGGGGCAGAGAGAGAGGGAGACACAGAATCGGAAACAGGCTCCAGGCTCTGAGCCATCAGCCCAGAGCCCGACGCGGGGCTCGAACCCACGGACCGCGAGATCGTGACCTGAGCTGAAGTCGGACGCTTAACCGACTGCGCCACCCAGGCGCCCCTGTCCCTCTCTTTTTTCTTCTTCATTAGATGTCAGGGAAGGAAGCTGAGCAATGTTTTTAATGAAATTTGCAGCTACTGTCATATCAGTTAAAATGCTTCGGGCTGCAGGGGACTCGAAGCTGCTTAAGCAGTAAGAACACGATGCTTACCTCACGTATCTGGACGTTTACAACACCGCTTACCTTACTGGCTGGAGAGGACAGAACCTCACGTCCTTCCCACTTCCCACTCTGCCGTCCTCAGCGTGGTCCTCGGGCTGGTTGCCCGGGTGGATGCGATCTCAGGGATCGCATCTGTAGAATCGGGAAGAACGCTGAGTTCTGCGGGTCTCTTTTCTTTCACGAACGAAACTTCCCCAGCACCCCGCCCAGCAGACCGAGCTGTGCATCTCCTGGGCCAGAAGCATCACAAGCCCATCCGTAAAAAAGTCACTGGCAAAGCAGGGGGTCCTCATAATTACTTAAACCTGAATTTACCCCAAAGCCATGTGATGGGGGGTGGGGGGATAGATGTCTGAGAAATCGGGGATCGCTCTGCCCCACCGGAAAGACGGGAGAGGCATTTTGGATCGCCTATGTTGGTCTCATCCTTCTAGGCTCTGCTATATAAGGACTTGCTACCTACATGGGGGAGAGGGGGGTAGCTCAGGAAGTTGGGGCGGGGATTAGACTCCCTCATCCGTCCTCAGTCCTCAGCCTCTTTGATTTTCAGCAGGCCTTTCTTGCCTCATATTTCCGTAGAGACAGTTGAGGTCTCCCGGGTTCCCTCCAGCCGATACAAACACCTGCCTTCATCTGTGACCTGGGTGTTTCTCCTCCCAGGGCAGATGAACAACGTCATCGGCCCACGGCTGACCTTTTCTCCCTTGTCTCCTACTCAAGCATCGTGTGTCACTTTTCCCAGCTCTTCAGCTGCACCTGTTTCCTCTCTGATGGCTACTTCCCATCCATGTGCTGCAAACCACACTCAGACCCCTTTTATCCCGAAGCAGCTCAGCCCACAGAGATAAACAAGCTGGGCGCAACTCACCCAGTTCTTGCTTTTGTGAAGCCAGTAAACACGCATTCTCTTCACGCATTTTCAGGCAGTTCCGACCACAATTTGGTCCGATCTCAACCAAGACATGGAAGTCTGACAGATGAAGGGAAAAAGTTTGGGTCGCGGGCACCCGGGGGGCTCAGTCGGTTGAGAGTCCGACTTCGGCTCGGGTCATGACCTCCCGGTTGGTGAGTTGGAGCCCCGCGTGGGATTTTGTGCTGACAGCTCAGAGCCTGGAGCCTGCTTCCGATTCTGTGTCTCCCTGTCTCTGTCCCTCCTCCATTTGCACCCTCTCTCCTTCTCTCAAAAAAAAAAAAAAAAAAAAAAAAAATTAAATAAATTAAATAAAAACGTTTTGCTCGCTGTGGAGCTGGCTTGGAGAAAGATGGTTCCTGGGGTGGAATGAGAAACGGTAGGTTATTTTCATGCTCCCACTTGGTGACGGAATATATATTTTCTCTCTTCTAAATTTTTTTAATGTTTATTCATTTTTGAGAGACAGAGTGTGAGCAGGGAAGGGGCAGAGAGAGAGAGAAAGACACAGAATCCGAAGCAGGCTCCAGGCTCTGAGCTGTTAGCACAGAGCCAGATGCGGGGCCCGAACCCACAAACTGTGAGATCATGACCTGAGCCGAAGTCGGATGCTTAGCTGGCTGACCCACCCGGGTGCCCACATTTTCTCTCTTCTACAAAAACCTCAGGAGAGGGGAATGAGTACTCCCCCTTCACTTGTCTTCTGTTTGCAGCCAAGCTTCTTGAGCGCGATTAATCTTAATTGACTCTCTTTCACAACTTCTGAACATCCCAGTTGCTGTCCGTTTCGCTCATTCGGCTTCTGACCACCATCCCTCAAGTGAAGCAATCCCTAACCCTCTACCAGTGATGTCCAATCGCTACACCCAGGGCATGATTTTTCAGCCCCTTGGTGTAATTGGCTGCTTGGAAGGATTTGACATCGTTGACTGCTCTTTTCGCCTCTTCGTTTATGCCCCTGGCTTGGCCTCCGCTCCTAGCCTTCATCTCCCAGGTGTAGCTCTGGGTCTACATGTTTACTTCCAACTAAATTAATTCAGTTCCTAGTGGCACCTCAAGCTCAGTAGGTTCAACCCGCGCACCTCCCTCTGCGCGTTCTTATCTAAAACAGAGGCCCCGAGACTCTCCCATTCGTCAGAACCAGAACTGGAGGCAGCTTATCACATCACTCCTGCTCAGGAATGACTCTCCATAATCATTCCACAACCACCTGCTGGCAAGCATGCCTTTAACATGCCTCTTGGGTGTGTGTGTGTGTGTGTGTGTGTGTGTGTGTGTTTGCGTGTGTGTGTGTGTGTGTGTTTGCGTGTGTGTGTGTGTGTGTGTGTGTGTGTGTGTTTTCCATTCTCACTACTGGTGTCTTTGCCCAGGCTTTCCTCCATCTGTTGCCTGAATCTATGCCCTAACCTCCCTCTAACCCACTCTCTGCAAAGTGGCCCGGATGAGCTTTCAAAAAGTTAAACTCTTTTGGAAATGGATAGTGGAGATGCTTGTGCAATGCTGTGGATGTAGTTAATGCTGCTGCATTTTACAATTAAACATAGTTAAGTGGAAAATTGTATGTTCTTATTTTTTGCTACAATAAAAAAACACTTTACAAAAAAAATATCAGGAAGTATTGAACAGCTACAAATGTTAAAGGCAAATCACGTTAATGTGATATTAAGGTCTCCTGACCTAACTTATAAAGAGCAAACACACAAACAACCAAATTAGGGTTCTGATTGCTGAAAAAAAAAAAGAAAAAAAAATAAACCAGATCATGTTAGTGCCAGGCTTGAACACACTTTAATGCTTTTTCTGAGAGAAACATATGCCCACTCCCTTCCATGGCCCTTGGAGGCTCTGTGTGGCTTGTTCTGGGACCATATTTCCCTCCGCCCGGCCCCCCTCCCCATTCCTCACTCAACCAAGCAGCCCCCCATCTCCCTCTCATGACCCACATCGTCTCCTGTTGCCCAGGCTGTTGGCTCCACCTGAGACATCCTTCCCAGGGAGCTGCCCCCTCTGCCCCCTAGCACCTGCCCCAGGTTGTCCATGGAGAAGCTTTCCCTGGTCACCCTGCCCAAGGAGCCTCCCGGGTTACTCCATCCCGTCAACCTTCCACTCTCCTCCTGGCGGAAATCCCTACTTGTGATCATGGCAATCATTACTTGTTTGGTGATCAGTTGGCTGTCTCTCTTGCTGGAAATTAAGTTCTATGAGGAGTCTTTACTCTCTTGCTCAAGATTTCATCCAAAGTGCCTGTAGATATCCAGTAAACAGCCAGAGAATGAGCAAATAAATAAATATGTGGATAAGATGAATGAATGAATGAATGAATGAATGCAAGTGAATGAAGGGGTCTTTATTGTAGGTACCTTCTTTCTCTCTGTGTACAACCACCTTGTTTGTTTTTGTTTGTTTGTTTGTTTGTTTGTTTTTAAGTGCAAATTTGATCATACTTCCCCTCTTAAAATCTTCCAAAAGCCTTTCCTTATCTGCACAGGAATGAGAAACTCAGCAATGTCCAGGAGCCAGTTCGGGAAGCCGAATGAGTGGAAGAGGCCAAGGAGTGGTGAGGACCGTGGCAAACCAGATGGCCAGGAAAGCACAGTCTTGGATGCTGTGTGGAGCCCGGGACCAGCCTTGCCTGATTATCCGGATTTCTCTAAACGGGTTGAGACCTTGATTTTCTGTGTGTGTGAACTCCTTCTGAAATATTGGAAAATATTTTTTCGAACATTTTGGGGCCGATCCTGTAGGGATGAAATCAAATGTTTCCACAGGCTGAATTCAGTTGCAGGCTGCCATTCTCCAATCTCAGGGTTTGGGATAAAGTCTAAACTTTCTGCCCATGTCTTTGTTTTGCGGCCTTTTCCACTCTGCAGCTGTCCATAATCCCCCTCTGTCCTTGTAATCCTTCACAGCCTGCAAAATGCACATGGCATCCTTCGAGAAACCTTCCTAAATCTCTTCAGGGTGGTCTTTGCTTCTGAGGGATTCCAGCGTTCATGCTACCTCTCTATCCCTTGAATGTCATGGACCGACTGTATGTCAGGGATTGAGCTCTCTTGGGGCATGCAGCTTGGAGGAGAGAAAAGAGCCTGGAGTTTAGTCACTCAAACTCAGCCACTTGGGTGAGCTGATTTCCTCCTGAGGCTCAGTGTCCTCCTGCTTTCTTTGGTGATAAAGACTCAAAGAATGGATATGCGGAGCCTGGCCCACACTAAGCACCCAGTAAATAAAAGATATTATTAACTGCCTGATGCCTGATGTAATTTCCAACATGTAGTAGGCATTACTAAGCATTTGTTGAATGGCCGAGACATGACACTTGGAGTCTCCTTTCTATCTTGCCCCACTCTCTCTGCTGCATGATCGGTTGCCTCGCTGGCAAACCAGCTATGGGAGCTGAGCTCTGCCGGCTCTCCTGGCCTGTCGTTACCTGCACCCAGGGCCCCCCCACCCCAAAAGCACATTTCACACAATGCCCGTTACTGTTCACCCTTGTCTAGGCTTCAGCAGGATTCAGAGCCTCTGGGAGGCTATCACTCATCGTCATAACAGCTGTTCATAAATTGTGAGGAACAGAATCCTGGTACTGGGCATTGTCCAGTGCCCGGGGCTAACTTTGTTCCCCTAAATTCATACGTGGAAGTCCCATTCCCAAGCACCTCGGGATGTGACTGTATTTGGAGACAGGGCATTTAAAGAGATAATTAAGGTACAGATGAAGTCATTAGCGTGAACCCTAATCTAATATGGTGTCCTTATAAGAGGAAGAAATTAGCACACACATACACACAGAGGGGGGACTATGTGAAGACATAGGGAAACTGTGGCCATCAAGAGGCCAGAGAGAGAGAGAGAGAGAGACCCCTCAGAAGAAACAAGCCATGCTGACACTTTGGTCTCAGGCTTCTAACCTCCAAAATTGTGAGCAAACAACTTTCTGTTGTTTAAGGCGCCCAGTCTATCTACTCTCTTAGGGTGGCCATGGTCTACTCATACAACAAATTCATCCCGCCCTTTCAGGTTGTACAAAGAAAAGGGTCTCAAGCCCCAGAAGATCTAGATCGAGCCTACTAACAACGGGGGAAAATAAAGAAACAAAACAAAACCAAAACCTTCTTTTTACATTCACTGCTTATGATTAAGTTACCTGGGGGCAATTTGTCAAACGATGAGGTGGCTCATAGTTCTTAGTTTGTCAGTTACTAACATTTAGTGAGTTTGCCTGTACCAGAAACACACCTGGCATTTTTCCTACCCAGACATTCACTCTTCCATCATCCATTATCCATCCAATCACCCAGCCGTCCATCCAGGTCCATGCCACTCTCTTCTCATTTCTTGGGATAGTGCCATCCAACATCTTAAACCACAATGTCGCGCTTTCTGACCAAGACTTGAAGTTTTCTTGAGTTGCGGGTGTGAAGTTCTTCAACTTTCTGCCTTAGCCCTATTATTCTTGTATCCGTTACATATAATTTCATTTTCCCAACAAGAAATGAAGAGTCTTAGGTAAATTCAAGATAACTGTACCTCCTCCTTTGTCAGAAAACAGACTTGTTTACGTGTAATTATTCACATCATCCCTCTCATTCTCCGAAGCATCCTGGTTTGGACAACAAATTGTATGTTACCTTGAATACAGACACATTCAAATCGTTCTCAATTGGAAATATCAATTCCCTAGTATCACACAATGCTGTATATCAGACGACCACAAGCTTCAGTGGTCTTTACCAACAATCAGTCGTTACCACGGGTGTGTGGTGTTCATTGAATCCGGAGGTGAGGCGAAACACCTGTGGCCATCACAGGGGGGCTGAATGGGGACGAACTTGGTTGGGGTGACAGGGGAGACTCTTCTCTGTTCCATGCAGTGGTGTGGGTACGTCCTTTGGTGAAGACGGAGACATTAAGGAGGAAGTAAAAATAGGCACCTTTTCAAGCCTTTACTCGTGTTGTCTGCTGACGTCCCGTTCGCCAGATCCAATTCCACAGCCAAACCCGGGGTATGAGGGCACAGAAGACTGATAGGACAAAGGGTGTGGATATAGGGACAAAGGGAGACTTAGGCCATGAGTGTAATCGGTCCACCACCCAATCTACTGACAACATTGCCTACGTTCACGGGCTCCTCTCTTCTTGCCCCAGAGCCTTAGAGGAAGGGGCCGCCCCTCACTCTACCTGAGGGCTGGTCTTGAATCCCTTCTTCTTGCTCCTTAGATCCCTTGTTTCTCCAGGAAGATGTACTGCTGGGGATGGCATTCTGAAGGATCCCCTCAACATACGGAGTCGAAAGAGTGGCAAAAAGGGCTCCCTGAGGCCACAGTCTCGGAGAAGTTACAGTGCCAGCTAGGGGTGCAGAGACTGCGTCTTCGGGAGATGTTAGCCATCGCTTCAGTGTGGGGGACATTCCAGGCCCCCTGGTTCCTCCGGGCAGATGCCCCAGGTTGGCAGGGGTATGATTTCGCCCGGCCAGTGCGAGGCTCTGCAGATCGCAGGAAGCCCTGAGTAGGGGTTTACTAAGCTCCTTGTAACCCCAGTCACATCGTTCTCACACTCCAGCATGAGCGTATCTCATGGGTGCAGAAATCTCCCTTTTGGAAGCTGGTCCTTTGGATCTAGTTGAGCTTCATATCCCCTGTTGCATCGTAACGCAAGTGTCCCCCTGTGGCCTGGGCCACTGGGAGACATCGCTACGCTGCACAGCACACGGGCACCGTTGCTCCCATTCGCGTTTGGGAGACCCGTCTGCCATCCTCACGGACCAGGGCGTGAGCGCGTCAGGCCCAGCCAGCGCCCACCTTACTTCTTCACTTCTCTTTTCTTCTTCCTCTTCCCTGGGGTCAGCCTGCTTTCTCGGCTCCAGCTCCTACAAGCCCTCCAACACGTAGCCGCGTTTTCCTTTGAGGAGCACCCCTCAGTCTCCTGAAGGCGACACACCCTCCCTGACTCCAGCTCCCTTACAAACGGTGTGGGTTTTCGCTTTCGTCCCTTCCTTTTCCCCCTCTTGGCCCCTTCCTGCTCCTCCTTCACTGCCCTGTGGAGTTCTCGGTCTTTCTGAGGCCATCAGTTCTCCCTCACCTTTACCAGCTCCCTGAGTTGTGGTGCTTATTTCCACGGTCCGGGAGCTCTCGCTCAGTCCTCTGTCGACACCTGCAACAGAACGGCCCCTCTTTCTGGTCTGGAGAACTCTGACGCCCTGCTCTCTGGCCCCCCACGTTGCCCCTGTCATTGTCCCCTCTCGCTCTCTATCTTGTTCACACAGCGCTGGCCACACTGGCCTCCTTAGTCTTTCTCTAAAATACCAGACATTTGTCCTTGTTTTTCTGCCATATGAAATTCCAGTGGGCCAATTCCTTCAAATCTTTGCTCAAATATCAGTCTCTGAGTCTTATCATGACCTCCTTCTCTGACGTTCTAACCCCTCCACTTAGAGCCCTGGCCCCTCTCATCTTCCTCCATTTATTTCCATAGCTCTGGCCACTTTCTAACATACCACGAAAGAACGGCTTTTTACGATTATTTGTATTGTTTGCCTCCCGCTATTAGAGTGTGAGTCCCACAAAGCAGGCAAATGCCTATGTTTTGTTCACTGATGTCTCCTAAGTGCTTAGAGATACTTTTTTTTTTTTTTTAATGAATGAATAAACAACAGCTTTACGGGCTCCTTTAGGTCCAGAGTAACATCTTATTCATTGAGTGCCCAGCATCGTACTCTGGACTCAGTCAACAGTTTGTGGATGTATAAGAGAGAAACAAATTATCTTGCAATTTAGCAGAAACATTAAAAATGTCAAACAAGAAGGGGAATACTCTCCACTACTTATGACCAAGAAGAAGACAATAGGTCAATCTTATTGTAAACAAATGGGGGGGGGCGGTAAAAATGGACAAATCTTACTTTCTCCATCGTTTGCACCCTGGTTCTCAACTCTCTTTATTGCTTTATTTATTTATTTTTGAGAGAGAGAAAGACCAAGTGAACAAGCAGGGGAGGGGCAGAGGGAGAGAGACTGAGAGAGAGGGAGTGAGAAACACAGAGTCTGAAGCAGGCTCCAGGCTCTGAGCTGTCAGCACAGAGCCCGACATGGGGTTCGAACTCACGAATGTGGAGATCATGATCTGAGCCCAAATCCGATGCTTAACTGACTGAGCCACCAAGGCACCCCTCAGCTGCTTTTAATCATCTATTTGGGCAGTGGACTCATCTAGATAAATCACTAAAGGAAACAGGAACACAAAGTTATGTGCGTCATGAGAAATCGGAGTCTCACGATTGGATTAGTTCATTTTGCCAAAACAGCTCCTAAAATTAAATGTGCGTGCTAAGGGACATGCCTAAACTATCGTAATGCCCTTGCAATCTTAATCGGTGGGTAACCCTCTTTCCACGATTCTGTAAGGCAGGATTACTGAAAACAAGTAAACCCTGAACGAATAATACCCAAAATAGAGAGGCTGTAAAACTTTCCTCCAATAAATAGCCTCAGGAATGGCCCTTCCAAATTAGAATGTAAAGCTGGGCTCCTGAGCCCCCAGGGAGCTACCTGCCTGTCCGTGGATTGGAAAGTCAGCGGGAACTTAGAAAATCCGTCTCACAAATCTTCACTGCCTCAACATGGACTTCAGGTCGGCCTGCACTAAATGACCCTAATTTGTCTTCCTTTTGCAGAAAAACAATTATTATTCTGTCCGCAGTAACCACAATGAATTCCACTGTTTCCTTCCTTCGTAGGGTCATGACCTCATATTAAATGATCTTATATGAAATTCACTTACTTATTACTTATCTACAAGTCTCCTTAGTTCAACTCAGTCATTTTTATGAGTTATTATTTGTAATAAAGAAGACTCCTAAGCACACTTAATTGTTCTGGTTTGAAATGTTTTGACGATGTGAGCTAAGCATGAAATAGACTCTCTATGGTTTAAAAATAACAATCATTAACTTTCTAGTAATTAAAGGTAATTTAGTTGGAAGAAGAAAATCCGATCTGGGCTTAGCTCAAGAAAACGTTTCTGATTATCGTGAAGACAGGTGCTTGGGGAGCCTGGAGCCCCTCCCTGGGAGCAGGCACACCCCTGAGCCACCCAGACATGGCCAGGCTGGGGTGGCTTTTTGGAGCTCTGTCCTGGGCCCAGGGAGAGCCCTGTTGGCAGAGTCCACACAAATCAGTGCCCGAAGGTACGGACTGTCGGTCGTAGGCTCCTCCCGGACCGGTGACATTTACTCACGCTGGGAATTTATAAGTGGAAAAGGAAGGTGGCAAACAGGCAAAGCAAAGACAAGTGGGAACTGGGAATGAAGTTTGTTGGTGAAGGAAAGTCTCGGAATTCAACACCGAGATGAGGAAGGGACTAGGTAGGCGCAGGCTGGGCATGTATTTTATCGTTGGAGAAATGCTTAAAAGGGGGTGTCTTTGTGAACAGTGGGCTCTCTTCAGAATGTGCAAGCACAAACCAAAGCCTGATTTATGGCGCCCGCCTAGCCTGCCAGCCTAGCACACCGTGTTTATCCCACGTGCTGGAGGAAGTATTAGGACGGGTGAACCTCTCCTTCCTACCTTTCAGGCCCGATTTGGCTTCATAAGAAGCCATTGGGCAGATTTTCTACGTTGGGTAGGACGTGCAAGTCAATCATTTGATGTCACAGAGTCAGAGGTTATTTTAATGAAATAGCCTCCCTGCTTTCCTTTGATAACGTGCCAGGTATGAGAAGACGCCATTCACAGCTCATCTGTAGCCCTCTGCACGATTTTCCAGGCAGATAGGCTTGTCCTCGTGGTGTAGAGCTGAGGCTCGGGGGGATTAGACACTTCCCTGTTCTTCCCTCTTCACTTGCTCCTGGCCTCCCTTGGTTTGGTCTAAATATTTTAACAGACGCCAACATCGCGACCTTCCTTAGTGTCTCTCCCTGTTCTGAGGTTTTAAAAATACACCGGCTTAGTGTTACAAGGCTGACCCACAACAGATTTTGCCATTGTAAAGGGTTATGTAGAAATTGGAAAAGTTCTGGGGCGCCTGGGTGGCGCAGTCGGTTGAGCGTCCGACTTCAGCCAGGTCACGATCTCACGATCTCACGATCTCACGGTCCGTGAGTTCGAGCCCCGCGTCAGGCTCTGGGCTGATGGCTCGGAGCCTGGAGCCTGTTTCCGATTCTGTGTCTCCCTCTCTCTCTGCCCCTCCCCCGTTCATGCTCTGTCTCTGTCTGTCCCATAAATAAATAAAAACGTTGAAAAAAAAAATTTAAAAAAGAAATTGGAAAAGTTCAATCTTTCTTTGATTACTGAAGGCTTGCCCAAAAGACGGATGACCTGGACCATTCAACCCAAAACAGAAGACTCTCGGCCAATTTAATGAAGTTCTTCAGGTGTATATACATGTGATAAGAGACACACAGGGATGGATGTCTTTGGTGCCTTAAAAATAGGGCAATATGGGGCGCCTGGGTGGCGCAGTCGGTTAAGCGTCCGACTTCAGCCAGGTCACGATCTCGCGGTCCGTGAGTTCGAGCCCCGCGTCAGGCTCTGGGCTGATGGCTCAGAGCCTGGAGCCTGTTTCCGATTCTGTGTCTCCCTCTCTCTCTGCCCCTCGCCCGTTCATGCTCTGTCTCTCTCTGTCCCAAAAATAAATAAACGTTGAAAAAAAAAATTAAAAAAAAAAATAGGGCAATAACTTGAGGTGCCTGGGTGGCTCAGTGGGTTAAGCTTCTGACTTCAGTTCAGGTCACGATTGCCCATTTTGTGAGTTCAAGCCCCACGTCGGGCTCTGTGCTGACAGCTCAGAGCCTGGAGCCTGCTTCGGCTCTCTGCCGCTCCTCCACTCGCACTCCGTCTCTCTTTCTCAAAAATAAAATAAAAACATTAAAAAATGCAGGGCAATAGCCTGTCCCTTTTGTTCATTCATCAAGCCCTAAGTGTCTGAAAGCCGAGGAGCCGTGAAATCCCTTCCAGAGTTTGGAGGAAAGCTCTGTACTTGCGAGAGAAAGTCATTCAAAACATTTGAGTTTAATCTTGTCTGTTCAAGTTAGAATGGTTTAAGGAATGCTTGCTATTTTTTGGCTCCCTTCCTTCTCGCCACAAAATCTCATGAGGGCAAAGGGGCAAACCCGTGCACATTCAGCCACAGGAAAACCTGTAGCACAAAACATGAAATCCGCACAAATACTGTGCAAATAAGATAAGCCTCGTTACACAAAACTGCAGTGTATTTCATGGAAATGTCCTATTCTATCCTGTCCTTGCTGGTATCAGCAATGTGGAGAGATGTTGATTGTGCAAAGATTAATTCTAAGAAGGAGAGTAGGTCCTGGTTTACACGTTTCATTGTCCTAGCAAAATAGTAGTATCTTGTTTCCCTCTTAGAAGTGTTCCAGCTTGGATCATAAATCCAATTGTCATCCCATCTATAAAATGCTCGGGTCTAGGTGTTTCAGTCAATTTGCTCCAATCATTTCAGCATTTTTTTCTCTAGTAAACATTATGAAACAATCATTCATCACTGCATTTTGGGAAAATATCTCTGGTGTCTCTACCTTCTCTTTGCCTTGGCCTGAATCAACCCCTTAATTTCTCAAAACCATTTTTTTTTCCCTCTAAGATCTAGGCATCAAGAACCTACGTTCTGGGGCGCTGGGTGGCGCAGTCGGTTAAGCGTCCGACATCAGCCAGGTCACGATCTCGCGGTCCGTGAGTTCGAGCCCCGCGTCGGGCTCTGGGCTGATGGCTCGGAGCCTGGAGCCTGTTTCCGATTCTGTGTCTCCCTCTCTCTCTCTGCCCCTCGCCCGTTCATGCTCTGTCTCTCTCTGTCCCAAAAATAAATAAACGTTGAAAAAAAAATTAAAAAAAAAAAAAAGAACCTACGTTCTTTCAGTTAAACTCTTTCAAAAAAAAAGTAGACCTTTTAACTTTATTGATGTGTATAAAATGCAGAGTCTTCGAGTTCAAGTTAATATTGTTAAAATTATTTTTCTGAGTCATTCATGTTGAAACGTTCCCCACACTTCTAAGAGCCGTCGTTTCTGATCCTGGAGGTTAAGTTATAAACAACAACGGTATTCACCTGTGATTTTGAAAATAAAATCAGGGAACCTAACAAGGCCAAACTAACTGGAACGTTCTTGTAAAACATTCACAGAAGCGTGTCCTGAAGAAACGTACATATGTAACCAGACAGCCAGCCACGCTGGACTCTCTTCCTCTCCTGCTGTGGTTGTTCATTTTTCTCAGCGCCAAGTGTTTCTGTAAATTTCAGATCTTTTCTGAGCAATCTCAAAGACCTTATTTTCACACGACCATTTTGGCAGCAAAATCCTAAAACAAAACTCTTAAATTACATGTAATTCCTTTCCTGCACACGAATTTTTATAGGAAACCGTGTAATTCATGAGTGCGCATACTACTCAATAAGAGCCATATCTGCACACGCGTATCCAGACCTTGCTTCGTTAGCACATCTATTCACGTGCAGTCGTGAGAATTATGTACAAAGCCCTTTCAGATCCTCCTCACTTACATGCGCCGTAAATTAGGCGCTGTCTGCTTTACGGTTTCTCTGATTGACTCAGAGGCCACACAAATTAGATTTGTGGCAAATTGCACTTTAGCAAGAAATGGACTTTAAATATTTAAGTGAGGGAGGGACAACGTGTATCCCCCCATCCTCTGTGGCGAGACCGAAGCCCCCTCGCGTCCGTCTCCAACCAGACCGCATCGGTAACTGTGGGCCAAGGCAGGTGTTTGCCACCTAAAGGCTCCGTGATGCTGGGGTGGGCTCAAACCTTGTTCCTGTTCTCTGGTGTCTTTGAAAGAGAGAAGACGCTGCTGGCTTTGGGTCAGGAAGCTTTCTCAGAAATGGAGCGTCTCCCTTCCCACCACAGGCCACACCGAGGCTCGGCCGTGTCCTGAAAGGTCCCACGATGGGGCCTCACACGTGTTCCCAGGTATCATTTGCCTCCATGACCACAGTGGCCCGTCTCTGCTAAAACGTGCTCTCTTCCTGTTTACTTAGCAGGGCAACATTTGAGCATCTCTATCAAAATCGTGTGTTTCTTTTACAACATCAGAAAAGTCCTCTCTGGAGACAGAAAGATGAGGGAGTTTGGGGGCCATCGGAAGAGGCTTTTACGACGTGGGAGAAGCCTCCGTGAGAAATCGGGGCGAGAGGTCGTTTAGTGTGATGCACGACAACCACGTGCCGGATGCACAAAGCACTCATGACACTGGGGCCGCGTGGGCACGGCCTGAAATGGCGTGTCTGCAGCTGGGTCACACGCTCTCCAACAACGTTCTCATTTAGCAAGGTCATGAGTTATCCCACTTCCTGCCCCTTGCTTCTTCTATGCATTCCCGGGAGACCTTGGGGCAGTGAGATTCAGTTCCACCTGGACGTAAGCAAAGAGGACAGCAATTGGGCCAACAATATCCAACAACAGAGTTTGGATTTCTCTACAGCGGCTTGAGATACCGGGGCGCCTAGGTAGTTCAGTGGGTTCAGCGTCCAACTCTGGATTTGGGCTCGGGTCATGATCTCATGGTTTGTCAGTTCAAATCCCACATCAGGCTCTATACTGACAGCACAGAGCCTGTTTGGAATTCTCTCTCTTTCCCTCTGTCTCTGCCCTGCCCGCACTCACTCTCTTTCTCAAAATAAATAAATAACCTTAAAACCTTTTCTTCTTCTTCTTCTTCTTCTTCTTCTTCTTCTTCTTCTTTTTCATATTTTAGATGCAGGAGCTCAGGGTTAGATGCCGTGCTTTCTGACAATGGTGAATTCCAGTTTGTATTCAGTCTTTAGGAGAGTGCTCGTAACCCTCTTGCTCTAACATTACCAGCCCTTTTTGCTGTCCAATGTGTTTTAACCGCTCTGTTAATTATATGTCAATTGGTACAATTCAGTTTAACCTACCGGAGCATACGACCGATTCGATTTCCCCCACCAGACACCTGATTATCCCTGAAAATGTGTTCTAAGAGATACAGTTGTTATCTGTACCTTCCCAGTCATTCTGAATACCGAAGGTTGTTTTGCTATAATTAGCCTAATTACACTGTAAAATTCAGTCACTTGCTTATTAATTGGAAAGTCTTCGAAATAGAAAAAAATAATACGAATCAACTCTAGTTGTTAGAATTAAAACAAAAAAAACTAAATCTAAGGGACAACTGTGTTTGTAAAGGCATAGAGAGGTCCAGTGGGTATACTATCCAACAAAACGTTATGCAAATAACATTTGAGGACAGGCCCAAAGGAAAAAAGAAAAAAAAAAACAGCTCCTAACATCTGGAAGCTGACTTGGTGCTCATGGCTGGGCCATGTTATTCTCCCATTACACAAAACAATCTCAGTTAAAGCTGGTTGGCTCTGAGGCTATTGTAAGATGAGGCAAAAACAAAGCCATTTCATGATTTGATCTAAGCACGGACAAGAAGAAAGTCACTGTCAGGGACGGAGGCTTTGTGTCTCCCCAGGTTCATATGCTAAAATCCTAGCCCCCAGTGTGATGGTTCAAGGAGGTGGGTCACCAGGAGATGATCAGGTCATGAAGGTTAAGTCCTCATGAATGGGATTAGTGCCCTGATAAAGAGACCCCGGAGACTCAATCTCTTTCCATCGTGTGAGGACACAAGGAGAGGTCGGTAGCCTTACCAGATCCTGACCATCCCGGCACCATGATATTGGGCCTCCCAGTCTCCAGAACTGAGAGAAATAAATTTCTGTTGTTTGTAAGCCACCGTCTGTGGTATTGTGTCACAGAAGCCTGAAGTGGCTGAGTCAGTCACTAGGCCACCCACAGAATAGCCCAGAACGCTCCCCCTCTTGCTAAACAAGTGACTGTTACTTCTTTAATGATAGAATCGCCCCAGCTTCGTGATGTCACCCAGTCTACAGCAGCCCCCTTAGACCTGGCCCTGGATTTCCTAGCTCAACTCCAAATACTATAATAGCTTCATTGTAACCCTTTCTCACTGAGACTCACTACTCAATACTCACTACTGGTACTCACCCTTGGAGCAGGTAACAAACCCAACTCACCCATCTACAGATGTGCTCTGAGATCTTTGGCTCAGTTAGAAATAAAACTTAATCGGAAGTGGGTACAATTCCCAAATTTCCCTTGAGTTTGCTCAAAGCTTTGTGCAATTTCGTCAGCTCTTTCTCCCCACTTTTTGGGGAGAAGCTCCTGGCAGCTTTCAAGAGCTTTCCTCTGCCTTTGGTTTTCAGAAGTGTTACTATGATAGGTCTCTGTGTAGGTTTCCTTGACTTTTTCCTGTTTGGAGTATCTCGACTTCTTGAATCTGTGATTGTGTATCTTTTGCCATATGTCAGAAGTTTTCAGCCATAATTTCTTTAAACACTCTTTTGGTCTTACCCTCTTTCTCCTTTCCTTCCGGGGTTCTGAGAATAAACGTGTTGGGTCTTTTGTTATTTTCCCACAAGCCCTAAGCTCGCTCCTTTTTATCCACTTACAGTTTTTCACTCTGTTTTCTCTCTGTTGTTTGGACTGGATGAATTCTATTGATCTGGCCTCAAGCTCATCCTCTGTCACCTCCAGTTTACCGTCGAACCCATCCAGCGATTTAAAAATTTTTTTCCCCTCGTTGCGTTTTTCAGTTCTACCGTTTCCATTTGCTCCTTTTTCATGACTTTTTTTTTTTTTTGATGAAATTTTCTGTGTTTTCATTTGTCCCCAGAGAGGGGGTAACAGACTGTGGAAGTTGTGTTATGACGGCTGCTTTAAAATGCTTGTCGGATAGATCCAACCTGTGACTTATCTCAGTGTTGTTGTCAACAGATGGATTTTTGTTTTGTTTTGTTTTCAGTTCTAGATGTGATTTTCTTGGCTTTTGTAGGATAGGTGAATTTTGACAGAACCTCAGACATTTTGCCTATTATGTTTAGAGATTCCAGTATTATTTAGATTTTTTATTTTACTACATACTCTGTTCAGATTGAGCATGCAGGTCCTGTGCTGCTTTGAGGGCATTGGTTCCAGTGAGGGTTTGCTTTGTTGTATCTCTTTATTTTGAGAGAGCGGGAGAGCACAAGCTGGAGAGGGGCAGAGAGAGAGAGGGAGAGAGAGAATCTCAAGCAGGCTCTGCACTGCCAACGTAGAACCCAATGGAGGGCTCGAACTCGTGAGCTCGTGAGATCATGACCCGAGCTGAAACCAAGAGCTGGACACTTAACTGACTGAGCCACATGGGCACCATAGGAGATTGCTTTTTATTACATTAATGGTGTCACTTTGATCTGTTTGGTGTATGCGATGCCACTTAAGCCTCCCATGCTTCCCCCCAAACCCCTGCTGGTGTTGTCCAATAGAGCAAAAAGTGTTTTCCTAGACCAGATGTAGGAAACCAGATACAGCGTGGCTGTCTGGTGGGGAGAGGAATCTCAGACCTGCAGGACCAAGAGATTTCCCTGGGGCACTCGCTGTAGAAAGACCCCTCCCTGTCTCTGGGGATGGAGAAAGTTTCCCAAGATGGGTAGAGTTATTGTTGTGGGACTCCCGCACCGGTGCACTTTGGCTCTCCTGGTGTCTTTGAGGGGGGAGGGTGGAGTCTCAATCCAGTAGAGTCAAAAACTCTTCCTGGGCCAGGCTGCTTACTGTGGCGGAGTCCGTCTCCCCGGTTCTGCCTGCCCACCTCAGTATTTCTCGGCAGAGGAGGGAAACCTCACTTGCAGGAAAAGAGGGCTTCCCCTGGTTGCTTCTTATTGGTGAGGGTCTTTAGGACCCCCATTGTAGTGCTGCTCAGACCACCTGATGTTGTCAGGGCGATTCCTATTCAACTGGGGGAGGAGAAGACCTTCTTTTGCTAGGTCAGAGGCAAGCCAGTGTCAGGCTTGAGTTCCCTTCTCTGTTGGATGCATGGTTGTAAGACCTCCCGGTGGCCCGAGTCAGTTCATCTCCCCGCCACCTTTCAGGGTGCTCCTTCAAATGCCTCTTGAATTACTGCCAGGGTTTACAGTTGTGTGTGGTACGCAGCAGGGAGAGATGGGTCTGTCCTGATTTGCCCAACTGAATTTTGACCAAGGTATAACAGCAATTCGATAGACAAATGATACTTTTTTTAATGTTTAGTTATTTTTGACAGAGCGCAAGTGGAGAGGGGCAGAGAGAGAGGGGGACAGAGGATCCCAGGCTGGCTCTTCACTGACAGCAGTGAGCCCGACATGGGGCTGGAACCCATGAACTGGGAGATCATGAGGAAGATGGACCCTCAACCAACTGCATCACCCAGGCGCCCCAACAAAAGACACATTTTTCAACACACGTGGCTGAAGTGATTGGACATCCATAGCCAAAACCAAAACCAAACAAACAAACAAAACAAGAAAACAAACAAACCCTCAATCTTAACTTCACATCTTAAACTATAGGGCCTTTAGTTAAAAACAAATAGAAAAATTTCATGATCTAGGGCTAGGCAAAATGTTCTTAGACTTGACATTAAAAACATAATTCATAAAAAAATCAATAAATTTGTACATCATCAAAATTAAAAACATTGACTCTCCAAAGACTCTGTTAGGAGAATGAGAAAGAAAAAATGAGGAACACCCTGGGAGAAAATAGTTATGAACCATGCATCCAACAGAGGACTCATATCTAGAATATATAAGGAAATGCCACTATGCGACAGTTAAAGAAAAAGAACATAACAGCGGAAAACAGCTCAATTTGCAGATGTCCAAAAGACACGAGGAGGCATTTTGCCATAGAAGATATGCCAACGGCAAATAGGCACATGAAAGGCCACCCAACACTTTCGCTATCAGTGAAATGCAAGTTGAAACCACAATGAGTTAATACTGCTTATGGAAATGGCTGTAATGAGAAAGAGGGACAACATTACATGCTCACAGGGCTGCGAGGAACCTGGATCATCCTTGCATTGCCGGTGGGAAGGGAGGACGGTGTAGCCACCCTGGAAAATGGCTCAGCAAAATCGTGTGAAACGGTCATACAACACAGTGATTGCACGTCGGGCGTTCATCCCATGAACGCTACTCTGCAGAACAAAGGAACAGTCTGTTGATACATTCAACAACAGGGACCTGCAGGAAGTTACTCTGAAAAAGTGGAAAAAGTCCATCCCAAAAGGTTATATAATACGTGATTCCCTCTATATAACGTCTTGAAATGACTAAATTATAGAAGTGAAAATAGGTTGGTGTTGCCAAGAACTGGGCTGGGGGTGGGGGAGAAGGAGGGAGGGAGGTGTGACTATAAAAGTCAACAGAAGTGGTCCATTTGGTAAGGAAACCATTCTGCATCTGCACTGTATCAATGTCAATATTCTGATTGTGCTATTGGACTGTAGTTGGGTGAGATGTTACGACGGGGTAAAGGGTATATGGAATCTCTGTATTATTTTGTAGAACTGCGTATGCTACAAAGATCCCAAAATGAAATTTTAATTAAAAACTCAAGGCCACGTGATCACCTCCTTTACTGGTAAGAGACAGATTAGTTATGGCCTGCATCTTGACAACTAGGCAGAACCAGGGGCAGGGCAGTGCCCGTCACCTGACCTCGTGAAGCCTCTTCAATCGACTGGTAGGCGCCATAGGAAGGTTTCGGCATTGAATCAGGTATTAGACCTGGTGCATAAAATCCCTTTGGCTCCAACATTCTAGAATCCTTCAGTGTTTCCTCTCCTCTTGTAGCATGCAGAACATGATATCAAACGCTTCCCACGTATTTCTACTTTTAAAAAGCATTGTACTTTTTACACCTCTAATCTATTATTAAAAGCAAATATCGAAATTACATGTTATAAATGGTAGTTTCATATTGTTACAGACAAGGAAATGTACTCCTATCAAGCCAACCCACATGAAATTCTGATCCTTATTTCCATTTTCATTTCACAGGATGTAGAATATACAAATAAATTTTAAAAGGCTTATGGTTTCCTGACTCAGTCCTCTGCTTCGGGAAAGCTTCACTTTCTTTCCTAGATCCTTTTAGTTCATCCTTGCATCCTTTTGTTCATCACACAGGATACAATCCCAGCCCCCCTGCAACAATTAAATTAAACTCCAAGAAATTTCCAGATCTTTCTTTCCCTTTTAGGCACAACTTTCCTACTCACGGTTTTCCTCTCCTTGAACATCTCTCTCTTCCTTTATTCTTTTTTTCTCTTCCGTTCCCTTTTCCTTCTCTCCCTTGCCCTGTTTCTTCCCATTATGCAAAATTTGGCATGTTTCTCAGATTTCTAGGAAGTTTATTATTTCTTGTAACTTGGAGTAACAATCTAAGACAGTAAAGGAAGCATGGATTTTTATAGCACATATGAACAATGTTGTAACAACATTATACCGTCGTCAGATGAAACTAACATAACTCTCCCTTCATGGCCTTATATAGACCCATTGCTCCAATAGGGAAAGTAATAAATCTAAATGATGTTCTTGATTGCTGCATTTTCAATTTGGGTGCCTGATTTATCAGACGGATATAATAATATGCATTTAGACAGACAGCTCCCAAGTGATTTAAAATATGCCGAGGAGTTTTTACGCATATGCTGTTCAAATTAAAGTCAGCAATAACTTCCGTGTTCTATTTTTAACATCTGATCATATGTTTCTGTAATGGAGTCGAGACACTTCCCAGATGTGATGGGTTCAAATCTAGAATGGGAGGGACCCAAGGGAGGGGGGACCTTGGAGAGAGCAGAGAAGCACACATGTTTGCACACTGACGTTCTTAACCTTCCGAGTCCCCCTCCCGCCGGGGTGGCCAGGATCAGCTGTGCGTGTCCAGGTGGCCGGTCCCCGTAACGGCCTGTTTTCCCTTGCAGTGTGGCACGGTGGACCAGGGCCTGTACATGAACCTGACGGAAAGGAATCTGCAGGATGCTCAGAAGTTCATCCTGATGCACGAGGTGGTCCAGCCTGTGACCTCGGTGCCCTCTTTCATGGAGGACAACAGCCGCTTTTCCCACGTGGCCGTCGACGTGGTGCAGGGCAGGGACATGCTCGTCCACATCATCTCTCTGGCCACCGATAGAAGCTGTCTCCTCATTGAGGAGTTTCCTACCATCTTCTGATTCCGTGGTTTGCCTTCAAAACATGCGATTTCAAGGTCAGGTCTTCTGTCTTTTTTCCTCACGTCGCCAAATCGCCCACATTCCCTTACCTTTGTCGTCCTCTGTGCTTATTGTGGGAGGTTCTAATTTCTCTCTTTCTCACACTTTCTTCACTGCAATTGGAAAGACAATACACCGTACCTTACTATGACTTCTTCACTTGTCCTAATATAAGTCGTGTCTTGACAAAACCTTTTAATTTCAGTGATTTCAGACAATTGAACATTTTGTTAGATGACATTTCTAAATTAAAAAAAAATTATTTGAAAGTGGGAGCAGACAGAGAGAGAGAACAAATCATAAACAGGCTTCATGCCCAGTGCAGAGCCCAAGGCGGGGCTCAATCCCACGATGCTGGGATCATGCCCTGAACCGAAATTGAGAGTCTGGTGCTCAACAGACTGAGCCACCCAGGTGCCCCATGTTAGATGACATTTTTACGTGAGGTGCAATCCTGTGTTTATCATAGTAATTTCCTAGTGGCTAAAAGATAATACAACAGAATATTTTTGTGGTAGGATGGTATATGGAAGCGTTCTTGGAAACATGCCCTTGGGACAAGGGGCAAAGTATCTTTTGAAAAATCTAGAGGAAAACACGCATCAGGTGTCACAAGTAGAATGTTGAGTTTCCAAAGTAGTGTCATGCTGCCATGCAGTGAGTAAGGCAGGAATGTTCCGTCTCTTTGTTAATCTAACGTGCCACTCAGGGTACCTCAGGGGTCTCCTGCAGTTCCGCATGTTCGTCCAGCGTCTCCCTGCATTCCGTCCCCATATTTTGGATTCCCTTGACCTCTGTTATACACACTCCCTCCCCACTTATAACAATTCTCCATTCAGCGATTTTTTTTTCCTCACTCTTCAGGTTCAGTATAATCAGCACATCTCATCTTGTAATTATTCATTAGCTTGTTTAAGTTGTTCATTGACTCACTAAAATTTATTGAATTTGTACTAGTCTGTGCTTCAGGTGAGCACTGATGAGGACCATGGTGAGCTTACTGGTGGCGTCCTGCCCTCTGGGAGCTTACATTCCAACGGGGGCCGCGGATGGTGAAGTAACCACTAACTCTTTCCACGACACTGGCCATTTGAAGGCCGTGTTTGCTTCTATTGTGTTTATAAGGACAGGGTTTTAGAAGCTTTGGGTTTTTTTTAATGTTTATTTGTTTTTTTTGAGAGTGAAAGGGGAGAGGGGCAGAGAGATGGGAGACAGAGTATCCCAAGCAGGCTCCACACTGTCAGTGCAGAGCTGATGCGGGGCTTAACCCAATGAACCATGAGATCATGACCTGAGCCGAAATCAAGGATTGAAAGCTTAACCGACTGAGCCACCCATGTGCCCCTTAGAAGCTTCTGATGACTTTTAATGAAACTGGGTTTGCACGTTAATTCTGGAAGAGTCAGCTTGTTCAATCGTTATTCAGAACATGCCTACAAGGATGGTAATACATACATGAAGATTTTTATGCTACATAGTATGTTTTGAACAAAATCTGAATCTGGTCAAACAGAACACTTTGACCTAAATTACAGACTCCTAAATGAAATGACCTTCAACATCGGTTGTTTATCAAACAGCACAGCCATCTAGAGACCTGAATGCTGAGTCTGTTTGGAACAATGTTCCTCCTGCACACTGCAGTGAGGGGATGAGCTCAGGCCTCAGCAGCAGTGGGATGCAGGCTGTCTGATCATGTCTGGGGCTGCAGTGGACCCTGCCATACGCTTGTAGTTTTTGTTGTTTTCTTTTTTTGTTTGTTTTGTTTTGTTTTGTTTTTAATTCACAGCTATTTACAAATTGAAATTATGTAACATGCATAATCAAGACGTTGCTAATTCAACTCAGAGGTTTGTATTTTCCTTAAATATGCTCATACATACACAGAACTCTGCTGTTTCTATTTCTTGCTAGCAAGCTTGTTAAATTCAAGGGGAAGAGCCATTGACAGTGAGAGAAGGCACCTTCCAGGAAGACAAAACGGTGGATACACAGAGTTCTAAGGTTAGATGCCTGCTCCAAACCATAGTCAGTGACACAAGAGAGACACGTAAAAAGTTCTACTAGAAGCTGGATTCCCAGACAGCATGTAAGTTTGTTTAGACTAGTTTGACAATTCTTCATCACCTCCATAAATTAACTTCATCACCTCCATAAATTACCAGTTTTATGTCTCCACTAACTTCTGGATCTTTTTATTTGAACGATTGCAGCATGTTTAATGTATTTTGAAAGAAACCTCATCTCGTACAAGAATCTATTTGAAATCTGGGGTTTGGACTCTAGAAAAAGAATCCAAGTTTGGAGATAAATTTCTTTCCTCACACTTTGGTTTTACTCGAACAGACATAAATTGGAGAAGAGGCGCCAATGGCCGTTTGAAAAGCCGGCTTGTTTTTTTTTTTTTTAATTTTTTTTTTCAACGTTTATTTATTTTTGGGACAGAGAGAGACAGAGCATGAACGGGGGAGGGGCAGAGAGAGAGGGAGACACAGAATCGGAAACAGGCTCCAGGCTCTGAGCCATCAGCCCAGAGCCCGACGCGGGGCTCGAACTCACGGACCGCGAGATCGTGACCTGGCTGAAGTCGGACGCCTAACCGACTGCGCCACCCAGGCGCCTCAAAGCTGGCTTGTTTTTATTTGTGGTTACCTAGCAATCGCAGTCAAACAGACTCTGGTGTAGACACAGGACATCTTGCTTTCTCCGTGTGGCATTTCCCAGCTGCCTAACACTGAGCTGAGTCAAACAGCTTCCCTAGACACTTAGGGGGCCAAATGCTTGCTGCGCCCATGTCTCTCCACTGTTGGAAACCCATTATCTGGGCCGTCTCTGGGCAGATATTTTCGTGACTTCTTTGAAGGTGTTCTCAGGGCAGGAGGCCAAATAGTAGATGGTAACTCCTTTAGGATGTTGGCGAGTTGAGCTCTGTAAATGACCAAGTCCTATCCAGACCGCTGCTCGGTTCCTCTCTACATGCATCAAATGAAAGTTGTGATGACGGTCTGTGTATTTGGGGACTTGTTTTCTTACCTGGTCTGCAGAACTCTGCCTCTTCGGCTCCCCTTCCACCTCTGTGGTTGTTCTCTCGCTCCTTCCGTCTCATCTGCCTGCCTGGTGTTTACATGTGGCCATTTCTCAGGGCTCTGCCTGTGGCCACAGACCGGCTCTCATGAGTCTAGGGAGGGTGCCGGGTCAGGGAGGAGGCATCAAGTCTGGAATCCAGGAAAGCCATCTCAGCTTTGTCGGCCGATCAGGAAAGAGCGAGTAGAGAGACTCCAAGTTGCCTTTTGTTCCCACTCACCATCCGTTGCCATTTTGTTCACCTTAACATTTATTAGGGACATTAAGTGCAATTATGTGATTATGGGATAGGTGGTTTCAAGAACAGGGACAGGCTTTTTTGTTTGAACTCATTACACTCAGTCCGAAAGGAAATGAATTAAGGTAGACTTCGCCTTGGATGCAGAGTTGTAACAGATAATAATGCAGTATTGTTTTACATTGACGCGTGAAGTTCTGCCATCTTAAAACGTAATATAATTAAGTCCCTCAATTCCTTCATTCTGTGCTTTGGCTGCTTGGGGACACTTTGCTCTAATACTATTCACTTTGCGGTAAAGTTTAGCCTAAGACGTAGTTGCCTTGAATTCCAGACAGGGAGCTTATTAATTAATAAAGTGAGAAGGTCACAGTTATGCAGTGATTCTGAATACACATCTCTGCATTGTGTCGCATGCTTTATACATTCAATAAATATTGGAAACAAAACTGTGTTGTGCTCAGAAGCTCCGGACGTCCCTAAAGCAGGAACGTTTTGTGAGGATTGCCAGGAGATGGGCTCCATTTTGTTATTTTAAAGTAATATGATGCAGAGGGCGAATTACACCATATGGGAGACAAAGCAAAACAAATAAAACAAAGCCACAAAGTGGGGAGTGGGGGGTGGCATCCGTTCCCGGCTTAAATACAAACCCTCGGTGGGACTGTCTGTTGGCCAGTGGCCACACAGCCCTGGCTCTGGGGAGTTCTCAGAGATACAAACAGTCTTTGCTTACCATTTCACCACTCTCTGCTTAGATTAAATAGGCTCGAGGACTTCCCAGATGCTGCAGAATTGGGGAAGTCTGTTGGAAGGGCTCAGGGAAATATATGCACTGACTGTTACGTGAAGACCAAATTAGGTCCTTTTCACTGTAATGTATGCCAACCTCTCCACCATGACTCTGGTTGGCTCATTACTAAATTTGGCCCATTGAGAGTGTCAAACAAAGTCAGATGTGTTGATAAAAATATAGTGACATTAACTGTTTTTCAGGGAGTTAAAGTTCTAGACAGCCACCTCTGTTTCCTAAACAACGTGCCAACAGCTGACACGACTTGGAATAGAAACGACTCAAGACCTGTATAATTGGTCACCTAAAGCATGTGCAGATAGATGTAGCATTGACAGGAGTCGTATCATAGTAAATGCCAAAATGATTGTTTTTGAAACCCGAGGTAATAAAAGGACACCGACCTTCATAGTTTTCACAGTGGGAATCCACCTGATTTTAGTGATATCCTTGAGTTGGATGGGGCTGAGTTTTACCCGCAGAGATGCTAAGATACATGGAACATATACACATATGTAAACGTGCAGTGGAGCTGAGAGTAGGATTCGTGTCCGCTCACCCTCCTGGGTCCCCATGAATTTAGACTAAACGGTACTACTGGGCCCTGGGGCGCCTGGGTGGCTCAGGAGGTTAAATGTCCGACTCTTGAGTTTGGCTCAGGTCATGATCTCACAGTTGATGAGTTTGATCCCAGCATTGGCTCTGTGCTGGCTGCTTGGGATCCTCTGTCCCCATCTCTCTCTGTCCCTTGCCCGCTCACACTCTCTCTCCTCTTTCAAAAATAAACAAACAAGCAAATAAATAAAGGCCACATAAGTTACCTCAATATTTTATTTAGCTCTTTGCTCATACCTTGATGAATATTAAGACTAACTTAAATACAAATTAAAATCATATTGTAATAATAGATATATAAACAGATAAATAAAAAAAATAAATACGTAAATATAATACAGCTGTATTTCATTCAATTAACACACAGGATCTAAAGTGATAAATGTTTTAATGCCATAGACCATTTTTGTCCTATCCTTTCACTTACATTGAATAATTTTTTAAAATATCACTCGGAACCTAGAAAGAATTACTTACTTCTTCTTGCTAAGATCTACCTCCTTCGCAACTTTCAAAGATGCAATGTAGTGTTATTACCTACAGTTTGAGGATGACTTCTTAAAATAAGTCGGTAACAGAAGAACAACCATATTTAGAAGGGATGTGGGATCGAGCCTGTGATGAGCATGGTCAGTAGTCCACAAGCATGAAATAAAATATTTGGTGATCTATTTCCCACCAAGATGAAGTTAAAATAAATTTCACTTTTCCACTAAGTAGAATTTTTTTTCATAGTTACTAAGCACTCAGCTTCAGAATGGTAGTGCTTTGAATTGGGGCTAAAGAAAAGTCTGGCAAAAGAAAAAAAAAAACACAGTTAAATTGCTGTCTAAACAGAAATGAGTGTTTTTTCTCCTGTTTGAGTATATTTTCATGAATCAGTCTTCCCTCTGTTTTCTAATCTAAACCATTTTTATTTATTTTTAATTTTTTTAAGTTTATTTATTTTGAGAGAGACAGAGACATCGCTTGTGGGGGAAAGGCAGAGAAAGAGGGAGAGAGAGAATCTCAAGCAAGCTCCCAGCTGCCAGTGCAGAGCCTGATGTGGGGTTTGAACTCATGAAACCATGAGATCAGGACCTGAGCTGAAACCAAGAGTCAGAAGCTTAACTAACTGAGCCACCCAGGTGCCCCTTTATCTATCTATCTATCTATCTATCTATCTATCTATCTATCTATCTATCTACCTATCTATCCCAGGACAAATGTTGCTTTAATGAAAGAATAGTATACATATTGGCACTATAATTATTTAACAAATTCTGAGTCTATTTATTATATCCCCCCCACAGCAAGCCAAGTATCTATGAAACACAAATAGAAACACTTACATATTTAATAATTACACACCGTCCTGTGTTCTCAGAAAGGTTTCCATAATACAGTTTTACAGGTTATTTTTTTTTAATTTCAGCCTTTTTAAAATCTGAATGTAACTTAACACTTCAATAGCATCAAGTACCAATTTCATTCCACACGCTTAAGAAAAGCTAATACAGATTTTAAAGAATAAATAAATATAGCAAAAAAGCCTAAATGATTGTCTCTGCTAATTTTAGCAGGCACCATGCAAGGAGGCTTATCAGCAGGCTGGGAACTGCCCTCCTGAGAAAGTGCTGGTGGTAAGTTCACACCTGGCGGGCATCCAGGAACTTGGCTGGTACATGGTGCCCTGAACTGATATAAAAGTCTTTCTCGATGATGTACCTACACTCTCGCTATGCCTATGCTGTTTGTATGAGCAACATAGTTCATGCGGAACACCTGCCTTCTTTCTGGGAGACTACGATGTTGGCGCATGCTGGTAGAGGGGGGCCTATATGAGTGCCCCCCGCCCCCATCAAACCCTGGTCACTAAGTCTCTAAGGAGCTTCCCTGGTAGGCGACACTTTACACAGATCGTCACAACTCATGGCTGGAGGAATTAACCTTGCCCCGTGTGGCTCCCCTGGGGGAGAACTCTTGGAATTTTATGCCTGGTTTCCTCCAGATCTCTTCCCCCTGTGACGTTTCCCTTTGTATCCTTCACTGTAATAAATCTGAGTTACGAGTGCAAGTACCCGCTGAGTCTTGTGAATTCTTTTAGCAAATCACTGAACCTGGGAATGGTCTCGGAGACCCCAGACACCGACACCGGAATGGAAAACGGTTGTGTTTTTTCTTACAGTAGAAATACTAACTAACACACGTCTGATCAATAATTTTGCAAATTCCCATGTTATTATTATTTAAAAGACTGCTCACATATATTACATATCACATCAAGGAAAGTATTAACATATCACTGAGACAGAGTCTTAGGCCCTGTGGAAAACAGGCTAACTATTGAGGTCTTCAGTTACTGAGGAAGAAATTCCGTGGTCAAGGTAGGCAGTATAATTCGTACTTTGCCTATTTTTAAAATTGTGATCGTAGTCTGTATTTAAAAACGACTCAAGGATAAAGCACTAGTTGATAATTGTGGCAAAAAAGGCAATCATTTGTTGGCTGACGTTTTGAGAGTAACGTTAACAGTGGTAAGAGCCATGCATGCATGGTCTCATGTACTCTTTTTAGCCGTTTCCAAGTTATGCAAGATTATAATCTCCAAGTTACGGAATCAGTTACGGAACCAGTTACGGAATCAGTTAATCTCCAAGTTACGGAATGCCTCCTCAGCAGTAGATGGAAGGCCCACCTTTCACTGTTCAGGGTCTAAGGGCTGTGTCTCTCACCTTGTGTGTTGGTGAGGCCTGTTATCACAGTGAGTAAATGGGGCGAGGCTATTTGAACTCCAATTTGGAGGAGTGGAGGCCTGTGGAAATACACAGGGTCTCTTCTGCCACCGTTCATTTCAGCTTCAGCGTCTCCAACGCAGGAATGTGTGAAATGCCAAGTCCCTATCACCTTTTTCTCTACTTCTCTCTCTCTCACCTCTGCCAGCCTCAGAAATGGCCAATGAGGGGTAATTTGGTGGGAAAAAAAACAAAACAAAAAAAACCCAAAACCTGCTTCTTATCTCCTGAATCACGTTAAGTCATTTTCTGTTATTTTCCTTGCAAAGTATCTGCGACTTCTAAGAAAGAAGATCAACTTCTTTGTTTGTTTGTTTGTTTGCTTTTACCAAACTGTTTTACCTTTCAGTTCCCCCAGGTAACATCTATTTGATTTTGGAAAAAGTCATCTCAACATTCCTTTTCAAGGTCACCATCAAGTGCCTCTGAAGATGGACCACTCACTGGTGAATGATGTAACAGACCTTAAAAGCGAGATACGTGAGTTTGCCTGACCATGCTATGTTTTCTCATTAGGTAATACTTCTTTTCACATTTGATTTCTTTTCAGATGTTGTGAATACCTTTATTCCCCCAGCCTGATTGATGAATAATCAATATAACTATATATATTTAAAGTGTACATATTAAGTATGGATCTCAGATGAACACTTTCTGAGAAGGGCGGTAGGATCAAAACAGGTCTAGAAATAAGATGCACGGGAATCTGAGTCTAGCCATGTCAGGTCCGTATCACTGTTTTCTTCCCTAGAAATCATTCACCTCTCCCAAAGTATTTTTGTGTCCAACACAGTGGGGGGCCCGAGGTCTGGACGGCAGACTGCATTGAAGTGCGCATGGCACCCTCTGTTCTGTTTCGTCTCTACGTCTAGGCATTTGACCAAATGGTGACTGACATATCAATGCACATATTAGTGGGTCAAGTCAGCTGCTCCCCAGTTAAAACTAGTGAGTGAAGGAAAAATAAAACTATTTGTGTGTCAAAAAAACCCCAAAACCACACACACACACACACACACACACCAAAACCTCTTGCTATGTTTTTAGCTGGAATTTATGGGCTCAGAAATGTTCCATCCTATAATCAATTCAGCTGGTGTGGAGTGAAGATTTGCCCATGAAATGGCCCGTGTAAACATGGACCTGACTGTGACTTTCATTTCCGCCTGTAGGCTGGTAGCAGGTGCCTGAACGGCCAGTGTTGTCAGAGACATTGAATGAAAAAAATAATAGACTCAGTGCTTGGAATCCGAGAGAGTTTATTCTTACAGATTATCCCATTGATGTTGGAAGGAACGGGGAAAGAGCAGGGTCAGCAACTTCAAAAAGAGATCTAGCAATGACACTATTATTATTATTATTATTATTATATCTAGAGATTGAGTATATCTATAAAAGGTTAGCACCTTAACACATTCAATACCCATTTCTTAGCCTTGATATTTTACGAATTGCAAAGGCTATACTTAGTCTGTACCCTTCCTCTTACTAGATCTTTATCTTGGGCAAGTTACAGAAGCTCCCTGAACCTCGGTTTTCTCATTTATAAAAAGGAGTTTAGCAATAATAGTATCTACATCTACTACATAGAGGCACGGTGAGAATTTTATGAGTCAATACAAGCACTAGCATCCGTGGGATGACGTCAAACTAAAAGGCTTCTGCATGGCAAAGGAAACCATCAAGAAAATGAGAAGTCACCCCTACTGAATGGGAGAAAATATCTGCAAATCATATATCTGATAAGGGATTCATATCCGCAGTATATAGAGAATTCAAACAACCCAACAGCCAACAACAAAACAACAACAACAACAAATGAAAAATGAGCAGAGGGTCTGAATAGATATTTTTCCGAAGAAGACCTGGCCAACAGGTACGTGAAAAGATGCGCCACATCATTAATCATCAGAGAAGCACAAATCAGGTGGGGCGCCTGGGTGGCTCAGTCCATTAAGTGGCTGACTTCGGCCCGGGTCATGATCTCGCCATTTCTGAGTTGGAGCCCCGTGTCCGACTCTGTGCTGACAGTTCGGAGCCTAGAGCCTGCTTCGGATTCTGGGTCTCTCCCTCTCTCTCTCTGTCTCTGCCCCTCCCTTGCTGCTTGGACTCTGTCTCTTTCTCTCTCTCTCAAAAGTAAATAAACATTAAAAAAACTAAAAAAACAAATCAAGACCACAGTATCACCTTACATGTCTTAAACTGGCTAGTATCAAAAAGACAGGAAATAATGAGTGTGGTGAGGATGTGGTGAAAAGAGGGAAAAAGTGTTTTAACAGTGTCTGATAGAGAGTAAACACACACAGAGACGCACACATGCACACACACACACACACACACACACACACACAAACTGCTACAAAATTGTTAGCTACAAAATCAGCAGTCGCTGATTTTAAAAGCTTAAATGGAAGCATACATTTCGATGTTGTATTGAAGAATTTTCCAGTTCCCAAACAACATACTCGAGGTGTTTGACAGTTATCACCAGCAGCAATGGCTCACTGATTGAAAGGCCAAGATGGCAACCCGTCTTCATTTCTTCTGGAATGATCATTGTTGTCCACTCTGGTGACTATCATATGCCATACACTTTAAACAAAGAATAACGACTACGTTAAATATGAGCTTTCTTCTAGAAGATGGTATGCATCAAAAATCAGTGAAAAAAGAAAAAGAAAAATCCTATCACTTTTTAAAGCAGTTTCGTCGAAGTATAATTGAAACAAAATAAAATTCATCCATTTAATGTGTATAATTCAATTTTTTTTTCGTGTACCCACGAAGTTAGCAAACATCACCATGTTCAATTTTAGAGTATTAGTGACCTCAAAAAGTAATCCCACAGGCTTTAGCAACTGTCTGTATTTCTTCCCAGCTCCTCCTCCCTTGTTTTAAGCAACTGCTAATCTATTTTATGTCTCTATGGGTTTGCCCCTGTGGACATGTCTCATAAACGAAATCAAACAAGTCCTTTGTCAGGTGTACGATTTGCAAATATTTTCTTCCATTTGTGGGTTGCCTTTTGACTTTCTCGATGGTGCCCTTGAAAAGCAAATATTTTAATATCAATGACAGCTAATATACAGGTTTCCCCTTCCATCTGAAAGTGGACCCCTGTTTTCAAACCTTTCGTAAGTGGAAATGGCAGAAAGCTCAGAAGCAATTATCATGCTGTAAAAGCAAAATCCGTCTCGGATTTTTTTTTTTTTTTTTTTTTTTTTTTTTTTTTTTTGTAGCGGAAACAGATAGTAATGTAGGTCTTCGGTGAAAGTGAAGCAGTTCAAATGGAACCTTTGGATAATGGAGAAACCTGCACATATTTTTGTTTTGGTTGCTTGTGCTTCAGTGTGATAACTAAAGAATCCACTGCCTAAACCAAAGTCGTGAAAATGGATACCTGCCTCCTTCTAAGAGTTTTACAGTTTTCGCTCATACATTTAGGTGGATGATCCATGTTGAGTTAATTGTTGAATATGACGTTGTAGTGATGCAACATCATTCTTTGCACATGGGTGTCCAGGAGTTTCAGCACCATTTGTTGAAAAGATTATTCTTTCCTTCTTGAATTGTCTTGGCATCTTTATTGAAAATCAAATGACTGTGAATGTGAACATTTATTTCTTTTTTTCATGTTTATTTATTTTTGCTAGAGAGAGAGAGAGAGAGAGAGAGAGGGAGAGAGAGAGAATGAGTCGGGGAGGGGCAGAGACAGAGGGAGACACCGAATCCGAAGCAGGCTCCAGATTCTGAGCTGTCAGCACAGAGTCCGATGCGGGGCTCAAACTCACAAACCATGAGATCATGACCTGAGACGACCTCTGACGCTGAACTGACTGAGCCACCCAGGTGCCCCTGAGCATTTATTTCTAGACTCTCAACTCTGCCCATTGATCTTTATATATATTCTTATGTCATTACCACTGTCTTGATGGCTATAGCTGTATAGTAAGTTTCTACACTGGAAAGCATGAATTCTCCCACTTGGTTTTCTTTCTCAAGATTGGTTATTCAAGATCCTTTGCACTTCCATATGAATTTTAAGATCTGTCGGTTTCTGCAGAAATGCCAGCAGGAATTTTGGTAAGGAGTGCTTTGAATCTGTAGGCCAATTTGGGTGGTCCTGCCGTCCTCGCATTACGTTTTCTGATCCATGAACATGAGATGTATTTTCATTGAAGTCTTCTTTGTTTTCTGTAAACAGTATTTTTTAGTTTTGAGAGGATAAGTTTTGCACCTGTTAATTTTGTTTCTAAGAATTGTATTCTATCTGATGCAATTATAATTGGAATTTTTTTCTCAGTTTCCTTTTCAGATTCTTCTTTGCAAGTCATATAGAAATACAATTTTCAGCTTGCATCTTGCAACCATACGGCACTCTTTTGTTAACATTTTAATTTTTTAGGAATGTCCAGGGCACCTGGGTGGCTCAGTCAGTTAAACATCCAACTCTTGATTTCAGTTTAGGTCATGATCTTATGGGTCGTGGGATCAAGTCCCATGTTGGGCTCTGCACTGACAGCATGGAACCTGCTTGAGATTCTCTCTCTCTCTCTCTCTCTCTCTGTCTTTATCTCTCTCTCTCAATAAATAAGTAAGCATTTAATTTTTTTTAGTAAACTCCCTAGAATTCTCCATATACAAGATCCTGTATATGGAAATAAAATAGAGATAGTTTTTCTTTTTCCTTTTAATTTTCTTGCCTAATTGCCCTGTGAGACCTCCAATGGAGTGCTGAATAGAAGTAATGAACATGAACATCCTTGTGTTGTTCCTGATCCAGGGGGGAGAAACATCAGTTCTTTCACCATTCAGACTGATATTGATCTGTTATTTTCATAGATACTCTGTCACATTGAGAAGGTTTCCTCCTAGTTTGAGTTTGTTGAGCGTTATTATCATGAAAGGCTATGAATTATATGAAGTAACTTTTTGTATAAATCGATATGATCATGTTTCCTTTATCTTTATGTCTACTGACATAATGTACTACATTAATTAATTTTTACATGTTACACCTGCCTTGCTTTCCTTGGGTAAAGTACACTTGGTCATGGTGTATAATCCTTTTTGCATGTTGCTGTATTTGGTTTGCTAGCATTTTGTTGAGGATTTTGGTGTCTATATTCATAAGAGATATTTGTAGTTTTCTTCAGATGTCTTTGTTTCGGTATGAGCCATCTCTTCTTTTTAAATAAACCTTCACCAAGGAAAAGTTGACTTGAGGATTCCCTCAAATAATAAAAGAAAGAGATTTGACAGACCTGGGAATAAGAGAGTGATGTACAACTATTAATACCTGCTGTTCCAATTTGGAACCTATTAGCATAAGTGGACTTTGTCCAAATCATCATGGGTCACTTAGTACATTTCCAGCATCCTTTCCACCAGTGTGCCTGCAGTGACTTGGGAAAACAGCTTTACAGTGATGCAGTGCAGTGATTAACAGTGGCCAACTCTAAAAATAAACTCCTGGGATGTGCAAAACAATATTTTTTTCACTTGAATATATATCACTGTAAGAAATAATATCTTTTTCTGTTTTCTTCTTCCCTCTCTCCCTGTCTCCATTCTCTTTCCTTCTTCCTTCATTGCCTTGTCCTGCCCTCCCTTCCTTCCTTCCTTCCTTCTTCCTTCCTTCCTTCTTTCCTTCCTTCCCTCCTTTCTAGTGAAAGATATAATTTCCAGTCTTCAAGAACAATTCCAATTAATTAACTAAATAAATAATGGAAGTCTTTCTTTCTTTCTTTCTTTCTTTCTTTCTTTCTTTCTTTCTTTCTTCCTTTCTTCCTTTCTTCTTGATTAGTTCAAAAAATAGCTGCAGAATAATCCTACAGTGACCACTTTTTATGGTAAATCATAGCATTTTACCCATATTTTGGAAACATAACAATGAACCAAAATATATATTATACAACTTATATCCTGTCATTTTTAATTGGAATTTTCCTTACTAAAGGACATTCCTGAGGATCATATTAGATAACCCCAAAATTGTCATAAACATTAATACTAGATTATTGTGATGCTTCATGTATAGAAATGATGTTTCTGGGAGTAGGTGAGCAATGAGAGGCGTGTTTTTGTGTGTGATTCTTTCAGATATACCTTTAGATTTAGTAATACCTCCTCAGAGAAGCTGAGAGCATGAACTTTGCTAATGAGATGTTTATGAGCAATCAATGCAGCCTTTACTTAACTAGCTACCTGGAGACAAGAGTACATGAAATTATAATTATGAAGGAACTGATCCTTGGAGACCGAATAAAAGTCAATACAAAGAAACAAGTATTTTTCGATTTCCTATGTTGGCCAACCCTAATTAGTGCTGAATAATTGCTGGATGGTGGAAGTGGATAGAAAGCAGCTAGCTGCTAATCCGCCTACTATCCATTGTTAACATTTATTTTAACTAGTCCAAACTTAAAAAAAAATAATATTTAGGTGGAAAACCTAATGTACATATTTAAATATGTATCTAATGTATTGAACATGTAAGGGACACTTTTGAGATTAAAACAATATTCAGGTTATAGTTCTAATTACCTGATTTTCCTCCAAATCCTGAGCCATAGAAGAATATAATAAATAATCTAGTGAAGAAATGGGCAGAGGAGGTGATTAGACAATTTTCCAAAGAAGACATCCAGATGGCCAACCGACACATGAAAAAATGCTCAGCATCACTCATCATCAGGGAAACACAAATCAAAACCACAGTGAGATACCACCTCTCACTTGTCAGAATGGCTAAAACTAACAACCCAGGAAACAACAGATTTGGTGAGGATGTGGAGAAAGGGGGACACTTTTACACTGTTAGTGGGAATGCAAACTGGTGCAGCCACTCTTGAGAACAGTGTGGGGGCTCCTCAAAAAATTAAAAATAGAACTCACTACGACCCAGCAATTACCCTACTAGGTATTTATCCAAAAGATACAAAAATGCTGATTCAAAGGAGCATATGCACCCAAATGTTTATAGCAGCGCTATCAACAATAGCCAAATTGTGGGAAAAGCCCAAATGTCCATCCACTGATGAACAGATAAAGAAGATGTGGTATATACATACAATGGAATACTACACAGTGACCAAAAAGAATGAAATCTTGCCATTTGCAACAGCATGGATGGAACTAGAGTGTATTACGCTAAGCAAAAAACGTCAGTTAGAGAAAGACAAATATTATATGATTTCACTCACATGTGGAATTTATTTATTTATTTTTTATTTTTTTACATCTTTATTTATTATTGAGAGACAGAGATACACAGAGCATGATCAGGGGAGGGGCCGAGAGATGGAGAGACACAGAATCTGAAACAGGCTCCAGGCTCTGAGCTGTCAGCACAGAGCCCGACGCGGGGCTCGAACTCACACACCCCAATATCATGACCCGAGCCGAAGTCGGATCCTTAACCGACTGAGCCACCGAGGTGCCCCTCACATGTGGAACTTAAAAAATAAAACAGATGAACACAGGGGAAGGGAAGGAAAAATAAAATAAGATAAATACAGAAAGGGACGCAAACCATAAGAGACACTTAAATACAGAGAAGAAACTGAGGGTTGCCAGAGGGGAGGTGGGCAGGGGATGGGCCAGATGGGTGACGGGTATTAAGGAAGGCAACTGTTGAGCACTGGGTGTTACATGTAAGTGACGAATCACTGGGTTCTGCTCCTGAAACCAATACCACACTATACGTTAACTAACCTGAATTTAAATTAAAAAAATAATAAAGTACTTAATAGGATATCACTCAAAAGGAAAAGAATATAATAAAACCAATGAAATACACAACGCTTTCAGAATTAAAATTGATTTGAGAGAGAGGAAAAGAAAATTTGGGCGACAAAGAAGATTTATTTCTTAAACTAGTAAATATGTTTTCAAACATAGCCTATAATTAGTAAGACGCACTTAAAGTAATATGGGCTGGAGTCCAGTAGAAGTTGGTATAAATTATCACAAATTAGCCTAACTGCTTTTATGGACAACATTTTTTCATGTAATTTTGCCAACGTGAGAACTTTTACTAGTTAATTACTTGAATGCCTAAATATCCTTCTGGAATTTTGGAGAAAAACTCTGACCCTGAGTATTCTAATTATTCTCTAAGCTTAATTGCTGGGATTTAAAGCTTCATTTTGAGACTCATTGATACGAACATTTAATTAATTTTTAAAGTCTGACCTTGACTATGCCAAAAGAACTCTGGCTCAACGTTAGAAATAGTGTCACCCACAGTGGCCTTGACTTGTCCTTGGTAAATTGGGTCTTTAAAGGCAATCTTCACAATGAACTGCTGCTCTTTGAGTTAAAGTATACATTTTTTCTTTCAATTAGAAATTGTATGGATTACACAAGGTTAGCACTTTAAAAAATATTTTTGGGCAACATTGGTGTATTTCTGCATGGACTGGATAAGAGCCAGTTGTCTTGGTGTTTCCTGAATTGCTGTCCTGTGGTGATCCGCCTGGCAGTTTGTCTTCAGGAATCTCTAACTTTTGAAGGTGGGTCCTTAACCCGCACCTCCGGGTTCCTCAGATTCCTTCCGGGCCTTGGGCACAGAGCATGCTGGGAGCAAGAAGACGCAGGCTCAGTGCCGGCTCATCTCACCCTGGCTCTGGACTCTCTCCTAGTTTTAGTGACAGAGCCTTTGACATCTCTCCCGAGCGGTGATCCAGTCTTTTCTCCAGTGTCTGGGTTTTGTCCTGTGTCCTCTGACACATGGCCTTCCCAGGAATCAGGGGGCTGCTCGGGGACCCTGAGGCTGGCCCTGCTCCATCTCCAGACAAGAACCTGTTGTCCCTCGCCCCGGTCCCGTGTTTCTTGCTGTCTGATTGGGACCCTCACCATGGCCTTCAATGTATAACTGGTTTTAGGCTTTGACTGTCTCTCAAATAGTCAAGTCTTAGTTATGGAAAAACAGTGTATTTTGTTAGGACTCATAATGTGCCTTCTTTGTGATTGAGAACTGGGCTGGGACGCCATGTAGATCACAAACTAAACCCATGGAAGATTCAGAGAGCCACACTGGAAAGTCAGTGTGGAAGCCAGAAGGCTGAAGGGGCCTGGAATCTGCCCATCAGTGTGGGGCCTATGATCTGAGAAGTGTCACGGGGAGAGCCCATTTCCCTACACGGGGACATTTGAGAATACATGTCACACCTGCCCGTTGGATCCAGCTAAGGCTTTCCTGCCCCTCAGATATTTGGTTCCTTATCTCAGGTCTCCCCACAATTTCTGTTAAGGGGTCTCCGGTCTTACATTCTTAGAGCCCTGTCTATGTTCAGGTGGGATGTGTTTCTCTCAGGGTCAAACAAACACAAACTCAGTCCCTTTATTCATTTCTGCATTTAAAAAATAAATTGCAGGGCTCCTGGGTGGCTCAGTCAGTTAAGCATCTGACTTCGACTCAGGTCATGGTCTCACGGACTGTGGGCTCGAGCCCCTCATTGGGCTCTCTTCTGACAGCTCAGAGCCTGGAGCCTGCTTTGAGTTCTGTCTCCTTCTCTCTCTGCTCCTCCTCCATTTACTCTCTCTCTTCCTCTCTCTCTCTCTCTCAGAAATAAATAAACATTAAAGAAAATGTAGAAAGTTAATTACAGGAAGCATCACATGAGTATGAAAGTTGTTGTTGAGGGTTCCGTGGTGGAATCTTTCTGACATCTCACTGGCTTCCTCTTTCTCTCAGTCACTCTTTTTTCACTCCCCCTGTTCCTTTCACCAGGAGGGTACCAAACTACTCTTCTGGCTCACACAGAGTCTCTTCTCTCGTCTGACCCCCTGATCCAACCAACATTCACACCCTGGTTGGAAGGGTCCCAAGTCACATACAGTTCAAGGTGTCCTGTGAAAGGGTAGTGCTCTTCTAAAGATCTCTGCTGTGAATCGGTTTGTCTGCTCCCTCAGATCCCTCTGTCCCTCTGTTTGTCATCAACACAAACTCTTATCTGAATGTATTTACTTCTTAACGTAGCTTCCTATTTCGTGACAGTGTGTATGTGTTGTGTGCATGTTCATAGGACGTGATCCAAGTGATGCGGGTCTCGGCTACATTAAACTGTAATTCGGCAAGGATCACGACTTTCATCTTATATGTATCTTTCCACTTTTAAGAAAGTTATCTGTATTAAATATTGGATACATAATAAATATTGAGTAAATAAATGTGTTGGCCAAAGGCAACAACGGTAAAATGAAAACTCCACATTACCCACTAACCAGCTTTAATTCTAGGCCCTCCCCCTGGACCTTTCACATGTGCCTTGAACCCTCTTGCACTTGTCCCGGATAACCAGTCTCCCGTGATGTTTGCTATTCCCAAGCTGTCTTTTATCATTTTGCCAAATAAATCCGTAACTCCAGCAACTCTCAGTTCCACGTGGTGTGGCCTAGAGGCAGATGGAAAGGCGTGGTATTATGGTTTTGTTCTGTGACTTGGCGTTCCCATTACTTCTGCGAGATTTATCATGTGTGCACAGATAATTAAGGTTTCTTCGTCGTCACCACTACAGAGCATACCTCTGTATTCCTAAATTCCACGTTCTCATGCCGAGTGGCATTTAGGTTGTTTACATTTTTGTGTGTGATTAAAAATGGTGTTGCTATGACCATGTCTGTCTACATCTCCTGGGGCAGAGGTTTCTCCAGCTCAGGGCTTCCCCATCATGGCCACCATAGAAATGGGCATTACTGGTGTGAGTCAGTGGGAAGCAAATAAAGCCACCTATGATGGTCTCAAGAATAGAAACCTTCTCCAAGAGTGGACAAGATCAATGTCTTGGTGTACTTGACTTCTACTTCTGGACGAGGGGTTGAGAACCTGCGCTCTTAGTGTGGAGATGCTCGTTTGTTGGGTACATGACTCTTCACCTCTGCTACGGTGTTCAAAATGATTGTCCAAAGTCTCTTTTCAAATCTCAGGACTTTCATTACACTTGACCCAACTAGTTACATCATGAAAACACACACAAGATGGGATGTTTCTGTGACTTTGAAGAGGCCGGAAGGGACAGATATGATGATTCCCTAGCTCCAACCCAACGCACCACCCTTCTAGGTAATGCTGAGCCCCACATGTCCACAAGACAAGGCCCCAGTCTTCCATATTTTGGTCACGGCTTCATCCATCCCTCATGTTTCCGTAGTTCCTTTCTCTGCCTGGCAAATTCTTCTTCATCCTTCGAGGTCCAGTTTAAACGTGTAGGCTCTCCCTTCTCCATCCTCCCCCCAAAGATGGGTTATGCATTTGCAGGCCCTGGAAGCACTGTCTTCACTCCATTTTCCTAATGGTGCACAGAGTCCTGTGTGACCCTTCCCTCCTTCCTGCCAGGCTCAGGGCCAGCATAAGGGCGGGAGGAGGAGGGTAGGACACTGAAGCAGCCAGAACCCCTTAGAAAGCCACAGTCTGTTTGTACTTAGACTAGAAAAGCATGGAAACTAAAATTCCAGACTTACAAGTGAGTGCAGTAATTCACCGTAGCTCACATGTCCAGGTGAAAAGAAAGCCTTCCAGGTGACTCACTCCCTCCAACCAGAGGAAATCGCTGTGCCCAGATCCAAATATCTTAGAAGTTTCTAAGTGTGATATTTTAGTAGCAAAAGCAGCTAAACCAGAGCATGACCCAAAGTATGTGCTCAACAGATACTCACTAAATGAATGAACGAACTAATCAGTATTTGTGTCTAAGGGCCAATGGTTGGCAGTCCTGAGACAGGAGGCAATGGAAGGACGGTACCTCCTGAATAGCCTACCTGCAAACGTGAGCAACCTGTGTGCCATCCCCCCTCCCATTGTCACAAAGCAGCCGTGCCTTTGACATGTGAGGAAACCAGAAGGGCTCTAGCCCTGGTCACAGGCTGTTCCAGAGCTGCTCAGCGACATTGCAGAGACTCCAAATGCCGGGGGCGGGGGGGTGTGGAGAGAATATGGACATACAGGGGTTACATTTGTGCAGGGACAGATGGGGAATGACGGAAGAGCGACGGCAGGTGAGCAGGACTGGCCAGGTCTGTGTGACGTTCCCATCACAGGCACATTACATAGTTTGGTTTCTGCAGAGACAGTCCTGCTCACATACACGAAGCTGTCGGATGTCCCTCAACATTTCCACGTGGTCACATGTCTTGGATGTCATCCCATTCTCTGAACATGGCCAAGCTCTTTACGTACCTGTTACTTGCATGGTTAATAAACAAGCATGGACAGAAGACATATTATTGACTAGGTTAAGTTCAGAATACACTAGAAACATAAAACATGCTTCCTAACTTTAAGGCATTTGAAATTATGGTGTTGGGGGTGGATATATGTGACCTTAAGAAGTCACTGCAGAATGGTGTAATTGTGTGTTAGGTGTAACTGTGTAGGTGACGGTTAGTGCACTAAGGAGTTCAGACGAGGAGAGAATTGTTATGAGCTGGAGGGATGGGAAAGAGTATGAAGTGTGGGGGAAAATGTAAACTTCAGTTCCAGAAAAAGCTGAGATCGTATCCTTCCTCCACCTATTATAAGCTATGTGACATTAGTAAGTTCCTAGATATTTATAAGTCTCAGTGGCAGTAGAGTCAAATAGTAATCACAATAACCCTTCTGCAACATTTTAAATGAAAATAAAAGAGGAGATGCATACAGAGTGCCTGTTACCTACAGGTTTAGGTTCAAACACCTTCCGTCACTGACCCACTGGCTTTTTCTGGATTTGTAAGTCTTTGCTGCATTTGCATTGCTGCTGTGCTTTCCCGGCTCTCCTCATCTGAGCATCCTACTAGAGTCTGGGCTCTCCTGGATGTAGATACTGGGACAGGACATGAGAGGTTTTAGGGGGAGTAACACCTGCGGGAAATAAAAGAAGGAAGCAGGATTGGGCAGGAGAGTCTTCAGATCATGGCACAGACCTGTCAGAAGGCTCTCCTAGCACAGTGGATCTTCGAGAAAATTTTTCTCTTGTAGAAACTGAGTAGAAATGGCTGGGACCTTGAGCTCCTGCCTTGCCCAGCTGTTGGATGTGGGCGTCTCTGAGAAGAACATGCCCGTGGCTACCACTACCTTCCTCGGGCTGTGGACTTCCCTGAGAACATGTTGACCTCATTGGAAAGGCAAGGCAGTCCCTGAAAGAGTAAATATCTCAAGGCTGTCACTTGACCATAGTCTTTGAGGCTGGGAGAAGATTAGGAGTCCTGCCTGATATACTTCCATGCCTGCTCCTCAAATTTCAGAACATGTAGAATCTCTCCAAAAGTACTGTATGGGACTTTCAATCTTCCAAAGTATATGGCTTATTACTTGGGACCAAATGAGATGTTGAAGAAAATGGGATTAATTATCTACTCATTAATTTTACATCACCCATAATTCTCTTAATATTGTCCCATGATGTAGACATCAGTAGTTCTCATCTATGGCTCCACATTACCCTCACCTTGACAGGTTTTAGAAAATACCAATGCCCTTGTTCTACCTGGACAAATTAAATCATGCCTGTGCAGATGAAAGCAAGACCCAGCCATTTATAATATTTAATAGCCCCATAAGTGAGTCTAATGTGTAGCCTGGTAGAAGGTCCATGACATCTACTAATGACTTATATGGAGCTACTTTTTAAAGTAGGGAAAGAAGAGCTTCTAGAATAGAAGGAGGGTGTTTGGTCATGACATCCTCTCCTTCTTCCTCACCAACATCATGACAATGGCTCAAGGACAATTAATGCTCCCTGTGGTCCAGGCACCATGCTAAGTCCTTTCCATATAGTAGCTCAAAGGGCTTAGGGAAGTTAACAGATAGGTAACCATGTCTCAAGACTCATCTACCACTGACCTTACTGTTACCATCTTTGATGATGTGGACTGGAGTCAACAGCCCCTAACAGTTGGTCAGAGAATCATTTGAGGTCACTTGTGTTACATTTACCTAGAGGTCTTTTTAACAATTTTGGTCCTCAAGCCCCATGACAAGTCTCCTGAATCCCATTGTCAGAGGTTGGACCTGGAATTTCCATGTCAGCAATCTTACTGAGTAACCTTTGTAGTCATTGAAATTTGAGAACCAGTCTGCTATACCTATAGCTCTCCTGTCATGTCTGCCTTTTCACATGTCTGTCCTTGTCCCCACCTCACTTCTGCTTCTCACCTCCCAGGTAACTTTCAGTTGAATGGACAGAAAGAGGGGCACATAGCAATTTAGGGGAAACCTGTGTACTCTGAACACTTAAAGTTGTCAAAATAAGTGATAACATTTTTAATGTGATCACTCTTCTTCTACTCTTTAGTAATAACCAGGAGGATTTAAAGATCAGAGTTCAACCCTTAGCTTAATGATTGACATTCTTCAGGTGAAATCTTCATGTATTCACTCCACCAGCCTTCGCTGACAGCCTACCGCAAAAATAAAGGTATCACGGGCGAGAATAAGACTCAGCACTTGACCTCCAAGAAAGCTCATATTGTACAAGGAAAGATAGACACTTTTTCTACAGATTGACTCAATGCACTGTCCTAACTGAAGTCAGACTAACCTTCCATGAGCACAGAGATTTGGGAGCACTGACCTAGCACAGGAGGGCCAGAAACACTTCTTCCTTCCAGAGGAGAAGCATGAGAGCTGGCTCTCATGGAGATGGATGCCTGGTGGAGAAGGTATGGGAAGGCAGAGACTGTGCAAAATGTATAGCATAGAAAAGCATGGGATGTTCTGGAAAGGGTGAGAAGTGTAAGTTAGCTGCTTTTGTGGGTGGATAGACAGGAGATGAAGCTAAAAGAAAGGATGGGCCAGACTAAAGTATTTATAGTAACAAAAGAATTCAAGATTTCAGGGGCATGGTCTTGTTTGAGCCAATGGAAGGTAACAAAAGTCAGTTTTGAAAATGGTGAGTTCCGGTTGCATGTAGTTGGTCTGACAGTCATTTGAAAATTTTTCTTTGAAACTAAAGAGAAAGGTTTGGGTCAGTAACAGAGACCTCAACACAGTTTTGAAGCCACAGGAATGGATAAGATCACACCCGAAGAGTGTACGTGGAAACCCTACCAGATAGCTTGGATCGTTCGTAATTAGTATAACGTAGCAATTCAGAAAAATGACATTTTGATTTTCTTATTCCACCGAGTAGACAGCTCCCTTTTTTTCTTTTAAATTAATGTACTGTAAAAGTGCTTAGCCTAGATTTTTCTCAACCATCCCGACTCACACTAATGGGACCAGACGTAGTGTAAATTTCAGGGGTGTGAGGCTGATTTAGAATCTGTGTTCCTGCCTGGTGACTGTCAGAGAAGGGCGGCCGACACTGCCAGCTGGGTGACTGTTTTGTAATTTAGATACGATAAATCTAAAGGCAAGTAATCTCCCTTCAGAACCTTGAATTGCCTCCTTAGCAGAATAATTTTCCATCTAGTTGGAGTTACATTTAAGCTACAGAACGGGATGAGAGCTTGGAAACGACACTCAGAGGACTCGATTGTGCTCTCGTTTTAAGTAGAATTTGGTTTCCATTCACAGAAAATGTCGTGGCAAATTTCTCTGAAAGTTTCAGCCCATGATTTTGCGTACTCAAAGGAGTGTGCGGTCTGGTGTGGTTTTCTGTAAGGCAGTAGACGTTGTGGGGATTGAGGCAGGATCTCCCCTCCAGCTTTGGGTGTGGTGAGGACGGACAGAGGCAGGAGCCTGTTCAGTTTAGACGACACTTGAGTAGGGCTTATAATCCACGAGCTGGAAGTAGCAAGACAATAATTCTAGCGGATTCTTACATAATGTGCCCCACGTGCCAGGCACCGTTCAAGCCCTCTGCACAGAGAAGCTCACCGCGTGGCCCCCAACCTGTGAGCTGGACCCCAGGGTGAAGGAGACGCAGAGGGTGACTGGGCTGCTCTTGGCCAGGTGCCCTGTAAGTTTGGAGTTGGGAATCTAACCCGGGCCGTGGGGCCCCAGGGTCCACACTCTGAACCTTGTGCTCTGCTCAAACACTTACCGTGTGCCAGGCACCGTTGCAGATGCCAGCGAGATCACAGTGACGAAGACCAGCTACATCCTCCAGGACCACCGTCTCTGGAACTTCTCAACCCAAGGCGAGATGTGGGAATATGGTTTAAAATAATACTTAGGGGTAGAAGAATGTCGCATACAATTTATGACTAAGAGGCTTCAACTGGCTAACATATTCTTTTGGGGGGGGGGGTGGAAATTAGCCAGTAGCTGAATCTGATAAACTGAGTTAATTAAAATTTCCTATTCAGGCATACACTAGCCAAAACCTGTTGTCTTTGAATCCTCCTTTACTCTATAAATGTAATGCTGAGTGCCCAGCGCCAAGACCAAAGTCATTCCCTGGTTCAATTACAACTTAAGAGCAAGAACTTTCAGAATATGTTAGCTATCTGCTACTTGGGGATAATGACCGGCTGAACTGATGAACCTCCAGAATGATGTGTTGCTATGGCAACATGCTGCCCGGTGAGTGGCAAAGGGCATTTCATCGTTACCTCACTGATAATGCTTGCAAAGGTAACAAATGCAAACGCAAGAGGTTTCCCTTTGCTCTACAGCGACTCTGGGTCAATGAGACAACCACTCAAAATATCTGTCGGATACAGCAGCAAGGAACCAAATGGAAACACACATAATGCCTGCACAGACCCTACACGATTTGAAATAAAGTAATCGAGCATTCTGGGTTAGCGGCCTTGGTGTCTACAAAGAATCTCCATGCCTTGCCAAAAATGACCACTGTTGGGGGGGGGGGGGCTGTGTCTTTCATACGCAGGTATAATTTCCTCACAACATTCAGTGCACAAAAAGCATAAATGTGCCCTTGAACTATACCAAAAGTTAAGAGGAAAAATGAAAAGAAGAAAAAGTTAAAAAAAAAAGTTGATCTCTCATACATTGGTGGTGGGAATCTAAAATGATACAGCCACTGTGGATAATAATTTGGCACTTTCTAGCACAACTAAACCTACATTGGCCATATCGCCCGGCTATTTCACTCCTGGGCATGTATCCCAAAGAAATGAACTCCTATTTCCATATAATACGTGCACATGATTGTTCTTACCAGTTTCATCGGAAATAGTCCAAAGCTGAAAAGCAATAATAAACGTCCCTCCGTAGGTGAATGATTGAGCACGCCATGGTACCGCCATACCAGGGAATATCATTCCGCAACATGAAGGAATCAACTATTAAGGCAGACAATGGCTTGGATGGATGTCCAGGGCATTAAACGCAGTGAAAAAGCCAATCTCTAAAGGTTCTATGCCATGTGATTCCATGTCTATAACGTTCTCAAAATCGCAACATCATAAAGAGGGAAACTAGATTAGTGATTACCATCAGTTAGGGACGGTGGTAGAGAGGAAGGCGACACAAAGGAGATCTTTATGGTGACAAAATGAGTCTGTATCTTGACTACGGTCGCGGTTACACAAAATTTTCACAAAGGATGATAATTATATGGAACTAGGCACGCACATTGTAGCAATGTCACTGTTCTGGTGTCTACCTTCTACCATAATCGTGTAACATGTAACCATTGGAGGGAAACTCGATGAAGGGTACTTGAGACCCCCCTATATCCTCTTTCCAACTTTCTGTAAACCTATAATTATTTCAATGAAGAGAAGTTCTAAAGTAAAAGCAAACAGGCCTTACTCTCATGTCGGAAGGTTAGTCAGGATCATTTTATTTCCCTCGCTGCATTTCAGAACAAGTGAGACAGAAGCTACGTGGCCAAAGAAAAGTAGCGACCAAAGAAAGTTGTGACCTCTCGTTAAAATAAACTCTACAAAGCAAACAAACAAAAATCAGAAGGACTCCTCTCTAATGATCATGATTGCTTTGTGGCAACGCATCAGCTTCTGAAACAATCGGACAATGATCGATCACATACTCTCTCACAGGACATTGGTCACTTTCTTGTGGGCACATAGTCAACAGGTGGTTCCAGGTGACGAGTCAGGAGCTGGCTTCAGGTCCAGGGCCGCATTCCCTGTCTGGACGACCGTGAGCCATTAGTTAACCTTTGGGGCCCTGGGTTGTCTTACCTGCAATGGAAGGTCTAGTGCGGGGATTTCCAAACATTTTTAGAGAGGGAAGATTTTTTTTTTTAATTTTTAATGTTTATCTATTTTTGAGAGAGAGAGAGGCAGAGAGAGACAGAGAGACAGAGAGAGCGTGAGTGGGGGAGAGGCAGAGAGAGAGGGAGACACAGAATCAGAAGCAGGCTCCAGGCTCTGAGCCATCAGCACAGAGCCCGACGTGGGGCTCAAACTCATGAATGGTAAGATCGTGACCTGAGCTGGAGTTGGAGCCACCCTAGAGATGGAATCTTGTATTCAAAGAAATTTTAAGACACTTTTCAATGTGTGAAATGCACTCAAATGAAGCTTGCCTCGCTGTGAATCACTCCACTATTTGGTTGTGAGTACCAGGTTCTCTGGGGCAGCAAGAGGGCACCTCTGTCCCTCTCCAAGGTCTAGCCCTCTGTTGACCAAAGATGTAGCCACTGGCCACAAGGCTATAGGGCACTGTAAATGTGGCTGGTTCGACCTGAGATGCTCTGTACGTACAACGTGCCTCGGATTTCAAACAGTATGAAAGAAAGGAATGCAAACTGTGTCATTTATCATCCTTTTATAATCGCTATACGTGTAAATCCTAATTTTTCCAGAAGTTGGGTGAAATAACGTTTATAATTAAAGTCAATGTCACCTTTTTTTCTTCTTTACTTTTCTAAAAGTGGCCACTCGACCACTCAAAACTACTTGTGAGGCTTGTATTTCCACTGGGCGGTGTTGGTCTAGAGAAACTCAGCTGCCACCTCCAGACATCAGCGCTCCAAGTTTTGGTGGGGAGTTTAATCATTGTCGCCGCACAGGTACTGTGAGCAAGGCGCCTTGTTCCCATGAAGCACAGTAAGAACTCGTCCTGGCAGCTGTATTTACTACCGCGCTCTGCTCCAAGAATATCATGTCATTTACACCCAATACTTTTTTCTTTTTATTTTTTATTTCCTGCTGAAAACACTTTTTTCTTTCCGGTCACTCTTCCCCTCGTGTAACTCATTTTCTGTAGGACCTGCGTGCATTTTCCTGTGGGGTGGAGGTCGGGGGAGCTGGCTTCAGTGTTTCACACGTGGCTGCTGTGGCTGGAATTCTTTGGGGGGATTTCTTCACGTCCCTGTCAAGTTATACTCCATTTTCATGATAAGCCCCACGCAAATATTTCTTCTCCAGCGGTTCTTTTCAAAATTGACTTGATTATGGTTTCGGGTGAGGAGCTACAAGCTGTGCCTCGGTAAGCCAGTCTTATTTGTGGCCTTTGCCTGTTCCTTTGATCATTTTCCTGATGGTTCAGATTATCGGGGTGGAAATGACTCTCTCTGCTATCACGGTAACCTAATGGCCCTCCGCATTTTGTACCCACCTTCCGACTGAGTCCTGCTCTCCTGGGACTTCATTAGTCACCAGAAAAAATCAGTGTGATGAATTGTTTACACCCACAATCTGATGATTTTTGCCCAGGAGAGTTCACTTATCACAAGTAAGCATGCAGGGAAGTCCTTTAGTGGCTCCAGAGATATTGTCCTGTATCTTTGGGCAATCATCTCTTCCTCTGATTTCTAGAAATATTACTTGACTTATTTTTTGTTTCTTTACTTTCATGCCCTTGTCCATATTCTTTGTCTTAAAAAATAGGCATTATACTTTATAAAAACCATTAGAGATGTCTTAATTTATTGACTGATGGTAAACATAGAAGTCCAGATTATTGTGCTGAATATGACATTTTTTTTTTTAATTACGTTTTTACGAGAGTTTGGCGGTTTCTTTCAAAATTAAGCATGCTCTTACCACACGACCCAGCATTGAGCTTCTTGGTAGTTGCCAGAGTTGAAAACTTATGTCCACACAAAAATCCTGGTCACAGATGTTTATAAAAATGTATTCACAATCGGGGCGCCTGGGTGGCTCAGTCAGTTAAGCTTCTGACTTCAGCTCAAGTCATGATCTCACAGTTCACAGGTTCGAGCCCCCCGTCGGGCTTTGTGCTGTCGGCTCAGAGCCTGGAGCCTGTTTCGGATTCTGTGCCTCCCTCTCGCTCTGCCCCTCCCCTGCTCATGTTCTGTGTCTCCCTGACTCTCACAAATAAATAAAGGTAAAAAAAAATTTTTTTTAATGTATTCATAATCGCCAAAACTTGGAAGCAACTAAAATGTCCCTCAGGAAGTGAATGGACAAACGAACTGTAGTGCATGCAGACAATGGGATGTTACTCAGTGCTAAAAAGAAATTAGCTATCAGGCTGTGAAAAGACATGAAGGAACCTTAAATACATATTACTCTGTGAGATAAGCCACTCTGACAAGGCTACCTATTGTATGATTCCAGCTATATGACATTTTGGAAAAGGCAAAATGACGGAGAGAGGAAAAAGATCAGTGGTTGTCAGAGCTTTGGGGAGTGGAGATGAGTAAACAGAACACAGGATTTTCGGGGCAGTGAAGCTGTTCTGTGTGGTACTGTACCGACGGGCACCTGTCATCACACGTTTGTTCAAACCCAGAGAACGCACAACACCAGGAGTGAATCTTAAGGTACACCATGGACTCAGAGTGATTTTGAGATGTCAGTGCAACTTCATGAATCACAGATGCACAGCGCTGGTGGCGATACTGATGGGGGAGGCTTGTGAACGTGTCGGGGCAGGACACATATGGGAAATCTCTGTACTTTTGTTCCATTTTGCCATGAACCAAAGACTGCTCCAGAAAAATAGTCTTTAAAGAATAACATTTGAAACAAACAGAAAGGTGAGTATTCATAGATACATAAGTGAGGAGCCTTATCCATTTCACTGAGACCCGTTTTAATAATGTATTATGTTCTATGTTTAATAATCATGAATTTTTTACATTCACGTTTTTGCCTCTTCACCCTATGTTCTTGGGCGGAAACTGAATTACGAGATTGGTTGTAATGTGGTTTTATATTAAAAAAAATCATGTTGGGGGCGCCTGGGTGGCTCAGTAGGTCAAGCATCTGACTTCCACTTAGGTCATGATCTCACTCGTCTTGAGATCTAGCCCTGCGTCGGATTCTGTGTCTCCCTCTCTCTGTCCCTCCCCTGCTTGTGCACTTTATGTCTCTCTGTCTCTCTCTCAAATATAAATCAAAACATTTAAAAAATAAAAAAACAGGCATGTAACTTAGTGAATGATTCTGAATCGAATATCCTTACTTCTTTACTTTTCATTATAGGTTTGTTAAGTAACTGTGTATCCCTAAACACTGTAGTTTTGTTTTGTTTTGTTTTGTTTTGTTTTGTTTTGTTTGTTTTGTTTTGTGTGTTTTTTTAGTATTTCTTGTTGTTGTTTTTTAAATAGTTTTACCAGGTTATAACAGCCATTGCAATAAATTACATATATTTAACTTGGACCATTTGATATGTTTAGATACAGTCACATACTATGAAACCACCAATACCAATCATAACACCGAACATGTTTATTGGCCTACAAGTTTCCTTGTTTGAAATCCTCAATGATAATTATTTCTTCCAGATTTTTCTAATATTGCTCATCCCTTCGCCTCTGGGCCCAGGCAACCACCGTTCAGCTTTCTGACATTTCAGTTTGCATTTTATGTAACTGGAATCACACAATGTGCGACTCTCTTTTTTGACTTCTTTTACTCAAAACTTATTTTGATATCCGTCTATATTGTTTGCACTACTAATGGGCCATTCTTTCGTCTGCTGAATGACATCGGATCGTATGGATCTACCATAATCTATCCATTCACCTGCTGGTAGACTTGTGGGTTGTTCACATTTTTGCCCCGTGACCAGTACACCCGCTGTGAACGTTTGCGTGGAAGTTTTTTCTGTGAACGTAGGTTTTCATTTATTTGGGGTAAGTGCCTAGATGTGTAGCATCTGTGTCACGTGGTACAAATATCTTTGAATGTTCACAAACGGCCATACTGTTTTCCCTTGGGAAGCGACTTCCCAAGTCGTCAAGCGACTGCTTGACGTTCAAAACGTCCCATTGGAAGGGCATGAGAATGCTGATTGCTGTTCATCTTCGCCAACGACGATACCATCAGTGGTTTACTGAGAAGCATGTTGGTTTCCATATAGTTGGTGATTTTCCACATTTCTGTGATTGATTTCGTATTTAATTCCCTGTACTCAGAGCACACTTTGTGTATTTTGAAATGTTTTATTTATTGATATTACTTTTCTTCCTTTGTTCTTTCTTTCTTTCTCTTTCTTTCTTTCTTTCCTTCTTTCTTTCTTTCTCTCCTTCTTTCCTTCTTTCACCTAGATTATAGTCTATCCTGGGAAAGATTTCATATGTATGTGACAAGAATGTGATTCAGCAGTTGTAGGACTGAGGACTTTATAACGCAGTCAGATAAACATGGGGACACCACTTTTCAAGTCTAGCAATGTCCTTATTGATGTTTTGTAATGTATTTCTAGAACAGTGTTCTATTAGTTGTTGAGAGGGCAGTGTGAAAATATCCAACTATGGTTGTAAATGTGTCTGTCTCTGTAGTTCTGTAAGTTTTTGCTCATGAATTCTGAAGTTCTGTTACCAGTTGCACACATGTTTAGTGTTACTATGTCTTATTAATGGAACATTCTCTCAATCCATGGTAAATGGATTTCTTGCCTTGAAATGCACTTTGGTATTAATTAAACCACTTCATCGATTTTTGGATTAATGTTAGCTTGCTTTATCTTTTTCCATCATTTTATTTAACATAGTTGTGCCTTTATGTTTAAAGCGCAAAGGGTTTTTTGTTTGTTGGGTTTTTTTGTCTTTTATAAACAGCTTATATTTGGGTCTTGCTTTTTTAATCCAACCTAGCAATTTGTGCCTTTTTAATTGACATATTTACACCGTTCCTTTTAATCTGATTACTGACCCAATTGTCTTTAACCCATTGTATTACATTTTGTTTTCTATTTGTTACACCTAGTTTTTGCTGCCTGTTTTCTTTTTGTCTGTCTTATTTTGGATTGAGCATTTTAATGTTTTAATGTTTATTTATTTGTTTACAGGGAGCTGCAGAGAGAGAGGGAAAGAGAAAATCCCAGTCAGTCTCCACGTTGTCAGTGCTGAGCCCAACGTGGGGCTCAAACTCACAAACCCTGAGATCTTGACCTGAGCCAAAAATCAAGAGTCGGACGCTTAACCAACCGAGCCACCCCATAAGTGAGTATTTTTTAAAAGGATATTTACAGCTATGGGCTATGTGGTCAGACGAGCCTGTAGAATTTGTAACTCTGTCCTTTACTAACTAGCCTTACTCACCCACTACTTTCTGTGAGTTTGGTTACATGCTCATTACGTGCTGCATTCCCTGAGCCTCTACGTCATCTTGTTTCCCACCTCACACTGTGAACGTTGAATAACATGGTGTAAGGGGCTGTATAAGCTCTGTAACCAATGGCAGTTTCTTAATGACTTGGTTTTGCAGCCCCAGAACATGTTGACTGAACCTGTACACAACTCCCTCACCAAGGTTCAGGCATGTGGTCACAGGTGTGTGTCAGAGGAAAAGAGGGAAACTAGCCAGTCTCAAAAAGAAGACACAAGATCAAGTGGTCAAGAACAGCCGTGGTGCGAATGCTCTAAGAGTATCATGAGTTGCTCCATGGATGGAAAACAAGCTCTGGTAGAGAGCCCTCAGTGTTCCCATCTCCCTTCATCAGGAAGAAAATCAGGATCCCAGAACTTGAATGTTTACGTCTGTAAGATAGGATGCTATTTTCTCCCTAAGAAATTATTGAAGTCTTCCAACAGACAGCTCGCTGCCTCTCTTCAGTTTTAAAAAAAGGAAACCGTGAGGTCATGGGAGTGGGAGGACTTTTCTAGTTTTCAAATCATTTTAGATGTGTATTAATTAGCTTATATTTCAGTGGATAAATATGTCTTTAATTATATTACATGCTGATTTATAAAATGAGCTATTACATTTGTTAATTTGGTTATTAACTATTGAATTATACACACTAATAACTCCTGAACAGCATAGTGCCTTATATTTTTCAGATACTTACATATATATTTATTCTTCTGTTTTCTCACCTTAATTTATAAAATGAGATAAACAGGTCAGATTTTAGGGTCAATCTCTTATTGCTGTGGAATCTGAATCAGAGAGCATGAGCAACTTGTCCGAGGAATCATCGTCAGTTGGGTCAAAGAGAAAATCACACCGCATAATGTTAAACAGTCAAGTAGACTTTATTTAAGGCTATTGCAAAAGGAGAAAGAGTCAGGAACTGAAAGTGGACTCAATTCTGCTGAACAAAGGTGATAAGTTTTTTAACTGCTGGTGTGAACTAGTAGAAAATACCAGAAGACTTTATGGGTCTGTTGATCAATGGAATGTGTCCGACACTTTGAGTCATTCCTGACTTTGCAATGCTGTTCTCTGTTGATGAAGACATCTGTATTTGCTGGTAGATAGGTACCCATCGAAAGTAGGTTCCCACCCTCCCACAGAGTCTGGGAGATAAGGACCCTAACTTCCTTGAAGATTACATTTCGAAGGGATGTCTCCCAGGCTTTTGAGAAAGACAATCCTGTGTTGTAAAAGTGACAAAAACTGTAAAAAGGTTTCTATCTCAAAGGGGCAGAGAAATTATTTCCATTTTTCAAAACATTGAAAGCTTTCTTTGTTTTATTAAAAAAATTGTTTGAATGTTTATTTGTTTTTGAGAGAGAGAGAAAGAGAGAGAGAGAGACAAAGACAGAGTGTGAGTGGGGGAGGGGCAGAGAGAGGGAGACACAGAATCCGAAGCAGGCTCCAGGCTCTGAGAGGTCAGCACAGAGCCCGACGCGGGGCTTGAACCCACGAGCCATAAGATCATGACTTGAGCCAAAGTCTGACGCTTAACCTGAGCCAGCCAGGCTGCCCCAAATTGAACGTTTTCTAAGTAAATGCTCTAAGCAAAGGGAGGTCAGGGGCATAGGTCAGGAAGAAGCCAGTCTAAATCATGGCCAAGGTGAGGGGACTTTTAAGGCCTCTGAGTCCGTTGTAAAGCACAAACTAGAATTCTGAGTTCTTCCTGTCACTTCCTGTCCTGAGCTGCCTTCAGCTCAGGGGAACATGAGCTCCCCAAGGCTCAGGCTTGTTTTTTCCCAGGTTCCCTGCAGCCTCCAGCTTGGTTCCCCGTTCAAGATGGGCACAATGAATACTTGTGGAATGAACAAATGACACCCCCCCGCCCCGATTCTTCCCTTCACTGTTATTTTACTGAGTACCCGGAAAGAACATCCAAATCCCTAGGAGAGACTGAAACTCCCTCCCATATCAAAAAGTGCGGCGATCTCAGACAGTAGCGAACCAATTGGAAACCTCTGGACCTTAGGCACTATTTTTATTTTCATTTTATTAACCAGCTGGGGAGACAAGGAAAGTAGGAAATGGGAAGAACCTTAATCTGTACAAAAATGGAGTAGCCATGAAATTGACATCTTCCTTTATAAATCTGGTTGGGGGGGCGGGGAAATGATACCATTAAACAAATGACTATCTCTGCATTTGTGTAGGTTGGCATTAGGACACCATTAATCCCGTCAGCCCCTGGTAGTGTCATTTAGACCACAAAATTAATACCTCGTTAAGAAAATTAGTATGGAAATTAGGTAACTGCAGAGCAATTATTGCTTGAAAGGGCGAAGTTTCAAGAGGTGGAGTGAAGAGGTTGGCACTTCTATTAATTAAATATTCTCTGAAGACAGCATCTGCCTGATGGGAGAAGCACACAATGTTTCCGTGTTTCGAGAGAAATTGCGGGATCCCTTGCAAGGTCCTTCATCACCCCAGCAACACATCATTAGTCATTCAGTGTGAAGCACGTAAAGATCCAGAAGGGTATTTTTGGCATGCACCATGTTACAAAACACACCTTCTGCCTTCAAAATGAATTTCATGTTTTCCAAATTTCCATGTCGAGCTTTTGTTTGCATTGGCTCTGATTTAGCCTCTAAAGACTGTGGCCTTCCTTTCGTTAATTCACTCATCACATATTTACTGAACTTGCTATGTGCCAAGCAGTGAGCCCGGTCCTGGATGTCTGGTGATGGAGGAGGCAGATCTGACCCTGCTTTCGTGGGGCTGAAAGTTTAAGGTGAAATTACAGCATAAACAAAAGCTCCTCTATATCTATTAAGGACTTGGGCTAAAGGGACTTGGCACTAACTGAGAGTTCGCTTTACCTTAAAATGTATTTACATTAACGTCAGATTCTGGAGTAGACTCAAAACCAAACTACTGGCCCAACATTTGTCTCCAACTTGTTTTTAAAGCTATAGTTGAGTAAGGACTTGAGTTTTCCCCACTTGAGTTTTCAGTAAGAAGAGGATTATTAGTAAAATAATGGCATATTCACACAGTGGATTATTTTGATGACGTTAAATGATGATTATGAAGACATACTCATAGCATTGATTGGGGAAAACAAGACAGCATTATATGTATGCCATCATTATAATGATTTAAAAATAGGATAACAGTCAAAATTAGATACATTAAACTACTAGTTATGATTATGTTACTACATTATTACAGGGACACTGAGTGAGAAGGGCTTGTGTTAAAAGGAACATGAGTAACTACCTAAAGTCCTGGGAGTTAGGCTATGTGCTTAAGGAGTCACTTAAAATGCAATAGGGAGTAGAATATCGCAATGCATTAGCCCACCTAGTAAATTATGAAACAATCATTCTGTTCATGTTTGTCCTATAATAATCAAGGACAGATCTAGACTTGGGGCTGAACTTATAATTTATAAACTTGTGCAATTTACTCTTTTAAAAGAAGTAGATTTTATTTGTCTAGAGCAGTGAAGCTGAGTACAGAGAGTCCCCGGATGGCTTTTTCCCATACAAAAGCACAACCTCTCTCACTCTCAATGCCCCCCGCCCCCCAGAAGTGGTACAATTGTTATAACCCATGGATCTACAATGACACGTCATTCAAAGTTCATAGTATACATTAGGGGTCCTTCTTGGTGTTCTACATTCTGCGGGTTTGGACAACTATATAATGGCCTGTACCATTTATGTTATTACACAGAATCATTTCCCTGCCCTGAAACTCCTCTGTGCTCTGCCTGTTCATCTAGCCCTCCCCTCATGCCTGGCAACCACTAATCTTTTGTTAAATTTTTTTGTAATGTTTATTTATTTGAGAGAGAGAGAGAGAGAGAGGAGAGAAAGCACATGCACAAGCAGGGGGAGGGGCAGAGAAAGAGAGGGAGAGAGAGAATCCCAAGCAGGCTCTGTGATGTCAGCACAGAGCCTGACGTGGGGCTTGAACTCACAAACTGTGAGATCATGATCTGAGACCAAATAAAGAGTCCAGATGCATAACCAACTGAGCCACCCAGGCATCCATCCACTAACCTTTTTAATGTCTCTATAGTTTTACCTTTTCTATGCTTTTTAATTAATTTTATTATTCAAGTATAATTGAATACAATATATAATAACATATATATGTAATATATAACAATATATAACAGTACAACAATAATATAACACAGTGTTATATTAGCTTCGGGTATACAATATAATGATTCAATCATTCTATACATTTCCTGGAGCTCATTGAGATAAGTGTGCTCTTAATCCCCCTTTATGTATTTTTCCCCTCCCCCCCACCTCCCCTCTGGCAACCACCATTTTGTTCTTTGTATTGAAGAGTCTAGTTTTTGGTCTCTTTTTCTCCTTTGTTTATTTGTTTTGTTTCTTAAATTCCCCCTTTAAGTGAAATCATATGGTATTTGTCTTTCTCTGACTGATATTTCGTTTAGTCTTATTCCTTCTAGGTCCATCCACGCTGCAAATGGCAATACAGTTTTGCATCTTCAAGGATGTCATATAGTTGGAATCCTCCGTAAGCAGCCTTCTCAGAGTGCTTTCTTTCACCGAGTCATATGCATTTAAGTTTCATTTATGTCTTTTCATGGCTTTGTGGCTCATTTCCTTTTGTGCTGGATAATATTCCATTGCGTGGGCATACCACAATTTATCTGTTCACCTACTAAAGGACATCTTGTTTGCTTCCTAGGTGTGGAAATTAGGAATAAATCTGCTTAAACATTTGTGGGCAAGCTTTTGTGTGGACGTACATTTGCAGTTCATTTGGGGAAATACTAAGGGATGTGATTGCCGGATCACAGGTACGAGGATGTTTAGGCTTGTAAGAAATCGCCAAACCACGAAAGACATTGCAACGTGACTGTACCATTTTGTATTCCCAAGAGCAATGAATGAGTGTTCCTGTGGCACTACGTCCTTGCCAGAATTTGGTGCTGTTAATGTTTTGGATTTTAACCATTCTAATAAATCTGTAGTAGTAGCTCCTTATTATAATTTCAATTCCTTAATGACATGTGATCGATCACGTAATATGCTTCTTTGCCATCTGTTCGTCTCCTTCGGCGAAGTGTCTTTCATTCAGGTTTTTTCCCTATTTTTAAACATTGGATTGTTTGTTTTCTCATTGTTGAGATGTAAGAGTTCTTCATACATTTTAGATAAAAGTCCTCTGTCAGCTGTCTTTTGCAAATACTTTTCTCTTTTCCTCATCTTTATTGATGTATCACTGACAAATAAAATCATATATATTTAATGTGTACAACTGGATATGTTTCTATATGTATTGTCTGTGAATAATTGCCACAACCAGCAAAGGAGTTCGTTCATATATTCGTATCTCCATCAAACAGGGTTCCATCATATGATTTCTCTACTTCAGAGATCCTTAAATCAGTAACTGCCCACCGGGGAGCTGAGGTCCATGATCAATAATTAATTTAATAAGTTCTGGCCCCTCCAGAAAGATTTTGTGTTTACGGTACAGGAAATTTCACATGATGACCATGATTATGACTCAGATGATTGAAACCCTTAGGGGAACCCTCATAAGCTCTGGCTTCTGGAGTATGGGAACGAGTGAATGCCGTGGATGGTATCTGCATCATAACAAAAACAGGAGCGTCAATTAATTATAATGACTAGATTTCAGGAAGTGTTCTTGGATGGGTTGTTTCAAGTGCCCTCTCTTCTTTTGGCTGCTTGTACCTTACCATTTTTTCCCCAAAAGACATCATGGTAAACTTTACATCAGACTCAGTCATTTTGAAAACATATCTTTCAGGAAAACTGGAGTGTTATAACTACCTATTAATATTTTAACTAAAAATTATTTGGTTAACATTACTGGTATTACATATAAGCTAATAAAATTTATAATTAAAAGCAAATTAGAAAGTGAAAAACTATCATTTGCATTTTATTTTTTTAATTTATTTTTAAATTCAAATGTAATCAGCATAGAGTATTATATTAGTTTCGGGGTGTACAATATAATGATTCAACAATTCAATGATTCAAACACTATTCAATGAATTTTAGACTAAGTATATAATAGATAAATAATTAGCAATTTTTAGTATGTTAAAAGCAAGTCATTGCTTAAAATATTATTTATTAACATGCTTTACACATAACAGCATGTAATATGAATTACTGGGTATCTTTAGCAAGAAATACAGGTATTTTTGAGTTAATATTGCTTGTTGGTTGGTTATATGCTCTTATTTAAAATTGCCTACTTGTAATTATGGTTAAACCATTTATCATGCATTAGAGTCATTTGTTAATATTCTAATGTGTTCACTGCCTTTTATTGTGGCAAGCCCAATACATCATATACACTACAGGCAATGTTTATCTTCTTTTTAAAAAAGTTAACTTATTTATTTTGACAGAGAGAGAGAGAGAGAGAGAGAGAGAGAGGGAGAGAGAGGGAGGGAGAGAATGCCAGGCAGGCTCTATGCTCAGCACGGAGCCCAACTTGGGGCATCATCTCACAACCACGAGATCATGACCCGAGCGGATATCAAGATCCAGACGGTTAAATGACTGATCCACCCAGGCACCCCAATGTTTTTCTTCTTGAGATCCTCTACCCCAACATTTTCCCCATATCATACCTCTTTATACCTCCACGTACTGGAGAGGTCCTTCACACAGCTAAACTATCACCTTCATTCAAAAGCCAGCTGAGACCTTCCATTTTCCTGGGACCCTTTCCTATACTCTCTCCTCTGAGCTTCCCTCACCTCCTGCAGCAGCTACAGGCTGGGCTTCTCACTTCACACTTAGCCCTTGCCATGCTGTACCGTGTAGGAATATTCGTGAATGTGTTCTTACTCCGTCACTAGGCAGCAGGTTCTTTTGTATTCTTCTTTGTGTCTTCAACAGGTGCGATGGGGCCTCAGACATACGAATGGTCAAACAAGAAACATGTGATAGGCAAATTGATAGATTCAGATATGTAACTGAATTGCTTTGCACCACTTAATGGAAAACATCGTGACATCTCACATGCTTTGTCAGATAATGAACCTTTTTGCCCATTTACGATTTTCACATTGGCCCATTTAGCATTTTTTGTATAAAATATTTGCAAACACGCCTGAAGCGGCATAATATGTAGCGATTTTCAATTATGTTGGGGCATAAATCAGAATAGCCATATGCATCCCATCTTTAAAAAAAACTTTGTTCTCATTTAATTCATAAATATTTAAGCCTCAAAACAGCTCTGTGGGTTGGGTATTACTGTTCCAGTTACAGAAGAGGAAACTGAAGAAAATAAATTCTCCAATTGGATGTGCAAACTTAATCACTTATGAATAACTTGGGATATGTTCCTCTGCCATAGTGTTGATCTACTGTCTTGAGGCTTTGGATATTGGTTCTAGTAAAACAATGTCAGCAACATCGCTCTTAACTAATTGGAAATGTGTCTTTTGCACAGTATTTGGGAAGCATTTTGAAGTTCGCAAGCATTACTCCTTCGACATGTCTGCAACTTCCAGATCCAGTGCTCTGGTTCTGTTCCCATGGCAATCACCGTAGAGGGAAGAGTACAATTCGGTGGTAATAATAATCACATTTATTCAATAGGTTCACAGGGGGAAAGTGTATCATCACCGTCTCAACGAAACGAAATTGAAGAGTTTTTTTCAATTTTTTTTCCCCTTGGATGCCTTTGACATTTAAGCTTGCTTTATTTTTTTTAATATACGAAATCTCTAAGTATAGTTAAGATAAAATTACATTAGTGAGAAAGTAACATTAAAACAGAAAATCAATTTCTACATGAAGCCAAAAAAATTTTTTTTTTAAATATTTAAGTACAAAGAAGTTCAAGGAGGAATATAAACACAAGATGAAGTAAATAGATAAGGATAGAATATATTTAGGGGATGATAAGTTTTTTTTATTTTTCTTTTTTAATTTTTTTTAAAAAAATTATTTTTTTTTTCATTTAAACCCAAGTTAGCTAACATATAGTGTAATAATGACTTAAGGAATAGAATTTAGTGATTCATCACTTACGTATAACACCCAGTTTTCATCCCAACAAGTGCTTTCCTTAATGCCCATCCCTCATCTAGCCCATCCCCCCCACCCACCTCCCCTCTAACAACCCTCAGTTTGTTCTCTGTATTTAAGAGCCTCCTACGGTTTGTCCCTCTCCCTGTTTTTATATTATTGTTGCTTCCCTTACCTTATGTTCATCTGTTTTGTCTCTTAAAGTCTTCATAGGAGTGGTCATATGATTTTTGTCTTTCTCTGACTAATTTCACTTAGCCTAATACCCTCTAGTTCCATCCATGCTGAAAATGGCAAGATTTCATTCTTTTGATCACCAAGTAATATTCCATTGCATATATAAACCACATCTTCTTTATCCATTCACCAGTCGATGGACATCTGGGCTCTCTCCATAATTTGGCTATTGTTGATAGTGCTGCTATAAACATGGGGGAGCATGTGCCCCTTTGAAACAGCACACCTGTATCCTTTGGATAAACACCTAGTAGTGTCATTGTTGGTGGGTAGGGTAGTTCTATTTTCAATTTTTTGATGAACCTTCAAACTATTTTCCATAGTGGCTGCACCAGTTTGCGTTCCAACCGGCAGTGAAGCTTGCTTTAAAATAAAAATTTTTATTGTGTTTACACTGGTTGATTTAGCTGGTGACCAAGTTCTTTCCCATGCGGATGGGCTAATTCGCTTTCCCCCTTGGGTGTAGAAATTGGCATTTCATCCAGACACAGTATGGTAGATAGTACTGGTCCATGAAGGGGGGTGTGGACATATAACCTTAATAAAGATGTGTGACCATAGATCATAAGAGCCATAAAGAAGCTTAACATTTAAACTGACTTTGGGAATTTTTCCTAAGAAAATGACTCAATTGAATCAAATGACCCTTTGCATGAAAGTACATATTAGTTCGTCTAGGACATGAAATAAATGAAGATACCTACAGTATCCAAAAGGATGGAAATGTTTAGCAAATTATGTAACCAAATGTAATGATGGGAAACATGAAGAGAAAGATGGAGTTTTTGCATAAACATTTGAAATATGTGTGTGTGTTTTTTTTAATGTTCATTTAGTTTTGAGAGACAGAGTACAAGCAGGGGAGGGGGAGGAAGAGAGGGACTGAGTATCTGAAGTGGGGTCTGTGCTGACGGCAGAGAGCCTGATGCAGGGCTTGAACTCCTGAACCATGAGATCATGACCTGAGCCGAAGTCGGATGCTTAACCGACGGAGCCACCCGGGTGCCCCAAATAAATAAAGTTTAAAAAATTTTTTTAAAGAAATAAAACTTTCCGCTCTGTGAGAGACACTGTCAATACAATGAAAAGATAATACACACATCGAGAGACACTATTTGCAGAAGACACGTCTGATAACAGACTGTTGCTCACAATATACAAAGAACTCTTAACAATAAGAAAACACACAGCTTGATAAAAGTGAGTTGGTGTTTAATCACCGCGACTGCATTAATTCCTATAGTGATGCACATCTACCTGTGGGACAACTATGTTCTGACCTCTGCACATCTGCAATATCACCCGAGGCGTTTTTTAGGTGGGCAATATTCTCATCTGTGTTGCATCATGCTGTTTTGCTGGGGGTGTTTGTTTTTTTTTGTTTTTAAGCAGGTTCCATGCCCAGCACAGAGCCCAGAGTGAGGCCTGAACTCATGACTCTGAGATAAAGACCTGAACTGAGACCAAGAGTTAGACGCTTAACAAACTGAGCCACCCAGGAACCCCTGAATCATGCATTTTTTTAACTTGTTTCCCTTGTGCCGGTTTAACTAATGTGTCTTTTGCGTATCACATTTATTCTTAGAATGCCCAAACATGGATTCAATACGTGTTAGTTTTGTCATACAGCCCAAAGGCCATATTTTCCAAAAAAATCTGGGCCTTTGTAAATGAAAGGTACAGTCAGCATCTTCAGCATTATTTTATAATGACTGTGTTTTCTCACCAAGGGCACTGTTGACATTTGGGTCAGGCAATTCTCAGCTCTGGAGGCTGTGCTGTGTTTGCAAAAAGTTTAGCAACAACCCTGGGATCCACCCATGAATTACCAGCCGTGTAGAACTAACCCAATAAAAGTCAGTTTGCACTTAGAGAATCTAATAGTTAAGAGGACCATAAAATTCCCAAGGATGCAGTGAAAAATTGTTGTTGTTGTTTTTTAAATTTAAACATTTATTCATTTTGAGAGACAGCATGAGCAGGGAAAGGGCAGAGAGAGAGGGAGAGAGAGAATCCCAAGCAGGCTGTGTGCTGTCAGCACAGAGCCCGACGTGGGGCTCGATCTCATGCACCATGAGATCATGACCTGAGCTGAAACCAAGAGTCAGATGCTCAACCGACTGAGCCACCCAGGTGCCTCAGATGTCGCTTTTTTAAAATTGATATCACCATTTTCTCTGCCATTCAAGTTGGTAAAGTATAACTAGAAATTTTCAAATAAGAATGAATATTACTGTTTTGTTTATAACACACACACACACACACACACACACACACACACACAGGAAAGGAGAAACGTATCCTTCTTCTAGTGGCAAAACCTACCTCTAAATACATATTTAGTTCTAAAACATATTTTCAAGAATTAAGTGTTCAATCTTAGGATTCCAACCAACAACCTTCTCTAAAGTGTGGTTTTTCAAAACCAGGACAATATACAAAATGAAAATAGTCCAAGAACTCCAACTTAAAACAGTAAGACAAGAACTTCAGTAACTATTTTATCACAGAGGGAAACACAAAGTGGGATAAAAAAACAAAAACAAAAACAAAAAGCAAAAAACAAAAAACAAAAAAAAAAAACTGTGGCCCTTGACTTCATGAGCCTTATTGTCACAGAATGTCTGTGAATGCCCATAGATTACTCTAAGGAAGCCGTCTTCCGAAAATAACACTTTTTGTTGGGGCATGGAAGTAATTGACCACTCTTTCTTAATGTAATTTAGAATAAAGGTTAAAGCAATCAAAGTTTTGCCCACAGCATAAAATATTCTGCACAAGGAAAAAAAAAATACATATTATATTCTTCTATAGAATTGGATTTTGTCTCTGGATAGAAAAAAAAATACACAGACTTAAAGTTTTGAGCAGAATTTTAAGAACATAAACCACCTTTGACGCTATCTGGAGAAAGAAATATTATTATTGCAGGCAGCTTTTTATTTGAAACAGCTTCAACTTTTTTCATGGAATATCATGCTGCTTTTTAGGGCTGCAGACAAATTTCCAAGAGGAAGCCTGGCAAAAATCCAGGGAATTCTGTGTTATACGTCTATTGGAGAGGGCAAACTTTAAAAAATAAGCCCACATTAGGCATTAGTGAAGGTGTCAGTAAGCACAGCCACGTTGTTGATTGGTATAAAATCAATAATAATACCTTGTATTTGTCAGCATTCTTGAGATAAAAGAACTAATAAAAAATATATATATATATAAGATCATATAAATATATATATGTATTTATATGTATACATATATGAGCTTATATATATAAAAATACATAAGCTCATATAAATATAAATATAAATATAAATATAAATATAAATATAAATATAAATATAAAAGCTCATGCTTATGGAGGCCAAGAGGTCCTGCAAAGTCTTAACAAGCTAGAGACTCAGGAAAGCTGATGCTGGGACCAAGCCTGAGAACCCTGGTTGCTGATGGATGTACATTCCAGTCCAGATCTGAAGGCCTGAGCATCTAGGAGTGCTGAGGGCAGATGAATATTAGTGCCCGAGCTCAAACAATCTTCCTGCTCTCTCTAGTCCTAAGTAGATTGAATGATGCTCACCCACGCTGGGTCGGCAGCGGATGGGGTGGGCACTGGGATTTGCACTCTACCAAGTCAAATGCTAATTTCATCTGGAAACACCCTCAGGGACACACTCAAAACTAATGGTTAGCCAAACATCTGGGCGGCCATGATCCTGTCAAGTTGACACATAAAATCAACCATCACAAAATTCTAACGGTCAGCTCAGAATTCCACTTGTCCTACAGTAACTTTTACGAAAACGATGTTCGTCGCAACCTGTTTGTAACAAACAAACAAACAAAATGAAAATAGCCTAAATTTCCTTCAACAGGAAATCATCTACATGAACTTAGGCTTATTCTTGTAATGGCATACTCTGCAGCTTTTTTTTTTTAATTTTTTTTTAATGTTTATTTATTTTTGAGAGAGAAAGAGACAGAGCCTGAGCGGGGGAGGGGCAGAGAGTCAGACACAGAATCCAAAACAGGCTCCCTGCTCTGAGCTGTCAGTACAGAGCCTGATGTGGGGCTCAAACTCACTAACCGTGAGATCATGACCTGAGCTGAGGTCGGCGCTTAACCGACTGAGCCACCCAGGAGCCCCCGAAGCTTTTATTCATTTATTTTTTTAATGTTTATTTATTTTTGAGAGAGACAGAGACAGAATGCGAGTGGGTTAGGGGCAGAGAGAGAGGGAGACAGAATCCAAAGCAGGCTCCAGGCTCCAAGCTGGCAGCACAGAGCCCCACACAGGGCTCAAACTCATGAACTGTGAGATCGTGACCCGAGCTGGAGTCGGATGCTCAACCGACTGAGCCACCCAGGCGCCCCTCTGGAGCCCCTGAAGCTTTTGTAAACAGGGAAACAGATTCTTTACTGACACGAAAATGCGTTAACAAGTAAAAAAGGCAGAAGGGAAGCAGTTTGTATAATCCTTGAGCCGCACCGACGTTATTTCTCAGTTGTGATGAATGTGTTTTGGTTATGATAGATGTCAACATTGGGGGAAGGCAGGGTGAAGCGGATACAGGACTCCTGTGCTCTTTGCAACTCTTCCATAAATCTAAAATTATTCTAGAATAAAAATTCAAGTATACATCCCGCAGTACATTTCTACTCTACTGCGAATAATATACTATATAATTGATTATTAACGTGGAACTGGTTTATCAAAATAAAAGACAAATATGGGAGGAAACTATGCAGAGGAGCTAACAAGCGTCCTATACTACGTCATGTGAGGCTGGTGTGAAGACAGATATTAATTATCTCCCAATCCCTTAGCTCACACAAGAGACCTTTGGAGAAGACGCAAGAGGGAAGCCTGGAAAACAGGGAGAGGTTGAAAGTTGCAAATCTCAAGTGGCGGAGTCTTTAATACTTAATACTTAAAGATCTTTTAATACTTAAAAGATTTGGGTAAGCAGTTAGGGGTCTGGATTATTCTGTCGTCCCAGACTCAGGTCTTTAGGGGAGCACTGGGGTCTCTGTGGGAAATTTATAGAGCGAGCAGGAGTTGTATTTTCACCTGACCAGACAGGGAGGTGACAGAAGCTATGGAAACTGATCTTTGGGGGGAAAAATTCCTTTTCTAGGTTCACCCACACCGCAGCGCATCAACTTTGAATGCTTCCAGCCGAAGGTGGAATGCCATTCCCCTGCTTCTGCCACAGCTTCTTGCAGAAAGAGCCAAGCACAGTAGGGAGTTGCCAGCTTCACCCGCCTTGGTGGGTACGAAACATGAGAGTACCCATGAGAAGGGAGGAAGGACAGATGCATCCCTGCCGCGGCTGAACCCGGGATGGACCAACCAGCCATGCCAGAAAAAGTGTAGATGTTTAAAGTCTCTGTCTTTCCTGTTGTTTTGGGAGAAATGGAGCAGAACAAGATTTGCCTGTATTTTCATAAACAAAATGGTGTCCACATCACTTTGGAATGGTGGAGTAAAGGTATACTCTGAACCCCAGAAGGAAGGACTTGCTTCATCCGTGGAGCTCTCAGGCGAATGCCGAGTCATTTCAAATGCGATGAATGAATAGTTGAGGGCGGGAATCTTAGGCCCAGCGGATGGGGAGGCGGCAGGCACTGGATGGCAGAGGGAAAGCATCAATTACTTTTACGCACGTCTTCATTTGTCAAAGGTGAGGGAAATGGCAAAAAGCCAACGGCCCTCTGCTCGTTTCCCCGGGGCTAGCACGCATCACACCGCCAAGGTGAAAGGGCCATCGCAGAGCCAATCAGAGCCAAGACGAAATCACCCCCAAATACACCGATGAGAGTGATGCGTACCATTGTTCTAAGCTGTCTTCTATTATTTCTTTAAGTAGATGTTTTCTACTGACCTGCTAGAGACCTTATGTGCTGCTATGTATTATTATTTGAAGACCACAAAAGTGAATCATACATTCATGTGCCTCATTTGATGGAGGAAAGGGCCATCAAGTGTAGCACTGGGACTTATTCTGTTTCTTGTTTTAGTTGAAATTCCTTTCTCTAACAAGGAGTGTTATACAAGTTAGAATTTTAAGATGAAAAATGAACGTGGCAAACCAGTTGCAGGAATACTTAGGAAACTTCAGTGAAGTATTTCGGACTGGATTTATTATAGAAATTATCCATTTGCTGATGTCTATTGAAACTGTATTATTTCTCTATTATTTCACAGACACAGGCAAACCTATGTCTGCCTCAAAGGAACATCTACAAGTATGTAAACCTAGGGATATGTGAGAAACCCTTCCATTTAAAACTGTGTACATAGATGGGGCGCATGGCTGGCTCAGTCCCTGGAGTGTGCAACTCTCGATCTCAGGATGGTGAGATCGAGCCCCACGTGGGGTATAGAGCTTAAAAAAAACTAAAATAGGGGCGCCTGGGTGGCTCAGTCCGTTGAGCGTCCGACTTCAGCTCAGGTTATGATCTTACAGCTCATGGGTTCGAGCCCAGCATCGGGCTCTGTGCTGATGGCTCGGAGCCTGGAGCCTGCTTTGGGTTCTGTGTCTCCCTCTCTCTCTGCCCCTAATCCACTTGCATTCTGTCTCTGTCTCTCTCAAAAATAAACATTTTAAAAAATCATAAAAGTAAATAAATAAATAAATAAAATCTTTACAAAAAACTGTGTGCAGAAATTTCCTTGTATATTGTATCTTACTTGTTTTTTATATATAAATAACATATAACCTATAGGACATATATGATAGTACATATACATGATAACATATAACAATATATGATAATATATCACATACAAAACATAAATATTTTGTAAACCTACCTCTCTCTATGCTTGTCGCATATATAATAAACAAAATATTTTGTGATTTGGCATGTTGTTAAAAATGTTAAATGAATTAAATACTCCACACTTGTTTGGAATTTTGGTGGAAAACTTGCAGTGTCCTGTCACATTAGGATCTTGGTCATATGTAGAGATTTCAAAATAAATAAATAAAATCATTTATTTATGTCGGAAACGTTTTGTTTTGTTTTTTGCGTTTTAATGAATGAACTGGATAGCTTTAAAATGATAACAGCTAGCAGAGCGGAAGAAGCTAGCTAATTAACTTGGTGGGAAATTTGGAATCATCCAGATACATTTTGTGATTATTAGTGTAAATTAGGTGGTAACTGCACTTTATCACGTTATCATGTACAAAATAATTACAATATTTTGTCATAGCTAACTTCCAGAAAAGAAAGTGAATAAATGATATACGTACTTAGAAATGTCTCGGAAAAAAATTTCACATGAAATTCTTTTAGTAATTGCATATTTAATTTATTGTTTACAGTAGGAGTTTTAACTGTACAGGTAGAGATTTGCATATTTCTGAAGGAATATATAAAAGTAAAAATGGAAATTAATGTCAGTTGATTTATTGTATCAACAAAGATCTGAATCCTATAAAGGAAGGTGACAGGTAATTATAGAAATGCATATATGATTCATAGGTAGAAAAATAATTTCTGCATGCATTAAGTGGACTGCAAAAAGGTTTGGACTCTTTATAGAACAGATGTTTCAATGCCTAAAATCCTTAAAATGATCCATATGTTTTTTAATATAAGGATAAGCAGATTTTAATAAAGCATTTCAACTGAAAAAAAGATTTTAAGTCCTAAAATAATCTAATATAAATACTGAAAACAAGAAATACAGTATAAACCAAATTTCAATAGCTGTCACTAACAATTTATTTTATATCAGTATATATTATATATTTTATAAGATCATTTACATTATGATGTCTATGTATATATCTATATATACAATTTGAATTCCTTAATTCTATTCTTTGAGTTGTCATGGTTCATTGTTGGTTTCAAATGAAATCATTTCAGTTTAAATATCCCTGCATTTTAAAGTTTTATTTAGTCTTGAGGGTTACAATACTGTCTACACAAAAGTGTTCAAGAGAATTGCTGATTTGCACTGACGTTACAGATTTTAGGATTATGATTATATCTATGTTTGGATAATTTTTTTTGTTCAAATGTGATTTTGTCTCACATTATAAAAAGTGTGTGCAATTAGGGCAGCATCAGTACAATTTCTGGTGTTTGGGGGAGATTATCTCTAAATATATTTTAATTAAAACAATGTGATTTGCATCTTCAACATATTTGCATGATTCAACTTTCTTAATGGTTTCTAGTGTATTCTTTTGAATTATTAATGATGCATTTTAAAATATCTTGCTCAATTTTCCATCTTGACTCTAAAATTTGTTTTAATGTTTATTTATTTTTGAGAGACAGAGTGTGAGCAGGGGAGGGGCAGAGAGAGAGAGGAAGACACAGGATCTGAAGCAGGCTCCAGGCTCCGAGCTGTGAGCCCAGAGCCCAATGGGGTGGGGCTTGAACTCACTAATGGTGAGATCAAGACCTGAGCTAAGTCTGAGGCTTATCCTGAGCCTAAGTCCTACTCTAACTGACTGAGCCACCCAGGCCCCCCCTATCTTGACTCTGAAACCAGCTACTTCAAATAACCACTCAGGAACTGAGATGATGTGGCCTGTTACCATCCAACATTCAGGAACATATGAACTTGGGGTGAGTGCAGAGAGGGGACAGACTGGGAGTCAGTCTGACTGTGCGATCCCATTGTTTCCCCCTCCCGTAGGAAAGGAGGCTTCCCCCCCGCCCCAGATCTTGTGATCTTCCTGCTGTCCCACCTGTGGGATGGGTTTTCAGATGCGCCACGTGTATGGGGGGAAGAACCCCCAGGAAAGGTACTCAACCGCTCTGCTACAGGCACCGCCGTCCTCAGCGTGGATTGGTTTGCCTGCAGTCAGAGGTTGGGATCTGGCTTAGCTCACCAGCAGCATCCTTTTGTGTTACAGTGAGTGGCCTTCTCCCTTTCCTGCCACCCCCCTCTCCTAACCTCGAGTGGACAGCCCTCCTGAGCCACAGTGGTGCCTTCTGCTTGCTGGGCTGAGCTCGTCTTCATCGGCCACCTCTGTTCCAGGGCCTCCGTCTCGAGGCCCCCGGGGCATTCCCACGGTGAGTCTGCTGGAAAGCCGAGTGTCCCCCTTAGAATTCAACCCATCGCTCTGAGTAGGACCCAGTGAAGACCAAGGTTTATGATACTGTCAGACAAATAAAGCAACGTGAAATAAGCAAGCACACCACATCTGGGATCATTTTCAGGGTTTTTGGTTCTATTTTATAACCACCTATCACGATCGCTGAAAACACTCTCAGTGCAGCTGCGGTCTAAACGGTTCCGGGAGATTCTTTTCCATGTGTTTCCAGGTTCACCATGACGACATTTCAGCTCGGTCCTGGATTCAACGGTGGGTTGTTTTGCATAGATTTAGGGATCGGCTTCAACCTCACAAAGTTGTGGGTTTGATCTTTCATTCTCTCGTGTGCCTTTAAAGTACATTCTGGCTTACAGTTATTATTAATCAATGTAGGTAAATTTCACATCGTTTTTAAAATCCTATTCTTCTCTCCTGGCATACCCTTCTTTCTGTTTTCATTAATGAAAAGACACATGGCTCACAACGATCCTTTAATTAAGTTGTATTAACACTATTTCAGGTGATACCACTTCAAAGGGCACTTTGACTGAGGGAGTCTCTCACAAAAATATCCCAACCAGATATTTGATATTTGATGAATATTCCAAAGTACAACTACATGAGATTCACTGAAACCTTTATCAGGAGACCATTACAACTGATACGTAAGCCATCAGCCCTTTCTTTCTTAATCATGTTCCTCAGTTACCAATGAAGATGTCATTCGTTTTTTCGTAAAGTGTAAAATGGGAGCATGATGTTGACAATGCAGAGTTTATGTGTGAAGCAATCCAGTGAGACAGTCCTATGCCAGACCTGTCACTGTGTGACCCCCATTGATAAGGGGAAAGCCAATCACAGATTGCATCAACCCCCCATTGGTAAGGGAAAAGCCAATCACAGTTTGCACTGACCCCCATTGGTAAGGGGAGAGCCAATTACAGATTGCGTCGACCCCCATTGGTAATGGGAAAGCCAATCACAGATTGAGCCAACTCCCAATGGTAAGGGGAAAGCCAATCAGATTGTGTGGACCCCCATTGGTAAGGTAAGGGGAAAGCCAATCACAGATTGCGTGGACCCCCCATTGGTAAGGGGAAAGCCAATCACAGATTGTGCCAACTCCCATTGGTAAGAGGAAAGCCAATCACAGATTGAGTTGTCTCTTTGCTGTTTCAGAACCGTGAACCTGCTAAGATTGGCTGAAAGTTTTGAAACCTTCTAAAACATCAGAGGAGAAGGCAAGTGTTCTCCCACTTTGCTGGGCTTCCTCAGGAAGCGCAAGAATCCCTCTGCAATCAACCACCCCTTGCCATGAACTTTCTAAGGCTGAGCATTCAGGCGTGCAGCGAGGACCCAGCTCTTTTATTTTGTTATGTGTGCTTATTGGGTGTCCACGTGCAACTCTGTATGAAGCAAGTCTTCAGGGAAAGCTGGGTGGCAAGGTTGGTTGGAGAGTGTATATATTTAAAATGCTACTCGGTTTATGGATGTAACATTTATAATTCATTTTATTCATGGAAGAAAAATGGATATCTAATGAAGAAATGAGATGGATAAGAACAGAACAGAATTCATAGCATAAAGGAATATAAAACCAAATGTGATGTCGTGTTGATAATTTACTCCACATGGGATTATGAAAGGAATTTCTTTAAGAGACCAAGATTATGTAAAATGGATAATTAATAGAGAAACAACAATTGCTTTAAGATGTAAAATGAAAATAAATCATTATTTTCAAACAAAATTAAGGTTTTAATTTTTAATGCATTCTGAAATGCATCTGCGACTTTCAACACCTTAAGAGAGCCAATGAGATGCAAAACAACAAACAAACAAACAAAACTTGCTAGTTATTTGGTACGAGTCAATAGTGTGTAGAAGACGGTAGAATGGAAATCCCAAGAACCTATCCACTGTGTCGACATTTGTCCATCACGATGGACAAACAAAAAAATCCTAAAGCAAGCAGAGTCAGAATCACCAGAGTCACTAACTTCCTGTCCCCGCTGTTGCTGGTGATTAAGAATAACATGAGGCCACTCTCTCGGGAGCAGAAGTCGTTTGGGGTGGAAGGAAGGCGGTCCGAGAGGACCCCACAATTACAGGGAATCCAGGGTTCAGGGCCGGCAAGGGTGTCGCCTCTCAGCAATCACTCGTAGGTTGGATTCCTGAACGGAAGGCACAGAGCTAATGTAGCCATTTGTATCTTCCTTCTGACCTCCTTGTCAGGACCCTGCAGTTGCAGAGGGTGGCATTTTAACAGCTCTGTCTGTGGCTTGTCGTGGAGGACTACTGTGGATCGATGGGTTCCAGGGGAAAAGTCTTAAAGGAGAAAGGTCAAAAAAAAAAAAAAAAAAGAGAGAGAGAGAGAGAAAGAGAAAAAGGAAGACAAGCTTCTGGTAGCAGATGTGATAAAACTGTTTGAAAACCCCACACTAGCTGTACCTTTCAGTTATTCCGCAGTTTTTGTTTTGTTTCATTTTGTCTTTCTGTTTTCAGCTGTAAAACCATGCCTAGTGTTTCAGAGGCATCTTACTGTGGGCGGTGAGAAGGCACCTGAGCACTGTGGTTTGTGTCTGTGGGGAAAATGAGAGCTCAGCTGCCCTATTTTTATTAATAGTCAAGGCTTTGCTGAGAATTGTAAGGAAAGAGCCCCCCCCCCCACTCTTCTTTTATTAAAGCTGAAATTAATGTCATGGCGCCTGGGCATGCAGCATCTTTTAAATGGCAGTAAGTCAAGTGTTTTCCGTTTCCTGTTGGACAGTGAGAGGAGTTACCCAGGGATGTTTGGAATTAAATGCTGAGAGTTCTGATGCTAAATGGCTTTTCTTTTTTCAAACAGATTTTCAGAATAAATCCCAGTTTCCTCCTGGAATTTCTCCATGCACCAACACATATGTTAATGTTTCCTGACTAGTTGGTGGGTTTCGCTTTTCCTGATTCTGCAGGCATATTTGTCTATGCTTCCTAAGATCACCTTCTTTGGATCGATTGTCTCTTCAATTTTATTTTCCCTCGTTTAAATTTTTTTTACTGTTTATTTATTTTTGAGAGAGACAGGGACAGAATGCAAGTGGGTTAGGGACAGAGAGAGAGGGAGAGACACAGAATCCGAAGTGGGTTCCAGGCTCTCAGCCGACTGTCCTCACAGAATCTGACACGGGGCTCAAAGTCACGAGCTGTGAGATCAGGACCTGAGCTGAAGTCAGACACTTAACGAACTGAGCCCCCAGACACCCCTATTTACCCTCTTTTATAGCCTGGCTTCAAGATACCTAGAAACTACTGTCTCTTAGAAGACCACCCTCTTTCCCTGGTACACAAGGATATATGGAAAACAAGAATGTCTAAGGTCTGAAGCTTGGAGAGTTGGGGCCATGGGAAACATGTGGTCTTGAGACAGAAGTCTAAGATTCCTCTTTTATCTTAAAACTAAAAGATAAAGGAACAGAAAGAATAGCTAGGCAGTATACATAGGTTATGCCTTCAAGTGCCCAGAGAAATGTACTCCCATTATGTAATGACTATTTGCCTGATTGATTTCCTGGTTCTCTCGATCCTCAATCATGAGATATTCAACAATCTTTCTCTGAATCTAGAAGCGACTCCCTCCTTCAAGATGAGATCTTGGTTTTTGACACTATTGCTGTTTGTGGGTTCATTTTGCTCGGTGTATTCACGCACAAGTGACAAACCTTTTTTCTGGTTTTATCAAACCCCATATACATGCTCTACCTCTCTTTCAAATGGCCACCATCGCATTTTTTTTGAATTATTACTTATTTTTTTTTAATTTGCATCCAAGTTAGTTAGCATGCAGTGCGATAATGACTTCAGAAGTAGATTCCAGTGATTCATCCCCTATATATAGCACCCAGTGCTCATCCCAAGTCTCTTCCTTAATGCCCATCACCCATTTAGCCCATCCCCCACCCACAACCCCTCTAGCCACCCTCAGTTTGTTCTCTATATTTAAGAGGCTCTGATGTTTTATCCTCCTCCTTGTTTGTATATTATTTTTGCTTCCCTTCCCTTATGTTCATCTGTGTTGTATCTTAAATTCCACATATGAGTGAGGTCATATGACATTTGTCTTTCTCTGATTGACTAATTTCGCTTAGCATAATACCCTCCAGTTCCACCCACGTTGTCGCAAATGGCAAGATTCCATTCTTTCTGATTGCCAAGTAATATTCCATTGTGATTGTTTGTGTATATATATACACATATATCACAGCATGGCCAGCCCACATCTGCCCCCTTTATCGTGCGACCACTCCGCACACAGAAACCTCCCCTCGCGGAGCATGCCCATGAGTCCGACACCCCCGTGCAGGGACGGACAGCGGAGAGACCCGTGACTTCCGGTTGCACTGAACGGTTTCCTTCTCCTCTTGGTTTCCCCCCCCCCACAGATACTGCAATGAGCATTTGCTGTGCCCCCCACACGTGTTCTGGACAGGCTGGGGTCCTTGGGAACGGTGCACAGCCCAGTGTGGAGGAGGCATTCAAGCTCGCCGCAGGACCTGCGAGAACGGACCTGACTGCGCGGGCTGCAATGTGGTGAGTACGGTCCCCCTCATTCCCAGCCCCTGACTAGCGCTGGGAGTCCAGAGCCAGCACCCGCTAGGTGCTCTGCACACACTCGAAGCGCTGCAAACATTAGGTGTTCTGCAAACTACACGCTCTGTACATACTTTTACACCAGATGCCGTGACTCATCCAGGTTTCTCTGGTTGATAAGAATGACCAGAGGAAATACTGCAAGGTCAGAGTGGCTTATAGGTTTCCTGAAGTTAAATATTAGCCTACGAATGATCTATCTCAGAAATATTTCCGTTCTGATTTATGTGTTATGACCAAAACTTTAGGCTGCTTAGTTCTGGTCAGTGTATTTGGTTGGGGGAAATGGAGGGAGCTCTCCATACGAGGCCACACTAAGCTATAGAATGCACAGTGAACTTGACACACTGAGGATAAGAAAACTCTGTGAAGTCAGAGCAAGTTGGTGCCAATTCAGAGGGAATAAATCACAACTTATGGCCTTGTTTTTCTCTGCCTTAGCAAGTCATATTTCTTTTAACACTTTAAACCCTTGAATTTTATTTGTGCCAGCACCTTTCCAAAGGTCCATACTTGCCATTCCTGCACCATCTGCCATCTGTAAGAATGACTGAGTGCTCGGAGCTGCTGGCTTCCTGGGGTTCAGCATCATTCGCACCCCCCGCCCCCTCCCGGCCGGTGCTGACACCACAGAGCTCAAGCGGTGGGTGGGGATGTTCTGGGGGAGGGTTTAACACGAGAAGGTCTGGCTCAGCATCCCTGCTGATCTTTCCAGTTGTTCCTTGTGTCGCTTTCGTCTCTGGGTCCATGAGGCTGAGCAGTGTTTTTGTGCTGCAGTCAAGCCTGTTTTTTGTGAGATGCGAAAGGCTACATTCCCCAGATAGCCTTGGGAAACTGAGAGAGAGGAAGAAGGTTACAAGGTGCTTTGTTAGATAGGTCCACGCCAAGGAGGTTTCCATTATTAGGATTTGCGGTTAGATTTCTTTTCCTGCAAACTGGCCAAGATATTGTAATAACGTTGCTAGTTTCTACTCACGATTACAGAGATGGTCATTTCCGGGTTGGCCCGAACTACTTTTGGAGTCAACAAAATTCTCAGTCTCTATATATGCTGATATATTTATTGACTTGTCAGGTGCTCAAATTTAAAAGTATTTTTATGAAAGTGAAGGTAATTCCTAGTGATTACCAGCAGCATCTCGCATGTTCTTGGAAAATAAATCAAATACGGCAACTATTCTTTGCTGGAGCCTGTCACTTCCGGCACTGGGGGCCGAGTGTCCGGGACTGTGGTCATCTGTCTCGTCCCCTGGGAAACCACAGCCCAACTGAGTTGTCCTTGATCTCTCGCCCCTCAATTTCTAGGGCTTTGTGGGTCTAAGAAACCTGAACACGTGTGGCATCATTCATTCGTTGTTGCTTATTGGCTTCATGATTATATCCATAAAGTGTTTTACTCCGACAAAAATTAAGGAAAGTGTAACACATCTGCCACACGTAATATGTCTTGTGTATCATAAATGTAAATGATTTAAGTTCTTCAAAATGGTGACGAATTTGTCTTTTACTACGTGTCTATATTTATTGCCTGATAACTTATAAAATGAATGCAGCACCAGCATCAGAATCTAGGAGAACTTGCCGTGAGTCTCGAACAACTCTGGTTGGGGTTTTTTAGTTTTTTCTTTTTTCTCCCCACTACTTTCAACTGGAGTTTACTTTCTCACGGGTGTAATTAGCATAATTAATCAACCTGTTTATTTACCGTCGGGTATAATTAGCATAATTAATCAACCTGTTTATTTACCGTCGAAGTACAAAAATGTTTTCTTGGTCACACAGGTCTCTTATTTATTCCAGCTCAGTCTCGCCCAAGGCAGGAACGCTGGCTCAGGTAAACTGAGGAGTACAGACAGGTTCGAGTAGAAGCTACGTTTGTTTGAATTGCTTAGAAAATGTATCATCTCAATGAAATGCCCGAGAACGTTATTTAAAAAGGCAAGTCACACAGACTTCGTGACACAGGTGATCCGTACGTCCTAGCTGCGGTCTTGAAATTTTCAGCCAAGAGGGTGATTGGAGGGTGTCTTTTGTAGAAACTAGCCGTAAGTCTAGGTAATACATTAATTTGACATCGCGGATGTGATCGTCTGTTTCCCAGCATCTGGCTGGATGACTGGTCAGGTGATAACTTCAAAGTCTCACTCTTCCCTGAAAAGGAGATGATAATCCCACCTTCCTAGAGTCACTGTAACTATCACAGACTGTGACTTCTGTGAAGTTCTGGCAGAAAATGGCACATTCAGAGCACTTCTGAGCAAGCTTTGCTCCAGCTCACATCATCTCAGTTGTTAAAAAAAAAAAAAAAAAAAAAAAAAACTCATTCCCTTAAATCCTCAGGTTTTATGATGTTATGAGCAGGTCTACTGAAAAATGGTAGGAGCATTAGGGAATTATCAATGGCAAGGGAGTAAAGATAAAGGTAAATTCATAAGGAACACGACTTTTTGTATTATTGTAAATAACAATACATTATTATAATAATATCAAGGTGTAATAATATCATTGTAATTATTATTGTAAGTTAACTGTTGTAAGAGAATTAAAAACTACAACACAAAAAAGGAAGGAGAATCCAGGACATTTATGCTGAGTAAATAGAATTGCTTCTCAGTATAATGTACATCAAATTCTCCCTCAAAAGTTTAACAGATGCATTAAAAAAAAAAAAAAAGTTAATAGACACGTTAAAGAACATAAACGTTGGGCTAGATACATCCGGGGTATTCCAAACACAGAATCAGCGTCAGTGTTTCAAAAGCTGTATCCTTCACTGAAATTTCACATGAAAGACAAAATAGTTGGCCAAAAGGCTCTGATCAAAGATACTGACTTTGAACACAGAATAAACATAAACCTTCCTGATGCAGGAGAAAGAACCACAGGAGACAAGTAGGGGTCAAAAAGAAAGACCTTAAAAACCAATACATGCTGGCAAAGGGGTTCTTTGAAGGGTAATCAACATTGATACAAGGTAGAGTGTATCGTTCGTACCAAATAATGCTACTGAGGAAGCATTTAAAACTAAATGTGTCTGGCGAGTGGAAGGTTAACTAGATTTGTGATATGAATACTAAGGACAATATTACAAAGCGCCTTATTACCAAATGCTTTTGGAAGTATTCCCTCATGTGGTCCTAGATTTCCAGAGAGACCTCGTCATTTATCTGAAAGCCCGCAGCCCACAAAGCTCGGCCTCCATTCAGATCTCATGCCACGGGCTCTCCTCCCCAGGACGCTGGGGTCGATTCGGAAGAAACAGAACAGGCCTTGAGCAATGAGGGGGTCAGTGCAAATATCACACCCAAGCGGGTCTGTTCAAAAAGCCCAAAGACATAGGGACAACTGGGTGGCTCAGTCGGTTAAGCATCCAACTCTTGATTTTTGGCTCAGGTCATGGTCCCAGGTTCATGGGACTGAACCCTGTGTCGGGCTCCATGCTGAGCCTGAAGGCTGCTTAGGATTCTGTCTCTCTTCTTCTGCCTTACTCTCTCTCTCTCTCAAATTAAAAAAGAAAGGCACAGAACGAACACTGTATTTAAACAGTTGTTGTTAAGTGCATTCACTTGTATTTGCAGATATTCCTCTGCCAAGGGCGATCCCTGATTATGGCACATGAAACGTGTGCCATAAGAAAGGAATTGCGGGTTTGCTTTCAGCTTTTTGAAACATCTTGATGAAGAGCTTGCAGATATGAAGGATTGTCATGGTGAAGATGTCAGGTTTTGTTAAAAGAAGTTGGAGTGTCTTGAGAAAGAAGTGATATCAGTGGCTGTGATCATGGGCTGCAGCAGATGGCCACAACACTATACATTTTCTAGAATTCAGCATCTCAGAAGTTCCGCAATCAAGTGCAAAAATGATGCACGACACAGATGGGGAGAAAAGAAAAATGATGGATTATAGGAATTAATCCATCAAAAGTCTGCCTCTAGGACATATAAATAATCATCTGCAATCTCTAGAAATTACAAATGGAAGCTGAGAACTAGAGAATTTTACCAAAAAAAAAAAAAATGTTTATAGTATTGGGAGACTGTGGTGTAAGTTTCACTCACCTAAAAAACAACAACAACAACAACAACGGGGATCTATTCTATTTTTTAAATATCTGCCTGCAATCGTTCAATACCATGATTGCAAAGTTAATTGCAAAGACTTTCAAATATAGCAGAAGCTTCCTGTGGTAAACTTAAAGCGCGTATGTGCGTATTTAATAAGTTCCGTGAGAAAACATTCCCTGATGACCAAGTCCCCCAAATGTTCTTAAGCAAATACACAAGTAGTGGCTTCTGTCATGAGCTTCAGCTAAATGACCACGAGTTTGCAATTTTGTTTTACAAGCTGATGTGAGATTACGCAGCATAGCAAACAGTCCCTGGTTTTAAAGATTTGTAACCATTGGAGCATGAGTAATCAAATGCACTTTCGTAAAATTAAAGCCTCGAGTGGAATTAAACGGATCGGAGAATGCTCTTTCCCAAACTCACCTACGCGTCAACTTCTGTGCTTTACTGTAACATTTCTGAGAGTTCTGAGCTAATCACGGACTTCCCAGGGAACGTTCCATGTGCCATTTTGCTGATTCTGTGCCCCCCCCCTCCCCAAATTGGGCACTTCTTTTTGGACAATTTCTGGAGCTCCCCTTGTTCACATCTGAATGAATCAGGTACTTGCCACTAATTAAAGAGCAGAGTCTCGGGGCGCCTGGGTGGCTCAGTCGGTTAAGCATCTGACTTTGGCTCAGGTCATGACCTCACAGCTCGTGGGTTCGAGCCCCTCGTCGGGCTCTGCGGTGACAAACAGCTCAGATCCTGGAGCCTGGTTCTCCCTCTCTCTTTGCCCGCCCCCCCCCCCCCCACTCTGCCTCTCTCTCTCTTTCTCAAGAATAAATAAACATTAAAAACAGAAGAGCAGATTCTCTTGCAGTGGTGTTGCTAGCTCCTATGTTTTAAAAAGCATTAATTGATTTATTCTGTTTTTATTATTGCCTTTCTCTGCTTGCTTTTGTATTAGTTCGGTCTTCCTCACTCTCAAAGCAGGAAATCTTAAATCATCCACTTGGAACCTTTCTTTCTTTCTAATGTAAGAATTTTATGCAATGAATTTTACCGTGTGTTAGCTACATTACACAGATTTTGATGTGTTATGATTTCATCTTTGTCCCAAGAATTACTGATAAGCATTCTGTTCAATGTCTAAATATTTGGACATTTGTCCAGATATCTTTGTGTTATTGAATTCTATTTTAATTGCTTAATTAAAAAGTACTCAACATTTTAATTAATATGAGCAATTACTTTACTTAATTGGAGCAGATAGGCAACTTGGTATGATTTTTATTCTCTTAAAATTATTCAGATATGCTTGATAGCCCAGAATATGGCTTATGGCATGTGAAAAAAAAAATGTGTCTTCTGGGGCGCCTGGCTGGCTCAGTCGGTTGAACGTCTGACTTCGGCTTAGGTCATGATCTCGCGGTTCGTGAGTTCGAGTTGTCAGGCTCTGTGCTGACAGCTCGGAGCCTGGAGCCTGCTTCTCATTCTGTGTCTCCCCCTCTCTCTGCCCCTCCCCTGCTCATGCTCTGTCTCTCTCTGTCTCTCAATAATAAATAAACGTTAAAAAAATGTTTTAATGTGTCTTCTGCTGTTGTTGGTTGGAATCTTCTATAAATGTCACTGAGATCGAATTGCTTGATTGCACTGTTCACATTTTTTATGTCCTTACGGGTTTTCAACTTGTTCTGTCAGTTACTGAGGAGGATTGTTGAAACCACCAGAACATCTATTTCTTCTTTCATTTGACTCTGGGTTTGCTTCTCCTACTTCGGTACTCTGTTATGAAGTATGCACACATTCATTATTGTTACTATATCCTCTTACCCAGTTAACTCCCGGAGCCTAGAGGTGTCTTTTCATCCTCGGTAATGGAATTCTTGTTCTAAAAGATACATTGATGGTAACATAGCCTCTGATGCCTTGTTCCTTTTTTTTTTTTTTTTTTTTTTTTTTAATTCTCATTTACTCTCTGTGTTTCCTTTTGGTTGATTTCTATCGCAACGTCCTTAAATTCACTAATCTTTTCTTTGATAATGTCTAATCTGTTATTCATTTTATCCAGTTTGTTTTTCATTTCAGACATTGTATTTTTTCAACTCTAAAAGTTCCTTTTGATTCTTTTGTGTGTTTTCCAGTTCTCTCCTCTTTGCCTTTATGTCTTCCTCTACTTGTCTTAAATACACAGAGGACACAGATGATGGATCTTCTAATGATATTCATCTTCTCCATCACTTCTGTGGGCATTTTTACTATTAATTGGTTTTTTCCTGGTTGTTCATCTTATTTCCTTCTCTCTATATAAGGACAACTGCATGCCTGTCACTGTGAGTTTTACTTTTTTGGGTGCTAGATTTTTTTGTGTGTGTTCTATGAAATATTATTGTTTTATTCTGAAGATGATCGAATATCAGTTTACACTTCCCTAGGGAACAGTGGTTTATTAGCTGAAATAAGATGCTTTTTATAATTGACAATGAAGTACAGATATAATACTAATAAATAGCAATATATAATTCTCCTTATCCCCCCATGTGGATTTGATTTATTTTGATAGTTAATCCTTAGTATGGCTTAAATATTTGTGTCCCCTTCCCCCCAGAATTGATATGTTGAAAACCTAACCCTCCAGGTGATGGTATTTGGAGGTGGGAACTTGGGGGGCTGAGATTAGCTCTCTGCTCTCTACCACAGCATGGGGCACACATGGTGCCCACAAGCCCCAGAACAGGCCTTCACCAGCCACCAACCTGCTGGTGCCTTCATCTTGGACTTCTCGGCCTCCAGAACTGTAACAAATAGATACTTGTGGTCTAAGCGACCCCGTCTATGACCGTTTTGTCATAGCAGCCCAAGCAGACTAAGACAGATCTCACAGATGCTTATAGACCCTTTTTGGCAGGAAACAGACATTCAGCAAGCAAACACTCCCCACCGTTGCACAGCATCTTAATCTGTTTGGGCGGGTGTAACAGAACCACACACTGGGTGGCTTATAAAAGAACAGAAATTTCTCACGGCGCCTGGGTGGCTCAGCATGTTGAGTGTTGACTCTTGGTTTCAGCTCAGATCATGATCTGTCGGTCTCGTGAGTTCCAGCTGCACTTCGGGTTCCGTGCTCGTAGCTGGAGTCTGCTTGGGATTCTCTGTCTCCCCCCACCTCTGCCCCTTCCCCACTTGTGCAGACTCTGTTTCTCTCAAAATAAACGAATAAACTTCAAAATATATAAAAAGAACAGAAGTTGCTCAGTTGGAGGCTGAAAGTCTGAGATCGGGGTGCCGGCATCGGCCGACGTACACCAAGAGCCCTCTTCCAGACTGTGGTCCCACAGGGTAGAGAACAATAGGAGAAGCAGGCCCTCTTGGGACCCCTCTAAGGGCTCTAATCCCATCATGGGGCTCTACCCTCATGATGTCATCTGATCCTAACCACCTCCCCGAGCTCCCCCCTGCCTCCTAACACCATCACACGGGGAAGACGGTTCCCACACGTGAAGCTGGGTGGGGGGGGACACAAACGAATGTCGGTTCACAGCACACAACGGGTAAGAGAAGCTGGGGGATTGGTCTCTGTGGCCGTTCCACTCACTCACCTCCCCACCTCAGGCTACGCGAAGCACATATATTCAGGCCTTCAAACACCAGAAGCAAGCAGGATACAGAAGTCAGGTCTGTGAGGTTCCTGCCCTGTGATGCTTAGCGAGCCTGGCAGTGAAACACCACATCCTTTCGTCTGTCCTAGAGGATGGGCCAGCAACGCGGGTCTTCTGTGCAGAGTCGACACCCGGAAGACCTTGGATGCAGAGAGGAATATCGCAGATCACACACACCGAAAGGCATGAGGACGGGCTGTTCGTTTGATGTGAGCCAGAGGTGACAAACTTGGTCTTCGGATTCCAAAAGAGGTTTTACCCTCCTATTTTTATTTTTTTTTTAATTTTTTTTTTCAATGTTTATTTATTTTTGGGACAGAGAGAGACAGAGCATGAACGGGGGAGGGGCAGAGAGGGAGGGAGACACAGAATCGGAACAGCTCCAGGCTCCGAGCCACCAGCCCAGAGCCCGACGCGGGGCTCGAACTCACGGACCGCGAGATCGTGACCTGGCTGAAGTCGGACGCTTAACCGACTGCGCCACCCAGGCGCCCCTACCCCCCTATTTTTAAAAGCAGCAATTCAGGTCAGAGTCCAAAGTGCACCTTCATTTTCTCTGAGCGTCTCCATCTTGGTACAGGCCCCGGATGGCACAGCTACTGCTCCCGGTTTAATAATGCATCAAACAGGGGCGCCTGGGTGGCTCAGTCAGTTAAGCGTCCGACTTCAGCTCAGGTGACGATCTCGCGGTCCGTGAGTTCGAGCCCCGCGTGGGGCTCTGGGCTGACAGCTCGGAGCCTGGAGCCTGTTTCCGATTCTGTGTCTCCCTCTCTCTCTGCCCCTCCCCCGTTCATGCTCTGTCTCTCTCTGTCTCAAAAATGAATAAACGTTAAAAAAAATAATAACGCATCAAACAGATCAGGCTCGTGGAATGAGCGCTCACGAGCCGGTGTTGTGTTTTTCTGGCTCATTCTATTACTCCCGGGTGACGGGCGCTGCATCACAGCGAGTGCTAGACCATGATGCTCAGCCGTGGCCACAGAATGGAACCAGCAGAGGGGACTTTCTACTTCTGGCACGCTGGGCTTTTGAGAATCTCCCAGTGACTTCTAGTCCAGGTTGGGCACTGTATAATCTAAGCAGCATCAAAACTCGGGAAACTTTTACTATAAATTATGAATCAATGATCTAGTTTTGACAACAGAGTTGTCTTAAATAATAGACCTGCAGTTTATAGAATTCCGAGTCTCCTGGGATGGTAGTTGATCACTTACTAATATATGCCTTTTCCTTTTTTTTCTGAACTGCCTCCACATTCAGTATTTTAAATCAGTTTTGAATTGCACCATTATGAGTGCTGGATCACATGCAAATTAGTTAGAACCAAGTAAGGAACTTCGTTTCAGGCACACACATTAGTGTTCTTCTGTTATTGCCTGTGAGAGACATAGAGGGTATTGTGGGTCTTAAAAATCTGGCATGTGAGGAGACAACTGAAGTAAAATTGTGCTTCAAAGTTTTGTTTTTTTTTTTTTTAAGAACAACTTTCTGAGTGCAGACGTGTAGTAGCAAATTCAAGAGATTATTTAGCAAATGTTACTTGAAGCTCTTCAATGTGTCAGTTCTGGTAGATGGAATTAACCTAATTTCCCAAAAACTGATGTGGATTTTTTTTTTTAATCATCTGGTTATGCCAACACCTAAAAGAAACTTTTAAAACCCCAGTAGCGAAAATCTTAATGTCTTGACCTGTAAGACAAGGTATTGATGCAATTCAAGGTAAATTCAGTTCACACTCTAGCTGCACACCCATGTCTGCTGCACGAGGTTCATCCATCCCCAATGCCTTATTTAACATTTTTCAGTGATTTAATCCCTTGTTAGAGACTGCCTGCAAATGATGTGGGCTGAAACAATTCACAAGAATATACCAACATAGGGGCTCCTGGGTGACTCAGTAGGTTAAGCATCCAACTTCAGCTCAGGTCTTGATCTCACAGTTTGATGGGATCCAGCCCTGCATCAGGCTCTGTACTGATGGCTCAGAGCCTACTTGGGATTCTCTCTCTCTTTCCACCTCTCTCTCTCTGCCTCTCCCTGACTTGCACTTTCCCTCTCTCTCAAAATAAATAATATATATAAAAAAAAGAATATAGCAACATAGAGACTTGTGGAAATTAAAAAATTGATCTTTTCAAAACATAATTGTAATCAGTATACCTAATTGCTTAACATCAGAACATCTTTATCATGTCAGCCCCAAGTAACTTCAGGAATAAAGACAAAAAAACAAAAAATGAGAAGAACATACCAGTCTCTGAAGCAGAAGGCTTGCCATACATTATGGAGATGGGAAACTTTTTGGTCAATAAATAACCTGTCATTGAAATGTACTTCATCAAGAAGTTCGTGTTTGTTTTATTAAAATAGAGATATTGTGTCCTGTCTGGAAATTGGGGAGAGAGAATGGATAATTTCAGTTGAGATGTTAAAAATAATTATTTATTATTATAATTATTCATCAGTTCTGTAGACGGGCCTCTTTTTTTTTTTCCAGGAGAAAAGGGTACAGAAAGACCCAGTCAATAATACCCCATCACTGCCTGGGTATAGTGTACTCACTAGACAGCTGGGACCAGCTTACATCCAGGTACCATTGGGCCAGCCCCTTTACTTGGGCTGTATCATTTCAGGAGATGTTCAACTGCAGGAAATAGAAAGCCCAACCAGCAGCTGCTTAAACCATAGGAACATACTCTGTTTATTCATTTAACAAGAAGACAAGTCGTTCAAAGCCCTAATTCCAAGATGGCGGGACTTCCTCAGAGTCTCTAGAGTTCTCCTGCCATTTCTCTTAGGTTCGCAGAGTGGCTTCCACAATTGCAGGTGCCGCATGCTCACATAACAACATCCCAAGGCAGAAAGCGGGGCTGCCGGAGTGGTGAGAATTTCTTTATTTGACAAAGAAAGAAGTGCGTTTCCCACAAGCCCCCAGCAGCCTGCCCCTCACCTCCCGTGGGGCCACTTGCAGCCACAGGGCAAAGGGACAGAGGGTGCCTGGCTCTCCAGCTCTGGGGCTGGAAGCAGGTACTGGAAAAAAGGATTGGACTGGTTGGTGGGTAGCCATTCCCACAGAGATATCGTCAGGCCACGGGGACTTCTAAGAGGAAGCCATTTCCAGAGAGTAGCAAGGCCCAGCCCTGTGCTTGGATGCAGCCGGTGACTGGGTTTCCTGAACTGTTCAATTTAACATGCGTAACCGATTTCCTCTTCCTGCCTCTGCCCGGCCTCCTGTCTGGGGCGCAAGATCCATCCTCCTCCGAGTGTAAAATCCTTATTATTTTATTTGTCCCTTGTTTGCTGGTCCCTCCTTGCTGTCTCCAATATTTTTTGTTTCCATTCCTTGCTTGGCTGGGACTTTTTGATTTATCCCATCGCTGGAGGTCTGTCTGAGAAGGCAGTGGAGATTTATCCCCCTCCGTATTTCAGACGCTCGGAGCAGGGGCCGCCTTGTCCCCTGACTTTAGGGGAGCCATCCATTATGGGGTGCCCCGCTCAGCCTGCCCGACCGGAGAAGGCGGACTGGATTCAGGCCACAGAAGAGTGGCTTCGTTGAGAAGACACAATTTTAAGTTCCTCTTCTGAAAAGAGATTTATCTGCAGCATCGGCTCCCATTTGCCACTGCCTTGTCTCAAGTCTTTATTACATGTCCCTTGAACGTTGCAGTGGCCTCCTGATTGATGTTCCCGTCACCGATCCTTCCTCCCTGCAAAGATATTTCAAGATACCCAGAACCACTGCTCCTCGTGTACTTAAGTGGCTTCCCACTGTAAACAAAATAACACGCAAACGTACTCGTGTGGCACTCAGGCTGGTTTTTGGCGGGGTTCTGGCACAATCACTACTCCAGCCTCATAGCCCCCTGGCTCCGGCCACGCTGGTCCACTCACCACCGCCTTCCTGTCACCTGTGATCTCTCACCCCGGCTTCTCTACTCACCCACTCTTGCTGCGGGAACAGTGTTCTGTCCACGTGTCGGTGGAAATTCTTCCCATCTCTAGTGGATGGAGGGCGTGTCCCCCTTGGCCAGCGTGCACACTTGACTCTTGGGGAAGCAGCACCCCTACTTTGCAGACGGTTGTGTGCAGTGGGGGGGGGGGGTCACAGCGAGCTGTCCTTCCTTAGCAAGGGTGAGACCCCAGCCAGGCCAGCCCTTGGTGACAGCCGTGCCTTCAGTGCGGCCTGTCGTTCTTTATCGTCTTCGTGGGCCTCTCCCGGCCGGGCTGTGACCCCGCTCCTCTCTGGGTCCCAGCACCTGCCGTAGGAGGCCCAGAGGGAACGGGACTTGAACGTCTGCTCCTCCCTCTGCCCCACCGGCCCCCCCCCGGGCTCTGACCCAGGGTGCCCTGCCGTGTTGCAATTCCTCTCACATCCCCCCGGCCGCCCTCGCCCCTCCACACACTGGCACACACACTGTAAGTTTGGGCTCCGGGCCCAGGGGCACCGGGGTGAAGTGTGGCCAAGTGCTGAGGCACCGGTGGGGAGGGTGCGACTAGCAGAGAAGCCGTGAGGGGCGGTGGGCCAGGCACGGGCTCTGGGACATCGCACGTCGTTGGGAACCTCAACACGGCCGCGCTGCGCGTTATCCGTCAAGGGGGCTGATGACAGGACGCGGTTTCCGCCGAAGCTGTGGAAGTGGACAAACGCACGCGCCCTTCTCAGGTCGGTGGCGGCATCCGGCAGGTGTTAACTAAAGAGAGGAAATGAGCTGACACGTCACGAGGGATCGATTGGCATTTTCTTCTCAGGCCGAGAAGGAGGAGAAGAAAATTCCAGAAAGAAAAGAAAGGGTGCTGACACACACGGGGTGCACGAAGGGTGTGGCCTTTTGGGGGGATGGTAAGAAGTTCACTGTGGTTGAAGGTTCATGGGTGCGGCCAAAATTGCTCGTGGCTGAAGTTTCGGGAAACGTTCTTAAAAGACAACTGTCCGGTGGGGCGCCTGGGTGGCGCAGTCGGTTAAGCGTCCAACTTCAGCCAGGTCACGATCTCACGGTCCGTGAGTTCGAGCCCCGCGTCGGGCTCTGGGCTGATGGCTCAGAGCCTGGAGCCTGTTTCCGATTCTGTGTCTCCCTCTCTCTCTGCCCCTCCCCCGTTCATGCTCTGTCTCTCTCTGTCCCAAAAATAAATAAACATTGGAAAAAAAAAAATTAAAAAAAAAAAAAAAAAAAAGACAACTGTCCGGGATCCTTTACCCCTCCTTCATCCCTTCCTCCATCCTCCTGCCTGGAACACAGACGCAAAGGCTGGAGCTGTAGCCACCACCTGGGACCATGAGGTCTTGCAGCACAGTGAGCTCGAAGGAGCCCGGGTCTCCAAGCATTTCATGGAACAGAGCCCTGGATTACCTGTCTGTGGGTTTTCTTACAAGGCGAAAATAAGCTCCCTCATTTGAGTCACTATTATTGTGGATTTCTGTTCTTGCAGAAGAATCTAATCATGGAAGTGATGGGATAGGGTAGTAGGCCATTGGAAGCAAACTGTGAGGGGAAAGGTATTTACAGGCCAACAAAGGAGTTTAGGCCTCAGTGGACCAGCAACCAGAGTTCTCCAGCAGAGGAGCACAGTGTGATTTTGAAGGAAGGTGGCTCTGCCACAGGAAGGGCGGGCGCCCCGAGGGGAGACACGAGTGGCAGCAGACCAAGGAGGCTGTGTAGGGGAGAGGTGAGGCCTGAAGCCAGGCCGCATTCCAGAGTGAGCCTAGATGCTCGCCGGGCTTTCTTGAAGTAAAGAGAAAAGGCGTAAAGTCCAAAAGCAATGGTCCTGCTGAGACCGCTACTGGCTGTGGGAGCCGCAGGGAAGGTCCGGGGTGGGGGGAGGGCAGGCATGGGGGCAAGGGGAGCCTCTTCTCATCTCTCTCTCTCTAGCCCCACCTGCCTCTGCCAAGGCAGTGACTATTCCCACCCTCCACGCCGCTGCCCATCATGATGCAGCTGCCTTGACTCTTTTAGGGACCTTCTCAGGGCCTTGCTTTCGTGACTGGGTCCAATGGCCTGACCTGTGCGGGCTTCCTCTGAGGATGCAGGGACCCAGCAGCGTGAGCTGGCAGAGAAGGGGGATCTGGGAAAGGGGCGTTTCCGGGCCAACAGGTTCCTGATGAGAAAAGGCAGGAATGAAATCAGCCAGCTGCAGAGTGTCTCGGGACACGTGGCCACGTGGCCAGCTCCAGGGGCGGGTGGGTTCCAGAATCTGGATCTGGAGCCCTGGGGGCAGGGACACCAAGAGCTGAGCAGGACAATGAGTGGGTGCTGCTTAGCATGGGCTGCTTCACATACGGGGTGGGTGGGGGTGTAATGTGCTCATCAGGACATCACAGCATAACCTTCATTGACCGAGTGGGTGAACTGGAAACTGTTTCCAGGATAAGAGGGAAGGTGCAGCTTAGTGGCTCCATGGGGACCCAGCACTCTCTTCTGGGCCATGCTGAGCCATATGCTTAGGGCACCATGGCAATTTCCAGAGCCCTCCCCATGTGGGTAGCCGAGTCTCTGACTCAGGAACTGGCCAGACCTCAGCCCACCAGTTAGTCTTCTGGTTCTGCGGGTCTTGAGAAAGGTGTGGCCTGATGACTAGTAAGTCGTAGGAGAGCTTGATCTGTCTGCTTTGGGGGATATTCAGAGAGCATTTAATAACGTGCCAATGTCCATGGGGCAATGCTCAGCAAAAATAAAACACAGTATGGGCAACATGCTCAGAATTTTGAGACAAAGATTTATGCTTGTAGACATACGAAGCTGGTTTCAAAGGGCTTCACAAAGTCTCCTCCAAGTGTACCTGGGGCTCGTCTGGAAACTCTCACTGTGTCTCCATACCAATCCTCTGCAGGAACCACTGGGGTCTGAGGTTTACAAAAGGATTTTAATAGACCATATTTTTTAAAAATTAGCGTAGGTAGCTGTGAAAGTATTAAGAAGGAAGCATTGCAGGGCGACAGAAAAGCCACATCAGTAGGAAAAAAATAGAGTTTTCTATGTTCTGACTCTTACCTCTCCACGGCTTCCATAAAATGAGACCTGACTCCTGGACTTTTTCTCATCAATTTTTTTATTTGTGCCTCATATATCATCCTTTGTTCCTTTCACGAGTTCATAAGAAAGCGTATAAAACCATGCTTCCTTAGGCACAATTTCCTCCAACAAGGTGGTTGGGGACAGTTTTAATAAAACATTCATTCAGGTCAGTGAGTTGCTCGTGCAACAGTCAGCACATCCAGGGATGGATGTTAAAGACCTTAAGTAAGGTCTTATCTTTGTGCTGTAATCTGGAAAATTCTCGGGAGACTTATCAGGCTCAGTTCTACAATCATGCAGGAAAATAAATACCATTTTCCTCTTGCCAGTGTTAACCAACAGGAAAGAGGCAGTCTGCCCCAGTCCCCAAGAAGTGCTTCCTGAAATAAGACCTTAATCACACCTCAAGTCCTCTTACCTGGACCGGACCTCAATCTTGGCTTAAGTCATGTGGACAGATAACCCCTCGATCTGATCCCGTTTTCACCCTCCCTCTGCTCTGTTGCTTGAAGGCTCACCGGACACTAAAGTGATGGGGAACACTGCTCTCAAGAGCACGGGCAGCTATAATGTATTGAATCACTCACATATTTCAGGACCGTGCAGTACGAGTCGCAAATGGCTTATTTTCACAATAGTTCTGAAAAGGAGATACTGCTTGACCCATTTTCAAGAACAGGAACGGGATGTTGAGAAAGTCAACTCGCCAAAAAGATGCAGCCCGTGCTGACTGAGCCAGGTGACCTGGCGGGGTCTCTTGGCTTCTTCTCTTGGGTCCCCACTGTGTGGTTCCATCTACAACCTCTGTGTGTCCTCTGGAGGAAAATGATGACATGTCGGGTCAGGAAGTCCGTGGCCGTTTCATGAGGACATATTGTGTCCTTGTAATTTCTGAATCGTTTATAACTAAATATTCTATGAACGGCCTCGCGTGAAGGCAGGGATTATGTGTGCCTTCATACCATTGTATTCCTGACGTATAGCAGAGTACCTGGCATATAATAGTTGCTCAATAAATGCTGATGTCTCTTTTGAGTGTAACCTCTATCAAAGAAAACACCTAGTTAGGTGGCTTCTCTGTCCTGCATTGGCTTGTCCTTACTTCGGGCAATCAATCCATCCTTGCTTCCAGAAATACACTGAGCACAGATAGTCCTGCTGGGTTCTTTGCCCCAAAGCCCTTCCCTCCCATCTCTGCCTGGATCATGCTCATCTCCTTGTGAGGTATCGTCCTTGTCCCCTGAAGGACCCCCTCCATCCGTGGTCTCTGTCTCCCAGCTGCTTTCAAACTATTCACATTGTCTTGCTTCTTTAGTTGTCTGTTCTGCATCCCATCCAAGCCCCCCTTTGGTGAGAAGCCACCAGCATCTCCATGATGCACGAGGAGGTGCAGACATGCAGCCAGCTGTTGTGAAGTGGCTTTCCAGGAAAAAAAGTAATATCATAATAATAATAAAAGAAAGAAAGAAAGCAAAAGAAAGAAAGAAAGAAAGAAAGCAAAAGAAAGCAAAAGAAAGCAAAAGAAAGAAAGCAAAAGAGAGAAAGGAAGAAAGCAAAAGAGAGAAAGAAAGAAAGCAAAACAAAAAAAAAAAGAAAAAGCAAGAGAAAGAAAGCAAAAGAAAGAAAGAAAGCAAAAGGAAGAAAGAAAGCAAAAAGAAAGAAAGAAAACGAAAGAAAGAAAGAAAGCAAAAGAAAAAAAGAAAGAAAGCAAGAGAAAGAAAGAAAGCGAAAGAAAGCAAGCAAGCAAGCAAGCAAAGGAAAGAGGCAGAGGCAGACGGGTGATTTTCAGTGTTTGCCTGTATCTTTTTTTTTTTTTTTTTTAAGTTTATTCATTTGACAGAGACAAAGAGAGCGAGCAAGGGAGGGGCAGAGAGAGAGAGAGAGGGAGAGAGAAAGAAACCAAAACAGGCCCCGTGCTGTCGCCACAGAGGGGCTCAGACTCACCAACCGTGAGATCATGGCCTGAGTGGAAACCGAGTCCCACGCTCCGGGGCCGGAGCCTCCCGGGTGCCCCACGCCGATCTCGGTGCGTAAATCCCCGCCCTGGACTCAGTCTCAAGCTGTGGGAGTGACGCCTCTGAGCCCAGAGCTGCAGGCAAAGGGGTGGACACACGAGATGAGCTCCGGTGCCCCAGCGGGCCTCCTTCGTGGCACCACCGCACGCGAAGCAAAGGGCGCGCCGCCCTCCTTAGGATCCTGAAATTCCCAACGTGGCTTCCGGGGAGGAGGTTGCCGGGAAGGCGGCCACACCACACGTGGCGGGTCAGCCTGATCTCCTTGGGAAGAGAGGGGTAAATTGCCACAAAGGAAGGAAGAAATCCCCGTCTGTTTGCTAAAGAGGTTCCCCGCCCCCAAAACCTCTCACAAGGGGCCCCTCGTGGGTGCCCTGAGGCTGCTGGGGGTGCACCCCCACGCCTCTCTGTCCCAGGGTTCAAGGTGGTATTTTTTAAGCTCCTCGGAGGCAACCCCCCCCCCCCAACTTCCAGGAGGTGGCGCCAGCCACAGGATGCTGTCCTGTTGCCCCCGCCTCCAGATGCCAGCCCCTCGTCAGAGGGGCTCCCTGGTCTGGAATAACGGTCTGTGGGCTACGGCGGGACCGTCCAAGCCACCCTGACAGTCCCGGGAGGGCACACACCAGGCTCTCCTGAGCTCTCCCAGCCCGCCGAGGGGCAGACACACCTCTCTGTTCTGCTCCCTGTCCGGAGGTCACTGTGGGGTAAGCCACGCAGGACATCCAGGGCGGCAGACTCAGGAGCCCAGCGAGAGAGCGGACGGTGGCCCACAAGCCTCTCCCCCAGGGGTCCCCAGATGGGCTAGGTGGCCCAGGCGGAAAGGGCCGGGATTACTCAGAAGAGCACAAGGGTATTCTCTGATTCATTCTCCAATTCCAGGTCCTACGGCGTGGACCCTCCCCACCTCCCCAGGAAAACACCACCAGCCGCAGCCTCTGAAAACCAGTGTCTTCACCTGCCTGTCACCGCAAAGCACCAACTTCAGAGTCTAAAATCAAGGTGATATTAATTCAGGATTTAGAGTTAAGCTTGCTTCGTGCAGTTCTCATATTAAGTTGTGTTTAAAATTATGTCTCTGTCGGTATCACCAGAAAATATGGGAATCGCTTTCTCCAGGAGAGGAAATCGGCCAAAAGGCGAGGAGAAGTTTTGTTGTATTCCCCAAAGCGACCTGTAGCCGTGATTCGGTTGCCAGTTGTGGACTCCTTTGTCTATGGGTTGCTGTCATTTGTCAGTAAATGAATTGTAGCCCCTTGCAAAGGACTTGTCTGCAAAAGACTTCATATTTCAAACAGGGTTGTTTGGAGAGTTGGTTACACAGTTACACCGCCGGAAGCCCTAAGTGGTTCCATTGCATAATCGTAGCAATGTCGGTAGTCATTTAACTCTGTTTTCACGGGAAGATAACGTACTTGTTTCCATTTTACTCCTTCCCTTCAATATGTTTATTAGGCAATGAAATTTGTTCCTTAAGAGTTGGGCTTCCTTAGAATCCCTCACCTGCCCTCAACTGCAGCCTACGAAGGAGATTGACTGTGTATCCTTCCCTGTGGCCTCGTTAGGTTACAGGTGCTAATAGTTATTGTTATTTAATCTCTTAATAATGTGCCCTTATATGTCCCCCTTCTTAAGCGCTGTGTGGTTTGCTCCCCGTAATTAGAAGGTCGACGAGCTACTTTGCCCTGGGAGCTTATCCTCATTGTAAGAAACAACAGCCAAATTATGGGAGGAGCCTAAGTGTCCATCGACTGATGAGCGGATAAAGAAATCGTGGTTTACGTACACCATGGAATACTACGTGGCAATGAGAAAGAATGAGATCTGGCCTTTGGTAGCAACGTGGATGGAACTGGAGAGTGTGATGCTAAGTGAAATAAGTCATCCAGAGAAAGACAGGTACCATATGCGTTCACTCTTATGTGGATCCTGAGAAACTTAACAGAAGACCGTGGGGGAGGGGAAGGAAAAAAAAAAGAGAGGGAGGGAGCCAAATCACGAGAGACTCTTAAAAACTGAGAATAATCTGAGGGTTGATGGGGGGGTGGGAGGGAGGGGAGGGTGGGCGATGGGCATGGAGGAGGGCACCTGTTGGGAGGAGCACTGGGTGTCGTATGGAAACCAATTGGACAATACATTTCATATTGGAAAAAAAAAAGAAGCAATTCTCTCGCCTTGGGGGGTTAACCTGAGTCAGCTGTCACATTAGGGTGGGAGGCAGAGCCCTCTCTGTGGGAGGCTCTGTGACGTCCTCCTGGATGCACTGAGGGCGTTAGACCAGCTGGCTTGGTGTTTTCCCTCTGAGCTCCTCCCTTAGCTTGACCTCTGGGTCAGCAGCCCCGTCCTCAGAGTCACAGCCGTGGCAATGGTGCGACTCTGGTCCTGATCACCCCTTCACCTCCGATTTCTGCAGCTGCCCCCTGAGGTCTCGGGCGACTCGGTCGCGGAGGGTGGCCTCTTACCCCTTCCACAGCACTGAGCCAACGGGACTTAAAACCGACGAATTCATCTCAGGGAATGAGCTCCCTGGTTATTGTGTTCTCCCTCTGACTCCACAGATCTTAGACCATAACTGGTGATAAATTCTGAGACTCCAGGAGGAGGGTGAATCGGGAGATTTTGTTTGTTTTTCACAAAGAAAAAAATGAGCAACTGTCATGGTGGCAGCCAGCCAGCCCCACAGGCAATCGTGGTTCATCTCTGTCATTCATTCTGGAAGTCCTTCTTTCTCCCCACCCCTTTCATCCCCAGGCTTCACTCCCAACCCAACATATATTTGGGGAGCCGCTGGATGACGTGAAGAACAGTAAAATAACAAAGCCTGGGGTCAGCGCATTTAGCAGTGCGGACAAGGAGCTCAAAGCAGGTGTATCTTGAAACCCTGTGCCATCAAGTTTCGTTCCCACTCAGGGTCTATCCTGTTCTGTTCTCTACCCCTCCCTCGTTTCCTTCTTTCCTTCCTCATTTCTCTCAGCCTCTTTCTTTCTGCGGGTTGCCTCTGTGGGTCCACTTGGGCAACAAGCTATCTTTTTTTCATATTTAGCAGGAGGAGAAAGAAACCTCATGTCTGTCTTCATCTATTAGCAAAACGTCTGACCCCCTTACCTTGGAGCTTTCATCTGCTTTGGGGACATCGTTTTAAATGTGCCTCGTAAGGGGCACCTGGGTGGCTCAGTTGGTCAAGTGTCTGACTTCGGCTCAGGACGGGATCTCACGGCTCGTGAGTTCGAGTCCCCTGTCGGGCTCTGTGCTGACAGCTCAGAGCCTGGAGCCTGCTTCAGATTCTGTGTCTCTTTCTCTGTCTCTGTCTCTGTCTCTCTCTCTCTCTCCCTGCCCCTCCCTTGCTCGTGCTCTCTCTCTCTCTCTCTCAAAAATAAATAAACATTAAAAATAATTTAACTGTGCCTCATCAAATGTGAATGTGGCTGTGGCATCTTGGCCAAGAAATGATTCCATTGTAGCACAAGCCTTGAGACATGCCTTACATTCTAGCTGGATCGGGGTAGTAACGACCCGTTTATGTCAACAGTGGAGGAGAGAGCCTCCAATCCAGATTATGATGTAGTTTACTAAGAGATTTTTGAATCGAATAACCTGCATCTTCGCAGTTTCTTATGAAAACGCTCACAGTGCAAAGGAATACCCCTATGTTCTCCCAGTTTAAAGGAAAAAAGGAAAAAACAAAAACAAAACATGACTCCCTAAGAAACTCATGTTCTTTCATTGAAGTCGGCCGACTGCGTAAAGTCATCTAACAAATGTTTTCTCTCTGACTAAAGAGTAACCTCAGCTTCCGGAATGAGTCCTTTAGTTCTCTTGCCTTAGTTTTCTGTTGTGTAAAAAAATCAGCATAAATGTGATGGCTGCAAATCACGCCAGTTTGCTAGCTCTCTGTTCTACGGATCAGAAAAAGTCCAGCTTGGAGGGCGATGAAAACAAATAACAGGAACCGTGGTGTGATTGACGCATTGCAATCTCCCGCGGCAAATGGGGCCCGAACCTCAACAGACATTGCAAGTAACATTAGAATTGCCTGTGGCCGGAAGCCCTCGTTGTCGTTATTTTCTGTGCCAAACTGGCTTCGCCCCTTGGAACTCTGAATCATTTACTTCTCGAGCCAACGGGCCAAATACCAACTACTTCAAGTCTGTTAGAATCCGGTGAAGTAGATAACGAGGCACTTGAAATATATCAAATGGTAAACGATTTGGTATCAGGCACTCTGGTTTACTCTGCTTTCAACAGGGTGCCCTCTCTGGGGCTGGCATGGTGTTCCTTTTGAAGCTCCCTCTCCGCCTTTAGTCAAAAACCGTGGCAGGTGCCTGCGTGGCTCCGTCGGGTAAGCCTCCGGCTTCAGCTCAGGTCAAGATCTGACCGTTCGTGAGTCCGAGCCCCGCGCTGGGCTCTGTGCTGTCTGCTCGGAGCCTGCTTGGGATCCTCTGTCTCCTGCTCTCTCCACCCCTCCCCTGCTCGTGCACGTGCGCTCGCGCTCTCAAAAAAAATAAACATAAAACACACACACACACACACACACACACACACACACACACACAAAACAGTGACGATTAGGGCTCTGGGGCTACTCATCCTCACCTGGAACTCGTCAGAAATGTAGATTCTCCAGCCCCATCTGCTGATTCGGGACTCTTGGGGTGGGAACCCACAATCCGTGGTTTGACCAGCCCAATAGGTCATTCTGATGCTGACGTAAGTTTGGGTGTGCAGGGACTCTCGGTCCTTCTAAAACTAACACGCTGCATAAAGTTTTGCCTCCTTTAATGTGTAACGTCCGTAATGAGTCCTAGTCATGCACGTCAAACATGGGACCTCCCTGAGGTCGGTGCGCGCGCACTGAATGCAGCGTTCGTGGTGGGTGCAGACACTCTCCAGGTAAGCAGATCTGATGTCACACAATCCTGACATCTCACGTGATGGGATGCGTGGGACCTGTCTTTCCACAAACTGCACCTGAAAATTGATGGCAATAGGCAACACGAGGCAATGCTCTTGTGTTTGTTTTGTTTTGTGTTGTTTTTTTTAGTGATCATGTATACGCCTCTTCTAGGCTTTGGTCCTGTTAACTAAAACTTCATCTCCCCATCCTGTAGATAAGAAAGCTCTAATTGTATGAGCCAAAGATGGCTTCAATTTCTGCCACTTTCTAGCCACGTGTGGTTCTTAGGGACTCAAACTACTGGAATCCCCTGGCCCTCCCAGTTCAGGCACCCATCAACTTTATTTCTACTTGGCTTTAATTAGCCTCTTTTATCTAGCTTTTCCTGGGTATTCCTCCTGGGGGAAGCTGTTCAAGGACTCCCTGTAAGAGCTTTAAAATCTGCATTTTTCAGGTATTTTATTTGTGTTGTTTATCAGGTTGATGGGGCGCCTGGGTGGCTCAGTTGGTTAAGCGTCAGACTTCAGCTCAGGTCATGATCTCACGGTTCGGGCTCTGTGCTGACAGCTCAGAGCCTGGAGCCTGCTTCGGATTCTGTCTCCCTTTCTCTCTCTGCCCCTCCCCTGCTCTCTCTCTCTCTCTCTCAAAAATAAATAAACATAAAAAAAAGGTATGTATCAAGTTGAGGAAGTTCCCAACTATTCCTGGTTTTCTGAGGGTTTTTAGTATGATTAGATGTTGTATTTAGTCAAATGCTTTTCCTGCATCAATTTATATGATCAGAGGATATTTTTAAGGTTTATGTATGAGACAGAGGGGCGGGGAGCAGAGAGAGAGGGGGCGGAGGATCTGAAGTGGGCTCTCTGCTGAGAGCAAACAGCCCAATGCAGGTCTCGAACTCATGAACCCCGAGATCACGACCTGAGCCGAAATCAGACACTTAACCAACTGAGCCACCCAGGTGCCCTATGATCTGATGATTTTTATTCTTTATCCTGTTCATGTGGTTGGTTGCACTGATTGATTTTTTTCATGTTTAGCCAGCCTTTCATACCTGGAATAAATCCCTCTCTCTGCCCCTCCCTTGCTCACTCTCTGTCTCTCTCTCTCTCTCTCTCTCTGTCTCTCTCTCTCTCCAAAGTAAACAAACATTAAAAAAAAAAAAAACATTTAAAAAATGTGGGGTTCAAATGGGTAATATTGTGTTGAGGATTTTTGCATCTGTGTTCAGAAAAGGTATCGGTTTCCTTTCCTAGTTTCCTTTCTGTCATGTCTTTATCTGGTTTTGGGGACTAGGATAATCTATAAGAAATTGTGGAGAATTGGTATCATTTTTTTCTTAAATGTTTGGTAGGATCCACCAGTTAGGCCATTTGAGCCCAGCGGTCTCTGTTTTAAAATGTTATTAATTATGGGTTCAATGTCTTTAATAAGTATGGGCTACTCAGGTTATCTATTTTTTGTTGTTTACGTTTTGGGAGTTTATGCTTTTCAAGAATTTGGTTCATTTAGTCTAAAATATCAAATTTGTTGGGGTGCCTGGGTGGCTCAGTCGGTTGGGCGTCAGACTTCTGCTCAGGTCGTGATCTCGGGGTCCGTGAGTTCTAGCCCCGCGTAGGGCTCTGTGCTGACAGCTCGGAGCCTGGAGCCTGTTTCGGATTCTGTGTCTCCCTCTCTCTCTGACCTTCCCCCATTCATGCTCTGTCTCTCTCTGTCTCAAAAATGAATAAACGTTTAAAAAAAATTTAAAAAAAATATCAAATTTGTTGGCATACAGTTATTCATAGTACTCTTTTATATTCTTTAATCCATGAGATCAGTATTAATGACCTCTGTCTCATTTCAGAAACTGGTCATTCGTGTCTCACCTTAATTCACCATTGGACTGGCTAGAGGTTTATTCATTTAATTGACCTTTTCCAAAACTAACTCTTGGGGTTTTTTGGTGTCTTCATGGTTTTCCTGTTTTCAATTGCATATGAATTTCTACCCTTTTTTTTTTTTTTTAATAATTTCTTTTCTGATTCCTTTGGTCTCTTTTCTCTAGTTTCCTAAAGTGCAAGCTTAGCTTTCTTCTTTTGTAACATGTGCACGTAGTGCTATATATTGCCCTCTTGCGAACCGCTTTCCCTGCATCCCACAAATTTTAATGCTATCTTTTCCTTCTCATTAAATTCAAAATATTTTAAAATTTTCTCCTGCCCCTTCTTCTTCTCCTGCACCTTCTTCTTCTTCGACTTTGGCTTACTTGGAAGTGTGCTGTTGAATTTCCAAACATTTGAAGGGTTATCCAGCTATCTTTCTGTTACCTATTTTTTTCCTTTAGTTTAATTCTGTGGCCTGAGAGCAGACTGTGTATGTATTCTGCACCTTTCATTTAGTCCTTGGGTGTGGCGTGGCCCAGAATGTGGTCTATCTTGGTGAATATTCCATGGCGGCATGAAAACCTGTTCGTGTGGAGCGAAGGCTTGGGGGAGGGGAGGGCGTGCTGTGATCTGTGATTAAGCATCAGCTTCCGTCGGCCTGTGTCTCAGGGCTGTGACCTTCACAAGTGTCTCTCTACAGTTCAGCTTTCCCGACTCCCTTCACTGACTGAAGTGTTCTCCATTTCCTTCCTTGAAGCCCTGACCCCAGTTGACTGTTTTCCCCACCCTTTATTCGGGGCAAAAAGTCTTCAGGAGGCTGGAAGGGGATAGATATCCTTCCCCAGTTGGAATGCAGCTTTGGAAAAACAGTTTCCTCTGGAGACTAATATGTGGATTTGGCTTTCGGATGCGCCTCTCGTAGGAATAGTGTAAGAAGAACCAAAAGGGCTTGTGCCTTAAGTCTCCAGCAGTTGTTGACGTGAAAGCTGTTTGTTTGTGGAGCACATCAACAGACTCTTACACAAAAAGATTGTCAATCCCCTTAAAATGCCGTGGATGAGGTGATTGTAGGAGGCTGGAGGCTTGTATTAAACAGATGAGAGAGGAGGCCAGAAACCAACTATGTGGACTGGCCAGTGAGCTTGCCAGGGTTGAACATGATTAAAATGGTGGAGGGGCGCCTGGGGGGGCTCAGTCGGTTAAGCATCTGACTTCAGCTCAGGTCATGATCTCGAAGTTGGTGAGTTTGAGCCCCGAGTCGGGCTCTGTGCTGACGGCTCGGAGCCTGGAGCCTGTTTCAGATTCTGTGTCTCCCTCTCTCTCTGCCTCTCCCCAACTTGCACTCCTTCTGTCTGTCTGTCTCTCCCAAAAAATAAATAAATAAATAAATAAATAAATAAATAAATAAACACTTAAAAAAATTATAAAAGTAGAAAGTCCAAGACTGTTTTGCTAACTTCTAGGCTAAAGGGAACCAAATTCTGTCCATCTTTCTGTTTGACATTCTAAGCCAGAGGCTGACATTCTCAAGTTTACCTCGGGGTCCGATGTGGCTGTTGGAGCTCTAGCCATCTCACTGCGTTCCAAGCAGAGAGGAAGAGAGGAAGTACAAAAAGGCTTTAAACATATGTGCCCATTTTTAGTGTATTTTCATATTTTCCCAAAATAAATCACTGGCTAGAAATTAAAATCAAGGAAGGCTAGATTTTTTGGAATCTTTTAGCTGAGTATACCATTGCCCCAAACAAATGCAGGGCCCTGTGACCGTGGGAAAAGTGTAGAAAGACACTGGCTGAGCAGCTAGTTGTGTCTGTACAGGGGCCTTCCCAGCACCCATCAAATCAACCAGGAGCAAAGCTGGCCTTGCCTCTAGGTGTCCTGTCCAGCCTGAAATCATGTGGTTTTGGGGGTGACTTAGGGAAGCCTGCTTGTCTTTGTGACCAATTGTGGGCGGGGTGGGGGTGGAGTGTGTATATCCTTTATTCTGTCCTTGTAAAATTACTAACTTTGGAACTGGCTAGTCTGACTTGCGTCCTGGAAAGCTGAGATTTCCCGTGCCTTTCCGTTACCCCCAGGCTGCTCCCTCCTGGGGCGGGACCAGTCCTTTGGAGATTCATTCCTATGGATGAAGCAGGATGCGTTTTGAGCCTGGAAAATTGCCAGAGTGCAAAGCCTCCCGAGCAGAAGTCAGGTCAATAAACCAGGCAAATAAGGCTGTGTTGAAGGGGCACTTTTTCCTATGAAAGGTAAAATACTGTGTAAGGCAGAGTGTGCTGGGGCATGATGGTAATGAAGTTCTCAGAGCAGGGGAACTGGAGACGGGCAGGTCTGAATTGCAAAAAGCCACCTGTCAAACCGTGATTAAAATTAGTGGCTGCCATTTGTAGACAGAGAGACTGATACCAATGCTGTAAGACTTGCCTTCCAGGAGAGAAACAAAGGTTCGGGCAGGGCAGTAGATGGCCCCCAGAGGAACGTGCTGAGATGTAAGTGTGTGCGTCTGCTGTTTTCCCATAGAGAAAACCCCCGGAACTTTTTGGAAATTTTTTGCCCCAGAAATTACTGGAAACTAGGTCAGTCTGGGAACCCCTGAAGAACGGTCGGGATGCACAAATCTTTAGAGCTGAGGGCATCGTTTGTTTGTAATAGTTAACGTTTCCATTCACTTTCTTCTTATTATTATTTGTTTAACGTTTATTCATTTTTGAGAGACAGAGACACAGCATGAGTGAGGGAGGGGCAGAGAGAGAGGGAGACACAGAATCCGAAGCAGGCTCCAGGCTCTAACCGACTAAGCCACCCAGGCGCCCCTCCATTCACTTTCATTTGAAACAGAAATCCATATATCTCTACTAGAGTAAGCAAGCACTTTTTAAACAATATGGTGACAACATTCTTTTCTGGAAAAAAAAAAATGATTGAGTGAAGGTTTTTTGTTCTTTATGCAATAATAATAGTAGTAGTAGTAGTAATAATAATAATAATAATAATAATAATTAGGTATTAGGGAGTATGTTTGCACGTTCTTGGAGCTTGAGAGGGAGGCAACAAATTATACCTTTTAGTAACACACCCCAGAGGTCTTCAGGTATTACGAATCACATATTTTTAGATTTTTTTTTTTTTTTTAGTTTATTTATTTGAGAGGGACAGTGACAGTGCAAATGAGGGTTGGACAGAGAGGGAGACAGAGAGAGACAGAGAGAACCAAGCAGGCTCCGCAATGCCAGTGCAAAGCCCGACGCGGGGCTGAAACCCACGAAACCCTGAGATCACGACCTGAGTCGAAACCAAGAGTCAGATGCTCAACTGACTGAGCCACCAGGCTCCCCTTTTTAGATTGGTTTTAAGTTAAAAACTCTACTTTTTATTTTAAAAGGCAAAGTGCTTAATCTCTGTGTCCAGAAGTCAAAGGTCATCCATCTGTCTTTATTTTTTTTTATTTTTTTTAACGTTTATTTATTTTTGAGACAGAAAGAGACAGAGCATGAACAGGGGAGGAGCAGAGAGAGAGGGAGACACAGAATCCGAAACAGGCTCCAGGCTCCAAGCTGTCAGCACAAAGCCCGACGCGGGGCTCGAACTCACAGACCGTGAGATCATGACCTGAGCCGAAGTCGGACGCTCAACCGACCGAGCCACCCAGGCGCCCCATCCATCTGTCTTTAGAGAAGCAGTAACAATAGCAACTCCTCTTTATTCTTCAGGGTGAATATTCACAGGGCTTGAACGTGGTGACGCTGCTTCTCAACGCTTTCCCCTTGGGGCTGTCTGGACACGGTGACCTTGGGAGGAAGGCCTGAGCTCTCCGTGGTCCCATTCCTTGCCCCCTCCACTCCTCTGGCGGCTGAGCGAGGCCACCGCGTGCTGGCGTGCCCCGGGAACGCGGTGTCCCCGTGTCAGACACACATCGCGCAAGAGCCCCGTGGGGGCGACCCCGGGGACAACAATCAGGCGGGAGGCTCGACGCCCACCCGAGTTTCCGCACGGGCCCAGTGGGTAGAGTTGGTTTGATTTTCACTCCCTGCGGTGCCAACAGGAGGGAGATGGCCGCTGGGAGCACTCATCAACAGGGTCACCGAGGGCTGAGGCGTCTACACTCTGAAAGTAACACTGAGAGGTAGCAGGGAAAACCTCCTGGGCCGCCGCTCTTGGACAAAGCCACCGTTTCTGGGATCTAAGTCGTTCGTCTGTTCCAAGGCGGGGCAGCGCCCCCTCTGCTCGGCTCTTTGGGTTTGGGGGGCCTCCACCCACTGGCTTTTGGGCTTGAGTCTCTATCTCTCTCTCTCTCGCCTTACCTTCTAGCTCAATTCATTCGGCCCAAAGTATTTCATAAAGCTCCTGATGAATAATTCACGGGAATGTACTAACAGTGTATACATTTTAAAGGAGGAGCCTCCTGGAGCGAGTTCGGCTTTAATAATGTAACAATGTAATGATTCGATGTTGCCAGAAAAGCAGAATTTAATCACACATCTCTCCTCTCCCTCCTGACCCACCTGTCACAGACGGTTGGCTAATAAATGGGAAGGAAGATTTACTTGTGGAGAATTCTATCAGGAAAGAATCATCATTTGCTCTGTGTCCGCCTCCTCCTTCCTCGGGAGGCTCGATGCCAGAACTTCCTCCCCAATCAGGATGTTATTGATCATCCACCGCACAGCTTTTGTGTGGGAAGCAGGCCAGCAACGTGGCCTTTCAGCATGTTGGTGGCCCGGGCACCCCCACTGTCTCACTTCAGTCCCGCCGTGCCTGATGAATGTCACCTGGTGGCTGACTAAATTAAATTAAAAGCAAAACAAAACAACCATCACCACTACGCAGTGACAGAAAAGAAAAAAAAAAAAAAAGACAAACAAAAAACCCAAACCGACAGCCCAAGCATATCACACCTAATATTTCAAACTTCATAAAGCTTTCCAGGAGACTAGCATGCCATTTTTCATAGGAGACAGAGAGAGGACAGTCTCACTCCTGTCCCCTCTCCTCACCTGCCTGCGAAACAAAACAAGCAAGAACACAACCTAAGAGAAATACGCAAACTGTTGTTATAGGATGTAAATGGCTACTTTCAAATTGCTGCTACTCACCTGACAGCATAGAGCAGGGATCGCCCTCCTCTTGCCGGTAAAACACGGGTCTGTGGACCACAGCCTTACGCGCCTACAAAGAGCCAACTGTGAAAGCCTTCAATAGCTACCACGTAAAGCGTTTGGCCCTAAGGGAAAGATAAAGCACAGCGCGTGGATAGAGAGGGTTAAAGGACAGGTGGGAATAGGGTGTGGCTGATGCGGGAAAGAACATTCTGGGCACAGATGGCAGCCAGGCCGGGATTGCAAGCTGGGAGTCCGGAGGGTGCTGTGGACAGCAGAGGAGGTAAGTGGAGCTATCAGGAGGGAGGGCAGCAGGAGGAGAGGTCCCCAAGATTCAGGCCTCCCCGCCCCCGGGACAGGGCTTTGGAGCCCTTTTTAAGGACTTTGTCTTTACCCTGACTGAGATAGAAACCAATGTAGGAGGCTGGTCAGAGGAGAGACATTTCCTTAAATTTAAAGGCTCCTGGTTTTGTGGCGCATCGACTCTAGGAAGGTAGGTCTAAGGCACAGACCCCAGCAATTCCTAAAAGGCCATTGCAATAATCCAGGCAAGAGGTGCTGGTTCCTCGGACCAGACTAGTTGGGACGTGGGAGCGTTGATCGGGGGGCTGGGAATGAGAAGGGGTCAGTTCAGGATATATCTGGGAGGTGATGTGGACAGGATTGGGTAACAGGTTGCACACAAGGTCTGAGAAAATTAAGAATGTAAAGAATGATTCCACGGGGTTGAGGTCTGGGCTACCTCAGGGCGTCACGGTCGAGGGCAGGTCCCGAAGCCAGTATTGTGGAAGCTGGAACGGGACCAAGGCAGAAGCAGCATGGCCTGAGGGGCGTGACAGGCCGCCGCTTAATGTTAACGTCGTATTCCATCTCCAACGAACTGATCGCTGTTCGTTTCTTTCTCCCACCAAGGCTCCTGGGCCTTCTGTGATTGGCTTTCAGTCCCTGACCTTCTGGGGTTAGGTGTGCAGCCCGCAGAGGGTGGAAACCCCGCCCCCCCAGAAATCCCTGGAGCCACAGGCCCCCTGCACCTGACACGTTTCTCCGCAGAACTGCCCAGCCCCTTCTGCGCCCGCCTGGGGACAGGGGGCGGGGCGGTGGGCGGGTCTCTTCCCAAGCCAAGAACACGTGCTCACAGGGTAGCAGGGATGTCAGCGTTGATGCTTCTCTAAGAACGTGGCCTGTCCTGTGGGTGTCATTTAATGAAGGCGAATTACCTGTATACATGAATTGTAATAACAGATCGAAATCATAAAAGCTTGACGCTTTAATTTACTCCCGGAAGAACTCCAGAAAAACAGAGATGTTTCCGAAATCATTTTTTTTTTTTTCTGAATTTGTTTTCTGATTCCGTCTTCAGAAGCTGTGCCATGTGACATTCACAAAAGCAATCTATGTGCATCCGGGATAGAAATACGCTTCTCTGATGCAGGTGCGCCCTGTGAATCGGAAACTGTGTGACTCCCTATCATTTGGGCCACAATTCGTTTCTTGTTAGCAGTGAATTTATGAATCCCAGCTTTCTGCTTTCAACCCTCGCCTTCAGATTCCCCTTTTATTGCTCAGGATGCAGCAGGATAAAAGGAGAAAATGAGTTGTGATTGCAGAGAGTCCATTGTTTCTTGATTATGACCAAAAATGAGATCAAAAAACACATGTGTAGAGCTTCAAGTATCCTGCGAGGCTAGATGTAATTCCAGAAAGCAGGGATGACCTCCCGCCTGGATTCCCAATCTCTCCCCTGGGAACCTTCTCCTGTCTGCTCAGTGAGGCTTCGAGTCATTTAATGGCGCATCCAACAGTGTAAACCGAAGAGTTAGGATTCAAATGCAAATCTGTTAGGTAAGGTTATGTTAGTATTGCAATAGATAACCCCCAAATTCCCAAGCTGAGCACAACAAAGCTCTAGTTCAGCTCCTGTAACAGTCCCACACGGGGGTGATTAATTGCTGATGGGACAAGAGGGTTGAGGGACCAGGCTGATGGAGGCAGCTGATCAGTCTGTTTCCTACAACCCCACTGGACATTGCCATCTAGCCAGGCTGGGATGAGAGAACTTGGAGAAAACAAGCCTGTTTTTAACCGTTTCAGTCTGGTAGGGATACGCTTCCTGGGTGGAAACTAATATTTATCCTAAATCCATGGGAGCATCCAAAGATGGGGGGAATCTCAGGGACATGGGAGAGAAGTCAAAATGGCATTGCTTATGTCAGCAAGATAAAGCAAACCGGCCAGAGGAGGACCTTGTAGTTACAATTTTGCCTGGTGATTTATTTACTCCCGTTGTCCTTACTCTTAATGAATTCTCATTAATTCTTTCATTCCAGATCTATTTGCAGGTGAGAAGATTATGTTACCTGTATTTCAGGGCTTGGGAGGAAAAAGGTGTCAATGTTGCAGCATAATGAAATAAAGTCATAGCCCTAAATTCTAAGCCTGGTTGGGAAAGAGCTGTAAATCTCAATGTGGTTTTTCCTCAAAATTTTTCCACCTGTGTTCTGAGTGTGAATGCCCATTCTCAGGGAAGAATGTGTCCTAGATCTACGTCCACTGATGGAACTACAAAATTTCTCCTTAAGTTTTTCTTTTTTTTTTTTTTTTTAATAGAGAGCTATGCAGAAGAGGGGCAGAGGGAGAGAGAGAGAATCCCAAGCAGGTTCCATGCTCGGTGCAAAACCTGACCCAGGGCTTGATCCCATGACCCTGGGACCATGACCTGAGCCGAAACTGAGAGTCTGACACTTAACCGGCTGAGCCACCCAGGTGCTCCCAAGATTTATCTTTTACCTGATTTATAAATCAATCAGGTGCAGGTTTGAATAAAGAAAGACTAGAGTGGGCATCTATTAAGAACAATTTTGAGCCTGGAGAGAATTGATAAAAAGAACAATCAAAGGTGAGTTTAGAGAGTATGCTAGTAAGTGAAGCCTCTCTGTCGGAGCCTATCTCTCTGAGCTGTCAGCACAGAGCCCAAACGTGGGGCTCGAACTTACAAACCATGAGATCGTGACCTGAGCCAAAGTCGGATGCTCAACCGACGGAGCCACCCAGGCGCCCCTCAGTGTTATGGCTTTTCTCTCCTCTGTCTTGACAGCCCTTTTATCACAGCTGAAGACTGATTCATCCTGAATGAGCATGTCTTTACTTTTTCCCTCTCCAGCTTTGTTGAGAGTTTTGGGTAAAGAAAGACAATGAGTTGTAAGAATTTGCCTGAGGTAAAGAAATTCCTTCCTACGCATCTAACAATCTAGGTGGAAGTGGAATCCGACTTTGGTTTTGTCTGTGGAAGATGCATCATTTTTGTGCCCCACGTACTAGGTTAAACTTGGAGGTTCACTTTTCACCCCACATGACCGCTTTTACACGGAATTCATTTACATAAACACAACTCAAAATATTATACATTTCATGGTTTTCAAAAAGCAGTCTGTATAGAAGATGCTTCCATGTTAGCTCCCTGACACTTCACGCCCCAAACCGGCCAGTCTTGATTTTATGTGTGAGTCTGTCCCTGTGTCAACCGGACCAGGATGGTATGCTTTTGGAGGTCTAGTTTTTCCTTTCCACAGGTTTCCATCTCTGCCGTTTCTGTTGGGGCCTTGAGTAGCCATGGGTTTCCCCAAATGGTGTCTTTCTTACTTTCCCTTTTCTTGCAGCCGCAGTGACCTTGTACATCACAGAATCAAGAGGATTAGGGTCAGAGCCGAATTAAAGCCCAAGGTTAATGCACAACATTCTTGGGTTCTATGGAAGGTTTTAACGACTTCTGATTGACAAGTGAGAGGCCTTTTTTGCTTTTTTTTTCTTTCTGAGTTTCAGTTACATAGTTTTACCATAAGACATGATATAAATGACTTATTTATGTACTGCCAAATTTCTTTAAGTTTTGCAGTGTTTACAGAGACTCTAACTTCTTATAAGAAAGTATTCGCGACTAAAAAATAAACCCAACCACCAATTTATATGGTGTGAAGCAAAAATATCTACTGACGGTTTTATTATTTATTTACTTATTCATTTATGTTTTAAATATAATCTGTTTTCAAGTTAGCTAACATACAGTGTATACAATGTGCTCTTGGCTTCAGGGATGGCTTCCCATGATTCATTGCTTACCTACCACACCCAGTGCTCATCCCAACAAGTGCCACTGGTGGTTTTAAACAAAGTTCTTGTGAAATTAGCCTCAAAGAGAAAAAAGAAAAAACAAAACAAAAAAAACCTAACCATTGATACATATTAGAATTCTATCTTCAGTAGATCCTGATAGAGAAGCAGACATTTTTTCTAGACAGGGGGGTCTAACAACTGGTTTTCTAAATGTAGAAACCCCCAGGCAGACCTAGGAACTCATGAGATAGGGTAAGAAGTTTCCGGAGCAAATCAGAATCTAAAACCATATCTCTAGGAGGGATACAATTGGCTAAGGGTTCCTTTAAGCCTGTGCTCCAAGCCAGGGCCCCCCGGAAGGTAGACTGGAGTCGTTTCTATACCCCAGTTGCAACATACATCTTGACCTTGGGGCATTCAGTCCCCTGCCTTATTGAAACATGAAGTCAACAGACATAAGACTCTTCCAGGTTTGATTACTTCTACAGTATTTCCTTTTATAAAGTATTTCTGTTTTTCTAGCAGACATGACTTACTTGATTATGCTAGGGAATTGGCTAAAGAAGTTACTTAAATATTTAAAAGGGAAATGTTGATTCCTGTTGCTAAAGCACATTAACAATTAGCAGAACTACTAAGATAATATCTCTTAGGTAATACCAAATTAATAATTGATGGAGGTGAACCCTCAGAAGAGTACAAGACAAAGTGAGCAGAGAATCTGGGGTGGATCCAACTATTTCTCAGCAAATTCAGACCTTTGTAGGGACCAGCCAGTTCGGGCCAGTGGGAAGCTTTATCTCAGAGCATGACTTTTTTCAAAGAATTCTACCATGGTTTGAGGTTAATGGAGTCGCACAAAAACTTGACTGGATGGGGAATGACATTGCTCAGGTGAAGGAAGTAACAGTACTCCATACATCACTCTACCTTCATAGCAAATGTGGATACATTTTGAATTATAAAGACGTAAGCCAATACCATCGGAGTCTTTTTAATTACTGGCTGAAGCTACATAAAATCTTAGCGATTGAAGAATTAAATACTTTTGTACGCCTATTGAAAATGAGCTGCTTCATTTAAAAAAGAAATAGGGATACAATACCATGAACTAATCTCCAGACCTTCTTATTCAATTATGATAGTCGCCTCACTAGTGCCCATTTCCTGGGCCAGGACCCTGTCTAAGATCAGCACTGCATTTCATTGACCTGTCTTCTTCATCCACTCAGGCAATCTGAGATAGATCCTCAGGCTTTGGGCACATTTAAAGAGTAATTTGGCTTTATTTCTTCTAGGAGATGCAGAATTAAGAACTCAGGTCTGTCACGTCAGGAAATCTGGGGCTCTGGTCACAGGTCTCTCCCTGTAGGGTATTCTGAATCTAAGCCATTTTATCTGTATGAACCCAAGTTTATATCACTTATCAAATAAGGGAGTTGGACAATATTAAAGGTTTTCCAACTTCTTACCACCAAGGACGTTTTTTAAAAATTATTTTTATCTTCCATATCATGAAAAGATTTGGCTTGCGACCCAAACTGAGCTACTTCGATCATTTTTGGCAGTCAAAATATAATAAGTCTCATAAAATAAGTAGGTTCTTTATCAGACATGCAAATAACAAACGAGCATTGGGTAGGTATCGTAGGTGTTCAGGGAAAGAGAAATTGATAACCAAAAGGAATGTGCCACAGTTTCATAACTTTCTAAAATGTGAACTCAAAACTTGGTAAGTACTCAATTGGCCTATCCGTTGTTGGAGAGTTTTGAAGGGGGAGAAAGTGAATCATTTCTTTTTCTGACTGTTGTCTCTGGGCTTACGCAGCAGGCATATGTTGAGCTACAGGTAGTTACAAATACATCAGGATTATGGGCTTTTCGGTGTCACAGTTTTCTTCTGCTCCGAGTGGATTTCTATGCCTAATGTGCTCCTAAGAACATGGCTTTGACAATTGGTAACAAAATTCGACTTTGACAATATCCTGTGTAAAATACATTAACGGTTCGATTACATTTCATCTTAAAAGCCACGTTTTGACTGTGTAAGATACACTTTCAGATAACTGTAAGTTTCCTTGTTTTTTAAAGGAATTATGTAAGTGTAACAGAGAAACTGTGATGACCCCTACTGATGTAGTCCAGCTTGAACATATCCAAACTCAAAATGCCTACTAAATATTAAATTAAATTAGTTAAATTAAATTAAATTAAATTAGATTAGATTAAATGTTATAGAGTCCAGGAAGCTTCTGGTTACAGTCCATGAATGGTAGGCCTGAAGCACATAAGGCAAATGTGGATTCACTTAAAATCTAGGTTGGCATTTTTTTTCCTGAAGGAGATTTTTGAGTCTTAGAAAGAAGCGTATTAAAACTTAAACTTAATAATTTTTAATATACAAGTTCTAGAAATAAGAACAATTTCAATATAACTTACTTTAAGTCAAATGGCCCTGGGGTGCCTGGGTGGCTCAGTCCTTTGAGTAGCCAGCTCTTGATTTTGGCTCAGGTCATGATCCCAGGATAGTGGGATCGAGTCCCACATCAGGCTCGGGGCTGAGTGCTCTCTCTCTCTCTCTCACTCTCTCTCTCTCTCCCCCATTCTCATTTTGTCTCCCTCTCTCACAAAATAAATAAATAAATAAATAAATAAATAAATAAACAAACAAACCTTAAGTTAAATGGCTCTTAAGGTTATGTTATTGTATAACCTAGAGCTATTGTAAATTATAATGTATCCATTTATATAATTCATTATATTTATTTGTAATCACTCTAAATGTTACACAATAGACTTTTAAGAGATTGGGAGTCCCTACACAGTCACCCCGTCACACCTAATTTTTCAAGCAGGGACCTGAATGAGTCCAGAGAGACGCAATGACGCGCTAACCATGGCAAAGTGGGCGTCACCCCTCAGGGGCTCTGCTGTCCCAGTCGGCAGAACCGGGGCTCTTCTGTACCACACCTAACACCGCCTTCTTCATGGGAAAGAACCCACGGGTATGGTTTTTCCCTTATTACCTTAAACAAACACCATAGACAGAATGTATTAATAAGTGGGAGGCTTTTACAGAGAACCGAATGTTGTGCTCGTGGACGTGATGGAAAAGTGTATTGCAGGGACCAGACTAGTCTCTGGACCAACAAAAGGGAAACACACAACGCATAAGTTGATTGCAGAAAAAAATAAAATAAAATAAAATAAAGTAAAATAAAATAAAAAAGAAAGACAAGTCCTTGACTTCTTTGTCTCTCTGGGAACGTATGGTAAGAATAGTGCGACCTCCTTGTGATGATTCAGTGGTTTTAGCACAAACTGATACCAAGCAGTTCTGAGAGGCGTGAGAAGGAGATCCCTACCCACTCTCGTCTTATGAGCTGGGATCCAGGACGAGCAAGGAAATGGTTGGCAGGGGAAAGACAGCCTCTCATGGGGGTTGGGTCCATAATTTCTGTAAACTCTTATGTAATCTTGTAACTCGTGATTCTGAAAGGAAAAGTTCTGAAGGGACAAGCAGAATACTGTTCCTCATGTAATGGAGAGACTACTGTCTTCTTCTGTGTCTCATGGAAGGAGTGGCCGGTGACTTGATGACTGTTATTCCCTGAATCAGGGGTTCCAGTGTGTGAAGCCCAGAGAAGCAGCCCTACCATCATCTGGGAACTTGCTAGAATTCTTGCCACCCTCCCCCCAGGACTACCAGATCAGAAATTCAGGGGACTGTCCCAGCAACCCACGTTTGAACAAGCCCTCCGGGTGAGAGTGCCTGCTGAACTTTGAGAGCTACGGCCCTAAATCATGCCCATATGCGCATTGAAGCTTTCCTGAAGGCTGTAGCAGACGAAAGTAATACCATGCAGCTGGATTTCATGCATTTAGAATCCACATTTTCTGCTTTCCTAATGTATATGGAACCGTAAAGAGAAAGGCACGCTGATAGCTCCCTCATCACGGGAATGGTGGTGTTTCTGCAATGCTTCCCTGAGAAAATGTGCAGGGCACAAAGAAAATGGGGACACGACACTAAAGGGGTTGTGCCATTGGAAATCGACCCACTGTCTAGAACCAAGAAGATTTTCTGGGGCAATTCTGAGAGTGTCGTCCTTTCCACCGAGAAGCGGTACCTGAGGGAGATCAGTTCAATCCAACACAGACTTAGGTGATTTGATTTCAGAGATGATTGTGGCCCGATTGATAACAGACCTGGGATTTATGTAAAAAGAAGAACAGCTCGTGCACTAACGTTTGTCTTGCGGTCCGATAGTTTCAGCCACCTATTCCTTGTTTAGGATTTGTAACAATTTTCCACTTGATCTCCTGGCTGCTGGGAGTTCATGGTCCCTGGAACTTTCCCTCTCCTTCCCTCCTGGGAAGCACGTTGGTTCACCTTAGCTTCCCTGAGATGGAGAGAGAAGCCAGTGCAGGTGCGTCTTGGTGGGACCTCACATAGACACTCCCAGGATAGAGTGAATCAGCCTAGAAAGAGAAATCCCAAGTAAAAAAAATGAGTTATAGTTTGTCTCTTGATTCTTAAGGGAATATGAAGGTACAAATTCCAATCCACTTGCACAAAAATCAGCCCAAATACTGTGTCCTTTTTGGTATAGATTCTCAAAATTTGGGGGGGAAATGGGATAGACTGCTCAGGTCCTTGACAGAACTAAGACAGAATTAATAGAAAGGCACCTAAACTTTCCTTCTCCTTTGAATCATAGTTGGCTAAATTCCCCAGTCATAATTAATGGATTATGAGCCAGACTAACCAAGGTGATGGAATAAATTTAAAGGAAAAAGCAACAAAAGTCAAAGTATATGTCAGCACCTATTAATGCTGCCAGTAAGAAGGGCAAGGCTGGAGATGGGCTAGAGATGCTACCAGAGCACATGTCAAAATAAAGACCACTGGTGGTCAGGTGAGAAAGCCACCAGGAAGCAAGGCACTTTGGGAAAAAACCTGCTGGAGACCCAGAGTTGAGTCTGTAGGATAAGGAAGGGAGGTGAGCTGTCTCTCTCTTCTCCCTGCGTCCTGCACAGCTACATCCTTCTGGAAAGCAATTCTATGACTATAGACTTCCATTTCTTTGGATTCAGATCTGTGATTCCCACCTCCACCCACAGCCCAAAGGCTCATGCAACCAAGTTACTGGCAGTTTTCAGTCTTGCATCAGTAATTTGTGACCAAAGAAAAGCACTTCTCTGAGTTCGGATGGGGAGAATCACGGGAAGGGATCCTGGAAAAAGCAAAGTGTAAGTCTAAGCTCTCCAGAGAAACCAAACCAAGAGGAGATGATGGATGAGAAAGAGAGAGACAGAGAGAGAGACAGAGACAGAGAGAGAGAGAGAGAGATACATAGAGAGATACATAGATAAATAGGTAAGTAAGTAAGTAGATAGATAGATAGATAGATAGATAGATAGATAGATAGATAATAGATGATAGATAGGTAATAGATAGATAGATAGATAGATAGATAATAGATGCATAGATAGATGACACAGACACACATACATACATACATAGGCAGATACATAGATGATGATGATAGATAGATAGATAGATCATTGATTTGAAGGAAAGGGCTCACATGATGGAACCAGCAGTCTGGAAACTAAGGCAAGAGCTGATGTTGCAGTCTTATGTCTGAAACCCACAGGGCAGGCTTGCACACTGGAAACACAGGTAGGATTTCCATGTTGCAGCTTTGAAGGTGAATCTTTCTTCAAGTTTTGCTCTTAAGGCCTTCAACTGATTGAGGAGGACCACCACATCATCAAGAATAATCTATCAAGAGTAATCATATCTACAAAATACCTTCAGAGCAACATCGGGACTAGTCTTTGACCAAACAACTGGGCACCATGGCCTGGCCAAGCTGACACATGAAGCTAACCATCAGACACAGTCAAATCTTCTGGAACTTTCCCCATCCTTCTGGAAGACATGCTGCAAAATTCTAATACATTCCCTGGTGTGGCTTCAGTAGAGAGGAGCCTCACCGTGTAAATACAGAGCACGACAGGGTTTGCGTCAACACTTACGCACACAGAGAGTTGGGCCTCGATATCCTTCATCTGAAGGGCAGGTAATCAATTAATCAATTCAAGAATTTCGAATACATCAGCAGTTGCTAAAAATGATGCCACGTTCCATACAGTTGTGTGCCTTCATTTTGACACATTTGGTTTTTACTGAAGTGACTGGTTACCATCATGTTTTTTTCTTTTGACAGAAACAGAAAATTGGCCTCAGCAAATCCCTTATATCTTTCAATTTCTTATACTTTTAATCCCATGTTTGGAATTATTTTAATTTTATGTTTTTAATGTTTATTTATTTTGACAGAGAGAGAGAGAGAGGTAAGTAGGGGAGGGGCAGAGAGAAAGGGAGAGAGAGAATCCCAAGCAGGCTCCACACTGTCAGCACAGAGCCCAGTGCAGGGCTTGACCTGACCAACCAGGAGATCATGACGTGAGCTGAAATCAAGAGTCAGATGCTTAACTGACTGAGCCACCCAGGCGCCCCTATTTTGATTTTCTTTGTAAAGTTTGTATTGTAGATGGGACTAGTTTATTCGTGTTGGAAATACAGGTTTCTTGAAAATATTTATGTTTTTCCATGTTTATAATTTGTTTTCTCTTACAATGCAGTATTTGTCTTTACCATAAACTCGTGGCTTCTCAACATTTTATTTTTTTAAATTTTTTTAATGTTTATTTATTTTTGAGAGAGAGAGAGAGAGAGAGCCGGGAGGTGGGGGCAGAGAGAGGGAGACACAGAATCCGAAGCAGGCTCCAGGCTCCGAGCTGTCAGCACAGAGCCAGATATAGGGCTTGAACTCACAAACCACGAGACCATGACCTGAGCCGAAGTCGGACACTCAACCAACTGAGCCACCCAGGTGCCTCGGATTCTCAATATTTTAATGGAACTGTCTTTACTGGTGGGCATCCCTCCTAGTTCTCATCCTCCCCCCAGCTTCTTGCCTTCAGTCTCCTGAGGGGTAAGAAATGGACTCTCATTGGTTGATTACTTTCTAGGCCAACTTCCCTTCTTTCATATTGCAAATTTCCTGCACTTCTATTTTTATCAAATCCAGCGTTTCCTGATTTTCCTTTATTTTTCTTTCAGGGATTACTCCCTTATTTTGTTGAGGTATAGCCTTACATAGCTTTGTAGGAAAAGAAACAGTTATTTCATATTTTAAAATGTTTCCATTCTTGGGGCGCCTGGGTGGCTCAGTCGGTTAAGCTTCCGACTTTGGCTCAGGTCATGATCTCACACCCCGTGAGTTCGAGCCCCCCATCGGGCTCTGTGCTGACAGCTAAGAGCCTGGAGCCTGCTTCCGATTCTGTGTCTCCTTCTCTCTCTAGCCCTCCCCCCGTTCATGCTCTGTCTCTCTCTGTCTCAAAAATAAATAAATGTTAAAAAAAAAATTTTTTTTAATGTTTGTATTCTTGCCTCGTGTGGTAGTTCACCTACACTTAGAACTTTCAGATTAAAAACCTTGCCCCTCAGAACTTTGAGGGTGTTGATGACCTCTTGTCTTTTGACAGTGTTCCTGTAAGGAGATATGGTGAACATTTTTTAAACATAGTTTTAATAAGCATGGAACTTTCAAGGCACGTATCTATCCTGAAATCCAGGGAAGATGATTCTATTCTGCTTAAAATTTTATCATTTTAGAAAATTCCAAAATCAAAGGCAAAGTTGTTAGAGTGTGTACATAGCAAAAACAATATACCTCTCCCAATGCTGCATTTACAGAGGATGGATTCACACTGTTTTGCATAGACGTGAGCCTCTGACTACTTCAGCTTTTTTTTACATGTTTATTTATTTTTGAGAGAGAGAGAGAGAGAGAGAGAGAGAGAGAGAGAGAGAGAGATACAGAATCTGAAGCAAGCTGCAGGCTCCAGGCTCTGAGCTGTCAGCACAGAGCCCAACACAGGACTCGAACTCACTAACCGTGAGATCATGACCTGAGCCGAAGACAGACGCTTAACCGACTGAGCCCCCCAGGCACCCCATACATGTATTTTCTGCACAATAAAAGGAATACTACCAAATGTTTGTTATGGTAAGAAATTGTTAGGTCTGAGACGGTTGTACGTCATTTGTTGGACATGGACATACAGCCTCTACCACTTGGCATTCTGCAGCTTTCCTTGGCCTTGGCACTTGTCCCGTTCTTTTGTCTGCTCCAGTCTCCCACCCAGAATTCTTCATTATTTTGGATTTTTTAGAAGTGCCTTTACTACCACTTTAATGGAATCTTCAGAAGAAGGGCCAAACAGGCGGGCTCAGTCTCACATTTTGGAAGGGAAGCAATGTGATACGATTGTTGTTTATTTCACCAGCAACTGCCTCCCCGAAATATTGTATATGTGACCTCTATCTCTTTTCTTGTTTTGAGCCATTTAAATTACTTGAATTGTGATCATTTTTAGACTCCTACCAATAATTAAATGGAGGGAGTTAGGAGAGAATCATGAAACTCATCTGATAAGTCAATAGTTTGAAGGTACATATGTTTTTAACTTTGAAATGTTAACTTCGGTGAAGTGTTCAATTCCTAAGCGTAATAATGGGATTAACTTGGCAGTTAACGTGATGAACACAAAGGAAGAAACCCCATCTCCTTAGTGGTGGGGATTCTGTTCGTTATTCTCCCCGTTCCCTTGGGAAGCCCTCTCGCGGGAATGGATTTCTAGGGAGGCATAGACATCTGGAGAGACTTCCCTAAGAAACTGAGGACACCAAGTTCAGAGTCAGCATTCACATGAGATGTGTTGGCAAGAAAGATATTTACCTGACACTGAGGATTTGCATATTTAAAATGCAAGGCATGCAGGTGCTTGCAAAGTAGAGTGAACACGTCCATGCACTGAACGTCACAAAAGACTCAGGGGGCGCCTGGGTGGCGCAGTCGGTTAAGCGTCTGACTTCAGCCAGGTCACAATCTCACGGTCCGTGAGTTCGAGCCCCGCGTCGGGCTCTGGGCTGATGGCTCAGAGCCTGGAGCCTGTTTCCGATTCTGTGTCTCCCTCTCTCTCTGCCCCTCCCCCGTTCATGCTCTGTCTCTCTCTGTCCCAAAAATAATAAATAAACGTTAAAAAAAAAAAAAAGACTCAGAATGGCACATACAGGTCCCCAGAGTTTAGTTTCTGTTTGTGTGACCCACGTAGTCAAAAGAAGATTGTCGTTGGCCATTATAGGCTTGATTAAAACTGTGGTCTTGGCACGTGTATGTAGCTAGACTAAGTATCAGACAAAACTCAAGATCTGTGCAGGGAGACGGGGGATCAGCCCAGCGTGCGTTCGTGTGAGAGCCATGGCCGGATGTTACAAAACTTGGCCACGGTGAGCTTTTTTTTACAGGAGGACATGAACGCTGACTTCGAGGTGGCGTGCTAGACTTACTTCTCTTCTTGGAACTTTGCCATTTACCCAATCCCAGGATGCATGGTTGCTTCAGGGAGTATCGCAATTCATAAAGCAGATTTTCTGCGCTCACCAGTTCCAGCAGGGGTAAAGAGACAACAAAATAGTGGCAAACACAAACTTTCCACAAGTGAATGTTCACTTGCCTTCTTAGAATCCCTTGCAGCCGTATTACTGGTGTTTAATCTTGAATTTTCCTTACTCTTCCGGATAGGACTAGTGATGAGAATCCCGTGATAGCACAACAACCAAAGAAAATCAGAAATAGAGCTGCCTTCCTGGGATCCCACAGGTGACTTCAAAACGGAAGGATTCTAAGTTGCTAGTGGAAAAGCAGGACCGCTTGGATCTTACTACAAAGATCGATTTGGTATTCCACAACTCATCTGTTTTGCACGGGTGTGAAAATTAGAGAATCAGAAAAGTGCTACCATCACAAAATGTGATAATTTTAAGGGAAAATTTGCAAGAGATAGTAGCATGATATCACATCAAATACTGAGGAGATCCGGGGCTCCTGGGTGTCTCAGTTGGTTAAGCTTCCGACCCCGGCTCGCATCATGATCTCACAGTTCGTGAGTTTGAGCCCCATGTCGAGCTCTGTGCTGACTGCTCGGAGCCTGGAGACTGCTTTGGATTCTACGTCTCCTTCTCTCTCTGCCCCTAACCCACTCGCATTCTGTCTCTGTCCTTGTCAAAAATAAATAAACATTTAAAAAAATAAGTAAACACTAAAAAAAAGTTTAAAGAAAAACATTCTGCATATCAAACAACTACTCACAACTACATTTGAGAGACTAGATTATTTGAATATTGAAAAAAATGTTCATAACTTCCTGCTGCAAGACACCCTTTGTTAAGAGCCATCGAGCGAGAATCCTGCACATTCTAGTGAAGTGTACCTTCCTCTCGCCCAAGGGCCAGGAGCAATGCAAACCAGAAAGCTGACTTCACTGTGTCCCCGGCATTTCCAACCTATTCGGGGAATATTGCATTTTCTTTCTTTCCATATTGTTCCTGGCCAGAACGGTCTTACCAACTTTTATGGCTCCATAAATCTACTCATCCATTAAATCAGGCGCTCATCTACGATTTGAACACTGGTTGAGTTACCATTGAAGACAGTTATCCTGAGGATTCCCACATCTTTGCCTTATTCTTAAATGCTCTACTTACAGCTAGACAGGTGTTCGTGCAGCCTGCCTAGAACATTCTGTTTCGGACCTGTCAGACATCTGATCCAGCACGCCCCGGGCCGAAGGTGCCTTCCCAGCCAGCCCCGCTGTGTCCCCTGCCTTGGAGGGAGGCTTTAGGGGACATGACCAGGCCAGGAACTTCAGAGCCCGCCGGCTACATCCCAACGTGTCAGTTAAATTTGTCATCTCAATTGGCTTTTCCTTGGTGTTTCTGTCTCCCTGTGCTCCTCTCCCCTCCATCTCCCCCGCTCCTCACTTTCCCTCTCCCTGCTTCTCCTCCTCTTCTCTCTCCCTGCTTCTCCTCCTCTTCTCTATTTTCGATCCAGGATCCGGCCAGCTCTGTTAGGCTTACTTCAGTCACGGCTCTGATGATGTGCCTGCCCTGGACTGGTCAGAAGCCCCGTGGAGAAAGGCACCTGTTACAGACAAGGATCTTGAACCTCTGTTTCCTCCACACTTGCCACATTCACATGTCCCCTGCCCTCTCTTGCCTCCTGCCCTCCTCTGGCCTCACCCTTCCCAACTCTTACCCCTGTGCCGTGTGCTTCAGTCACGCTGGATTATGCTACTAATCCTGAATATTCTTTATAGTTTCCTCCTTCGGTGTGTTTGTGAATTCTCTCTCTCTCTCTCCCTCTCTCCCCGCACCCCCCCCCCCCCGCCACCCCGACCCCAAAAATCACTTCCCAAGCTTCTCTGCCTGGCAAACGGGTCACTTTCTGTCCTGCCTGAGCTAACCCCTTCCTCTTGCCATGGCAAATTCGGATCTCTTCTCAATGCAGCTTTTGCACGTCGCACACACTGAGGTTGTAAATCATCCCGAGGGCTTTGGAAGGTCTGTATTTGGATTCAAACCCAGTTCCTATCCTTACAGCTGTGAGACAGGTTCTGGAGCCCTTACTGGCTAGACGAGGAGGATGATGCCCACGTAGGATGGGGCCGTGGGCGTCACAGCCCTTGCATATGGAATGGATGACTTTGGGAGGACTTCACTGGAAAATGACACATTTTAACAAGTTTGTCCTGATTTGGTTCTTCAAAGAAAAACAAACATTGGATTGCTAGGTTTCACTCTGGGCCCGTTTTAAATGTGCAAACAGAAGTAAAATTTGTATTCTAATATTTACATCAGTTTATCTTTTATTTATTTATTTATTTAGTAAGAGAGAGATTGAGAGAGAAAAAATGTGAGTGAAGGAGGGGCAGAGGGATACACACACACACAGAGAATTTTTTTAATATTTATTTTGAGAGAGAGAGAGAAAGAGAGAGATTATGAATGGGGAAGGGGCAGAGACAAAGAGAGAGAGAGAGAGAGAGAGAGAGAGAGAGAATCCCAAGCAGGTTCCGCACTCTCAGCACAGAGTCCAATGTGGGGCTCAAACTCACAAACGATGAGATCATGACCTGATCCAAACTCCAAGAGTCGGGAGCTTAACCAACTGAGCTGCCCAGGTGCCGTGAGAGAAAGAGAGAGAGAGAGAGAGAGAGGGAGAGAGAATCCCAAGTAGGCTCCTCACTCAGTATGGATCCCCACGCAGGGTTCGATCTCAGGAACTGTGATATCATGACTGAGCTGAAATCAAGAGATGGGAAGCTTGACTGACTGAGCTACCCAGGCGCCCCATCAGTTTACCTTTTAAAGTAATTCTGTGAAGAATTTTAAAGTCAGACAAGTTGTTATGGGAATGAAATTGCTATTTATCTGGAATGAATACGTGACCCTTCACATTGATAATGTTTTTGTTAAGCCATAATTTCACCAATATGAATGGCATATCATTTGGGTATAAGTATATAATATTTACCATAACGGACATCCAGCAAATGAGAAAAGAAACAATTTTGAAAGCCTGATGGTCACAACTTTCTTCAGTATTTTCATTTCCAATCAAGTGATACGGAATTGTATAGTTTGTCACCATCAGACTCGCTCCTGGATTTCCTTTGTCTTATAAATCAGTATTCTACCTCGTATGGACATTGGCTGGGTACCATTTCTATGTCTTCCGTAACATGGTCACTAAATATATTTGACTTCTGCTCTGAAGGCTGATTTGAATCTACAGCAATTGTTCATGGTTAGGAATATGTAGACAAAATGTAAGAAACATCCCCTGCCATTATCACATCCTTCATCTAAGGCCACATGAACAATCTAAACACCTTCTTGTGTCCCCTTGCTTTTCAATATCTAATACTCTCCAAATACTTTTTGAGTACCATGGACTAGCTAGTTGCCTGAGTTGGTTAGAAAATGGCATGAATGAAATGTTGGGGCATAATAGAAGGGTCTCGCCTGCGTCTTATATTTGTTACAATGTCAGGCATGGATAGCTTGGCTCTTTCCCTGTGCAGTTTCTATGAATGCCATTGTGGATGTGTGCTGATACCTCTCTCTCTCTCTCTCGCTCTCTCTCTCTCTCTCTCTGCAGTCTGAAGGACCTCACTCTGCCCAAATATTTCCACTGTACTATTATCGTAAAACTGTTCTGTTCTCTCTCTTCTTGCCTGAATTGTCTTCCTCCTTCTTTTCTTTCTAGTGTCTTCTTTATGGTGGAATCACTGCCCGCTATTGGTGAGGAAAGCCAGTGATCGTGTTCCGCAAAATATTCTCATTTATTCATTCATTTGACAAATACGTGGTTAATACCTACCACACGCTATTTTTGAGATCTGTGCTGGGAGAAAAAGAAAGTGATGATCACGAGTAAACACAGAAACACCCCTCCCCCACCATGCAGGCTCTGCAGTCAGGCAGAGAGACATCAGTAGATGGTCACAAAAATGCATGCTAAATTACTAGCAACAATGAGAGGAAGAACTGGCATATGATGGCTTCAGAAATTGTAATATGAAGGTTGATACGGTCAGAGGTCTGGGAAGTCTTTCCGAGGAAGCCATGATTAGGATGAAGATAGGACAATGGGAGACAACGGAAGTGTTTCGGACGAGGTGTTTGGAGAACATGGCGGAGAGATGAAGAGCAAGCACTTTGTGGTACAAATACACCTGGGCAGGTAGCTGTTCAGGTATGACCTTCAGCAGAGCATTTCATGGCCTTCAGCCTCTGTTTTCCCATTTATTTGTGTAATGACACCAATGGCACCCGATTCTTGTAGTTGGTCGTCAATGAAATAATCTGCGTGTAGTTCAAAAATAATGCTGATCGCATGATAAACACTTGACAAACACTTAGCAACTGATCATTTCCAAAAAAAAAAGGTGGGGGGGAGCATCACTAAATGCAGTGCTCACGTGGCATGGACTTCAGGCTGCTTCCTGCGTAGACCCCCAAAAAGTTAAGAATCATTTCAAATCTCCTGCCAGTAGCTGGTGTAGAAACAGTTGTTGGCAGACTACCTACCCCACCCCCATATTCTTCCTTGTAGATCAGAATTACAGTAGGTTTGTCACGTTGTGGTTAAGTAACCAACCTTATCCCTTGGGTTCACTGTAGCTGGCCGATTTTAAATCTTCAGGACAGAATCAAAACAAACACCAAGCAAAAACCCTCGTTCTGGGTGAGCTGCCGACACTTGAATCAACATGTCAAGGTCCGCCTTGCAAAGTCACTGGTGTCTGAGAAAAGTCCTGTCACAGCCTGGGAACCGTGAGCTCTGTAACTAGCAAAGATAAGCTGGTGTTTATTTATTTATTTTTTTATATTTTTTAGTTTTGTCACTTGAAAAACAATGCATGTGATATTTCAAGTATATAGGTATTTTAAGCATTAGGGGGCTATACAAATGTAGCGTAATTTTGGTGACCTGGAGGAATTCGAATTTGAGCAAAATTACTACAGTATTTCTAAACCAATAGCAAGTGAGTCACTCCATTTCCAACTTCTGCCTTGGGTAATAACCCAAGGCACACTCAACCATTCACGATTCGTTACATACATACCAAGTCGAAGTTTTAGGTTTTTAAAATACCGACCGATCGCTGAAAATATTCCCCGTTTTAAAGAGGGAACATTGCTGTTCTGTCTCTGCTCCACACTTTCCACTTGAATTCTGAGTTCGTTTCACTCCTTTAGGCCACTCACCCCTGGCCTGAGTTATAAAAAATGGGTGTGATGCTTGTCTGTCATAGCGGGGTGTGGTTTTTTTGTTTGTTTGTTTTTAAGGGCAAGTATAAAAAAACAATAATAAACCTTTCTGTCCTGGGGTTTACTTGCAAAGCAATCCTTAGGATGACCCCCTTGTATTGTAAGTACAGAGTGTCCTGTCTTTGTCTTAAGTCTTTCCGTTGAGTATGGGATTCTGTTAAAATTAACAAGTCTGCAGAGGGATCTGTGGCTTTTATTCTAGAGGCATCTGCCTTGGACTTTCCTAATTGCTCTTTTTACACAAGACCACAGTCTGTCATCTTGGCAAAGTCACAAACGGCTTCAATTGAGGGCAAGGAATCTGCGTGGCCTGAGAAAGAACCAAAAAGTTTGAGTCTGGCCAATGGATCCTTTCAATGCCATCCGATAACAACTCTGAGCTAGAATCTACCTTTATTTTTAAAAGCTCCCTCCAGCAAATTTTTGTGGAAAGTAACCACAATGCGTGGGTCTATGGCATGAGCACAGGGCAGAAGGTCCTTAGGGGTTTGATGACCGAGAGGAATGGAGGGGCGGGGTGATGGAGCCCCACAGCAGGGAGGGAGAGGGGAGAGGAGGAAGCAGCCAGGAGAGCGGCATTCTGGGTTCTGTAAGCAGAGCTGGGCGCAGGGATTTTCACAAAGCAAAGGGGGTGCGGGGAACAGCATCCCTCCATCTCTCATTCATTCATTAGTGATGGGCCCATTGATCCATTCCTCAAGTGCATGAAGGATGCGGCTATGGTGTCCTAGACACCGGGCTTGCATTGGGGAAACCAAATGGATGTGCAGTGACTCCAGCCCTCAAGTTGCAAATTCACTGGCTCAGGTGTTGTGCAGTCATTCCACTAATTACCCTGACTGTACCTGGCCCACACCTGTGCTGTGATTTGGCCGCTGGGCAGCGGAGGGAACAGGAACGTCTTGCAGCAGGAAGACGCTGGGAGTGGGCTGGCGTGTGTTCATGGCCCTGGTTCCCCCATCAGCCCGATGCCGTGTGCTTTCAAACCTTACTGAAAAAATGGATCAAAACTGCCCCACACCCGACAGCTTCATTTCTTGTTTCACCCAGTGTGGTTATGAAACGCACACACACACACACACACACACACACACACACGCCTCTCCTCATTTCAGTGGGATTTTGTGTAGGGGGAGGAAGAGCCTTCAACTATTGATTTCGCCATGTGTTTTCAAGCCATACATCTTACTCAGTTCGCTTCTTGTCTGCTACAGCATTTCGCTAAAGCCTCGCGTATTCTAGATTAGCAAAATAGCATCTGGGCACCCTGATGGTTTCACTGCGTTCCTTCCAAGATAATACTTCCTAACTCATTTCTTAGCTAGTCATGTTGGCTAACATTTCCACGATAACATATTGGTGACGTTGGTTTGAGAAATTTGAAATCATAGGAAGGAGGTCTTATTCTATTTTACTTGGAAACAAACCAACAAACTGGGGCCCCTGGGTGGTTCTGTCCGTTAATCATCCAACTCTTGATTTTGGCTCAGGTCATGATCTCGCAGTTTGTGGGTTCAAGCCCCGCATTGGACTCTGTGCTGACAGCTCGGATCCTGGAGCCTCCTTCAGATTCTCTGTTTCCCTCCCTCTCTGCCCCTCCATTCTCTCTCTCTCTCTCTCTCTCTCTCTCTCTCTCAAAAACAAGTGAATAAACCTAAGAAATGAAGTTGTTCATGTTTTTATTATTTTTGTGCTATCTTTAATTTTGTTTAACTTTTCAACATGTTTATTGCATTCATTGTAGCTAAAAGAATTGACTTCTGTTACCGTTTGTGTTATAATGCCAGATATCTCCTTGCACATGAAACCCCAGTGATGTAGGCAGGCTGGGTCCGAGGACCCAGAGGGGAGTGTCCCAGAAGACCAGCCTAGCAGGTTCTTGACTTCACACATGGTGGAAATCAAACACGAGCAGAGAAAGTGAAACAGTTTATAGAATAGTGTGAGAGGCAGGGAACAGCAGCTGGAGAGCCTGAAAGATGTAGAAAGGACGCAATGCTTTATCATCATTGCTTGGGGCAAGCGGTTTATATCGGAAAGGGGCCCGGGGTCCGCGTCCCTTCAGAAATCCAGGATAGGGTCCAATCAAAGGCAAGTGTCAGGTGAAGAGTAAGTATTGGTCCATAAGTCACCGAAGGTAGGGGGTGTCGAGGCCAGAATAAGCAGGCATTTGTTGGAAGCTAATGTCCAGGAACATGTTTGGAATCTGACTCTTAAATGTTGTCAGGTGTTTTCCTCCTGGGACAGAGCTCAGCGAGGGGTTAACGTTCTTGCTTTCCCCTTGAAGTCGGATCGCAGCTTCTTTTGGCTCATTCAGAGACGAGGCCTAACAGAAACAGAGACAGAGCTGTTCTAAAATGGGGTCCGTTACGCTTCCCTGTCTCACCGGGAAGGACGGATAGGAAATCCACTCGTAAGAGTCTCCGTGAACTTCACTCGTGGAGGCAATACCATGAACAGACTCATCAGACCACAGTTGCAATCACACACCCTTTGTAGAGAGAGGATTATTCAGGAAGCAGAACCAGGAACATAAAAGGTGCTGCTCAGAATCACAGAGAATTAGTCCGGGGCCTTGAAACCTAATCAAGAAACCCGACGCTCGCTTGGCTGGATTTCAGAACCGCTGTAGGCTAGTGGTTCCCTTCTACCAGCTAGCTCCCCTTGTTTGAATGGTCCCACCTTAGGGTAGGACCGTCACCCTATACCCATCCACCCACCCAGTATCTCCCTGGCTGCTCTGGTCCCCAGGAGAGGAATTTTGCCCCAGGAACTATATTTAACAAATTGTAGGTTAATGGACATACATTATTTATTTTGAGAGAGAGAGACAGGCAGAGAGAAAGGAGGAGAGAGAATCCCAAGCAGGCTCCCGGAGCCTTCATCCACACCTTGACTTCGTTTTGGTGAGATTTTGGACTCTAGCCGATGCCTGAACGTTGCATTTGGGAGAGACTGGAGTCACTGGGGTCCTGAGGCTGATTGCCATCACGCAGAAGATAAAGTCCTGTAGAAGCCCACCCTCTGGTGTTCAGACATTGTACACCCCTCCCCTTGAGAGTCAGTGGGACGTAACAGTTGCTTCTAGACCACAGACTATGTCAGAAGTGAGGGCGGGGAGGAGCCCACCTAAAAAGCGGCACACCTCCATTTTATTCTTCAATTTTAACATATTCCCTGGGGCACCTAAGTGGCTCAGTCAATTAAGCATCTGACTCTGGATCTCGGCTCAGGTCATGATCTCACAGTTCGTAAGTTCGAGCCCCATGTCAGCTGCCAGCAACGGAGCCTGCCTGGGATTCTCTCTCTTCCTCTCTCTGCCCCTCCCCCGCTCTCTGTCTCTGTCTCAAAATAAATAAACTTAAAAAAAAATTTTTTTTTTTAAAGAACTTGAGTAAGGTGCTTGCTGTAAACACTGGTCTGGTTTTCTTCAACCTGAACTGGAAATTCAAAAAGCTTATTAAAATAGCAGGTGACTCGTGGCCCCAAAGCGAATGCCCCTTGCCTAGATTTCAGCAAAACGGCACTAGGCGTCTTCTAAGTGAATTTGTGCTTTAAGAAACAGTGAAAGGGGTAGCTCTGAGGGCTCCTACTCAGTCCAGGAGGCTAGTGAAGGCACATGTTACAAAACAAAGTTCAACCAAGTAAATTTATAGATGCAACTGATTTTATTTTATTTTTTTTAATTTTTTTTTTTTCCAACGTTTATTTATTTTTGGGACAGAGAGAGACAGAGCATGAACGGGGGAGGGGCAGAGAGAGAGGGAGACACAGAATCGGAAACAGGCTCCAGGCTCCGAGCCATCAGCCCAGAGCCTGACGCGGGGCTCGAACTCACGGACCGCGAGATCGTGACCTGGCTGAAGTCGGACGCTTAACCGACTGCGCCACCCAGGCGCCCCAAGATGCAACTGATTTTAATTAGAGGATTTATAGAGAGGAGCTCTGAGGAGCTGTACAAAATGGAAGGTTTTTACAGGAAAGAAGGCACAGCATGGGAGTTACCAGCAAAAGTAAAGACTGGTTGCATCCAGATCACCTTGCCTTGTAGGGGAAGGGTGGGTAGGGGAAGAAGGGTGGGGCGTCTTCTTAGGGGGATCATCTCACCTTCCTTGGTGGGGTAGAGAGGGCCCACCTGACAGATTACCTCCAGGTGCTTATCAGAAAGTTCCTGATTGACAGGTTAAGACACATTTCGGGGGCGGGGGAGGGAGGTTGAGACTATATTAGGGTAGGTGTTAAGCTGGTCTGGTGACTTGGCCTGGGCCAAAGGAAGCCATTTTGGGCCTGTGAGGTTGTTTGTTTGTTTGTTTGTTTGTATTTTAACAGATGTCAATTCCACCTCTGCAAGTTATCCCTTTGATTCAGTCCAGGGTAGTAGTTTCTCAGAACGTTTGCTGTCTGACTGCTCTTTTGTGGTCAGTACATCAGGGAATCCAGATGTGATTAGTTAAATAGTTGCATAGCATAGAAAACTCCCCTCAGTGCCTTTATTCCCAAAGGTCTCCTTCAAATGGACTGCAGATCCTTGAGAATCCTTGTTCCCCAAGTATGGCTAGCCTGGTGGTGGACGTGTCAGCCTCATGCCTCCTCACCCGACCACGTGCCTCACCCCTGCATGGCCCGTGTTCTGACTCTGCGGAGGTGAGAAGCATCATCCCTGCCCTGCTGCAGAGCAGGGGAGTAGGGGTCTAGGAGATAAAGCTCTGTTTTTATTCATACTATAGCTCCATGAATCCACGCACACACAACCAATTCTCCTTAATGCCAGTCTCATCCAGGGAAAGAGGTTCATGGGAGTTTTTTCTCATGGAAGTTCAGTTCCACACGGATGTTAAAATGCACTCGTCGAAAACTGTCATCTTTACAGTTGAAAGGCAGGTATTCTCACTGCGATCTGTATAACTAAAATGCAGAAAAGGCAAATGATTTAGCCAGAGTCGCACAGGCACACGCTTCTAAGAAGCAGTCTAGGAAGTTTGAATATGAAAGAAATGGTGCCACTTTGGGGGTTTAGCTTTTAGACACACCGGTTCACGCAGGAATACCGTGATCAATTCTACACTTGTCAATCTGTAAACACTGTTTTCTTGTCCCTGTAATCAAGGAATAGGTAGCTCAGTGACGTTTTGTAAAACACGACTGGGAAAAAGATCATGGTTTTGGATAGCTATGACATTGAAGCAAATATACTCAATACTATTTTGATTTGGGGGGGGCGCTGAATGTATTGTGTTGCTCATGATAAAAAAATATTTAGGGGATGGTCCCTAGGCATTTTCAGCATCATGGGGTATTTTCCCATATCCAGTTATTCGAGAGCCAGCCACCCTTTGGCAGCAACTTGGTCCTTCAGAAGTTCTTTTCATAAATCAGTAGGGCAGCAGCCCAGGGAGAGCAAACGTCCATGCAGGTAATGACTGCACACAGCCCACTCTCAAAAAACCTTGGTTAAAAGTCCGGATCGGGCCCTCATGGTTGAATTCTAAACTTTCCTGAAGATGCTGAGTGTCTCATAGCAAGAACCCAAAGCACCTATAGAAAAAGATGTGCCTTCCGTGGAAAGGCACACTTGTAATAGAACTCCTAGATAGTACAAAGAGATAATCCACATTCGGGGTGGAGACACCAAGGAGGCACCGATTCTTACAAAGGAAAAGTCTAGCCCGCTTCCTATCTTAGCTCTATTTTCACCCCTACCTAGAGAGGTAACAGCACCACACAGTCTAGTAGCTGTGGATAGTTGTATGGTGTAAATCGGGTTACTTTTTGGTTTGCCCCGCTGTTGACTTAACATTTGGTTGTCTTGGGTCTTCTAAATGAGTTAATGAACACTGAGGGTTCCGCGAGCCCCCCATCACAAAGCAGGGATAGGTTTTAAAGTCCATTGACTCAGTGGGCTCTCGGAGCACATTAGGGGAGATATAGTAACTATCAGAGTGAGCTGGGTTTGGGGGCCTGAAGCTCATTCAGTTTTAGAGAATCTCTTTAAGAAAGAGATAAAACATTAAAAATCAAAATTAGATAATTCGGTATGGACCAGCCCTATGAGTCTCAAGAATTTTAGGGGTCTCAAATGACCATCTTCCTGGAATCAGGTCGATGAGAATATAAAACTAGATTTCTTTAGTACTAGTGCACATGTGCACACACACACACACACACACACACACACACACCACTTAATCCACAGGGAGTTTTCACAATATTTGTTTATTACTTGAAGCATCAGTACTCACAATTTACAGTTAGCTACTAAAACATATTAGGATTATAAAAACATTGCTTTAAAGCAGCTCATTCCCTCACTTTAGAGGTTTTCTGGCTTCAACATGGAAGCTTCTGGAAGTTCAACACACTTGGATTCTGCAGACCAATGCTGAGTGCAAGTCTGAGGGTCTCAGATGTCAGAGCACTTTGTCTCTCCTGAGTAACCATCTCTTACCCTGGGCGCAATTAACCAGAGCTTAGAAACAAAGGGACTTCGTGTTTTTATTTAAACTAGTATTCTGTTTCCTGCTGGTGCAATTGAAGGTGAAGTCAGGAATGATTATAAGAATAGCATGGTGTGTGGGGCGCCTGGGTGGCGCAGTCAGTTGAGCGTCCGACTTCAGCCAGGTCACGATCTCGCGGTCTGGGAGTTCAAGCCCCGAGTCGGGCTCTGGGCTGACGGCTCGGAGCCCGGAGCCTGTTTCCGATTCTGTGTCTCCCTCTCTCTCTGCCCCTCCCCCGTTCATGCTCTGTCTCTCTCTCTGTCCCAAAAATAAATAAACGTTGAAAAAAAAAATAGCATGGTGTGAAAAACAAGCAAAATATTTAGTGACATTAAAGCCTCGGGCGCAAAGCCACATTCTATGACATTTCAGGCTTACTAGGGTGTGAGGAGCCATCTGGAAAGATGTCCCCTGTCCCTTGCTATTATTCAGTCACACAGCAACGTTTGAATTGCAAATCCTTAGAGCAAAAAAGTAGAGATTTTGTATGAAATTGCAAACACTTTAGTGACAGGCCAATGACGTAAACCACAAATGATTCCCAAAGGTTCCAAGAGTAATTTTTGAGAAAAAAAAAAAAAAAAAAAAGCACCTGGGTGGCTCTATCGGTGAAGCGTCCTACTTCGGCTCAGGTCACGATCTCACAGTTCGTGAGTTCGAGCCCCGCGTCGGACTCTGTGCTGACAGCTCAGAGCCTGGAGCCTGCTTCGGATTCTGTGTCTCCCTCTTTCTCTGCCTCTCTCTCTCTCTCTCTTTCTGTCTCTCAAAAACAAATAAACATTTTAAAAACATTTTTAAAAATACCAGTGCTTTTAGCTGCAAAAACGAAAGGTGGACGACGTGAATGACCTCGTTTATTCATTTCAGCTCAGATGATGAACACTTACTTGGTGGTCAATTTGCGTCAGCTGTTACTTGTGGGGTTACCTTGGCGGTTTACGTTTACCGACATTTACATTACTTAAAATCTGACATGTATACATATTTATATGATGTATAATACCACCCTAGAGTACTGCAGTCCCACGTTAATTCTCTGTGGGAGCCATGGGGGTGCTCCGCTCAGATCTCACCCGAAGAAAACACGCCATGAGGAGCACAGTAGGCTGGCAGCTGAGTTTCTAGACCTTCGCATTCACCACAGACTTCACGCCGAGGCCTCACTCCTAGAGGCTCCCACCAAATGACCATCGTGAGTGTACTAAGAAACTCTTGCTTCCTTTTTTTTTTTTTTTTTTTTTTTTTTTTTTTTTTTTTTAAATTTTTTTTTTCAATGTTTATTTATTTTTGGGACAGAGAGAGACAGAGCATGAACGGGGGAGGGGCAGAGAGAGAGGGAGACACAGAATCGGAAGCAGGCTCCAGGCTCTGAGCCATCAGCCCAGAGCCCGACGCGGGGCTCGAACTCACGGACCGCGAGATCGTGACCTGGCTGAAGTCGGACGCTTAACCGACTGCGCCACCCAGGCGCCCCGTAGAAACTCTTGCTTCCTAAATGCAAGACTCTTCTTGGGTAATTTTCCCCCAAATTTTTATTGTGATCAAATACACATCGCATAAAATTTATATATATATATATATATATATATATATATATATATATATATATTCAAATATATATTCAAATATTCAAATATTTTCAAATACACATATAAATTTTATATATGAATAAATGTATATAAATATAAATGGAAATAGAGTCTCAAATTGCAGGTCCCATAGAGTATCCTGGAAGAGAAGTTTAAAAAAGAGAGAGAGAGAAAGGTGAATAATTCTCATTATTGAAAACAAAATCTGAATTCTCTGGAGGGGTGGGAATCACAGCTTTTCCTAGACTTCACTTATTAACAGTCTGTCCCATGATGCTTTTTCCTGGGGGGGGGGTAGACATCAGTAATGTTCACCAGTATTCCAAACCCCCCTCCTTTGGAAAAGTTGCCCCCCTATTTCAGATTAGGAACCACCTGTGACTTGATTTTGTCAACAAAATGGGAGCAGCAGTGGCCACGTGCATGTCCAAGTGTTCAATTGTCGGGCGAGTCCCAGATGGTGGGGGACTCTGCCCGCTGCAGTGAGGACGGACAGCATGATACGGAACCCACACTGGTCCACCCTGAACACAAGGTCAACCACCGTGGTTTGAAGGCCCCTAAATGTGGGCATTGTGGGCTACTGCAATCCCTACTGTGTGTAGGGATCCCACAAATAGTCCAGAGCAGTCCTGCCTATAGTAACATTTGTCTGAGATGACTCAGTCAGCAAGGACACTCACTGGTCCAGAGTGCCTCTTTCTGCCCTAAGATATTTTATTACAAATGCCCTAACGAATTGAGTGTGCTTTTTTTTTTTCATGTTTATTTATTTTTGAGAGAGAGAGAGAGAGAAAGAGAGAGCAAGGGAGGGGCAGAGAGAGAGAGAGGGAGACACAGAATCCAAAGCAGGCTCCAGGCTCTGAGCTGTCAGCACAGAACTGGACCAGGGGCTCAAACTCAGGAACTGTGAGATCGTGACCTGAGCTGAAGTTGGTGGCTTAACTGACTGAGCGACGCCCCCCTCCCCGGGTGCCCCTCGTGTGCTGTTTTTAAATAATATCCTTTGATAATAACTGAGGGCACAGTTTTGCTATGTCACTTAGGGAAAGAGACTTTTTAAGAAGATAAGGTAATTTAATTCAAGTACATATGACTCTGGTGTTTGTCTTGGTTGATGGGTAGAAAGCCAAAATTTAAAGCAATTAGATAGATTGCTTATCCTATTTTCTAAAAATTACTTAATTTAGCCAAGTTTCAGACATCCGTTTAATAATGCATCAAGTTGGGGCGCCTGGGTGGCTCAGTCGGTTAAGCGGCCGACTTCGGCTCAGGTCATGATCTCGCAGTGTGTTCGAGCCCCGCGTCGGGCTCTGTGCTGACCGCTCAGAGCCTGGAGCCTGTTTCAGATTCTGTGTCTCCCTCTTTCTGACCCTCCCTCATTCATGCTCTGTCTCTCTCTGTCTCAAAAATAAATAAACGTTAAAAAAAATAAAAAAAAAATAATGCATCAAGTCAAGATTGTCATAGACCAGAAATCCTCATTTTTTGTTTTAACTGTCTAAAGACAGTGCCTAATGCAATTTCTTTATGCGTACTCCTATTTGTTTCTTTAAGTGATGATACCCAGAGATGGACAGAACCAGGAGCATGTCACATTACCCCTAAATTAACACTTACTTTTGTGGCGCTTGTCAAATATACACTTTGTAGCTTACATTTGGAACGGAATACTTTATCAGACAAAAGAAGGATGAAAGGGCGTGTCTGCCGTGCATACTACGGAATAAGGTTTTAGACATTTGCAGGGAGGTCAGGAAACCAACCAATGAGAATGCTTACCTTGATACCGAAGTCATGCGATGCAGTGAATACACGGGGTAACTCACAAATCACGTAAACCACGCACATGTCAGCCTGGCAGAGCCATGATTTATTCCTGAGGGTTTGGAATTCCTCCCCAGGGTTGATCTGGCTCATGTTAGTCAATTACCCCAGGTTAACTGCAGGGGAAAGGTCCAGTTCTGAATTGTTTCATTCCTGCACACGTTACTTCTATATTTAACTCCATTCAATATGTATCCCAATCACTGTGTCAGGCTTTGAAAAATGGATCCCGTTTGTTTCAGAGTTATAACCAAGTACACTGTGGAACATCTGTTAACAAAACAAACACATTCTTTAAGCAAAGCTCAGAGATGCCAAGATAACAGGATTACCCCTTGGTGACTTTGTTTGTTTCGTGCAATTTTCACCCTTCTTTGGCTTCTCACTGGTCGGGTCTCCATCAACCATTTCCTACGCGTATTTGCAGAACATGAAAAACAAAGTAATCTCACTCGGAGTACTGCCAGAGAAACCTGGCTCAGTTTCCCAACTTTCAGTACAATAAGTGATCTGTTCCTAGCCAGAGTACTCGTGTGGGTTGATGCTAATGCACTTTTATACATGGTACTTTTCAGTTGATGAAATCACGACAGGAAATTTTCCCAGATTTTACATGCCATGAGTTTGCCGAATGTCTACACTTCTACACTTTGCAGATCTTACAATCCGCGTGTTACGTAAGACCTCATATACTTCTGGTGAATCCTAAGGGGCAATACAAGAGATGGGGCCTGAAAATGTATATAAGTGTGTGTGACACATTGGCGATTCTTGGAAGAAAAGCACTACATAAATCCCTGTTTAAAAAAAAAAAAAAACTGTCATATATGTATCCTTTAGTGGTTGGATCAGGTTATTTTAAGCATTTTTATGAAATAAAGTAAGTAAAAATGTAGGCTTATTTGAAATAAAGGAGATAGTATATAACCAGTACCCTTTTCCAATAAGCTTGAAAATCCCAGGCATAGTGTGCTCTTATAAAACTTGCCAAAGCATTTGGGACGCCTTGGTGGCTCAGTTGGTTAACTGTCCCACTCTTGATTTCCGCTCAGGTCATGATCTCATGGTTCATGGGAACCATCCCTGAGTCGGGCTCTGCCTGCTTGGGATTCTCTCCTTCCTCACCCCGATCATGGTTTCTCTCTCTCTCTCTCTCTCTCTCTCTCTCTCTCTCTCTGTCTCTCTTTCTCTCTCTCTCTCTCACTGTTTCTCTCTCTCTCTCAAAATAAATAAATAAACATAAAAAAACTAGCCAAAGCATAGAGTCCATTTAAATATATTACTTTCCTGGAAAACAAGGCAAATAGGTACAGCAAACATTTATAAATAGAAACAAATATTGTATTGTGTCCTGTACTATGAGTTGGGGGAGAAAATGTTTTTCAAGCTGCTTGCAATAATATGTGGGTGAGCTGATCAACATTTATGGCACCCGCCCTCCATGCATGAAGTATATCACTCTTTCAGGGATAGGGCTAAAATCAGTCTCCCGGATCATTGGGAAGGTGAGGGCATGAATCTTTTCAATTTTTTTTTTTTAACGTTTATTTTATTTTTGAGACAGAGAGAGACAAAGCATGAACGGGGGAGGGTCAGAGAGAGGGAGACACAGAATCTGAAGCAGGCTCCAGGCTCTGAGCTGTCAGCACAGAGCCCGACACAGGGCTCGAACTCACGGAGTGCAAGATCGTGACCTGAGCCGAAGTCGGCCGCTTAACCGACTGAGCCACCCAGGCGCCCCACTCTTTGAGTAGCATATAAGTGGACGGTTTTTTGTTTCCTGAATTCTTATTCCTCTTTCAGTTAAAATCTGGCACCAGAGCCAGGAACACTGCCTCCTTTTTACATATTTACTTACTTCTGGCACAAACAAAGCTGTACTCTTAAATTAGGACAAACAAAATTTAGCCGTGGATACATTAATAACTTAATGTGCAGACTTACAGAGCTAATCAACTCTGACTTTTCACTTCTAACACAATTTTTTTTTTTTAAATATGCAATCAGCAGACATAGAGGGAAGGACCCGGAGCCTCACACGAATTCCAGGGTGGTGACACTCAGACATCGTTACGGTTTGAATGTGACCCTCTGAGGTCCCAGTCTGCCCGCCCTTGACATCTCCAGGGAAGGCAAGGAGGACCACGTGGGCCCCTGAAAGCATACATATAAGGAACGTTACAGTTGAAGATATTTGCGAGAACTTTACTCTTCTCATTTGGAAAAAAAAAGTGGGGGGAGGGTCTCTAATCTTTCAGTAGCATCTAAGTGGATGGTTTTTTTGCTTCCTGAATTTTCCCACCTGCCTATGCATGCTTTTTTAGGAAACCAATCATATTTTAGTACAAGACATATATTTCTCCCTCTCTCTTTGAGAAATGGCGCATTAAAAATGAACCGTCAGGGACGCCTGGGTGGCTCAGTCGGTTGAGCATCTGACTTCGGCTCAGGTCGTGTCCTCGGGGTTCATGGGTTTGAGCCCCGTGTCGGGCTCTGTGCTGATAGCTCAGAGCCTGGAGCCTGCTTCGGATTCTGTGTTTTCCCTCTCTCTGCCCCTCCCCCACTCACGATCTGTCCCTGACTCCCAAAAATAAATAAACGTTAAAAAACGTTTAAAAAATGGAAAAACAGTCCAGACCTTGAAACTAGTTTTTCAGTGATATTGTTAATTCTCTGTCAGCCGATACGTCAATGATTAGCAAGCAAAGGGTAGCTCAAAAGTGATTCCTTAGACAGTCAGGCTGTTGTTCTTAAATACTGCGAATTATTTTTCAATGGTGTTACTCTACTTTAGAATATTTGTAAATATTTGAACAACCAAGGTCCAGGTATTTTTAGAGAGGATTACCTTTTCGTTCACTCTTTGGCAATGATTATTGCCAAATGAACACTTCTAGATCTTTTTTTATATTTGGCAAGTGTATTTGCTTTTGGATTTTGTGCACATCACTTGCAACCGGAATGAGCACAAGCTATTTTTGGAACCCACTCTTGGAAAGTGTATCAGTTGCCGATTTTAAAGCCTCTGGACTGTTGATCTGATTGATAACATCCTAATTTATACCATTATCCATTGTAGCAATTAGTGAGCCACTAACAGAAAAGAAAACCTATCTTTTAGACCCCAGGACATTTACTATCGACTCTACTGAAAACAAATTGAGAGCCAACCAGTTTCATTGTGATACAAGGAAGCTTAAGAGACGCGACAAACACAAAAGACGATTTATCTCGGAGCATGGAAGCAATATTTGCATTCCAACACTGAGAAGAGTAAAATCGACCATCCGTTTCAAGTTGATACTGATTTGACGCTTTGAAGATTCTTAATTCTTTAATTTTAATTAAAATTCCTTAACTTTAAACGCTTGCAATTGTTCCAGAAGGAGACCACGGGTCAATTGCTGGCCCTTTGGTCTTTCTGTGTCGGCTTTAGTTTCCGTTGCTGGTTTATTCCATTTTCTCCGTGGGCCCTGAGAGTGGTGAGCAGTGGGGGGCTTCTGTGCCCACCGGCTGTGTCTTGTCCTCTCCCTGGAGTTCTGTCCTCGGACTGCCCAGCAGCAGAGCTGAGAGGTCACCTGCTCCAGGTGACCCCACATCTAAGTGCAGCCACTGTAGGCCCTTTATTCGAGCCCCTTACCCTTTAGGGCTCAGACTTGTCCTTCCGCCAGGTGTATGGGGATGATGACTCTCTGGCAAGTTGTTTATGTGACAAGTTGAAACTCGACGCCAGATTTTAATCGTCTGATGCAGACTAAGTCCTAGTCAATGGTGGCTCTTATTTCCATTATTCCATGGCTCTTATTTCCGTGGCCAGCTAACTCAATGCTGCAGACCCCACTGAGAGTCCCCCCCCCCCCCAGGCGAGCGGAGATGGGCCTTCAGTTCTCTCTGGAACAACTGGTTAGACCACGATGTCCGTGACTGGCTTCAAAGATTTGGCCAACAGTCTGTGTTTGTGGAAAATGTACATTCAGAATAGAAAAATCTGTGGGTTTTTTTTTTCCCCTTTCTGTATTTTTGGATTTGCTGTTTTGAGAATTTACATGATTTCAGGTTTTAAGGACAAAGACAAAAGATAGGAGATGCTTGTTTTGAGAATGAAGAGAAGCCTTCTGACGTATGAACAACGAAGACTAACCAAGGTTGATGGCTGCAGTGTGCCATCGAATTTGTGGAAATATTATCACACGTGGAAGGAAATACGCATCTTACGGAGTTGAAGAAAACCCGCCATTCCCAGACTGCACTGCCGAGCTTTCTGCCTGCACTCCTGGGATTTGCAATCATGTCATCTGTACTTGAGACGACAAAGAGAAGTCAGGCGATGGGAGAAGGGGCAGCCGTGGCTAGGAGGTGCCCCACGGGGTGTCATCAGTGAGCAGACCCTCATTCTTCTCCAGGACAACAGGGTGGGGGGGGGGGGGAGGGAGACGTCAAACCTCCCTTTTGTCATTCTTTGTCGTGACCATCTGGTTTGGGTTCCAAACAGGCCTTTGTAGCTGCCCTTAATCGTGACACAGCCCCGTTCATGATGAGGACGGTCCCCGTGTGTTCAGAAATAAAGGAGTCTGAAGCGGGAAGGGAAGTGACAGAATCGGGGTGAGGAAATGGCGTGTGCGTTTCATTCGGCGGGAAATGGGATCTGACACGATCAGTGGGTTCTTGGGTGACAGTCATGGGCTCAGTCCCCATGGGCCAAAGGCATCTCCTCCTACTTCTGATGGGAGTGTTCTCTCTAGCCTGGGTTCCCCATGCCCTTTCCTCCTCTTGACTGTCCTGATCTCCATAGAATGGTCAGTGATGGGTGCGAATTTTCATTTTGAGATAAATGTGACAGTGGCTTTATTTTTTTTTTTTTAATGAGAATAATTTTTCTCCCAAGATTTTCTACAACGTTTTTTGATCCAAAGAAGGTTGGCTCTTAAAATCGGTTCCTCCCCAAAATGTAAAACTCAGACCATGCAGAAGTTGCTTTAAATGCATCAAGCAGGTCTTAGCAAGGCAACTGTTTTCATTGTTTGCCATTTGTATTCTCATTCTTTTGGCTCACGACCTTTTTATTTCCTTTTGCCACTGTGTTCCAATAATGAAATTGCTCGTGTGTTCAGATAGATCCTGCTATCCCGAAAGACATCAGACTAGCGCATTTAATTGTTTGAAAAGGCGCTTCTTATCGACTGACCTGTATTTTTGTGTAAAGTGATTACTACATATGAGGAATGGCACATAAAGATATCAATAACCCAACTGTGAGGCACAGTTTAATGACCGCAATCAGGGAGTGAAGCGTTTACAAGGTTGCTTCCAGCCTGCTCCTCATTCATTCTGGGTCCTTGGCTAAGATTTTAAATCTCTGGTTCCTGGTTGCCCACCTGCCACTGCCCATCCAGTTTGGAAAAATGAAAAGGCTAATTCCTCACAAGGTGTTGTGATGTTGATTGTTAAGTAAGGCTGCTGTACCATCTTTTCTGGGGGTGTGCTTAAGGTAGACAGCCTAGGAATCAAAGTCAAGAAAACATCTACCTCTTAGAGTCCAATCGATTGAAAAAGAACATATTTTTACAGTGTTTTTGTTTGTTTGTTTGTTTTTTGTTTTTTTTTTGGGGGGGGGGAGAGTGAGTGGAAGAGAGGCAGAAAGAGAGGGAAAGAGAATCTCAAGCAGGCTCCACCCTGACAGTGCAGAGCCCGATGTGGGCTTGAATTCACGAACCATGAGATCGTGACCTGAGCCGAAATGAAGAGTGGGGTGCTTAACTGGCTGAGCCACCAAGGCGTCTCAAAAGAGAGCATTTTAAAGAGGGCAATCCAAGAAGAGATGGGAGGTTTATGGGAAGATCTCAGAAGAAAGAGCTAGTGAGGAAAAGTTGAGATAATTAAGACTAAATAACCTGCTTTAAGAATCCTTATCCTTCAGATGTCCTCAACTGTGATGGTACAGCCTGGGGCTCCCACTTGTGAGAGCACCTCCAATCCCAACCCCAACAAGTCTCTCTGGCTTGCCGAGGTCAACACGTTTAAGATGCATTTCAGACGTGCCTGGACAGGGTGCCCAGCAGTTAAGTCCAACACAAGTGAATCCGTATGTAGACTGAGCTTCAGGGGTGAGAGGGTCTAACATGTGTTAAGGAACCTGTATCAGAACTTCACTTGTCTCAGGGGCGCCTGGGTGGCTCAGCCGGTTAAGCATCTGACTCTTGATTTCAGCTCAGGTCATGATCTCAGGGCTTGTGAGATCGGGCCCCAAGCCAGCCTCCTCACTAATGGTGCATGGAGCCTGCTTGGTATTCTCTCTTTCCCTTCCTTTCTTCCCCTCTCCTACTGAGGTGCACGCACGCATGTGCTCTCTCTCTCTCTCTCAAAATAAATAAAAGAACTTCTCTTGTCTCAGGGATGGGTAATTCTGCATGATGGCAACTTGATGTGTGCCGTTCCGATCTGCGGTTCAACTCAGCCATCACTGCAGTCATGAGTCAGTGTAGTGAAAATGAGGGGTACTTAGAGAAAGAAGGGGAAGGATGTAAGAATGCTCCTTCCTGTGGCTCCAGTGTCTGCGGGTCGGCCTCACCCTCCATGGTCCCAGCTTCCACGAGGTAGTCTCTATAAGACAGAAGGTCCTAGCTGCTGGGCTCTGGAAATGCTCCTTATTCCCATTACTCCGTCAGCCCCAGGAATGGGAAGAGCATACAAGTGTTTACCGTCACCGTGATTGCCTTTCATTTGACTTCTCATTCCCCCATGCCGTGTATAAGTCCCTGTATTGAATTGTCCGTGTTTAAAGACCTCTGGAGCACCTGCTCTTTTCTTGCCTGGTCTCTGACAGATACAGAGAAAGTCTACTGGGGCTCCCTTAAGTAAATCAAGGGAAAGAGGCAAGAGACCAGTGAATTGGGCCAATTACTCTGAATAGACATCTCTGTACACATAGTCTGCTGAGGCTAGAAAACCTCAAGTTGCCCATTGTGAAACTTAGTGGCTGGAAACATCGATGTGCTCAAAATTTTACAGTTTGGCCAGGGACGTCATCAGGGACAACTCCACTCCACTCCACATGGCATCAGGTGGGTGTCCAAAGTAGGGCTGGAAGTTCCGTTTCCAAATGGCCTCCCTTCTACGGCTTTTTCCTGGCTGTTGGCTGCGTACTCGGCTGGGATTGTGGGTCCCACCCTCTGTATTGCCCCGCATGGTGTCTTCATGTGACCGTGTTGGTCTTCTCACAGTATGGCCATCTTGGATTAGTCAAACTCTTACATAGTTTGGCTTCCTTTCGAGTACAAAAGCAGAGGCTTCCAGGAATATTTAATTTCTGAGCTCAGAAATCCCAGAATATTATTTACATCACCTTGCAGTGTTCAAATTAACCACAGATTAACTAGATTCCAAGGCAGGGGAACTTGCCTTCATCTCTACATGAAGATAACATTATACAGGAGCATGTGGGGATGGAGATGTGTTTCTGCCATCTTGGGAAATATGATCTCTCGTAGCTGGTTAGTTGGGTTTCAAGCATTTGCTTGTCCTACACCACATCAGTTTTCTTACGGATAGGGTACCAATGCATCAAATTCAGCTCAGCAAGGATACGGAAACTTATTCTCCAACTATACTCAGCTTCTCTTTGATTCTTTCTTCTTTGATGCATGTGAATATTTTGCTGACATGCCTCTCCTATCCTTTTCTCTTGCAATCCACCACTCGTTGCGTTGAGCCATCACTGTCTTTTCTAACTGCAACTAAATGCCTTCTTTTTTTTTTTTTTAACTTACCGTATATCTATAATATTACTTTTCCCCTCTCAGTTGTCAGTCTTCTCTCTTTTCTCATCCCTCTCAAATACCTTCTTTCTATCACCTTTTCCCTGAAGCCAACAATACTTTGCTAATTCTTGCCTCAATTATTTCCCTTTCAAAAGAAGATTGCTTCTATATACTATAAAAATACCTCACTGGATCCCAAACCAAGGACACCTGGCTGGTTCACCGATACAGCATGCAACTCTTGATCTCAAAGTCATGACTTCAAGCCCCACATTGGGTGTGGATCCTACCAAAAAAAAAAAAAAAATGAATCTCAAGCCAAAAATTGGGGGGGCATAGGAGAGATTATGGGCCAACCATCTCTATAATATCATGTGCATTATTTAGTGAAAATGAAAGAGATTGTCCATTACAGTAGCTTTGCAAACACCATCAAAAGGTCCTCAGCCTCAATCATAATTCCAAGATTTGTCAACTCGTCTTCATATGAATTGGTAAAGAGAATCGTGGTACCTGCTTCCATCCAAGCTCCCTCAAATATTTCTCATAAGAACAATTGTGTTCAGGGTTTTATACCAATTATAATTTGAAAGAAAATATGTACATACGGTGATTACTTACTCTATAGTAGGAAGAACCAAAACTTTCTGCACTGGGGCAGAGGTTCCGAACTCATTTGGTTCATAGTACGTGTAGCATCTCAGCTACTTGTTCATTGGGATGGCTAGGCCAAAAGAAATGCCTACAATTCAGCTAATTATGTCGTTAAATCTAAACAACTTTGTAAGCTTTTAAGTCCCGATTAGTTAGCACCTATTGGGCATTGAACAAATTCTTAATCCTTGGAATTATATTGGATACTGCTGTTCTACTTTCCTGTTCCACATTGATTTTTACTTAGTGCTTGCTTTTCATTATAGCTATTCCCCAAATCCAGACTCACAAATGTGGGAAGACATCAAAAGTAATATAACAATTTAATGTTAAAATTGCGAACTACCACAGACTAGCAGGTCCCATGGTGTCAGACAAATGTCGCTGTGTTTCACTAGATAATGAAAGATATGCCTTCAGGGGCGCCTGGGTGGCTCAGTCGGTTAAGCGTCCGACTTCGGCTCAGGTTGTGATCGTGCGGTCTGTGAGTTTGAGCCCTGCGTCGGGCTCTGTGATGACAGCTCAGAGCCTGAAGCCTGTTTCGGATTCTGTGTCTCCCTCTCTCCGACCCTCCCCCGTTCATGCTCTGTCTCTCTTTATCTCAAAAATAAATAAACGTTAAAAAAAAAAAAAAAAAAAGATATGCCTTGGGAGCCCAAGAGTTGCTACAGAGTCCAAGGAACCACGGCACAGAGTTTGGGAATTGTGTTCTAGAATAGCAGTTCTCAAACAAGGGTGCTTTTGCGCCCCAGGGGACACATGATTGTCGCAACTTGGGTGCTACTGGCATCTAGAGGGTAGTGGCCCGTGACACCGTTAAATATCCTCTAACACATGGGACAACCACACAACAGAGAATTATCCAGCCCAACTGTCAATAGTGCCAAAGTCAAGAAACCCTCTTCTAGGTGTTTGGAAATGGCGACCACGTTAGGTCAAGGAAAGATTTTTGTTTCTCTGTTTTCTTTTTTTAAAAAACAATTTTAAAATATTTATTGATTTTTGAGGGGGGGGCAATGGAGGGGCAGAGAGAGAGGGAGACGCGGAATCTGAATCAGGCTTCAAGCGCCGCACTGTCAGCACAGAGCCCAATGCGGGGCTTAAACCCACGAACCGTGAGATCATGACTTGAGCCGAAGTCAGATGCTTAACCAACTGAGCCACCCAGGCGCTCCTCTCTGTTTTCTAATCTTTGTAACCAGTCTCTGATCTTTCACAAAATCTTGGGATCTGATATCTGGTATAACCCCCTCTTTTGTAAAAGTGAGGACTGAAGAAAGAAAGGATGGGGATACTGAAGACAGATTCCAAAAGTTCAGTGGAACTTTTTGTGACTTGTTCAGCTCGCATGGGGCTTCTGTCTCATCCAAAATTACTGTTGGTAAGAAATAAATTCTATGAGCTAACGCACTAGAATATAAATAAACCCCTTCTCCCCTTTCAACTTTGAGTGTCTTTTTATACCTGCTTTGCTGGCTCTGCTTTGGATTTGTAGGTCTCTTGTTTTCCAATTCACTTCTAAAATATATTACTTCGTGAGAGGAAAGAAAAAGGCTTCTTGGAAATCTGAGAAGAAATGACAAAACATCATGAAAATAAAATGAAAGAGAATAAAGGAAAACCGTTGAAATTTTGGATCGTCTGCGAGGGGGCGCTTAACAATAACAATAACAAATTATGAACAAGAAGAGGTAGAAGGAAAACATCCACAAAATATCTGTTGTAGACGATCATGGGCAGGACATAGGTCAGGTGAAATATTGAACCCTGTGTGTTTTCCAACAGACCCTGGAGAGTTTGTAACCAGTTTGGCAGAGACAGGTGTGTAAGTAATCACAGTAAATGTGGTCGGTGCTCTCATAGAAACCCTTAGTGGCTCCAGGAGACAGAAGGTGAGGAAGGAGCCTAAGAGCCTTCGGGAAGACTTCACAGAGCGGGCGGAATCAACCTGGGTCTTTGGGAGTTATTAGGGTGTTGTGAGAAGAAATGGCTCAGAGTCCCCCAGACCGCTGAAACAATACGTACAAAGCAAAGAGGCACCAAGGGCATCGCCTTGTAAGGAAATGGTGGACATTATGGGTGCTAGGAGGATGGGATACATCCACTGGAGAGGTGGGAAAAGAGAGTAGAACTCACCCACCTGACCATCGCGAATAGGCTGGAACCCCCGGCCACCCTGGGAAAGAGAAATGCGAAAGCAACAAAGGTTAGACGGGGGAACGATCCCCAGCAGTTGAGCTTGTATTGAGTGGAGGGCAATGCACGGAGGGGCCGAGTTGTCAGGAATACGCAACAGGTGCAGTCGGAAAGCTGAGAGACGTTGGGGTCAGATTCCTCCGACGTTTCGCTCAAGAGACAAGCGGATACTTTAGGGGCACCTAATGGTGGTGCAAAAGGCACATACAGACAACTGCCCCCAATCCAGAATATCTGGGGAGCGCTGGGGCTGGGGAGACAGAGAGAAAAACAGAGTAAGACGTATGGGAGCGCATGATTGGACTTTCAAGATAGAAAATTATAGGTGTGCCTAGTCGGTGGTTCTTGAGCATTTCAAATATCATTTTTCTCTTTTGGGTAATGATTTCAAGCTGAACATCACAAATAAATTCTCACTAATGTTCCTTTTCAGATCAATTACTGTGAATTAATTGCGTATTTTTATACAGTAAACAAATCTAATGATTTGTAAACTTCCTCCAGCCTGCTGTGAGTCATGCTGCTTCTTGAAACTGTCACCATTTTATTTACTTGTGCTGGCAGACGTTTTCCCTCCCACAGAATGAAGCTATCAATCTGCAAGTGTAGGCGGAGAGGAGCCTAATTTCTAACGTAAATACGAACTTTGCAGGCAGGGGGCAATGGTTCTCCAGGTGCCGTCTCTAGAGCTGGTTCTTGGGTACTTGAAATTGATGAGAAGCCCTTCCTTTGTGAGAAAGGATACTGAGGAAAACTTCCTTAAAGACCACTTTCTCTCTAATGCCCCCCTGCCTTCAGGAGCCTAACATCTTGACTCCCAGTGTCTGTGATCTTAGAACCTGGGACTATTGGCTATTTGCCTGTAAGGGACTTTGCCAATGGTTGGGCAGCAAAAGGGATGCTCTGGAACAGCCCAGAAAAGTGTGTATGGAGTTGGGTTCACTGGCACCTCCCAGTGTGTGATTTAATGGCCATTCTCATCTTCTTCACTTCCTCTCCTCCTCCTCTTCCTCCCCCTCCTCCTTCTCTCTCTTTCTTTCTTTCTTTCTTTCTTTCTTTCTTTCTTTCTTTCTTTCTTTTTCTTCTTCTTCTTCTTCTTCTTCTTCTTCTTCTTCTTCTGTTGTTATTTGAGATGAAGAATGTCATGTCATATAGTATAATAATGTTCTTCAGAAGCCAAAAAGTAGAGTTCTCATGGGTAGTTTGCAGAGACTTTGGTCCTCCCATAATCACTATAAACTTGAGCAATTAAAAAGCATCTTGAAGCTGGCGTGTTTTTATCAGTGAACACAGGAGGCTCTCCTACTGAACATAAGCAATCTCACAAAACACTGGCACCAGACAAGGTGCGTGACCATGGTGGAGTGAAAAGAATACAAGACGCTTCGGCAGTCGTGTCTCAACACACACACACACACACACACACACACACACACACACACACACACGAGAAAATAAGAATGCTGCCCAAACCAGAGCAAATGACCAGACATTACCCTCTCCCACCTCACCTTCTAGGTAAGACACATTGAGAAACCCAATCATGGAATCACTTCTGCCTTCTGACTTCACTCATCAGAGCAAAATTACATACAGTTCCTTAATTACATCTCCCAAGTCACATATGCAAAGCCAGAGCCTTTCACAAGCTCCTCTTACTGAGAAGCTCCAAGGTCCTTCGAGGGCTGAGATCTTCCTTGTCACAACAAATCAATACATTTAACCCTGATTAGCAGCCTATTTCTTGTGGTGTTCAGCTGGAGGGAATCAAGAAAGTGCTTCCTGATCAAAATATGCCAAGCCAGGGGCACCTGGGTGGCTCAGTCGGTTAAGCGTCCAACTCTTGATTTTTTGGCTCAGGTCATGATCTCATGGTTCATGCATCAAGCTCTGTGCTGACAGCAATGGGCCTGATTGGGAGTCTCTCTCTGTCTCTCTCAAAATAAATAAATTTTGTGATAACATTTTTTTAATTTTTTAAATGTTTATTTATTTTTGAGAGAGAGAGAGAGAGAGAGAGACAGAGTGTGAGCAGGGGAGGGACAGAGAGAGAGGGAGACATAGAATCCGAAGCGGGCTCCAGGCTCCAAGCTGTCAGCACCGAGCCCGACTTGGGGCTCGAACTCATGAACCGTGAGATCATGACCTGAGCCAAAGTCAGATGCTTGACCGACCGAGCCACCCAGGCACCCCACAACGTATAATTTTTTTTTTTAATTTAAAAAATACCAAGCCAAATAAACTGACCATGTAGGGGGAGGGGCAACAAAAATATTTCAAGATGAGAACCCTAAACCACCCCTTTGTATCCAGACTGTTACCTCTAAGCTCCTCCCGTACAGAAGTTCCAGAGTGTCACGTGGGGTCAAGGATGATAGGAAGGATGGATGAGGGTGGATTTTCCCCTACAAAAGCTGAGGTCCCCCATGTCTGCCAGTGTGCAAGGGAGATGACTGGGGTGTGGGGAAAGCCAGCTGTTCCTGGCAAGGCAACCTGAGACCCTTCAGGGCCATCAGCTGTCATACAGGGCCAGCCTGCTCCCTCGGTCCCTCAAAGACGGGTCCACTCTAGCTGTTTTCAAGATGGTGTTTCTCTCCTATAATGCTCGCCCGGATTCTCCCCCGAATGAGGGAAGGTTGGTGCTTTCCTTCAGATATATTTCACAGTCTGTTTACACTCTGCTTTTTACAGACAACCCTGTCACTCTGTTCCTGGCCCCAGAATATACGTTTCAGATTTTAATTGGGAAATTCCATCCCTTCTTTGGACTACTCTCAACCCATAATTTATCGAAAGGAAGGTTTTCATATCACTTCCTCATTATTCCAGCCTCCGTCATGTCATATGGCATGAGATACGACAACACCTCCCTTTATTTTCCTAATACGGTTGGAATCTCGCTGTTTGCCAACATGTTAAAGCTCAGGTGTCTAAAGGAACATTGGTTGAATTGTATGTCTGTATATCTAGATTGTCAGGGATGGAATGTTCCGCCTCCTGGTGTTCACCTCCCATGAATGGAGCCCAGGGAGTGTCTCCATGATCCGACTTTGCTAGAGGTGAGCAGCTCTTCTGACTGGTCAGTTTGGGGCACACTAGGCATACCGGGCTTGGGTCTGTCCTTTTCGGCCTGGGGAGTGGGTTTGTCCAGGGAGAGCACGAGGTCACCTCAGCTCTTCTATGCTGTAAGTCTTCTGGTGCAGACCCGCAGTGGGACACCCAGTCCAATGCTCCTGGAAACGAATGGGGCAATTGGCCCAATTTTGGAATTCTGTGAACAGTCTCCTTTGACTCTCAGACTGAATGACACCTCCCACGTAGCCGTTATTTGTAGTGGGGATTATGCAGAGCACTATTTTCGTCTTTTAGAACAAGTTCATTTTGACCTCCAAGTGCTTAGTTGGTTGTTTGGTTGTTGTTGTTGTTTCCAAGATCGAGGGTGTAGGAAATATGCATGTCCCAGAAATCCTCCTTGGGCTGATGTTAAGGCTAATTCCTGTTTAGAGTAAAGAGGAGGATAGCGATTCTTTCTAGAAGAATCAGTTCTGAGAAGTAAGTGCATCTCTGTCATGGTGTCTCTGGGACATTCCTGCTTTCAGAACTTCTTACGGAGGTACCCCAGCACCAACTAAATAGATTGGTGATTGATGGGTTCACTGTGGGCCCCATGTGCCCTCACCAGCAAGGCTCCGGTCAATCTCTTTGTGATGGTAGACAGTGCGTTCTGTTTGCTCCGGTATTTCAGAATTAATCCCTGCCTCAGTTAATTTTTTTTTAACGTTTATTTATTTTTTTGAGACAGAAAGAGACAGAGCATGAGTGGGGGAGGGGCAGAGCGAGAGGGAGACACAGAATCCAAAGCAGGCTCCAGGCTCCGAGCTGTCAGCATAGAGCCGGGGCTCCAACTCGCAAACCATGAGATCACGAACCTGAGCCGAAGTCGAAAGTTTAACCTCCTGAGCCACCCAGGTGCCCCAATCCCTGCCTCATTTAAATGAAAACCAGGTGATAGCATCGCAAATGGGCAGAAAGCAAGAGGGGGGCAATATTAACGACCCTAAGAAAGGTGAGTGACAGCATAACCTTCTGATGAAGTGAAAGTCAACGTTAGCCACAATGGCGCCGTGACGACTTCCTTGTCTATTCACCGTGACACCATTTTAGCTGCAGAAGTCTTTTCGCGAAGAAATTCACGTGGACGGGGCTTCCATCGACGCTCGGGGAGCTTGCAGATTTCTGTGTGAGGTGTCGGGCTCACCTCTGAAGCGGAACAGGTAGAAATGTGCTCTCAGTGAGGCGGTCAATGGCAGTAGAAGGCACTTTCCGGAGGAGGTGTTTTTCACCGTGCTGCCAACAGGGCTGGGAAATCTGTCGCGAGTTAGAACAACAAAACAAGACTGTAACATTCTTCACGGCACGATACATCGGAGCGATTGTTCTGTTGTCAGAAAGTCAGAATGGGGAAAACATAATAGATTCTAGGGCATAAGAGAGACAGCGCTGAAGAATCTGTGAGTGTGCCCAGTTTTGTCCAGGGGAAGGGTGCTTCGGTTCTAGGGCATTGGGCTGTTACTGGCTATATGGACAGATGACCGTCTCTACTGCTTTTAAGGATTCACGGAAGTATCCCTTCTGAAACTTTCAGAGTCCTCCTTTCTTTTTTTTTTTAATTTTTTTTTCAACGTTTTTATTTATTTTTGGGACAGAGAGAGACAGAGCATGAACGGGGGAAGGGCAGAGAGAGAGGGAGACACAGAATCGGAAACAGGCTCCAGGCTCCGAGCCATCAGCCCAGAGCCCGACGCGGGGCTCGAACTCCCGGACCGCGAGATCGTGACCTGGCTGAAGTCGGACGCTTAACCGACTGCGCCACCCAGGCGCCCCTGGAGTCCTCCTTTCTAACCGGTTACACTCCCTGAGCAACCTTCTAGGTCACGTTGTGGTCATTTACATATAGCGGAAGGGCATCTTCTAAGAAAATCCATGGTGCCGAGAACAGCCCCACCATTAACCCCATTGTAAGCGACTCGATTGTCACTCTGAGGTCTCTCCACACCTTGAGAAGGTATCAGGCTGAGATACTTCCTCTGGGCCTGGTCACTTTGGGGGTAAGCTAGTGGAGCTGCTGTTTTCCATAGAGACCTACCACGTCCTGTGCCTTCGGGGAGTTCTGCCTGACTTGACGCTGGGCATCAGCACGGCCTTCTTGGGTTTTCCAGTTGACGTGATGTGCCTTTGTTACGGTGCTGGTGGTGTTGGTGATGGAAACTGGGCCCCAACAGAGCAGTTTGCTTGGAGGCAGCCACCTGGAAAGAAGAAAACAAGTGCGTCTGCTTTGGGAATTAAGGGCAAGCCAACACTCACAGAGGCATCAGTAGGGGGGTTTTCCTGCCCAGAAGGTGCTGCCCCTTTAAGGACAGGAGACACCCAGCACTACCACCGTCCCCCCCCCCCCCCCCACACACACACACAAGAGCCACCTGACCCATGAGCTGTGGTGATTGCAGCCAGTCTCCTTCCCGTGCCTTGTTTGGCTAAGGCATCTGGAGGCTGGATCCGTATCTGAGATTCACCTCTGTGCCAGCTTCCAAGGCATGGAGTCTTGGCCTCTACGATCCTCCAAGGCTGATTCCTGACTCACTAACTTCCAGCCCTTTTGATCAGAAGTTTGGGGCTCAGCCCCATCCGTCTCCACCTCCACTTTCTTTTGGTTTGGATTTCCCAGTCAGGACAGTACATTCTGCCAGTGCAGATTTACTGGCTGGATTTAGCTTAGCCTCTTTCCGTGTAGACACTTCCTAGGCCGTGAAATTTCACCTCCCCTGCATCCCTCTGAGGCCATCTCCCAGGCACGTGCTCAGGGTAAGCAAACTCTGAAGTCTGGGTGAGCTCAAGGGGCCGGCTGTCTGCTTTTCTCTGTGCCCTCTGGGCTGACTGCTGACTCTGTCACCTCCCGGCGCTTTTGTCAATGTTCATACTAATCAAAGGTTATGCCCCTTTGTCCCATAAAGAGAAACATGACTGAGAGTCCCCAGCCAGGAGGGATAGTCTTGAAGTCTTGAAGCTGTTTGGAATATCAGGAAGGTGCTTGCTGACTTTCAGACTTTGCGTATGTTCTCTAGACACGAAGTTAAAAGCTCAAATGTGCTTGATGTTTGTACCGAACATATTCGGGACATAACCCCTCTCTAAATAAACTTGGGTGTTTATATTTGTCTATTTACAATAAAAAATTAATATTTCTTTCTTATGGCAAGATGAAGAAACTATCAAAGGCAGAAAATCAGGAAATAATTTCTATAATACCTCACCTTTGTAGGATCTTAAAGGTAAAACGAAAACCTTATCAAACAAGACATCTAACCTTAATGCAAGATAGGTTTCAATGAGAAAAACTATTTAGAGGTCAAGGAAGCGAAGCAGGTTGGGGAATATTTTAAAGAGTGACAGCCAGAGAAGATGATTTTCTTATTTTATTAAATCACATAGTTAACTTCTTATATCATTCTTTAACAGGAACTTGGGAAGTTCTCCACCTGCATTCTGTGCCTTTTAAATGAAAACCGTATGAAACAAAAATGAAAGAGCCAACTTCATCCACCAGCTACCCTAGAATACTCACCTCTGGCCCTGCCCCCAAAACCGTGGCACAAGAGCAGGTGACTTCTCGGAAGATGTCCTTCTGTACCCCCAATGTGCACGAACTCTCCTCCCTCTCCCTGGGTGTCTGATGAAACACGAATCCTGAGCCTGTAGACGCCCCAGGAGGTTGAGTGTAGGCATAGTTTTAATGTGGTCTCATATTTTTTTTGCACGAGAATTGAAATGTATCTTCAGGGTTTTCTCATGCCTTTGGGATCTGAGAGCTGAGGCACTCTCTGGGGTACAAGATTCTGTGATTGCTTTTGGACAGCCCTTGGGCTGGGAAGTCCATAATCAGTCATGCACTAAGGAGGTATGACTGTCAACTTGGGATGGACAGAAGGGTAGGAGATGGATTAGAGAGGGCCGCTTCTGTCCGAAGCTCTGCTGGTGATTTTTCTTTTCTGCCTCCGTTCTTTGACAATTAATTAATCAACTACCATGCATTTATTAAGCTCCATTATTAAATATCGATTATGTTTCTATCTGTGTGTGAAGTTCCATAGGGAACGGAAGACATATTGATAGGAGATACAATGGTGATTATAAAATAATCACCAGGGTGCTGTGATAACGTCTGCCTCTTTTTATGAATTACCTCCCACGTGCTGTAAGGGACACTGGTGTTTCACCCATACCATCTGTAGGTCTCAGAGATGCTACAAGGGGGTCATGCTGGCCCCATTTTAAATATGAGAAAATCAAGGCTCAAAATAGTCAGACTTTCCCAAAGCCTTTACATAAATGGTCAACGAATAAGACAATATCATCATGATATTCATTATAGAGATGATATTAATTATCATTCAGTAAGTACAAAGGGCCTACTCTGTGCAAGGCAGACTCTACGCCATTAAGAGCCCGAAACGATTGAAGAAGAGTAAGATTTAGTCTCTGTCTTCCATGAAACCAAATTACTCATCAGTTGGGATCACAAAACACAGGCCCACCCTGGCTTTACTAGTGATCCCAACAATCTTCACGCCAACATGAAAACATAAGGAGACAGGAAGGACCCTAAAAAGGCAACTCTTGGAGAGTCACATGGAATGGTTAAAAAAGGTCTGCCCAAACACAGAGGCCTCTGCTCCAGATCGTGTTTCTGAGTCTGGGACAGGATAGAGTGCCGTAAGCAAGTACCTTTACCTCTATGAACCTCAGCTTCCTTGTCTGTAAGCGGGAATGATGGAGGTTCTACCTGCCCCTCAACCTTGATAGACGCAATAATAGGGGATATGTTCTAGCACTGTAGATGTTAATTCCTATTGTGCCTACCGTATATAGTAATCCTAGGAGCATTTAGTGTCCAGATGTGTCATTTGCAGGAGAGCTAGTTGGGTGAATCTTCTACTTGGTGAGCCATCTCTCCCTGCTGTCCCAGGACATCAGGCTGTGAGGGACTAAGTCACGTGCACTAGACAGACACATCCTCAGTGGACAGCAGAATGCCTGTCCGTGCCTTTACAGTATCATAACCCTTGTGCAGACTGGGTTGTTATGGCTTCCTAATCTCTCAGCATTTTCTCTCTTTCTCTCATTAGATGGCATGGAAAATAAAATCCTGCTCATTGATACAATACAAAGGTTAAATATTTAAAGTTCATTAGATTTTTTTAAAAATCTCTTATGTGGGCAGGCATATTTGAGAATAAGAGATGTGTCTACTCTCAACAATAGCCAAATTATGGAAAGAGCCTAAATGTCCATCAACTGATGAATGGATAAAGAAATTGTGGTTTATATACACAATGGAGTACTACGTGGCAATGAGAAAGAATGAAATATGGCCCTTTGTAGCAACGTGGATGGAACTGGAGAGTGTGATGCTAAGTGAAATAAGCCATACAGAGAAACACAGATACCATACGGTTTCACACTTATGTGGATCCTGAGAAACTAACAGAAACCCATGGGGGAGGGGAAGGAAAAAAAAAAAAAAAAGAGGTTAGAGTGGAAGAGAACCAAAGCATAAGAGACTCTTAAAAACTGAAAACAAACTGAGGGCTGATGGGGGGTGGGAGGGAGGGGAGGGTGGGTGATGGGTATTGAGGAGGGCACCTTTTGGGATGAGCACTGGGTGTTGTATGGAAACCAATTTGACAATAGACTTCATCAAAAAATAATAATAAATAAATAAATAAATAAATAAATAAATAAATAAATAGAATAAGAGATGTGTCTATTGACTTGGAATTAGACTAAGGAGGCTTAATTTTCTTGAATGGTTTCATCGTTCAGGCCAAAATGGTATGGTGTTACCACTGGGGCTAAAATTTCAATTTTATCTAGCTATCCAATGACCTGGCTAGTGACATTGGATCCCTAAAAGTCTAATAGCTGTTTTTTCTACTAACACTTAATGTGAATGTTCAATTTTTAGCTCTGGAATTCTGCCCCTTTTTTTCCTGTCTTATTATGACCATTCCACTTTTTGGAGTTACTGATTGAAAAAGAAACAAACAAACAAACAAAAAACAAAAAACTAAGGTAGAACCAAGGACAGCACTGTGTTTTAAGTCATCTACCAGAAGTATTAACTCAGGCAAGATACTTATCCTCTTAAAGCTCAATTTTCCCATTTGTAGAAAGGGGAAAAACACATCTAATTTATATGATTGTTCTGAAAATAAATGAGATAATATCAAACCACTTTGGAACATAGAAAATGCAATACTTAGTAGATATTAGCTTGGAATGGAAAACTGAGTTTTTGGCTAATTCCCATCAAATACACCTTAAGCAATATAGGAACGTTTCTTCATTCTTGCTCTTGTAGGGAATTATCTCTACCTTAATTCCCCCAATTTCAACAAGGCTAACTGTACTACAATGTCACATTTTTTTTTTAATCCTGATCCACTTTCAGTGAGTCCAAAAGATTCTGGAAGTTCATGAGTTATAAACTATTGCTGGTTTTGAAGATTTTTTTAGATTAACTAATGGACTATTATTCACTTTTAAGAGGTTTTGGCAAATAAATATGCCATGCACACAAAGCTAAAACATGAAAACAAAATAGACTTCTCATGAGGTTTAAGTCCTCAAAAAAATTTAAATCGTGCTCTGTGTTTGACCTCACGTGGGGTTCTTTTCAGATTAGAAGGAGTTATCGCCCTCTTTAGGGAGAAAAAAAATTGAATGAAGTCTGAATTCCAGCGTCGCTTTCTATATCTACCTCGAGGATGAAAGCGACAAAGACTCCAATGGAAACTTGGGATTTCGGTTATAGCCTGGGGTTAGAAAATGTGAGCACGACACCGAGGCAGGCTTCAGTCACAGCTCCCTCACACACATTTACTCGGGCACAAGGCCCCAGTTGAATAGGATTAGATTCAGCGCCTAAGTGGACTTTCCGGGCTCTTTGAGGATAAAATCCAACTTGATGGCACAACGGTACAAATGGACCTGATCATACTGATGCAAAACCTGCTACAAATGACTTTTCACTGACATCTTTTTTTTTTGGTCTAAAATTTCTCTGGGCCCCAGACTAATTCGCTAGCTGTATGACTAAGTCGTTATGTGGAAAATTATTTTTAAGGGCATTGAAAGATTCTGTTTCTATTCTGGTCAAAGCGGGGAGGTCTCCCCTTTCTGTCATTCCCTGCTGTCCTATCCGGAGCAAAATTCTCTTCTTGCTGTCAGTGACAGTGCTGCTCCATTGTGAATGGGGAACGTCAATGGGGATGTGTTTTTGCTATTTGTTATCCACAGTAGGAAACCCTAACTACCTAACATAACTAGCTAAACGCTAACATAAATAAATAAATAAATAAATAAATAAATAAATAAATAAATGTATGTTAGCTAGTTTCAATCTTTGCCCTCCAGAGCCTCAAACCATTCTGCAGTGATTATAAGACACTTCTATTCCGTAGCCCCATCCTGGTACTGACAGTGGAAGGTGCAGTTGATGGTCTGGGTGGGTGATTTAGGGGACAGCTACGTGAGCTGAACTTCTCCTTCATGAGCCCCTGGCTTCTGTCTCTCTCCAGTGCTCAAAGAGCCCAGACTCTGAGAAATTGATTTAACCCAATAAATACACCCAAAAGGTGGCAGACAATAATCTTAGCGCCCTTGCTACAGTGGATTTAGGGTTTATTTACTTTCATTCCTTGATAACACTCCTATTTAGCAATAAACTCTTCTGTTAGGAAAAAGCTTAGAAGTTAAAAGTGCGTGCTAAAGTAGATATTCAGTATTGAATTTCCATCTCTTTAAAAAAAATTTTTTTAATGTTTATTTACTTTTGAGAGAGAGAAACAGACAGAGCGTGAGCGGGGGAAGGGCAGAGAGAGAGAGGGAAACACAGAATCTGAAGCAGGTTCCAGGCTCTGAGCTGTCAGCACAAAGCCCCGTGTGGGGCTCAAACCCATAAACCATGACATCATGACCTGAGCCAAAGTTGGACACTTAACCGACTGAGCCACCCAGGTGCCCCTTGAATTTCCATATCTTAAGAAAACTGATAGTGACCATGTAACTTGCATGAAATGTTTTTCCATCCACCACAGGAGCTTGGAGTGATATTCCTGACCATTTAAAACCAAGAAGACGTAAATATACCACTCCAGTATCTGTAAGTTATTTCAAGAAGAGTGTGCCCAGGGGCGCCTGGGTGGCTCAGTCTGTTAAGCATTTGACTCTTGATTTTGGCTCAGGTCATGATCTCATGGTTTGTAAAATGGAACCGAGAGCAGGGCTCCTTGCTAAGAGCATGGAGCCTGCTTGGGATTCTCTCTCTCCGTCTCTCTCTCTCTGCCCTTCCCCCAATTGCTCTCTCTCTCAAAATAAATAAACAAAAAACAAAAACAAAACAAGACAAGAAAAGTGTGTCCAAAATCACGAATGTGTAGCTGTTGATGGCTGGTTTTATAGACCTTTCTTCCTGTTACGACTTTGTATTTAGGTCACATGATTGGCTCTCTAAAGTAGTTCGCTCGATTGGGATTTCAGGTTTTCTTTTATGCGAAGAAAAGGTGACGCTGTTGTGAATGTGTTGGCCCCAAAAGTAGAAAATCATCCCCAAGTATTGATGATGCTACTTTAATACCAGTGTCTTCAGAGGCTTCAGATAAAAAGTCAGATGCTTCCAATAATAATGGCTTTCATCTACTACATAGATGCAAAGTAAAAGTTGCTAGACTCAATCATCTATTTGAACATAATGTAATTCCTGACTCTATGAATCAACCCTCCCAAACTGGCCCTCCTCATGCTCGTCAGTTAGTGGTTAGATGTGATACAGGTTTCTTTAAGAATGCTTATTACAGAACTATAAAAATCCTCTCAAATGCTCCAGATTTGTACATTACATCCCCATGACCTGTTTATAACTGGAAGTTTGTGCATTTTGACTTCCTTTATCCATATCACCCACATCTAACCCCTGACCTGTGGCATCTACCAATCTGTTCTCTATATCTATGAGCTTTTCTTTTTTTTTTTTTTCTTTTCTTTTTTTTTTTTACTTAGCATAATGCCCTTGAGGTCCTTCCGTGCTCTTGCAAATAGAAAAGATGTCATTATTGTTTTACGGCTGAGTAATATTCTAGAGAGAGGAGGAGAGAGGAGGCATTTATCACATTTTCTTTATTTGTTTGTCCATCTATGAACACTTAGGTTGCTTTCATAGAGTGGCTATTGTAAACAATGCTGCAGTGAACAACATTGGAGTAAATACATCTTTTTGAGTTAATGGACTCATTTGCTTTAGATATATAGCCAGGAGTGGAATTGCTGAATCATATGGTAGTTCTATTTTTAATTTTCTGAGGAACTTCCATACTGGTTTTCACGGTGGCTGTGCCAGTTTACGTTCCCATCAGCAGTGTGCCAGGGTTCTTTTTTCTCCACCTGCTCACCAAGACTTGGCTAGTTCTTATCTTTTTGATACCAGCCATTCTAATAGGTGTGAGATGATCTCATTGCAATTTGTTTTGACTTGCAAGTCCCTGATGACTAGTGATGTTGAGCATCTTTTCATGTGCCTGTTGGCCCTCTGTATGTCTTCTTTAGAAAAATGTCTGTTCAGACCTTAGATGATCTGCCTAGATTTTTTTAAGGTGCTAATAATGCTCTGATTATTTTTTAAAATATAAATTATTGTCAAGTGAGCGAACACACAGAGTATACAGTGTGTTCTTGGCCCATATTTTTAATGAATTGTTTGGTTTTTGTTCAGTTTCGTTGTTTGGCTATTGAGTTGTATGAAGTCTCTATACGTTTTGGAAATTAACCCCTATATCAAAGGTACATGATTTGCAAACATTTTCTCCCATTCAGGAGTTTGCCTTTTCATTTTGTTGGTGGTTTTCTTCACTGGGCAGAAGTTTTTCTCTATTTTCTAAATTTATTTTTAAGTTATGACAATATGGAAAGCATACACTACAATGCAAAATTTCCCCTTTTCCCTGATACCCACACAATTATTTTCTCCTGAGCAAGCCATGCTTTTAAGCTTGATGAGTGCTTTCTAGATATGGATTTATGAAGACCTTATACATGGATGAATACGTACATACAAATATATAGTTGGCTTGTTCATAACATTAATGGAATCACAGTGTACATTTTTTTCTTGCCATGCATTTATTACTGAAAATATCTCTTGGGACTATTTTAATATCAAAATATATGGATGTATTCTTTTTCTTTCTAATCACTGCCCCTACGCATTTTAATATTCTCTCATTGATGAGCAGTTAGGTTGTTTCCAACTATTCTGCTGTTACAAGTGAAGCTTCCTTGCCTGTCCTTGCATATGTCCTTTTTGCACACATGTGAACATGTCCCCGGGAGGGATGTGTGTTTATATTTAATAGATACTGACAGGGTACCTTGTTAAAGAAATCTATACTAACTTTGGAGCGCCTGGGGGGCTTAGTCGGTTAAGTGTCCAACTTCAGCTCAAGTGATGATCTCACGGTCTGTGAGTTGGAGCCCTACGTCGGGCTCTGTGCTGACAGCTCAGAGCCTGGAACCTGCTTTGGATTCTGTGTCCCCTTCTCTGTCTGCCCCTTCCACACTCAAGCTCTGTCTCTCTCTCTCCCTCTGACTCTCTCTAAAATAAGCAATAAAAATTTTTCAATCTGTACTAACGTAGAATTCCACAAACGGAGCACAAGATTGCCATGTACACCACATTCTCAACAACACACTTGGATATGAACAATTTCTGCCAATCTGAAAGGAAAATCACATGCCGTTGTTGAATTTACATTTTCCTAACATTGCATATTAACCATTGCGTACGCTTTGTGTATTTTTCTGTTGTTATCCTTTCTTATTTATTAATAAGAACTCTTTCTATGTTATAGTTCACCACTTTTCTTTTGATTGTTTTGTGGTATATTTTGCCACACAGAGGATTTTATAGGAGGCCATGGCCATCCATAATTTGTGCATGGTTTCTAAGCCATAGGGTTTGGGTAAGCGTCAATTTCCTAAGCCAAATTTGGCAGTCCTTTATATTTCCTTCTATTAAATATGTACCTATATAAATCCACTTTGAATTTGTTTGGATTTTTAGGGTTTAGATCTTAATAAAACAATTCTAACTCTGACTAGGAAGTGAACTTCTATATTATTTTCCAATGCATTTATTAATTTATTTGTATTATTAATCCATATACATTTATTGTGTTTCTTGCCATGTAGCAGGTATATATACCTTTTTGTTTATCAGATTGGTAGGTTTTTCATAATTTCACTACTGATTTGAAATGATGTTTTTTTATGTAATTGTAAACATATTTTATGCGGCTTTGCTGCTGACTTCTCTTCTGTTCCACTCTTTTATTCCTTTTTTTCTGAATTAACATAGTTTAGTTACTATAATTTTAGACTATGTTTTGATATTTTGTAGGATATAGGCTCCCTCTGTTATCTTTCAAAACAAATTTTTGACAAGTCTCAAGCATTCTCTCTGCCCACATTTCATTTAAAATGTCTGTCTTCCTTAGTTAAGGAAACTGGTTAATTCTCATATCTCTTGTCCCTGCAAGGAAGTTTGAGGAATCAGTTATCTAGGAGGACAGGGCATTTGTAGTCTAAAACTCCAGAATGCTCAATGCTCATGAATGGTGCCCTGGCTGATGACTTCACAATGTTCCCAAGAATAAATCTCTCTCTCATTATAGGTGTGTTGTAATTGACAGCCCACTTCTGTGAAGACATCTCTATTTGTGTGAATATAAACTTTATTTCATTTTATTTTCATTTGAGGACCAGAGTGAGAGAGGAAGCTCAAGCAGCGGAGGGAGCAGAGGAAGAGAAAGAGAGAATCTTAAGCAGGCTCCACACTGAGTGCAGGGCTCTATCCTATGACCGTGGGATCATGACCTGAGCTAGAATCAAGAGTTGGATGCTCAACCAACTGAACCACCCAGCTCCCTCCCCCACTTTCTTTATGTGAATATAAACTTTACATGAAAGAAAGGCAGGTCGCTTCAGAATACTGACTCCATGTGAATTTGGGGGCTCATAACCAATATTTGGGTAAAGCTTTTGTACCGTTGATGGGCTCTGGGAGGCAGCAAGCTGCAGCTCTCCTCTGGGCTTCCACCATATTTTGAAGTCAGAAAGTAAACATCAGGGACTATGAAGGGACCACTTATACCAAGAGGGAAGCCAGGTCAGAAGTCCATATTGTACAGCCTCATGTGGCCATGAAGACGTGAGAAGCTGAATAAGCCTCCCTCGCTCTGGAATTGGAATCAGTCATCAATAGAGGGAGACCCCCACTAGCCTCCTGTCCCACCTAGATGCAGGTAGACACATGAGTGGATTCCATCCCAGGCCTCATCGTGCAGAAGGCAGTAAGAGAGGGTAATGGTCCTAAAATATAATGAAATAGTCAACCAAAACAAAGATACGATTCAATAACTGGGCTTGATGTGGAATAAAGCTGATGTGAGTAAGTATTAAGACACTGTTACCCTGTTGATTGAGAACTTTCTTCTCTCTGATGTCTAAAATGAGAGGTGAGCAGAGGTGAGATGAGAGTCAGATTTCATAAGGGAAAAGTTGGTGGTAGTTCTTTGAACAAAACCTGTTCTGTGTTTGTTCCTCACTGAAGTGAGTCTCTACAATCACATGTTTACAAAGATTGATGGAACCACCATCCATCTGGTGTCTAATGCCAGAAAATTCAGAATTGCCCTTTACAGCTTCATCTTCTTCATGTCACAAATCCCATTAATCTTGGAGTCCTATTGATTTTACTTCCTGTGTATTTTTTAGATGTGTTAAGCCCTCTCAAACCACCATCAGTTGATTCGAACCTCTATCACCTGGATCAATGTCATTGCCCCCTAACTGTTCTCTCCACTCTATCTTTGTTCCACCGCATATACTCTAAGCAGTAACCAAAATCACATCAAAAAGCAAACAAACAAAAATATCTAACATCTAAACAATCTCCATCTTTATTATTATTTACAGTCTTGGTGACAGAAATCTTGGAGTCTAACCTTCCCTGCTAACCTGGTATCCATAGGTCAATTCCATCTTTCACTGCTCAGGTCTTGCTCATGAATCCCGATTTGCCTTTCTTATTCTGTTTCTTAAAACTCCCAGCATTTCTTCCCAGAGCTTCCTTCCTTCAACACAACTGCCCTTTATCTGTGTCATTTCCCCTCTACACTTCCCCTGGTTAACACCTGTCTTAACCAAATGTCAACCCCTTGAATTACCCACAGTTAAATTCCCCCATGATCTTATGGAGCCCAAGACACCTCATTGTTTTTTTTCCTGTAAAATCTGGAATTATGTCTTTGTCTGCCTTCCCTTCTAGAATGTAAGCTCTGGCCTGGATTCTTAGGCTCATTACCTGGAAACCCCAGTCTTTCTAAGTGGTGATGCCAAACTTGGCTAGATATAACCTCAGCTTCCTTCTCATCTGGTGTTTTCATTAGTTCTTATATCATTGGTTCTCAAATGTCAGCACGTATCACAAATACCAGGAAGGTCTGTTAAGACACAAGTTTGGGGGTCCAGGAAATAGGAAACGTATTCCCCATTTTGTCACGTTTTTCTCTGTGTCCTCGGCAAATCGCTAAGCATTTATAAAAACAACTTCCCCTCTCAGCAAAACGCTGACCTAAGTGCCTTGGGAAATAACATATTACAATCCACTTTGAAACTTCCAAATTGTATTGAGGTGCTCAGCAATTACTGCTTTATGATGTAATATTGATTACAACCCAGCTTTGTTATTGACCCAACAACATATTAATTATTGATGGAAATGGTCTGGCTGAGATTCTAATTCAATTGAATATTGTTGTCATCACCCTCACAGTAAAGCTGCATTCATCATCAGCACTGTTTGCTACTAGACAGTTTAAACGTCCTGCCCAGTGTTGCTCTGTGAGTGGGTTGCTTCGGACCTAAAAGCAAGCCAGAGAATGATAAATATGATGTTTAATAGGAACTGAATTATGTGTCTCCTACTTCCCTGGATTTGTCCTATTGAATTGAAGTTCCAGATCCCAGAGTGGGACAGAGACAGCTAAATGTTTTATCTATGAGTGACTTTTCTCAATTATAGCAAGAAAAATCCTTCTCAGTGAACATAGATCTTTCCTTCCTAGGGTTGCTACGGACACATATGCCTTCTGCATGGAAGATAATATCATTTAACACGCTGAACTGTAGTTCCAACCTGGATGCCTGGACCACCTGATTCTATTTGTACCCAATAATGTTACAGAACCAAGTGTCATGATACTATTGCCATAAGAAACCAAGAAAGCCTAGAGATTTTTGAGAACTCCAAACCCTTATATGTAAAGAAATCAACTCATGTTGAAAAATTATCCTGTGTGCCATCACATACAGAATAAAACTATCTGTGCCTTCATATATACAAACCCGTATCCACCCACTAAGGTACTACATTCTCTTCCTGGAAAATTTTGAGTTGCTTGGCCAGTGGATTTAAGCTAAGGAGGAAAGGTAAACCATTGGAAGAATTGATCACTAAAAAAATCCTCCTCCTAGTCTGAGCCACTGTTTCTCCTGACGGGTTCCTGATTTGGGTTATGGATCAGGACTCCATGTGGACCATGAGCGCAGAAGTAATACCTTCTAATGAGTTGCCCCTTCTTATAGATTCCAAGCCAGAATCTCATTGGAGGGCTTGTGTTACCCCACTGGGTCTTGGTCCCTGATGGCCTCCTGAACTTGGGCCCCTGAGAACTTTGTGATGCTTGGGATCTGAGGTATGTACAGCAGATGCTTTGCATCAGAATAATGAACAGAATAATGAACCCCAGGATCTATGACTTCCATGGTGAACTGGAGATCTGGGATAAACTGGAAAGAGAATGCCCAAGTGAGTTTCTCATAATGTCATTGCGAAATCGAGGGTCGCCAGAAGTCTACACAAAGTCACTGAAGAGATTAATGTGACCCAATCTTATACAAATAACAAATATGCCTTCATCCACGAAGCATAGCAAGATAACGTTCTCTTCAGAATTCCATGTTCCTTTTAGACACCAGAAGCAGCAGCACCCATGATATTCCCATACATATTTCCCAATCTTTATAGAGTCAAGATTGGCCTCTTACTTTATAAATCCCAAGGTGCTTAATGCGTGTGTGTGTGTATGTATGTGTGTTTGTGATGTGATGTGATGTGATATGATGTGATGTGATGATGTGATGTGATGTGATGTGATGTGATGTGATGTGATGTGATGTGTGGTATGGAAAGGTTGCTTCCTATCAGAGGCATATCAGGCAAGAAAGACAAATATTTGGGAAGAGAGGCAGTTTGCAGGTGTATCCTAAAAAGCTCTAAAGTCAGAGACAAAAAAAATGAGAAGTTGGTACGCAGATGTCCAGAAATTTAAGTTCTTCTGTGTTGAATCTCTGACCATGTATCGGCAACGGGAAACTCTATTTTTCCTTTGGCTTACTTAGTTGTTTCCTTAATGTTTAAATATCTTCAGCTCTCAATTCATATTCATATTTCCTTGTCTTAATCAACCTTTCCTCAAACCCTTACCCCCAGGATTAAAACAATAGATCAATTATGATAGGTACGTGGACGCTAAATATATATGAACAAACACATCTATTCCCACACGCATACAAATACAAATCCATGCATATGTAAAAGACTTGGTATACTGTAGGTATAGATCTTTTGTGGAGTGAATGACCAAAGAATAAGATTTAAAAGATCATAGCAAATACCAATTTTTGATGGGAATATTCTTGAATCATTGATAATCGCTTATGTCCTCCTAAGTGATCCATTGTATACCTGAGTCCCTTTGTCCTTGTTCTTTCTGTGGACCTCCACCCCTGTTCCACTTCATCATGGCTCCCTGTCCCCCTGGCCATCCTGGGGCTCCATGTTACCCAGAATCTCTTCCCTTGGAGAGGCTGATCTTCAGCAGCATTTCTCCAGCTGCAGGAGGCAGGGTGATTATCAGGTGTAAGTTAGACATCAGGTGGGTTCAGGGTGTAAGGTCTGGAGCTTACTTATTTGGGGAGCTTTCTTAAAGAAAAACGGTACACGCCAAAGCATTCGAAATCAGAAACAAAAATAAATCTTTACGTGGAATGAAAAAAGAAATAAATTACCAATATTAAAACGCTAGTGGATACCCCAAATACTCAAGATCTATGACAATCATAATGACATCAAGTTTCATTGATAACCATCTAGCAGGCTTCCGTGATTTTTCTCTTGTGATCTTTGTTCGGTGTTTGATCACCTCTTTCCATGACAACAATTTTGTGACATCCTTCTTAGAGTGTTTAGAGTAATCCAGTCTTTCCTCTAGCACGGGTATCAAAATTTGGTTTTGTGTCATTGATAGCTTTAAATTTTTCCTTCAGCTTCACATCTTGGTTTTTTGTTTGTTTTTTTGTTTGTTTGTTTTGTTTTGTTTTTTTAGGGCTTGGAGCCCAATGCAGGGCTTGAACTCGCAACTGGGAGATCAAGACCTGAGCTGAATCAAGACTCAGATGCTTAACCAGCTAAGCCACCCAGGCATCACCACATCTTAGTATTGGTCATGCCAGGTCAGTTTTGTGGTTTTGTCAAGTTTGGGGAAATCTCTACCAAGCCAACCTCTCATATATGAGCCTTTAAAGACATACTGGCTCTTTATAGTAAAGCTACATAGTTCTGTGCTACATACAAACAGAGATTCTGAGAAATTCTAGTTTGTGCAATTCCATTATAAAGGGAAAACATTTAGGGGCACCTGCATGGCTCAGTTGGTTAAGCATCTGACTCTTATTTTTGGCTCAGGTCACGATCTCACGGTTCGTAAGTTCAAGCCCCACCTCAGGCTTTGTGCTGTCAGCGAGGAGCCTGCTTGGGATTCTCTCTCGCCCTCTCTCTCTGCCCCTCCACTGCTCACTCTCCCAAAATAAGTAAACTTTAAAAATTGTCTTAAAGGGAAAATATTTATAGTGTATCTACTATTTTATATGTTGTATCATTTATTGAATTTATTCCTGAGAGAGAAGACTTTCCCCCTTTGAATAGACTTCGGTGAGACCCAAATCTTCTGCTTAAAATATTTCACGTCTGATGGTTGAAAGAATGTTCCTCAGACTAACTTCTGGTTCTGTCTGACTCAAGCCTCCTTTCCTCCTTAATACTCACACACTTTTGATCTTGGAGTCATCGAACTGGTCCCTATCATCATAAGGCCACTGGCCCTGTGTTTTCCCGTCATGGCTTCAGGTAAACATTTTCCTGGGTCTTTTCACACACAGTGATGCCTAATGATAATTTAACTGTACCCAGACCCAGCACAAATCACGTAAATACATCTCAACACAGCCAGACTAAATGTAACCCCTACTCTACACTCAAACCCTCTAAAGCCAATTCCATAATATCTACGACAAGGAGGCACGCAGTGAAATGGGTTGGAAGGAAGATGACTAGTAAGTGACTGTTGTTTTAACGAAGTATAGTAGCCATATCTTCACTTACAGATTTTGCTTAAATGTGTCACTGCACGAACACATCACTAAGGCCTCAGGAATGGCCGCGCATGTGAGGGAGCCTGAGATTACAGCTTCCCGAGAAATCTAACTCTTTCAGGCTGCATGGAGGCTGGAGCTGGGATGGGGACTTCATCTATCTGCCTCTGGTGTAGACTCCTGTTTCCCATAGGTCCTGCTTCCCAGCACTTTCCCTTGATCGTCCTTTGTTTACTATAGTGCTGACAACCCCACATAACCTTTCAGCTCAGCACCTGTCACTGACTAACTGGGATCTGTGACTCTTACTCTTGGGAAGGGAATATGATTGAGGCCCTGATGCTAGTCCCTGGGCCAACCTGCACCTGGGGAGGTTGGAGTTATGTCACCGGCTGCCCACTATCCAGGATTGTGGACAGAGATGAATTCTCACAGCTGCATTTGGAGCTCACTGAAACATATCCAAGGAACTTTTTAACTCTATTAATTTTTAGACACACTTTTAAAATATGTTGAGCTTCCCTACTCCCTCTTCTCCACCGAGTTTTAAAAAATATTTTTTTAATTTTTAATTTATTTTTGAGAGAGACAGACAGACAGACAGAGTGCGAGCAAGGGAGGGATAGAGGTAGAGACACACACAGAATACGAAGCAGGCTCCGGGCTCTGAGCCATCAGCACAGAGCCCAACGCGGAGCTCTAACTCACGAACCGCAAGATCGTGACTTGAGCTGAAGCCGGATGCTTAACAGACTGAGCCACCCAGGCGCCCCTGTCCACCAATTTATTTCTGAATTTATTGAAATGCCCAAGTCCCTGTCTTCCTCCTTTCCTTCTTCAGTCTTCTCCTGTCTTTACTCATCCCCTCGTCCCTCTCTATCACACGCCTCACCCTGTCAGTCACTCTCGGTCACTACCTCAACTCTCTGACTTCCACCCTGCCAACAGGAGAACCCAACTCTGATTAGCCAGTCTCTGAATTTTCCCCCATAGTCTGAGGTCTGCAAGTACCATTGGAGAGTGTCACGAACACTTGCAGATTAGGGCTCCTAAATATTCATGGTCTCCAGCCTCCCTGCCACCTGGCAATCCTGCCGTGTGCTGGTGGCCTGCCTCTATGCCTTCCCATTAAAAATGATTCCAAGGTTGTAGGTCGTGATTCCTCCCTGTTATACTCTACCCCACATCTGCTTCTGAAAGTTCCCTCCACTACAATTTCATAAAGGAAATAGAGGGTTTATTAAGAGCTTCCTGATCCTGGCTCTCCTTTCTCCTCACTCCCCATCAACTCCTCACTTATCGGCACCTGCTCTGGTCATTCCCTTACTCTCACTTGGCCAAGGAATCTCTCCTCCAGCCAAGGACCGACTTCCACCTTGTGCTCCGGTGCCCTCTCCTTCTGCCTCTTCAGGAACTGTCCCCACTCTGCATGGATCTCCAACCTCCCCTCTCTACTCACTGGTCTACTTCAGCCTATTCACGAATCCCTATGAATCCCCATCTCAGAGACTTTCCCAACAGGTCTTCTTCTCTGTCCTGCCTTTTGTCAAAGGCATTTGCTTCAGTTCTCAAGTGTTGTCATCGACAAGAGCCTCAGCCTCCTTCCTCATCACTCCCACAGGGGTCTCCATGAGATCTGCTCCTTCTCAGATCCCCAGTGATCACTGGCTTGTCAAATGCTCCTGGAGTCCATGATTTATCTCACGTGAAGCCACAGCAGGATTTGACCATCATGACCTACCCCTCCTTCTCAAACGTCAGTACCTTTGACACCTCTTTTTCTTGGACTTCTTTTGTTTTCCTGACTCTTCTTCCCACTTCCTCTACCTTTAACATTGGGGTTCCTGGGGGACCCTAGACCCCTTCCTCTTTTCACTCACATTTGTAATGCATGATCTCATAACCCCTCCCTCCGTCAAACTACCACCCTGCTGGCTCCAGATTGAAGTGTCTTCCACATTATTTCACAGTTTCTACATGAGTGTCCTACAGAGGGTTGACATTAGACTTGTCTAAAACGAAGCCCGCACCCCCTTTCCTGCATCTTTCATCCCCACACACCCTGTACCACATCCATATAATGGCCCCTCCCATTCTTCTCCACCCACATGTAGTGACCCCTTCTCTGCATTGCCCCCGTGTTGGCATATGGCACCATCAGGTTACCCAGTCAAGGGCCATCACCCCTGACTTGCCCAACTTTTTTCACATCCCAGATCAGATCCGTCTCTGATCCTTGTTGACCTTACCTCCTACATACTGCTCGAAACTACCTCTTCCTCCCTATTTTCACCATCACAGCCTTGATTCTGTCCCTTACCGTATCTTCCATTTGCAACAGGAGCCCTTTTACTGGCTCAGTGCCTCTTTTTGTGACCCTGCTAAACCAACCCAACCCTATTGACTTTTTTTGACGACGTGAATAAGATCCTGCTTTTATGCACGGGAATCTACCCGCCAAACCAACAGCACACTGTATACACTTTATGTTAGCCAACTTGACAATAAATTATATATATATATAATAAAAAAAGGATCCTGCTTCTATGGATATTAACATGACACAACTCTCGTCCCTCCCCTTTGAGAGAGGCTTGTTTAACCCTCGTTCCCAGCTACATCAAAGCCGCAACCTTCCCCACACGTCCAGACTTGCTCTTTTCTGCAGCCTCGACACACTGTGTGCTTCTGCTTACCACAGCGCTTTCCTTGTCTACCCCTCCCCTCAATCCGTCCGGTGCTTTTCCAAAGCATCTCAAGTGTTACACCCTAAAGGAAGCCTCTCTTAGCCCTGTGGCTCAGAGCCTCTGTGTTTTGCAATCAGGAGTTTATTCGGTCCGGCAGGGATGCCACCATCAGGAGCACACCCCAGGATGCACAGCCTGGACCCTGCATGGTGACACCCAGCAGGTACGCAGCACAGTAAGACTGCAGTCAGAGCCATACCGGCATTTCACGATTTGTTTTCTATTTTAACCCACCTCAATTCCCTCTGTTTGCCTTCACAAAGACGTTTCTTACGACCTGACTTCTAGTTGACAGGAGAAGAATAATGAAGAAGACTTCATTATTCCCAAGTACAATTTACTGGCTTACTTTTCTTGGTTCTAGTTATTTTTACAGCATTACAATTCATTTCTTTTGGAAGAGCTAGTCTTAAAAGCTTATTCTTTTTAAGAAAACAAGTGTGAAACTAGTGGAAGATCTTATACCGAGAATCTTTTATGTCCTACCTACACATCTTCGGAACTGGAATGATGCTTTCTTTATGTATGTACATATCTTCTGAAGACACGTAAGGGCTCGTTTCATCGTTTCATCGTTTTCTTGTTTTTCCCTTTTTCATTATCCCCTTATGGAAATTTCTGATTGTGTCTCTCCAGGATTATTGCAAATTCTGCCAGTATCATTAAAACTATGTTTGAACCCTTTTTTTTTTTTTATAATAGTTACTTATTTCATAGATTTTAGCATTCCCGGAACTGAATTTTTTCACTATTTTCTGAATCATTTTGTTAATCTATATGAGGAATTTAAAAGAAATCCTGAATTTTTTCGCTTTTTCACTCAGAGTTGGCTTAAAGAGATCCCCACAAATAGTCAACAAAGACGTAACATTTCTCAACTATCAAGGTAGGGAACAACGAACCGAAGCCATTTTTCATAACAAAACAAAAAAAAAAGAAAAAGTGGAAAATAAGTTTTGAGATGACACCATAGGAAGTGCAAGCATATCTACCACGCTTGTTTAAATTAATCCAACTGGAAATATTGTTTAAAGAAGAATTTTTCACACTACCTTATGGATCTGGAACAGAAACCCATGCATTTTGTTTTGAAATAAGACTATTTTCATGGCTTTTTCCCACATAACTCCATTTTTGCCCCGCCTTCGCCTTGGTGGAGGGAACTGGTGCATTCGTTAGTTTACATTAGTTTGGGGGTGATACGGTCACATGATATGATACATATGCACACAGACATATGCCTTAAAGTGGAAAATTCTTTCTTAGAGCTCATGGTATTCCATTGCATGTTGAGTTCGCTTGTTTAATCCTTGGTTGATGAACATTTATGTTTCAATCATTTTCCCATTACAGACAGTGCTGTAGAAGATAATACTGTGTGTATGCCATTTCACATGTATGTAAGAGTCCCTGTGAACTAGTCTCAGAACTGAAGTTATTTGATGAAAGGCTATGTGTGTTTGTAAATTTAGTAAATATTTCCAGATTGCTACCATCAAAATAGAACTGTATGTCTATGTCTCTATTTACCTATCTATCATCTATCTATCTATCATCTATCATCTATCTGTCATCTATCTACCTATCATCTATTGCCATCAGCAATATAAGACTGGTTGGCTTTTTAAAAGGGGTTTTGAACTTTCATAGTGAAAGGAATGGTTGAAAAATTTTCCCTTCCCAGGGCCTCTGTCAGGGTCTGTGGTCTAGGGGAAGAGGACAATGAGGGGAGAAATGAGTGCATGAAATCCCCTGGGCAGAAGTAAGACTTACAAAGCTTATTTAATTATTTTTTTAAAGATTTCATTTTTAAGTAATATCTACACCCAACATGGGGCTCAAACTCACAACCCCAAGATCAAGAGTCGCATGCTCTACCAACTGAGCCAGCCAGGCACCCCAAGACTTACAAAGCTTAAAACATTATTTATTGGGGTGCCTGAGTGGCTCAGTCAATTAAGCATTCAGTTCTTGACTTCTGCTCAAGTCATGATCTCACGGTTCGTAAGTTTGAGCCCCACATCAGGCTCCATGCTGACAGTGTAGAGCCTGCTTGGGATTCTCTCTCCCTCTCTCTCTGCCTCTCTCTCTCTCTGGCCCTCCCCTGTGCTCTCACTTTCTCTCTCTCTCTCTCAAAATAAAGAAATAAAGTTTTTAAAAAAATAATAAAAAATAAAATGCTATTCATTGCCCAGTAATACTCCTGACTCTATTTAACTTGATTGTGTGCTGAGTTTGGTCTGTACATTAAAAGTTGCATGTTCTAAAATAACACCAAACATGTTTCTATGGGATATATATCGTGAATTCAACTTTTAATTTTAAAATAGTTTTAGGGTTCATGAGAAAGTTGCAATTTTACAAAAATTGCACAGAGAGTACACAGTTTCTATAAAGTCTGCATTGTTCCCCTATTATTAACATCTTTCATTCCTATTTTCATTTGTTAAAATTATTGAGCCAATATTGATACATTATTAATACCTAAAGTCCATACATATTAAAGACTTCTTTAGTTTTTACACTTTGTTTTTTGTTGTTATTTTTTTTTTTCCTGTTCCAGATACTCCATCCAAGGTACCACATTCCCATCCACCTGGATACTTCTTTAAATAACTTGTCACCCTCCAGATTCCTCATTCCGAAATCTCCTTTTCTGCCGATGACCCACGTCTCAGATGAAGGATTCTATGGTTTCTGTCTTTGTGTCCCACCAAATTCACATATTCACAAGCCCATGGTGACAGTACCAGAACGTGGGCCTTTGGGAGGTGACTAGGTCACTAGAGCCTGGGCTTGGTGCCCTTATGAAAGTGTTCCTGGAGAGTTAGTCCCTTCTGCCATGTGAGGGCACAACCTGAAGCCTGTGACTCAGCAGAGGGCCCTCCCCTGTCTGTGCCAGTGTCTTGACCTTGGCTCTCCAGCCTCCAGAACTGTGAAGAATAATTGATGTTTCTTATAAACTACCCACCCTGTGGTAGTTTGTTCTAGCAGACCGACAGAGGAAGACAGAGGACTGTTTTTCCCCACACCCACCGTCCCTGAGGGTCAGGATAAGGCATTAAGCTCCCCCTTGCTTCCGTGTGCTGCCTCCAGACCATCACTCCGTCTCCAGCTTTCACAAGCCCTGCTCCTGCGAGACTAACACCATTGATCAGCCCTACCCCCTCCTCATTGCTTCCAGCACTCTTCTCCTGGCCACTTCATTCATTAAGAATTCTAGCTTCTGGATCACTGGCTTCGTCTATATTCCTACATCTACATCATGTGTCCTACTTACATCCCCGCATGATCCTTGGATTTCAATAGCCACACAGATGTGCCACCCATGATCTACATGGATATGCTGTTCACACCTTGACCTTGAAGCTCCATGCCTCGTCAAGTTCCATGACCTTTCTTACAATGAGCTTTGGCAACTCTCTCCAAGAGTCTTCCATCAGAAAATAACCAGTTTGGGGGCACCTGGGTAGTTCAGTCTGTTGAGCATCCAACTTTGGCTCGGGTCATGATCTCATGGTTTGTGGGTTCGAGCCCCCTGGCTTTGAACTGACAATGTGGAACCTGCTTCTCTGGCTTTCTCTCTCTCTCTTTCTGTCTCTCAAAATCAACATTAAAAAAAAGAAAATTATCAATTCTGACATTTCACTCCCCAACCACCAGTTTCTAACCACAAACAAATTTGAGCTAACGATATTCCACTGGGAACATTCTGGGCCTTAATGTCATTTTTAGCTCACTCAACCTTTCATCTCCTCACTATCCCTTTGGCCTTCCGTTCCTTCATTATACAACTCAGGGTCATCATTAACATCCTTCATCTTCTATCAACGCCCGTCCCTCTCTTTTCCTGCCTGGTACTTGAGTGGCAACCCTCCAGCCTGAATGAACATTTCCATTTGGTACCTGCATCCTTCTTGGGAGCAGCGAAACACTGTGAGAGAAAAGGTCACAACCTGTCAGCTGGGTATCCCTGAATGTCTTCATCTCAAATTGCACATGGGCACGATTACCTTGTACATCTACCCTCATCTATTCTCCTTGGTTTTCCCCTCTTGTAGGTGGGATTTCACAAATTGTCCTTCCTCACACCCCTGGTCGATAACCTTGCCTCATACTCTACAGAATGAATAGCGGTCACCAGATGGGAGACCTGTTCCTCTTCCCTCCCAACCCATAAACCTGCCCACATTGGCAACCCTCTTCCTCTCTCCTCCCATAACAACTGATGAACTGGTTCTTCCTTTATCAGAAACCAATACTCCCGGGTGTGCCGTAGGTCCCATCTCTTCTCAACATGGTACTTCCCCTTTGGCCGTCCTCTCTTTCCTGTGTCAGCAGTCTCCACACTTTTCCAGGTTATTCCTGATGGCTTTGTAAACGTGCTCTAGTACCATCCTCTATAAACAAGATGAAACAAAGCCCCACATCTCCCCTGGCCATCTATCCCTTTGCAGACCCATTTGCTCTACCCCCTCCTGGTTAAGTTTCTCTAAATAGCCGTCTCCACGGGTCTCCCATGCTTTTGCATCTTCCATTTGTTCCTCAACTGACCACAATCCGGTGTGTGCCCTTCCTGCTTCTTGAAAATTATTCTTTTCAAGACAGTCTCCATGTTGCTCTACAATGATGGCTTTTTGGTTTTCACCTCACTGCAACTGACCCTGTTAATGGTCCTTTTCTCTTGGCCTCTGTGACATCACTCCCTCTTGGTTCTAAGATTTTTTTTGGGGGGGGGGGGTGGGGCTCCCTACTTACTGTTTAGGATCGTCTTCATCTACTCCACCTTTAAAAGATGAAGTAGAAAGGCCCCGTCTTGGATCATTTGCTCTTCTCCCTTGAAAGTAATTCTTTTCCTAGACGACAGCCTCCATTTCCAAGGACTCAGATCATACCTTTATGACTCTGGCTGCATTTTACCCTCACGGAAGTTTTTCCCCAGTAAATTTCTTGCACATCCAATCCCATCCTGGAACCTACTTCTTAAAGACCCTGAACAAACCCAAGAGGCAGGAGGGCTATTTATTTGTCCTCAACGAAGTTCCGATTACTCAGACCTTAAGAAACACCATTGGAATCTTAGTGAAAGGATGGATTTTAGGGACCTCTCATGGTGGGGGCTCAGGGAAGCAGGCTGCTACAGCTTGACTGAAACCACAGGGGCAATGTGAGTCACATTACGCTCACACACTCTTGTGTGAGGAACACAACACACACTGGTGAGCCACACAGGCTCCAGTGAGCAAGGTCAGCCAAGGGAAAAATGCATTTGGAGGGAAAAAATAATTTTTCCACGTACTGGGTTTTAAGGCATCACTGGGAAGAACAACATATGTGTCTTTGAACATGCAAAGGAGCTGAAATCTGGGTGCAACAGAGAGCACAGATCACCGTGAGCCTCTAAGTTTAAGATGTTGGTGCCACACCTGGATAGTCGGTGGGAGAGGGAATGGAAACACCTGTTTCTTCGTGGGAAAGTCACAACTCAAGATTTAGCATTTCAGGCTGCCACCACAGCAATTTCCTAAATGTTCACCAAAGCAGCAACACGCCTGGATGTCAGACTGGGGAGAATTAGAATTGGAATTTGATTTCTTTGGACTTGTAACTTGCAAGTACAAAATGCTTGCAACTAATCTAAAGAAACTGACTTCTAGGGGCGCCTGGGTGGCTCGGTTGATTAAGTGCCAGACTCTTGGTTTTGGCTCAGGTCATGATCTCAGGGTTCATGAGTTTGAGTCCCGGGTTAGACTCTGCCCTGAGAGGGCAGAGCCTGTGTGGGATTCTCTCTCTCCCTCTCTCTCTCTGCCCCTCCCCTACTCATTTGCATGCATTCTTGCTCTCTCTCTCTCTCTCTTAAAAATAAACTTAAAATAATAAGAAATGAACTTCTAAGGGGATTTTAGCCTTAAACTCCAAGGTCTCTGTGAAAGTTGTAATAATAATGGGAGGGGCTGAATCCTGAAATTCAGGATTTAGATTAGAATTCAGGATTTCAGGATTAGAATTTTATCATGGAAATGCCTCTAGGTTTTACTGTTGCAGTGTCTTAATGTTGTCATTGGATATCTTTGCAGAACCACTGATGGACTACTTTGCACATGACATTTGGGACAGGAAGTTGAATATGGAGTGCTTCTTAGTTTTTGGATCAGAATAGCCCTGAAGTCATTTCAGTTCCTGGATTCAATCCTACTTCAGGGAGTCAGAAGGGGCAAATCCGTGCTGCCCATCCGTGTTTCCATGGAACGTCTAAAGGAGTTCTATTAAGAGACAATGTTGATGTTAGGGCAGTGGGCTTGTGACATGGGAGTAGGGTTGTTTTGGTTGACTGTCCCTTCACCCACGATGGAGGACCACACCTGAGTCGCCGCAGACATTTACACTGACTTCAACACTGTTGCGGGGAGGGATGTCTAGACAGGGGATGGGCAGTTCTTATCCACCCTTGGCGTTTGCTTTCACGTGAAGAGAAATTTCAGAGTAAGACTCACTCCCGGTTTCTCTCCATCACCTTCGTGAGTTCTCCTTCGCAGGAGAGTAGAAGTAACCTTTCTGAAGTGTGAGAAGGCAACCCCGTCAGAGGTACCCTCTCCCCTTTCTCTCCGGGTCTGCCTGCCTGCAGAGAGCAGCCACTCACCCCTGCGGCCCCTCCAGAGAGGCCTGTGGTGCCCTGGGTCCGCCTGCACCAGGATGGGAGGCCCAGGGGTCCTCTGAGAGATCCTGCTCCATCCCAGACGCACTCTCAGCACCTCGCTTCCCCGCGGGGAAGTGTGAAAGCGTGTGTTCACAGCCGTCTTTCTCCCTGTGCTAACCAGGCACAGTGCCGCCCTCTCTGGAGGGAAGGACTGGAGCCTGGGGGCCCCCAAAGTTTGCTTGCTCAGTAGAGATCCATGCTCCCTAACTCTGATATTGCACATATCACCGAAGGGAATTAATCTAAGAGGAGGCCCCCATGCACCTGGGCTCGGAGAACTGGTAGAATTACTAGAAATGCTGAGTGAATTATTCTAAGGAGCTTTATGGCTTCATGGAGGAAGGATTTAAAACCAGTGTCATTATGTAGGAAAGAGTTCAGAACAAATATGGCAATGCCTTCTTATTACGTGTTATCTAAGTGACAGTGATTTGCAAGACCTTGCATAACATCTGACACGGGAAGTGAAAGGGATTTACTATACTGGTTTAAAACAAGGCTTTATGTTGTTTTATTTATTTCCTTAAACAATGTACCGGAAAGGAACGAATCATGTTTTGGGAGAATTGCCGCGGACTTTGGTCATAAAGAGGTTTTGTTTCACTGAATTGCTGGGAGATATTTTGAGACATTTATTGCGGTAGTATTATCAGAAGTCACCTGTGATCCCACAGAGAGAATGAAGATCTCTGGAGCCCAGTTTGACGACAGTTCAAGGTGGTCACGACGCAGAGTGATTGCTCTGGTCTAAGGAGCGATAGGGAAACAAATTAGTGGATAGCCTCAAATTGCCTCAGAATGTAGATGCAAAATCATCTCAATAAATCGCATCAACTGCCCACCGGCCCACATTTTCTTGGCTCTATTAGCCATAGCAATATAAAATTTCTACTCTCTTGGCTTTAAAAATCAACCAGGTCTTAGCACTATTCCCACCTGTCGGTAATTCCAGAGTCACAACTTGGATGCAGAACTCATAATATCCCCAATTTTGTTTCCAATCTCCAGAAGGTTGAAATTTGAATAACTTTACATAAAGCCAGGGTAAAATCTCCCAGCTTCTCTCTTAAGCTGACCCTCTGGAATCCCACCAGAGATGGGAATCTTTCTTTATCAAACACGGCACAAGACAACTCTGGGATATTTGGAAGGTTCTTGACCTCACAGTATTCGAAACCACCGTGGATGTCGAGAGAGTGACCCCAAGTGGGACCCGGGCTTCATGAAGATAGCTGTGCTTTGAGGGTGGCCCAGGGCCCTTAAAAGTTTAACGGCAGTGACATTTTTAGATCAGGAGAGTGCTTCCTTGAAACGAAGAGCCCTTTTCTCCATCATTTTCCACACTGTGCATTCTTGCTTCAGGATGAAATACACACCTTCTTCATCTTCATAAGCCACACACTTGGTATGAATAAGGATAAATTTAACATCCCAGAGGTTATGGTTTATGGCTCCTGAGTATAAAAAAATATATCTTTAAAGAAGGAAAATGCCAAGCAGAATTACAGGTTTCCTGTGTGCGCTATCATGAGAGAAGAAACTCCGCACAAATTTTATTTTCTTTCATTTAAAAATAACATATGGGGCGCCTGGGTGGCTTGGTCGGTTAAGCGTCTGACTTCGACTCAAGTCACGATCTCGCGGTCCGTGAGTTCGAGCCCCGCGTCGGGCTCTATGCTGACAGCTCAGAGCCTGGAGCCTGTTTCAGATTCTGTGTCTCCCTCTCTCTCTGCCCCTCCCCTGTTCATGCTCTCTCTCTGTCTCAAAAATAAATAAACGTTAAAAAATTTAAAAAAATAATAATAATAAATAAATAAAAATAACATATGATTTTACAGAAGGGAAATTGAAGAGGATTTTTTATTAGTTTCCGCAAGTTAACCAAAAGAAATAGACCATTCTTAATGTACGTCCCGCTTAGCGCTTTTCCCCTCACGCCTCGGTTCCCCCCTCCCCAGTGCCATATGATCCCGCGCTCACCTTGGACTTCAGGCTAAGGTCGCATCAGGTTGTAGGATTCACTGGAGTATGCTCATGTAGAAATGTGCCTAATGGGCTTGTGTGTGTCTGTTAGTTTCAGATCCACTTTGAATAGTGCAAGAACTGGAAACCCAACAAAATGGGGAAGAGGACGACCTCAAGCACTTTCCTCCGCAGGTATCAGCCCATTTGTCAGCATGTCTGGATGTGCTCGGTTACTCAGCTGGTTAGGGTACGGGAAGAAGGCACTGCAACCTGGTTCCCACGCAGATCAGAGAACTTCCCACAGACGCCCAGGCTGGTGCTGGCCCCAGAAGGCAAGGCAGGGCAGCCCTGGTGGAGAGAGCGGATCCATCATTTTCCTTTAATAAGAGGCCCCTTCAGAGAAGATGTGAGAAGCGTTGAGAGCTCGGCTGGCCAGGCCCAGCCACACCTCCAGCTCTCAAGGCTTTGTCTCTGCCGCATGGTTTCGGTAAAAGGGCTCCCACCTCCTCCGATTTATTCTCAACATGGCAACCTTCCCCACCGCCATTTTGATCAAGGACTTTGGTCGAATCACCCTTTACAGGGAAGGACCTCCCTAGACAAAGCTGACTCAATGTTTTCCTATCATGTTCAGGGTCAAATTCCAGAGCAGCCCCACTTTTCCCTGCGTGGCCCCTCTCCCTGCCTCCCTAATGCGGTCTGGACAAACCCAAACCTCCACCAGTTCAGAACTCACTTTGACCAGCACACCAGCCCCGGGGTCCCACGCATTAGGGGCTCTTTATTTCCTCATAAAAGCCTGACATTCACAATCAGGCAATGAGGCTCCTCGTGACATCATTTCCACTCTCATTCCCCCCTCTTGTTCCTACCTCCCCCTCTACCAGATCTCTGCTCCAGGCTCACGGGTCCTTTGGTGGCCCCTCAAGCACGTCACCCCCCGTCCCCCCCACCACCACACTCCTCGGACAGGGGCAGAATCATGGCGGGTGCGGTCGTGCCTTGACTGGTGTCACAAAGCTGACGTACATGCAGCTTTGAGCCTGGGGACACCCCTTCTCAGGCGAGACGATGCTCTCCTGGGGTTGGACTGTGACCCGTTCCTACTGGGGAGGCATCTCTGCATCTCTGAGGGTGATGGTCCCACAGGGCTGGCTGCTGGTGGGGCATCACAGCGGGTGTCCACAGGCAGTTTCTGTGCTCTTGTGACGGGCACCACGGCCATCACCCTAAAAGCATATGTCCTATAGCCATCATTCTCAAAGCATAGCCCATAAGCTTGTGTTCAGGGACTTTTAGGCAGGAAGGACCAAAATGGATTTGCTGTCAAGTGTCCTCCGTCTTCTCCTGTGAGTTTTTTTTAATATTCTCCAAAGTTTAGGCCATGGGCACAATACACGCCCAGTGATTTCTAGTTTTGTGTGCACGCACGTGCATGTGGAAAGCCCAGCCTATGTTAAATGCTCAAACAATCTAAATCTGCAATTTAAATAGACCAGGTAATATTCAGATTCCATTCTCCAGGCAAAGGCAAGATGAGCTCATCAGCATAAATTAAGCATCTTTATCTTTGAGGAGGGCCTCATCATTTTAGGAACAAAAGTTTTTAGTGGATTAAAAGGTGATGTTACTTTTGGGGCGCCTGGGTGGCTCAGTCAGTTAAATGTCTGACTGGCTCAGGTCGTGGTCCCTCAGTTCGTGGGTTTGAGCCCCGCGTCGGGCTCTGTGCTGACAGCTCAGAGCCTGGAGCCTGCTTTGGATTCTGTATCTCCCCCACTCTCTACCCCTCCCCCACTCATGCTCTCTCTCTCTCTCTCTCTCTCTCTCTGTCTCTGTCTCTCAAAAATAAATAAACATTATGGGGCGCCTGGGTGGCTCAGTCGGTTAGGTTAAGTGCCTTATGGTCATGATCTTATGGGTGGATCTGTGAGTTCGAGCCCCCAGGCTGTCTGCTGTGAACACAGAGCTGGCTTTGGATCTTCTGTCTCCCTCTGTCCCTGCCCCTTCCCCCCAACTCCCCCTCCTCAAAACTAAGCTTTAAACAGCTATCTGTTTCAAGTTTCTGAGCCTGAGTAAATTTTTCTGAGCAAATTTTTTATTATATGTTTATGGGAATATTAACTACTTCTGTGGTGGAAATCATAGCGGTCCTTTTACGTGTTTTTAACTTTAATGATTACTACCCGAAGCATTTGAAGATCGGAAACCAGAATTTGGAGGAGCCTACGTGGCTCAGTCAGTGAAGCTTCCTACTCTTGACTTCAGCGCAGGGTCTTGGTCCTGATCGGGTCTGTGAGATGGACCCCTGAATGGGGCTCTGCACTGCTCACCTAGCGGAGCCTGCTTGGGATTCTCTCTCCCTCTCTCTGCCCCTCCACAGCTTGCTTGGGATTCTCTCTCCCTCTCTCCGCCCCTCCGGAGCCTGTTGGGATTCTCTCTCCCTCTCTCTGCCCCTCCGGAGGATGGCACATACTCTCTCTCTCTCTCTCTCTCTCTCTCTCTTTCTCTCTCTCAAACAAATCTGAATTTTGTAAAGTACCAATCCACTCTTTTATACTACTGACTCTGTATGCTAGGCTATAAACTACAGATTATTAACACTTTTCACCCAAGGTGGCTGTGATTAATTAAAAATACAACATGCACAACGCCATTGTGGACACCAATCAGCTCTTTGTTCCCTCCTTCTCCATTTTGTTCTCCTTTTCTTTCTTCCATGCTTCCTGCCTTTTCTGTAAGATAGTAGATACTGCAATACGGCTCACCGCCCCTCATCCGTAACGTTCCCTAAATGAACACGACCGCGTAACGGCAGGATCCGCTCTCCTTCCTCTAGGCTCGCCTCTGCTCCCCTTCCTTGGGGTCCCACCTCTACTCTGCCAGTCACTTTCCTGCCCCCATTTCCTTCCCATTCCCCTGGTCAAGGCATGGAGACCCGTTTGGCGGCGGGCGTGGGTGGGTTTAACTCTTGCAACTGCCCTGTCCTGCGCGCGCATGGGGGGGTGAACACCACGTGGCCAAGACCCCAGCAGCACCCCCACCCCCCACCCCGGCGCCCCGTCAGCCGGTGTCCCACCGCTTCAGGGGGATCAGACGCACACTATTGGGGCCCACCCGCAGGCGTTTTCAGCGGAGAAAGCTGAGAAATGCTGGAGGGGACAGGCTCGTGCCGAAGTTCTTCCCGAGCCACCTTTGTCCTGAGACGACGCTCGTCCTTCCCCCCAAAGCCATGCATAGGTTTTCCAGGTTCTACCTGTGACGCTAAAAGCAAAATGAATTTCTTGGTCAGATGGACGGATAGTTTTGAAAAGTGATTTAAAGGAAGTGCGTTCAGTGGTGTGCTTCTTCCGCGTGGATCTACACGGCTGTTCCAGGGCTTTTTCTAGCTAAGGCCTCATTGAAACCAAATATCAAAACAAGCTGAACCAGAACCAAGATTTTAAAATGTAAGGAAGCAGGGACGCCTGGGAGGCTCAGTGGTTAAGTGACCGACTTTGGCTCAGGTCATGATCTCACCGTCTGTGAGTTCAAGCCCCTGTGGGCTCTGTGCTGATAGCTCAGAGCCTGGAGCCTGCTTTCAATTCTGTGTCTCCTTCTCTCTGCCCTTCCCCACATGCTCGCTCTCTCTCTCTCTCTCTCTCTCTCTCTCCTCTCTCTTCTCCTCTCTCTTTCTCTCTCTCAAAAATGAATAAACATGAAAAAAATTTTAATATAAGGAAGTATTTCAAGCATTTCAATCACACTGAAAATATCAGTATGCTTATAATGGAATGATCGTGTTTTTCATGAGAGCCATCATTAATATAAATATAAAGTAACTTTAAGGAAAAGAAAAGCAGGGATGGAAGGGGTTCAAGGAGAGAAAGGGAGAGACATAGAACTAGGATTTCCAGTTTCTTTCCTTCCTTTGTGTACAGGCCGTCACTCCGTCGCCCTGGTCAGCCTCCGTCCTTCACCGGGACAAGCTCTCCTCAGCCTTAAGGTACATCAAGGTAGGGCTCAGAGAGGTGTCCCTGACCGCTGCAGACTTAGTTGGGCACCCCCCCCCCCGGCCATGTTTTTTCACAGTGCCACCTGCCTACGGCTGTCACCACATGGCCTCGGGAATGTGAAAACCCATTTAATGTCTCCCTCAGTAATGGCGACCGCCACCCCCACCCAGAGGAAACCTTGTTCTATCTACCTTTGAAATTGCAGAGCCTTTCTCTGGATCTGACAAATCACGAGCCTTTATTTGACATTTGATTGGTGAATCAGTGAGCACAAACTATAGAAAAAAGGTAGATAGAAAGAAAGGAGGGAAGGGCACGGTAATAAAATTAGGTTCCAGACGAGGAAACGTGGCGTAGTGATGCCGGACGATTGAGAACACTCCAGTGAGGAATCTTCTCGCCTCTTCTCTTGTGGCAATAATGGCCCCGTCTCGAAGAAACCACAGGATGGAGCAGAAGAACCCACAGGCCTCCAAGATGAGCAGTGGCCAACTTCAGGGGCTGGTCAAGGTGAGAAAACGCTTTCCGGCTCCTTATGGGACAAAGGTTTTGTGGTCTAACTGAAATCCACCTTCCTTTGTCTTTACCCAGTTCTCTTACAAGTGGTCACAAGTGTTTGGTTTAAATGACAAAGTTTATAAAAGCCTCAAGTGCAGAAAGTTGCCATCTGATAGTCTATTTTGTTACAATAGAATTCGTTGTGTTATCTGGGCTGGAATTGGCTGACCCCCATACCCCCACGGACCAAGACATTTCCACCTATCCAGGTAGCAGTTATTCCTTATTGCATCCACCTGTTCTGCATCCACTGTCCAGCTCAGTGCCCGGGAGTATGGTGACCAGGGACTGAGGGGGATGGGGAGGGAGAGAGCAGCTGACGTATTCTTACACGTCTTCTTATTTCTGTTCCAAGCATTTCTTGGCTTCTGCCTGCCCCCTGCCCATTTTCAACCTCCTCCACCTCTTGCAATGTCTGTTCACCTGGCTGCCCTGGGATCCCGTTCCTGGCTCCCATCTCCACCTTCCTCAGCCTAGCTCTCCTTTGCACAGGCGCACCCATCGCTAAAATCCACCGGATAATTGCTAATTCTAGGAAAACGGGGAAATGGACATACACCCTCTCTTTTAGCTTTCCTAAGATCACACAGTCGCTTAGTAACGGAACTGGAAACTTTATTTTTATCTCCAGACTAGAGATAGTCTATCTCCAGAGAAACCAAGGGGGTCTCCACCAAATCAGTGAACTCAGAGCCTGCCCTAATTCTTCAAAGTCAGTGAAGCACAATTCATTGCCCGGTATCATCCAGAAGTGGTCTTGGAAATAACATAATACTGAACTTCTGGTACAGAATGACCAACGCCTATCAAGAGATTAGATAGGAATATTAAACAGCACCAAATATCTTCACAGTGGGTGCCTAATACACCCACTCCCTCTTATAGTTTCTTTCCAGCTTTTTTGTCTGTCTCTAAATTTCATTGAATCTACTGTTTAAAGTCTTTTGAATCCAAATATAGTCTTTTATTCGTTCAGTAATGAATTTGCTATAAAATTTTGACTCAGGCCAGCTTTAAGCAGCCGGGTGGGCTAAGCCAGGAGCATCTGAGGATACGGGCAGTGACCAAGGTGATATCTACCCCAAAGACCAAGGAATGGGGGGCAAAACTTAATATTTACCTGACGTCGAGAGCAGGACATCTCTGCTCCTGCCTTAACACCAGATAACATGGCACCATGGCCTTGACTGGCCCGTCTTTGGCTGGGAACCTCTTACTCTGCTATGCCTAACAGTCCCTTTGAGGAATAATCAGGGTTTGTCTTTTTTTTCCCTTCTTGCCCTGTGTACCTCATTTCTACATATGCTTTACATTAGAGATAATCTAACCTATTGGCTGCCCATGGGAAATATCTCTAGATTTATTCATTTATTGATAGAGCAGGTCAACTGGAAATTTAATCTAATATATATTTAAATGGAAATAATAAGAACAGAGACCTCTATTACCATATATCACAGGCCTTGTATCCCAGCCAAGCTCATTTATTTGGAGATCTCTGCTATTGCACACTTTAAAAAGTATTAGGTAAAATTGAATCAGCATAATAACAATATTTCTGCTCATATCCTTCTTCACTTCTAATCTACTACACAGCCCTTGCAATCATGTAATGGGATTATACGATACAATTTGGATTGCCTGGATTTATTTTCGTTTGCCTCCAAGAGGCTATCTGACAAATACTGAGTGTGGATTTCTGGAGAGCAAACAGACTTCCTTTCTCAGCGATGGGCATTTTGTCATTTAAATTCATTATCAGGGAATGTAAGATCACATTAAATCCACAGAAAATAATCTTCCTGTTTAGGAACAGCTGAATTTCCTCTCTCAAAATATGTAAAATCCCTACCATATAATAGATTTGGTTTTTGTTGTTTTTTTTTTTTTACCATAGAACATAGATGAACATTAATATTTCTACCAAAGCATTTACTTATTGTATTTATTAGATTCTAATATCAGTTCCAATTGTTTCCAAATAAGTTTGACTTTAAAACTAGTAAATGAGACCCTATGGTTTCCTCTTTCCATTCCATGGCCCTAGTCAGTCCTCCCTCTTCTCATGGGCACCCCAACATCCTGGAAACCATTTAGACTTGGACTTAACTAGTTGATTTTCTAGGCTGCCACGGTTCCATTTATGACCTAGGCTTTAGTCACTGTAATTCTACAGTGGAAAGAGATCTGTGAAATCCACCTAATCCTTATCCAAAAAAGGATAAGTTTGGGGCTGACCTTCCCCACGACGCCCCGGACTCAGCTCGCTCTGTCATCTGCCCACCTGGAGCGGTTCCCGTGCCTCACGTCCCTTGTCGGCCAGTCACCCTCCCCAGCGACCCATCCAAAGGGACGCTCACACCAGCGTCTTGCTGAGGCCCCTGCTCACAGCTGCAGCCTTACATCCCTCTTCTGCAAACCAAGCCTCCTCAAAAGGAACTCACCCCAAACGTGGCCTTCAAAGGTTTGGAAAGGTCCTCCAAGGCCGAGGTACCGTCAGTGACAATTCAGGGATAATTCAGTGATAGTTACCAGCATGCAAAACATTTTTATTGCAACAGCAAGAAAAAATACATGGTTTAGGTAATGTCTTAGTCAAATGATGGGAAGCTTTGAATCTTCAAAAAGACTACTGACAGGAATTTGAAAACCAGGAGGCATAAAAACAGTGTGTTCCCCGCTGGGGTCCTGGCTCCTTGGCCTTGCCAGGACCTTGATGAGCAGTCAAGGGGGAGCACTTTTGATCAACAAGGTCTTCCCCTTGAGCTGACACCGTGTGCTTGGGGAGCCTCCAGGGAGACTCAGCTAGAATGAGCTCAGGACCCAAGGACGACCCACTGGAAGCACCCGAATAACTTGTCCCCTGAAGCCAATCTAGGCAGCCTGGAGACACGTCCACCCCAGAGAATCAAGCTGTTGAGCTTCTCCTTCATGTTTTTAGAAACACACAGCCAGGAAGCCTGGCCAAGGTGGGCAAGGACACCATGAAGCCACCTGGCTGTCCTGGAACCCTTCGTGGACCAACATGAATCCAGGCACATCTGTGATGGCTGCAGTTTGAGTAGATCGTTGCAAACTATTCCTGTTATCACCCCCTCTGGCCCCCCAGCCACTCACGGAAACTAACTTCAGTGCCTTGTCGCTACTTTACCATGTGAAGATTTTGCTACTTCAACAACACCGGCCTGAAAAATCACATCATCTCTGAAAAACCACCGTTAGCAATGTCAAGATTTATTTGCTTTTCAGACCACCGCCATGCCCCGCATGACTGGGAACATGTAATTGGCAAAAACAGTTTGAGAACGACCAAGTGATGAAGGTATTTATCCCAAATTACTTTTTACATATTTAATATGTCCGATTTGATGTGTTTTTGAACTGCCGACTTCTCGGTGTGCTATCGTTGGGGGAGGCACTTAATATCAATTTATTCCCAAATTGGTGATGGTAAGCTTTTTTTTTCCTTTTTGTTTTCATTGAGACTTTACTTTTTAATAGCGGTTTTGGCTTCATAGCATAAATGAGGGAAGGTACAGAGATTTCCCCGTATACTCCTGCCTCCACACAAGCACCACCCACCCTTTCACCCCCTTGTCAATATCCCCCCCCAGAGGCGGGGATTTGTTACAGGGGTACATTTGCTGCCGTTGATGAACATGCATTGACACAATCCAAAGTTCACATTACAGGTCCCTCTTGGTGCCATACATTCTATGGGCTTGGAAAAATGTGTGATGACATGAATCCATAATATTGTGTCATACAGAGTATTTTCACTTCCCTAAAAATCCTTGTGCCCTGCCTGTTCCTCCCATGCCTGGGTCCAAACCTCTGGCAACCCACTGACCTTTTTACCGTCTGTGTAGCTTTGCCTGTTCCCAAATGTCATAGAGTTGGAATCAAAAAGTACGTGGCCTTTTCAGAGTGGCTTCTTTCCCTAAGAAATATGCATTTAAGGTTTTTCCATGCCTTTTGATGGCTTAATAGCTCATTTCCTTTTAGCGATGAGTAGTGTTCCACTGTCTGGATGGACCCCAGCTAATTTATCCATCCACAGACTGAAGGACATCTTGGTTGCTCCCAAAGGTGACATTTTGATAACTTAGTTTAGTGCTGCCAGCCAAGACTCTCCACTGTAGAATCATAAGTTTCCCTTTGTAGGTAATTCATGGGTAGATACTTTGAGTAAAACTATGTTGTTCTTCATCAAAGTTGACTGCTTACTACTTTCAATGTCCTATGATTGTATAACTCCATCACTCTGTAGTTATTAGCTGGCATCGCACGACAAATGAGAAATTTCCCTCCCCCTGTGTATATGTTTGTTTACATCAGACTCAACTCATGTATTTTTATTTTATCCAGTGGGCCCATTGTCTATTACAATAAATATCCATTTTGATGCACAGATTTTCATAGATTGGGCCAAGGCAACTCTTTTAGTTCTTGACTCCCTTTCATGGTTTCCTACGACTCCTTAAGGACCTGTTTATTTTCTGATACAATAAGATGTTCCAGACTCATTTTATCCTTTTCCTGATCCAGCTCCAGAATTAGCTACCTTTCCAAGGAGTCCTGGTTCCTCTCAGCAGAACATGTTATTTAGAAACCAAAATCTTGATGGTAGGCTCTATGGGTATTGGGTTCTTCTCCAACTTCGCAGCATAAACCAGGAGCTCTAATCACCCTTTGAAGACATCCAGGGCAGTAAGAAGAGAGGACATTGAAACTGAGCATTTCAGAGCACCTGGATTGCAATATTGTACTCATATTCTGCCTCCTTCTGGATTTCTGTGCAAAGTGAATGGGTTTGCCTTTTGTGTTTGAAATTTCATGATTTCAATGCCAGTGACTGATCTGTCTGCATCATTTGTCCCAAACTGAGGTGTGAGGAGAACTGAGTAAACTGACCAAAGTAGTACGTGTGCAGTGTAGAAAAATAATACTGGGTGTTCTGTCACGAAATATCTTCTGCAGGCATTGTTTAAAGTCGCAAGTAACTCATTTTGCATAATGACATCTTATTGTTCTATTGCTATGACAACTTGAAAAAAAATTACTTCTATAGAAAGTATACTTTTTATTCTTTGTTGAGTCTTTCTGTTAAGATTAAAAATGTCCTTAGTGGCTTGCTGAATTCACTGTCAAAAAAATAGTAAAAGATTAAATAGAATCACAAGTATTTCCAAGTGAAGTTCTCAGGTCTTACTATATTTGAAAATGTACCTAACATATTTCATACTTTTTCCTCTTTGGTTACAATGTCGTTGTCACTTCTGAGGTTGGTTGTTACCAACAACCATTGGCTGGTCATCACCAGCCAATGGAATTTCTAAAAATCCCTTATTTGATAGTGGGTATCTGTTCCCTTGCATCCTTACAATATTGTCTGGTGTGGACATTTCACTACAACGTCTACTAATAATTTAGGTTGTACCTACCACTTATGAAGTGTCTTGTGTATATACTTTATCTCCATTAGTAGGTTATGTTTCACTCATTCCAATGTCTGGGGAAGACAGCTGGAGCTCCAGTGTCTCAGGGCTGAGTTTAGAACCAGATCTCCAGATTCCCCTGCTGGCCCTCCGGGTCCACAGCCTACATCAACTTCATTTTATAGTACTGTTTAATATTCATGCTGGGGAAACATTACTCCCTTTCATTAGACCAGATAGCGTGCTCAAATAACAAATGGTGTGCTTGTACGTGAATTCCAATACAGTGTTGACCTCTTCCTTTGTGCGATTAGTGCCTTTCCAAATACGCCGTGTATCAGCCGAATTTTCAGTTGTCAGTGCATCTGCTCTCTGACATCGTATCTATTAAATAACGAATAGTTTTTCGACCAAAACATACATATATGTCCTTAGGAAGTTCATTTATTGAAAGGCATATCCTGCAAATTACTTAATCTGTTCACCAATGAGGAGGAGTATCCACACCTCTAGCTTAGGAAACATAGATGCAGATCTCCGCTAATTGGCATGGACGCATTTGATGATGAGCTGAAAGGTACCAGCACAAGTCATTTTGTCCCCTTTGAAATACTGTGAGCATGACTGACGAGACACCACAGTAGGATCGCTCATTCCCAGGAGATGGAATTAGGGTAGTTTTTACTTTTCTCTTTATGACATTCTGAAATGAAGCAAGCATGTCAAATCAACCCTTTGGGGAACTCAGTTACCAGAGTTCTAATTGTCATCAAGTGTCGCCTTGGAAAACAGTCTGCAAGCAACTCCCGTCTTGCAGAGGGCTGAGGCTGTGAGCAGACACGCATCTAAACATGTGTTAGTAACAAAATAAGCAACAAGCTCTCTGTAGATTGGATATTAAAATAACCTTGTACATAGCAACTATCCTTTTAAGGAAACATGGGGAGACTGGTAATTAGATGACTTGCATTCATGAATTTTTCAGATTGTGAAATATCTGTGCCTCAGAAACATATAATTCTCATTTATTTTATTATACTCTCAAATTAGATCTGGCAGTATGATATTTATCAATTGACGATCTATACTGCAAGTGATATCGATAATCTTTTTAATTCCTTCCGTGCCTATTAAGAAGTCATTCAGGTTTTCATGCAATTGAATGAGTCTCTGTGTATGGGTACATGTGTGTTTATGTGTGGTTATAGATGTGTCTGTGTATGTAATTTAGTATATCTTTATATCCTTATGAAATGCATTTCATAGAGATTTTCAAATTCACTGAAAAAAGTACTACCTTTTATTCTCTTAAATTATGTTGTTATTCTGTTGTTCTTATAATTCTTCACAGTATTCTTTTCGGTCTTTTTTAATAGCCATTTGGCTCAGGGAAATCTATGTAATCTCTCTGACCCTCAACATCCTCCTTTGTAAAATGGAATTGGTAATACCTTCCCCATAAGATGGATGAGATTGAGTGCACATAAAATGCTCACACCGTGCCCTGCCCATGACAAACTGGATGTAATTCCCAAGCCAATATGTATCCTTTCGGTCTCAGGCCAGTGCTCGTCCTCAGAGGTCTCTCTATACAGCACCTTGCCTTGACCATGACATAATTATTCAGATGCTGGCAGTGATGCGTATGTAGAGATCTCTCCCTTCTCTCTCCGGTGGAACAGGCTCTAGAACAATCAGGACATGGTTCCTCATATCTTCAAACACCACAACCAGGGGCCGGTCTGAATCTGGGTGGTTTGTTCCATTGGGCACTGGGTGTGCCCAGGCAGATCACATCAGTTCGGGCACCAACCTCTCCTGAAACACCCTGGGAGGGACAAAGAAGCTTTGCGAGGGAGTCAGCCTAAGAGAACGATTTCTGTTCTTCTGGTTTTGAGAATTTCATCATTTAGCATTCCTGTAGCAGCTTACTGGAGTTATACAGTGTGTTCTTAGTCTCTTTTTCTAGATGTAAATGGTCTTCTTCAAAGAAATTTAGCGTACAGACTTCAATAATATTTACTATGGCTTTGAAAGCAAGTAAAACTCTTGAACATAGATCAGACCTGCAGGAGTAGAAAGGAGCCAGCCAAAGCAGTTTGAATGGGGTTAAAACCTCTTCTTAACTACAAATCTTTTTGAATTTTATTCCCTCACCTAGCACAGAGCACTCTCAGGATAGATCAACAAATTTTGTTTTACTTTTGAATTACATAAGTGTTCTATAAACTTTGGGTCCTTCTTTTTTTTTTTTTTTTTTTTTTTAAATTTTTTTTTTCAACATTTATTTATTTTTGGGACAGAGAGAGACAGAGCATGAACGGGCGAGGGGCAGAGAGAGAGGGAGACACAGAATCGGAAACAGGCTCCAGGCTCTGAGCCATCAGCCCAGAGCCTGACGCGGGGCTCGAACTCACGGACCACGAGATCGTGACCTGGCTGAAGTCGGACGCTTAACCGACTGCGCCACCCAGGCGCCCCACTTTGGGTCCTTCTTAACACTGTGCTGTCCCTGCTGACCAAACTGTCCAGTAGCATTGGGCACATTGGCTCAGGGCCTTCAGCTCTGCAGAAGCACTTTCCCTGCTCTGCTCATATCTGTGGTCATGGACCTTGGTGGGGAGAACAACCCGACTGCAGGAAGACCTGGTCCCCAGGCTGCCTCTTTCCAGTTTCAGGGCGTCCCCCGATTTTTTCATTCCTTCCAGTTTCCATGCCTATGTTTGCGTAATAATACCAATTCTTGATAGTTAGACAACTATTGATATCATCACTCTATCCAACAGGCACTGCAATTCCCATCTCACAGGTGAGGGACCTAAGCTGGAGGTGGCAGAGCTGGGCCTGAAACCAGGTCGTCCTCCTAGGCTGGGCGTTTTGTAGGGGACAGTCATGGTGCTTTCTTAGACAGACTGGACTGGAAATCAGCCTTCAGCTTCTCATAGGAAATTATGCGTGCTCAATGCAGTAGGCAGGCCGTGGGGGCATTGTCCGTGTTTTATAAAAGAAGGGTGAAGAATTTCTTTCCTCTTGAGGGACTGCATACACAGGCATATGTGAAAACAGAACTCTGACTCAGACATCCTCAGCAACCAGCCTGGAATGAGCAGGACTCAAGACCTGACAGCTTCCCTGAATTGTTGAGTCGTCCTCGCAAGTCAGGAACAACCAGAGGAAGTCAAATCTATGCCCCAAACCAATTACCTAGGGCCCCACTTCTGGTTTGGCCGCCTCCAGCTCCGCCATGCCAATCACGACACCCCTGAAGCCTTCCCTGTCTTCACCACAAAGTTTTTCCCCCGCAACCCTCGTCTGCCTTGGCGTCTCTTCCAAACGCGTGCGATGGTGGCCAACTCTCTTGCCACAGCAAGCCTGTGCTCGTTCTTATTCGGGCCATCTTCCTTTGCTTCCATGCCCTTGAGGAAGAAGGTGTGAGGTTGGAAGGATGGGCCTTCCTCAGTCGGGCTGCCCTTGACGACACAACAAAGCAGATACTTGGGTGGCTGTGTTCTCCTGCCATGTTTCCACACAAGCAGAACAAGTGTGTCCTCAAAGAATAACTGTAGTTACTAATGAGATCCCAGCTCAACTAGCTGATGATGCTTTCCTATGATATAAATGAATTCATGCTTTCCATTTTTGCTCACTTCGGGTGTCTCAGTGGTCCATGAACTGGAAACGCATTTTCAGACTCTTTAGATGCGTCCTACTACCTAAATAATTCCTGGCCACCCTGTCTGTGTGGCTTTGCAAACATTCGCCTACACTCAGGTCATGGTCTGCTCTGATTCCTCCAGATTTTTCTGTCGTTCCCACAGTTGAGCAGTGGGTTATCTTCTATTATTTTACAACTGATTTGCACAGTTTGTTAATTGATTTCTGTCTGAGTCTTATCACTAAAACCACACCAAAAATCTCTCTAGAAGCTTAAGGAGAGTGAGGGAAAATTACCATCTTCAATTAGGAAAAGATAAGAAGCAAATGATCATCGACCTTGTCACCTTGGGAATTCACCCTGCAAAGAAGAAGAGAGGACGGGATGGGACCAGAAAGAGTGGTTTGGGTTTTTTCTTTTATTATTATTATTATTGTTATTATAATTCTTGGCCAGGATTTCTTGGACTAATGGCATGATATATTATATATAGTATATATAATATATATAATATATAATTCATAACTATATATATATATATATATATATATGAAAGTGCAGGGAATAATAAACTAAACACTAAACTAGATAAGCTAAAAGGCAATTGACTCAATGGAAAAAGATATTTCCACATGACATATCTGATAAAGGGTTAGTATCCAAAATCTATAAAGAACTCATCAAACTCAATACCTAAAACGACAAATAATCCAATGAAGAAATGGGCAGAAGACATTAATTGGCACTTCTCCAAAGAAGACATCCAGATGGCCAACCGACACATGAAAAAATGCTCAACTTCACTCCTCATCAGGGAAATACAAATCAAAACCACAATGAGATACCACCTCACACCTGTCAGCATGGCTAACATTAACAACTCAGGAAATAATAGATGTTGGTGAGGATGTGGAGAAAGGGGAGCCCTCTTGTGCTGTTGGTGGGAATGCAAAGTGGTGCAGCCATTCTGGTAAACAGTATGGTGGTTTCTCAAAAAATTAAAAATATAACTGCCCTATGACCCAACAATTGCACTACTAGGTATTTATCCGAAGGATACAAAAATGTTGATTTGAAGGGGCACGTGCACCCCAATGTTTATAGCAGCACTATCAACAATAGCCAAATTATGGGATGAGCCCAAATGTCTACCCCATCTTCTTATCCATTCATTGGTTGATGGACATTTGGGCTCTTTCCATAATATATATACTCAGGAATCAAAAAGAATGTAATCTTACCACTTGAGACCACATGGATGGAACTAGAGTGCATTGTGCTAAGCGAAATAAGTCAGTCAGAGAAAGATAGATACCATATGATTTTACTCATATGTGGAATTTAAGAAACACAATGGATGAACACAGGAGAAGGGAAGGGAAAACAGAGAGGGAGGCAAATTTAAGAGACTCTTATGTACACAACAAACTGAGTGTTGCTGGAGGGAGGTGGGCCGGGTGGATGGGCTAGATGGTTGATGGGCATTAGGGACTTGTTGGGATGAGCACTGGGTGTCATATGTAAGTGATGAATCACATAAGTGATGAAGCCAATACTACACTGTATATTAACTAATTTGGATTTAAATAAATTAATCTAAAAAAAGAAAGTGCAGACAATAATATCCTCCCATCCCCATGCATCCACCACAAATAGTGAACAGATGATGATGTTTTGTCAACGAGCCTCAGTGCCTTTCTCGGTTTCCTCTCCGCTTTGACCTTTTCACCGGCAGCAGGTGCCGCAAACCCTGTGTATAGTTGCAGTGTCACCGGGAAAGAGGAGAAAGAGAGGCAGCCTGCAGACCAAGGTGACAGGGATGGGTCCTGAGTAATGTCCACACCCTGCTGGGTCAGAAGAGCGGGACTCACTGCTCTGGCAGAGGGCGGGCTCCAAGGTGGTGCCTCCCCCGCTGGCGTCCGCTCCCTTGTCTGCTGTTCTCTGAGAACCTTCTGGAGAGATGCAGTGGGAGGCTGTCCCTTCTGGAGCAGCACCACCTAGAAACCTGATTCCCCTGGGTTTGGCGCCTCGGGGTCCCCGTAGGGTCTAAGCAACCCCAATTGCTTACAGTGGAGCCCAGTGTCTCTGAGAAAACAGCTCCTGTGAAGGTCAGCTGACTTCCTGTTGATTTGTACTTGACCAATGTTGATTAATTAAGGACCGATTTTCCTGGATTGAGGTCCAGCCTGGCATACTCTGCCTCTTAGAACAGACCTGAATAGGGGTCCAATTCTACAAAGCTCAGTTTAATTTGTATTCTCTGTCCGCCTTTGGGTAATTCAAACCAATGGACAGCCTGCACTTTGCCTGGAGGCAGAATCCTAGGGGAGGCCAAGTGCAATCCCACCTTTGATCCACAGGGGCGGGTTCTGGGAAGACCAGGCCCGGCCCAGGTCCCCTTATGATCCCCTTATGACTTCCTGCCCCTAGGCCTCTGTTGATCGGCCCCAAGGGTCATCCTGGAGTCCTGGCCCGAGGGAGACAGCTCCTGTTTTGGCAACACGGTGGCTTCCTCCTTCACTGATCTATTTCCAAGACCTTAACATTCATCTATCGAGTCCTTTGAAGTTCATCCACCGCAGGCATTGGTGTGAGTCACAAGACACAACAGAAACACTTGAACAAAATGCTGTGTTTACAGCAGGATTTCCCATTCTGCACTCCGGATAAGCAGGGAAAGAAAAGAACTCTCACGTCCTCTACTTTGTTGCCTCCGCCGACCCCACAGTGGGCATCTCTCACTTGTCTGCCCTCAACTCCATGGGACATTCTCTGCACCAGTGGGAGTTTCTGGTACCAGTGACATACTCCCACTCTGGCTAATTCACCAAAGGGGAAATTTGTTGAAATGACTCAGGGTGATCGAACAATCAGTTTTCAGAAGGTCCAGAGCCAGGGAACACAGGCGTCCTGGGAAATGAGACACATGGACAATACCTTCGGGGTGCAGAGTTTCCAATATTTTATCCTTGAGTCTCTCTCCCAGCCAAGATCCAAGTTCCAGAAGAGAGAGATTCCGATTGGCCTAGTGTGGGTCACATGCTACCCTCTGAACCTGGGAGGCGGGAGCAGTCTGATGAATGTTCTCGTTATACGTGATCTGGAGAAGCAGGGTTGCTGATTCTTCCTGATTGGCCTGGGGTTTCCCAGTGTTATCACTGAAAGTCCTGCATCCTGGGAACCCCCGCAGACCCATGAAATGTGGAGAAAGTGGTTCACGCTGGAAAGGGCTTGTTTCTTGCTTGAAGATTGAGGCATTATTATCAGACGAAGGCAGAAGGAAAATTGACCAAAGCGAAACAGCAAACACCCATGACATAGCTCTCTCAGGATTCAAGTGGTGGCAGATGAGCAAACCTGGAAGAAGAGGTGTCCACCGTCCATGGACTTGGTTTGCGTGGGAAGCCCTGGACTTCTGTGGGAGGGGGTGGGGGGGCATTAGCTATGCAAGGATATCACCACGCTGCCTTCTCCTCTGCTCTGTAAAGGAATGCGCCCCCATGCTCATAACAAGACGCAGTGAGTCTCTTCCCTGTGATCTATTCTGGGGTCCTCCACTCTGATTTTCTCTGATTCCAAACCCAATGTCCTTCCAAAGCGTGGGCTTTGAGGACCGCATGCACATGTCCTGCGTCGACCACATTATATTGCTAATAAAGTCAAGCTCTACAAGCTCTAACTGAGCATTTGTGCAATAACAGGTCCAGAAAATCCTCTGCCCCTGCACACATGACCAAGATCTAGACCGTACCTGTGAGGGGCAGGTAGTCAATTGGCCTCAGTCATGCGAGCAATTTCTCTTGGGGTCAGTTCACGTTCCTGCCTCCCACACCCACAGCCACCACCTCCCACTTCCTGTAAGCCTCCCTCCAGTGTCTTTAGTAGTCCAAGGGAAGTAATTTCCATGGGTCATTGAAAATCTGCCACCTCGGGGCACCTAGGTGGCTCAGTCAGCTGAGCGTCTTGACTTCGGCTCAGGTCATGATCTCATGGTTCGTGAGTTCCAGCCCTGCATCAGGCTCTGTGCTGACAGCTCAGAGCCTGGAGCCTGCTTCCGATTCTGTGTCTCCCTCTCTCTCTGTCCCTCCCCCTCTCACACTCTGTCCCTCCCTCAAAAAATAAACAAACACTAAAAATCGGCCACCTCTTCTGTGATGTTACTGGACCATTCTCATTCTCCTTAATGCAATCTATGAAGGTGGAGTGTTCCATACATATGTCGCATAATTAAATGGAATTTTTGCACCATGATTAAAATTAACAGTGACTATTGGGGGTGCCTGGCTGGCTCAGTCAGTTGAGCATTTCACTCTTGATTTCAGTTCAGGTCATAATCTCAGGGTTGAGGGATTGAGCTCTGCATCCGGCCCTGCATTGAGCACGGAGCCGATCTCTCTCTCTCTCTCTCTCTCTGTCCTTCTCCACCACCCCTGTCTCTCAAATAAAAACAAGAAATTAGCAAGTGACCAATACAGTACCTAATAGTGTATCAACTTCACATTTTATCAGAACCCTTTCTCATTTCTCTGTTCCGTTTCATTAGAAAATTTGTTTGATTATGTGCAGCCAGAGTTTAGATACAACGTGGACTTCTAGAAACTCACATTCTCCAAAGCCAAAGCTGATTTCCATCCGATGAACCCCGTGTTAGTGACACCACAGAAAAATGAACAAGCCTCTCTGGAAAGTTAACTTACACTCCTACTCTGAGGAGGTGGTTTGGAAATAGATGCGGAAGAACTTTTTAATTTGAAGCTTAAGTCTGGACTGTTTTTTTTTGTTGGTTTGGTTACTTGTTTTGTTTTGGTGTTGGTGGTGGTTTTGGGGTTTTGGTTTGACCTCATCCGGAGACTTCACAATTGTTACAAACAGATCTTTATATTTTAGGATAACATTATATTCTGAATCCTAACGCCATGCCTATCCCAAAATTTCAGGAGATGTTCCAATGTACCTTACTGTCTCATTTTCTGTATCAATAAAATTAACCAGATACGACAGTGATCAGCATCCACAACACGTCCCACAGACGTCGTCTTGTGCCTGGATGTGGCACAACGTTGAGGAGCTATATGCTGTCGCTACTCTGGTTTCAGGAAATGTGCTGAGGGTTTGCCCGCGTCACTCCTAGGAAACCAGGGCGGGAGCTCCGGACTTCTTTGTACCTGAATATGCAAATCGAGAGGATTGGACGAACTGCGGGAAGGGGAGTGACGTAGGCTGTGTTTTCACTGCATTTCAGTGAGCACAAACCATAATTTGAGAAACGTGTACAAGTAGAGCAATTAGCTGTCACGTTTCCTATGAGTCAAACAGGACTGCAGCGCATTGGTGGGTGCAAAGGAGATACCACAAAAGTCTGAGCCACCATGCTTGATCTTCAAGGGCCGCCATTACAGAGATGGATGGATCACCCACCCAGCTCTGGGCCGGGCCCTGGGTTATTTCTGGGGATGTGAAGGCAAATAAAATGTGGCTGCTTCTCTGGAGATACAGCTGCCCATTTGCACGTTTTGGCAGAGCTAGACTTGAGAGTCGACGGAGCCCCTGAAAAGCACAGTCTTGCTAGCCTGCCGGGATAGGCTATGCGGCGAAATAGCGTTTGAATTGTAAATAAACCTCTTCTGAGGGCTGAGGAGTAGTTCATAAGGATGTAGATTTATAATGATAAAAGCTAGTAAGAGACTGTTAGGCAAACTGAAATTTTCAGCTCTCACAGTCATCCAAGAACTGTTTCTGTAGGCGGGAAGATTAAGGGAGGGCATCCCTAAATCACCGCTTCTGGCCCTGCTCCTCGGAAATCTTCTGTAGGTCTCCAAAGAGAGATCTTCTGTGTACTTTACTGCTGTCTGCTCTCAAGTCTGTATTTCTTGATGGTAATTGTTCTTTCTGTGCGCGTGGTGAAAATGCTTAAGATCCAGTCTCAGTAACCTTCAAGTACATAATACCACATCATTAACTATCGTCCCCATGCTGTACTTACTCCTATTTATTCAGAACGTATTCTTCTAACTAAAAATGTGTACCCTGTGACCTATATCACCTGATTTTCCCCTTCGCCAGCAACCTCCATTCTTTTCCCTGTTTCTATGAAACTGACTTCTTTTTTTCTTTCTTTTTTTTTTTTTTTAAGATTCCACGTATAAGTGATACTAGGCAGTAATTGTCTTTGTCTGGCCTGCGTTAGCTTGAAACTATCCTAATTCATCCGTGTTGTCAAAAAGCAGCAGGATTTCCTCTTTTAATGACTTAGTAATAGTTCACTGTGTGTGTGTGTGTGTGTGTGTGTGTGTGTGCGTGTGTAATTACATTTTCTTTATCCATTCATCTAGTGAAGGACGTTTAAGTTGTTTCCATACCTGGCTACACAGAATGCCATCATAAACATGGGAGTATGGCTATTTCTCTGAGATCTTGATTTCAGTTCTTTTCGGTATAGACCCAGAAGTAGAAACCTGCTACAAATAGAACCTGCTAGTTCTATTTGTAATTGTTTGAGGAACCATCATTCTCTTCTTCATAACGGCGGTCCCAGTGTACATTTCGACCAACAGTTTGTGTGGGTTCCCTTTTCCCCACATCTCACCAACATATTTTATCACTTGTCTTTTTGTTAATAGTTTGATGTTAACTGTCCTTGAGCCTTGCACAGGGGCTCTGTGGAATTATATCTCTTTTAAATCTGTGAAGATTTGATCTTAGGGAATCTTCAGTTGCCATTGGCAAATCTGAGGTGTCTGCATTTTAAATTAGGCTAGAAGCAAACGTACCGCCTACCATCTGAGGCTTTGATTTAATTCCGAGTATCAGTATGTTGAATTGGAAAGAGATTTTAAAGATAAATCAAATAGCATAAGGCTTAAGAGACTCTGGCACTGTTAAGGATTGTTTTAAAATTACTGCACGAATTCTTTTTTTTATTGTTTTTCACAAAGGGGTTGGGACCAGTAGACCACAAATGAATCAGTCCTTCTACCGTATGCTCTCATTATTTGTTATTAACATCTGCCCTGGGGTCTTGTAGACTAATCAAAAATTTCCTTAAGGTATATTACAACTAAAGGGACAGGTGCCAGCTTCCCCACCTCATTTTACGCAAATATATTAAATTATGAGCTCTAAAAAAATTAGCAAAGACATGATATCAACTACTATCTCTTTCTTTGAGCAAATTAAAATGTATTAAGTAGAGATGTTCTATAACCATCGGGTATTAAACCCCCTTCCTCTTTTCATTTTTCCTTTTAATGAAACCAAGCCTATAAGATCTAAATAAAATCTTTTTTTTTTTTAATTTTTTAATGTTTATTTACTTTTGAGACAGAGAGAGAGAGACAGAGCACGAACGGGGGAGGGTCAGAGAGAGAGGGAGACACAGAATCCGAAACAGGCTCCAGGTTCTGAGCTGTCAGCACAGAGCCCGATGCGGGGCTCGAACTCACGGACCGTGAGATCGTGACCTGAGCTGAAGTCGGACGCTCAACCGACTGAGCCACCCAGGCATCCCAGACCTAAATAAAATCTTAAAGATCATCTCGTCCAACCAATTTGACTAAAACAAAACAAAGAAGAAGAAGTCCAGAGGAGTTAAAGTCACTTCCGTCCAATGACAGAACCAGTGTATGTGTGTGTGTGTGTGTGTGTGTGTGTGTGTGTGTGTAACATGTATATATATAGACATATGCATATATCTGTAGACACATATGTACACCATATATATGCATGTGTGTAAACTGAGAATATCATTTCTTCCTAAATAATCCTGTATTTATTTGGTGTGACACGTGAAATCTGGAAAGTGATATGTAACTTTTTGAGAACTAATAGGAGGAAAGCTATTTTAATATTCCTATGAGAAAAAAATATTTCCATGTCTCTAATTAAATGCACACTTTAAAAAGTGAATAGTATTTAACTTAATTAAACAGTGTCAAATGTATGGTGACATTATTCTCCTCAAAGCCAAGCCAACTTCTGCACAAATTCCTAATGAGTTTAAAGACAGATGATCAATATAGAGTTCCAGTATGGGAGCTGAGGAAGGTGTCAGGTTGCATTTGCCAGATAGGGTGATGACATTGCCCTAATTCCACTGCCAAACACCATCTGCCCCAAACACGAGGACTGTTAAATTCTGGCTTGTGCCCTGTGTCATTTGATGACTGGCATTCTGTCAGTGACTTTGGAGGAGGCATTGAAATTCTCACTTCTTCAAATGAGGACTAGGTCACAATAGCAATCTGTCAACAGATGCCTTTAGAATATGCAGAACTCAGAGTATTTGGTTTGCCCAGCCCCACCTCTGAACATGATTTTAGTTTTTATTCCAGTAGCAACGTTTAAAATGTCTTCAAGAAACCCCTGTGATTGTGTTTTTTCTCAACCCAGTCATTGAACTATTGTAATTCACGCATTTCCACAAAATGCATGCACGACACAAAAAGACGTAAAGACTTTGTGGTGTTAAAGAGATTTGTCAAAGGTCTGGTTGTTAAAAGAATGGCATTGGTGATGCTTGACTTTCATTTGAAGACACGTAATACATCACTGTAGCCACTCAAAGAGCCAGGATCAGCCCCGTGTCCCTGAAGAATCATTCACATTGGGCAATTCCCAGGGAGCCAGGGAGGTCTAGCCACATCCCTCCGGTTTACCCTACCAAGCCTCTGCTGGTGGCACCAGCTTATTCAGTCCCCAGCTGTGGCCCCTCTGTGGCAGACGTCCTTTGTTTGAAGCTGCAAGTAACAAAGAATTCTGCATTTCATCTATGTGAGTATCCTTGTGGTCTGTCCTACCGTTCAAAGAATAGATAATCCTATGTAACATATTAGAATTATAAAGCAATGATGCTGACTTCAATGGCTGATATCCCATTTCTCCAGGTTTCTTTGTTAGGCAGTACAAGCCTTTTTAAAACACAGAAACGTACACACAAACGTTACTCAATACATACTGGCTGATTGGTTTAAAATTCACTGGGCTGAACATATAGCCAAGTTATCAAGAAAATGCCAAGTGTGTTTTATTTTGATTTTTGTTCGTGGAGTTATCAGACCATGATGCAGAGAACCCAGGGCTATTCCACCGAAAATTGCCTCCAGGGACTCGGCATATCGTGCATAATAATTTACGACATGGAATCTTATTCTAGGTAATGGTTTCACAAACTCCCCTGGCAAGCATTTATTGGATGCCAGTTGCGGCCCGGGCAGTGTGTGCGTTGCAGGGACTAGAGAGGGAGGCAAAGATTGTCCGAGACAAAGGCGATGAGCCCCAATAAAACTGAGTCTGACTCCAGCAATGGAACCTCCTTGGGGCGAAGAAGTCAACAATACGACACCTCAGTGTAACGACCTCCCAGTGCTCTGAGCCACCGGCCGCCATCATGGATGGAAGCTCTCAGGGGAGCAGTCAGGTTGTTCTCCCCTCATTTTCTTTAGGAACAAGGTCAAAGTTGATACACAGAAGGTTCTAGAAACTTAAGTTCATGTAAAATAAAAATTGTACTGGCTGAATTTCTTTCCTAGTAGGTCAGTTTGTCTTTTTCCGCTTGAAAGGCAAGGCTTACGACAGTCACACCATGCTATGAGAAAACATATTTCCTCGATAGAAACCGTGACCAAAACACTTGTGTGCATATTTGGAATCCAATACCTTTTGTTAAACTTAAATGCAACTAGTCTTTGACTTAAGTACTTATCTCAAAGGTTGCACCTGAAAACATCTTTTCAAAACCCTGGGAATCTCTTGGAGACCAGGTTTCTAGCAGAGTCACACAGGGCAGGGCTGTGCTCCAGGAATCCTGCCCTCTTCTCTCCATTCTGGAATGAGTCGACAGCTCGTTACCGGTCTTCCAGCTGTGGGGTGAAACGTGCCACTGGAGAAAGCAGTTCTGCTCCCGGAAGGGCCACTGCGTGTCTTTATCAGATGTGTACTCTGCAGGTGGACTGTGGCCAAGAATTGTCTGTAGAAACGTGTCTGTTGGGGGCTTAGATGTCTCAGACACTGATAGTTTAGGTTGCCTACTACGCTGTGTGGATATCGGCAAATCTATTCTGTTACCAAGAGAAGGACGGCATGTCCCCATCCAAGAACAGAAGGAATCTTCCTTTGTTCTGCTGAGCCTCTTGGTGTGTTTGGACCAGCAAGGTTGTGAAGGAAAGGTGAGGAGAGATTAAAATGTTCAGGGTGTCCCCTTGATAAGGGGAGATGAGTGTGGGTTTCCCAAGCAACCTGAGAGGGAAGGCGAGTTCCCTCTACTTGAAATGAGATTCCACCACCACGTGCAGACAGGTGAGAGGGAAACCTTCGAGCGCTGAAGGTGGTTTTAGGCTCATCTAGACGTGGGCTGCTCCCAGCCTGCTCATGGAATCAGGCAGCACCCTTCTCTGGATGGAGGAACGTTTTACTAGATCTTGAGTGTTTCCCCCAGATAATTTTCAGAGACATTGATCGGTGACATGCGATCACTGGTGCCAGGAGGACACGTTTGGGCGGCAGAGGCCCCGCTTCGAATCTTCAGGGTCTTTGGATCTCTGCTCCACAAACATCTGTTCTTTCTTGTCTCCTCCCCTGTGCCCACACCCGACCCTTTACAGAGAGTTTCTATACTCCCAAAGGGGTGATTGAGACGGACTCTTTGTCTAGTCCGCTGTTCATTTGGGGAATTAAACAGTCTCAGAGTGGAAACTGAATACCTGAACTTCAAGTACCCGAGAAGAGGTAGATAACATGGCAAGAGGCCGGCAGCCCAGCCCCCCACCGACGAGTGAGTCGCCTTGGGCCAGCACTTGACCTCACCCAATGGTGAGAGCAAGTCAGCAAACCCCCAGCCTTGCTACTTGTAAAACACCCTGAATGCCCATCAGAGGGAACTCAGGGAATGGGAACAGCCCATCCAGGTGACAAAAACACAGGCTGGGACTCTGCAGCAGGCTGGGAATCTAGAAACGGTGGCTTTGCCACCATATGACAGAAGTTTTGCTTTAATCCTAGTTGACGTGTGGTTGAATATGACTTGGGGGTAGATGGAGAGCATCGGCTTCAACAGACATACTGAACTTCTCCGAAACACGTGCATCTCCATCATTGCATCAGGCCGAACTTTGAGATGATGTCTCTGGGAGTGAGTCCTCCAGACCGCTTTGATTTCCAGGGAGGGAGTCCTGAACCATGACCTTTGTCCTCACCTGTCATTCCCTGGAAAGCTGCACCGCGGGAATGGTGACTCTGAAGCTGGGGACATGTAGTGACAGCCCACAGGACTGGTGCCATCTGTCACACTGGTGACCGCAGCAAGCCAACAGGGCCAGCCTGAAGTCCTCTCCTGTAGATTTCCAAGGGAAGCTGTCCCAGGTACGTGCAGCCACAGAGTGAAAGAGGCACGGATGCTGATGGAGGGTGAGGCACTGATTCTGGGACAGAATCCCCAGGGGTTCCCAGAGTGCAGCGGGGCCTCTGCTCAGGTTGTGGGGTTTCTTTGCTTTGAAGATCAATATAAGCTCAGATCTATGAGGCCAACAGTCCTGGACTTGGCCTGTGTCTTCAACGGGGTTACGTTTCTTCCGAGTCTCTGTTAACAGAATTGTAAAATTAAGCTACTTCGAATGCTCCTTGGGAGTTAAAAGGATAATTCGTAGGAAGTAGCTGGCCCTATGTTGGCACGTGAGAACATTTTCGTAAATGTTCGTTTTCTTTCTTTCTGCCCCTTAAGGGATACAGAGAGGGCTCCTGGAAACTTCAGGGAGGCGTGGATAAGGTTCCTTCCTTTGGTTACCCTTCTGCACTGCATCCGATAAACCTTAACACCAGTCCCTTCCCTGGACTGTCTTAGAAGCAAAAACTTTAGATGACCAGGAAAACTCCCAAAAATTATCATCCTTGGCATTTCTCAGGATGTCAAATGCTTTCCTAAATTTGAGCCCTGTTTTTCCCCCTTGTACTCGGGCTGTTGTGTTGGTTTCAGCCTGACTAGTAAACTTGCACCTCACCTCAGGGTTATGAGTCTGTCTTCTCTTGCCACTGAGTTCTTTTTTTTTTTTTTAATTTTTTTTTTCAACATTTTTATTTTTATTTTTGGGACAGAGAGAGACAGAGCATGAACGGGGGAGGGGCAGAGAGAGGGGGAGACACAGAATCAGAAGCAGGCTCCAGGCTCCGAGTCATCAGCCCAGAGCCCGACGCGGGGCTCGAACTCACGGACCGCGAGATCGTGACCTGGCTGAAGTCGGACGCTTAACCGACTGCGCCACCCAGGCGCCCCGCCACTGAGTTCTTGAGTCAGGCTCTGCTGGGTGATCTTGAGGACAAACTGCTCCTTCTCGCTGCCGCAGACTCAGGCCCTCCGGGAAGCACCCGACTTCTGCCTTTACTGGACTCCGTTTCACAGCCATCAGTGGGTTTTCTCTAACTGCCACTGTCTCCTCATCCCTCCATTTTCCATCTATTTTATTCCCATCTACTGGGACCTGTGGAGTCAGGGGAAACGATTTAAAGGCTTTCAACCAACCACTTGGTAGCTGAAGTTGCTACAATTGTGTTTTTCTCTGAGTTATATATGAAATCACTTCCCTTAATTTTCAAATGTCATTACCTATGGCATTAGGTGTTAATTTTACACAAAGATCGGTGTGTTTTAATATGTAACTTTAGGAACCTTCAGCCCAGCCTAAGGGACTTTAAAATGACAATCAAATAGTCTAAAAAAATCAAACAAATCTTATCATATGGGACCTAATTTTGTTCATTAATTAATGATAATAAGAAAACAGGAAATTCCTATATCTATTTCCCCTAGTATGGAACACTGTAGGAATAATTCAGATGATCTTGCCTTTATCTTACTCAATAGTGAAGCATAAAAGGTTATTGACCTTAGATATTGAAGAATAATATTCTTTTTTAAAAAATGTTTTTCAACGTTTATTTATTTCTGAGAGACAGAGAGTGTGCGGGGGAGGGGGAGAGAGACAGGGAGACACAGAATCTGAAGCAGGCTCCTGGCTCTGAGCTGTCAGCACAGAGCCTGACGCAGGGCTCGAACCCATGAACTGTGAGATCATAACCTGAGCTGAAGCCACACACTCAACTGACTGAGCCAGAGAGATAGAGTGCAAGCAGGGGAGGGGGAGAGAGAGAGGGAGACACAGAATGTGAAGCAGGCTCCAGGCTCTGAGCTGTCAGCACAGAGCCTGACGCAGGGCTTGAGCTCACTAGCCTTGAGATTATGACCTGAGCCAAAGTCAGACACTTAGCCGACTGAGCCATCCAGGCACACCTTGAGAATAATATTCCAAAGAGATCTATTAATTCACATTCACCTTTGGGTACTAAAGATGCTTAGTGAGATCTTTAAAAATAATTAACTTCAAGGAAAAACACTCCCCAATAATTTCTAATAAAATTACACTTCTATTGGTAAGAATGAACTCGACCTTGGTCTCTGACTGAAATTCCTGCCCTGATCCATTTTTTTTCGAACTCCTTGGGTGACATTTTTATTATTTTCTTTATTTAAAAAATGTTAATGTTTATTTATTTTTGAGAGACAGAGAGAGACAGGTCATGAGCAGGGGAGAGGCAGAGAGAGAGGGAGACACAGAATCCAAAGCGGGCTCCAGGCTCTGAGCCGTCAGCACAGAGCCTGACGCCGGGCTTGAACCCATGAACTGTGAGATCATGACCTGAGCCAAAGTCAGACACTCAACCGACTGAGCCATCCAGGTGCCCCTCCTTGGGTGACATTTTTAAAGGAGGACAAGCCCTTAAGAGTTACATTATGGGGTCCCTGGACAGCTCAGTTGGTTAAGCATCTGACTTTGGCACAGGTCATGATCTCAGGGTTCATGGGTTCAAGCCCTGCGTCGGGCTCTGTGCTGATGTCTCAGAGCCTGGAGCCTGCTTCGGATTCTGTGTCTCCCTCTCTCTCTCCCCCTCCCCTGCTTGCACTCTGTCTCTCTTTCTCGCAAAAATAAATAAACATTAAAAAATTTTAAGAGTTACATTATAAAACAGTTATAGTTACTGTTTTGCAATAGTATTGCCTGTCAGATTTTAATGTTGCTTTTTTGAAATCATTCCCTTTAACAGATTAACAGAACAAAGATGTTTAATGAATCCAAGGTTATAGGCAGCCAATGTACAGGCATCATAATAGTATGCATACCAATAGAGGCAGCTTCAAGGCATGGGAGCAAACCAATTCTTTCTCCTTTTCACCTTCTTGGATCGCTGGGCGCTCTCCCAGTTGACCTGCACACTTCCCTGCTCCCTGGCCCCCTTCCAGTGCTGTTATTTGGAAATGATGTTCCGAGTTTTCCTACTCCATCTAAGATAGAAATAGGAAGATGGTCCCACAAACAAGGTTGAAGACCTTCAAAACCATTCCTTTGTGGAACTTGACCCATCCGTGTGGTGTCTGTTCCGCTGATGAATTTCTCTGCCTCAAGGCTGTGATTGATCATGTAGGTGGCATCACGGACCGCTAACTGACCACAGTGTTGCTTGGAATGCAAGCTTTTGAAGCCCACCGATCGTATCAATTTTTCAAAGCCCACTGAAGAAAGTCCTATTCCAGGCAAAGCATTCACCAGTTCTTTTTTTTTTTTTTTCCTAGACATCCTATTCAGTTCTTTTGCAAGTTTTGGAAACACTCTCTATCACTTTAGACTTGCTTCAGCTGTTGTCAAGCTTTCCTTTCACTTTGTTAACAAAGTAAGTAGCGTGTTTACATGCTGCGCTTGGTAAATGCGATACCCGGAGGCTCTGTAGGTCTCTCTTGTCTTGTTTCTTCTGGTTCTCACTCATGGTGCTGTCTTTCCATGCACTGATCAATGTCTCTGAAAATGTATTTGCGGGAAACACTGGAGACCTGGCAGGAACGTTCCTCCCTCCAGAGAACGATGCTGCCTGATTCCATAAGCTAGCTGAGAGCAGCCCAAGTCAGGTGAACCTAAAATCAAGTCTAGTGCTCAAGGGTTTCCGGCGATGCAGGGACATGTATCCCATTGCCAACACACGTGACCAAACTACAGTCCCTGTTTCTCATGGATTTCTTTCCTCGTTCCATTTTTCTCTATTTTGATTTATGCTAAGATCTTATTCCAGAGGTGTTCTTGGAAGCGTGATATTGCTTGAACTTCCATACTTCCATTAATCCATTCAGTATTTTCAAAAAATCCAGTAAAACCCAAGAAAGGATACAAAAAATTTCTGAACTATTTCCTTTGTCCTGTTGTTTCTGAAGAAATAGTAACCTCACTAGGTGTAGAATTGGAAATTAGCATCATGCTTTACTTTCATTTCTTTTTAATTTTTTTAATGTTTATTTATTTTTGAGAGAGAGAGAGGACAGAGCACGAGCGGGGGAGGGACAGAGAGAGAGGGAGACACCAGAATCCGAAGCAGGCTCCAGGTTCTGAGCTGTCTGCACAGAGTCCGACGCGGGGCTCGAATCGTGAGATCATGACCTGAGCCAAAGTCGGACGCTCAACCGACTGAGCCACCCACACGCCCCAATCAGTTTTAACTTTGTATATTTTGGTGCTGTTGCAAGATGCAGTCCATTATTATTTTATCTTTCTGGTGCATTGATCTTCTTATTATAAAATTCCCTCTTTATCTCCAGTAGCACATTTTGCTTTAAAGTCTATTTTGTCCGATATGAGTGTAGACACTCCAACTCTCCTGGGGATGCAATTTGCTTGATATATCTTTGATCATCCTTTTACTTTTAATCTATTTGTAGTTTTGAATCTAAAGGGTCTCCTACAGACAGCCTATTAGTAGAATCTTGTTTAATATCCACCATCTGATAACCTCTACCATTGATTAAATGGCTTTATCCATTCATATCTAATGGCCTTATTGATATAGTGGAATTTGAGCTGCCATTTTTATTTCACAATTTACCTATTCAGTTCTTCTGATCTAGCTTCACATAGCCTTACACATATAATCCATTGAAAAATAGAAGATACATTTTATAAGGTATATTATGCTTTATGCCTCCACGTTATTCTGAATGTTTTATGTATGATTTACCCAGGAAAATGTCTCCTTCAACAACTAATGTTTTAAAATACATGATTGGGAGGGTACCTGGGTGGCTCAGTTGGTTGAGCGTCCGACTTCAGCTCAGGCCATGAACTTGTGGTCCATGAGTTTGAGCCCTGTTTTGGGCTCTGTGCTGAGGGTGCAAAGCCTGGGGCCTGCTTCAGATTCTCTCTCTCTCTCTCTCTCTGCCCTTCTCCCACTCACTCTGTCTCTCTGTCTCTCTCTCTCAAAAAATAAATACAAACATTAACAAAAAATTTTTAAATACACGATTGGTAATTCAACTTCTTTGTGATTATCTTTTTAAGTCTTTGAATTCTCCAAGTGGACATATTCAGGTGAAAAACAGATCAAAGCCATCCCAATGTGAAACTGAAATTCAACTTTTATTTATAATAGAACCCGTTCGTTCTTGATTTATCTGCCATTTTACATTATGTGAGATCATATTTTCCTTTGCATTTCCTTTTTCCAAAATTAAAGAGTTCTTTAATCCAGCATTTCTAACTGTTTTCTCAGAGCATTAATGTCTTCAGTGCACACACCTAAAAAAAAAGAGAAAAAGAAAAAAGAAAGTGCCCAGTGGCTGCAGCAGGTGTGTGGGGGCAGGGACAGAGTAGCACTCAGGATGGTGAGCAGCAGGACAGTGTCCTTGAAGGCAACATGAGGAGCCCTCCTGAGATTTGGGCTGGCCTCCGCTAAAAGGGACCTGAGATATGAAGAATTCTTTTTGATAATTAGGGTCACAGCAATCCTTTAATAATTTTTTTCTCAGCAGATCCTAGAAGTCATGTGACCATCCAAGATGGCCGTTAAGAGTTATCAGCCCCTTGCTCCATTAACCTTTCAGACCCCCTCAGGGCGAAATGGGTTTCCTGCTGGACCCACTGGCTGAAACACATGCCCGGAAACTACAGGCCATTCTCAACACTGTCAGGTCACCCTGTCCCTTCACTGAGGCCCTTGTGATGGCTGTTGACTGCGTTGTTGGTCTTGGGCTTCCACTCATCCAGTGAAGGTCTTCATGTGTTCTGTTTACTGACATTTTTTATTACATAGAACTGTAAGAAGTTGGGGAGTATTTCTCAGAACGTCCAGAGTAGTGCATCTGTTCGGAAGTGATGTCGATGAGCCAGTGGATGTGGGAGTGAGATCCCCAAGGGATGTTCAAGTTCCCGCACTGCCTTCTTGGACGGGTGGGTCCCTTTGCTTGCTAACCACTGGGCATTGAGAAAGAGCCGTGTTTTTCCACACAGGAGAGCACAGGGAAGGCAGAGTAACTGTTGACCCTGTGGAGGCAAAGGGACAGTCTGATAGGAGGCCGTTGAAGAAGGCTGATTGTCTCTCGAGACCCCTTCATGGAAAACCTGATGCCTGACGATGGGGCATGTGGGTAACAGAAGGTTCCTAAGACGGAGACTTGAGGCTCTGCCATCTCCCGGAGGGCACAGCCTTGCCAGAACGTGCAGTCAGACACGCAGGGAGCCTGGTCCTGCCAGCCTGACCCAGGATACTCTGGTGGGCACGGCCCATTCCGGAGGCCCCTGCCGGGGAAGAAGAGGCCGTGCTTTGTCAGCCTGACATCGAAAATTCCACTTCCTCCCCTGCCCATCCTGTTTCCTCCCTTCCCCTTCCGGGTGTTGATCTCCGGGAAGCATCTTGCTGTCCAAACTCCAAGTCAGCCTCTGTTTCCTGAGAACACAATCTATGAGAAGACAAACGTGTCTCCCAGGGGTTTTCAATGGAGCACACAGCAAAATGTCCCATGCTTTCTGCTGTCAGCCGCAGGGGCCTTGCCACCATGGTTTCGAGTCAAGTGGATGCTTCTCTGGAGAAGGGTGTGAGGTGGCACTCAATCTTTGGTTTTTTGTTGTTTTAAGTTTATTCATTCTTGAGAGAGAGAGAGACAGAGAGAGTGAGCAGGGGAGGGGCAGAGAGAGAGGGAGACACAGAATCTCAAGCAGGCTCCAGGCTCTGAACTGTCAGCATGGAGCCCAACACGGAGCTTGCACTCAGGAACTGCCCGATCATGACCTGAGCCCAAGTCAGACACTTAACTTACTGAGCCATCCAGGTGCCCCTGGCACTCTCTCTCTCTTTGAAGCAGAACCACAGAGCAGGGCGCGGGCTGGGCAGAGGACATGGGGACCTTGGGCATCTGTGTTACCATTCAGACTCTCCTGTTGGAGGTCTTGCCAGAGAGCTCTTTCGTTGGTTCTGTCTAGATTTCCTTAAAAAAGAAAAGTCTTGGTAAGACATGGGACTCTTTTCACCAGGGCACACTGGAGACTTTGTGATGATTTTACCGATACATGTTTTAAAACGCTGATTTCTGGGGGGACCTGGGTGGCTCACTTGGTTAAGTGTCTGACTCACGATTTCATCTCAGGTCATGATCTCATGATTCGTGGGATCAAGCCCCAAGTCGGGCTCTGCGTTGACAGCTCAGAGCCCGCTTGGGATTCTCTCTCTCCCTCTCTGTCCCTCCCCCACGTGCACGCTCTCTCTCTCTCTCTCAAAATAAATAAAGTATTTTTTTTAATGCTGATTTCTTTTTTGTGTGTCTACTTATTTTTGAGAGAGAGACAGACACAGAGACAGAGTGCGCATGGGGGAGGGGCAGAGAGAGAGAGGGAGACACAGAGTCTGAAGCAGCTTCCAGGCTCCGAGCTGTCAGCACAGAGCCCGACGCGGGGCTCAAACCCACGAATCACGAGATCGTGATCAAGCCGAAGTCTCAGATGGACCGAAGTTCCACTCTCCTTGTGAGACACACATCTCTTCCCGTCCTGATGACTCCATCTCTATGTGCCCACCTGACCCCCTGCACCTCCAACACTAATGTTCATGAGGCACTCGTGAGGCCCTCCCTGCGGGAAAGCCATTTCAGACACCCGGGGGAGCGCTGGTCAGGGCCGGCGGGGGTGGGCACACCGGGGATCAGGGTCTGTGTCTCTCAGGATCTCAGCATCCAAAGGCGGACAAAGAATTTTAACAAGTGGCCCTGAGTGAAGGCAGGCTGAGATGCAAATCTGCTGCTCAGAGAACCTGGAAGAAGAAAAGACAATAACCACTACAATCGAGAATTAAAATAACCATTAGCTCTTTGGACCGGTCTAGGTTTTTGTTTCCTAGTATTTAATTTTCATTCCCAAATCAATGCCAAGGGATCCCTGGACACCTGCAATATTTGGCATTTTGGCCTTGGACTCTAAAATAGAGTTTAGATTCATTTCTGAAGGCATTACCTGCAGGGTGATCTGGAAAGAGGGTAAAAATAAATCACTTGCCTTTGGGCACAGCGGGACTTCCCCGGTTGAAGGAAATCTTTGGAAAGATTTTGCTCTCGGCTCAGAATTTAAACCCAAACCTGTGATATGGGGGACTCAGTAATAAATTTTCAGTGGTTACTGAAAGGGACAGCTGTCAGTAGCAACCCAGGTGGAAATGAAATATAGACAGGGACATGAGGGGCTCATTTTCCTGATCCAAATCCACTGCCCAAGACATCCATCTTCTGGAAACCACCAAAGATTAAATTTTAAAAGGTTTTTAGGCAGCAAGAAAAATAAAAAAATAAATCACATTTTAGTGGTTTAGGGAGTTCAAGGGGCAAAGACATTTCCATATCTATATAATTGTAAATTATTTGCCATCGTGTTTTAAATTAGCATTGCGTAATGCAAAAAAAAAAAAACATCATTTTTGTACGCCCTTCTAGCATTGCATGGCTGGCATAAATATTGACATTTTTAACATTTGCGCAAGGTATAAAATACCCACAAAATATTTAATGCTTTAAGGGAAAAGATATTTAATGATGCTCTATTGCATGGTTAACCTCTGCCCTTTTCATTTATAAATATTCATTTCCTCTTAAGCTTCTCCAGGCTTGCCTATGCCTCTCACGGTTGAAGTTTGTAAAATTGGTTTTCAGTCATTAGGGGCCGGAAAATGCGCCGGCGGGTTAGGTGTGGGGAGGGATGAGAAACGGAGAGCGGGAAACCGTGTTTCTTCTCAAAGCAAATTCGCTCATCTGAAGTCAGGGCGCCCGAGGCAAGGGTGGTATGTTTCACCAGGAGAGGACGGTGATCGGAGCTGGTGCTCCCGTCCCTTCGCAGCTCTGTGACCTTCCAGATGATGTGCGTGGTTTTCACACCATCGATCGTAGTCGTATAATGACTCACATCCTGTATTCATTTTCCACGGCTGCCAGGAGAAAACACCACAGACAGGGCGTCGCAACAACAGAACTTTATTCGTTCACCCTTCCAGAGGCCGGAAGTCCAAGATCAGGGCCCTGGCAGGTGTGGCTCCTCCTCACACCTCTGTCCTTGGGGGGGCGGATGCTACTCCCACTGGTCCCCCCACGTGGTCTTCCCCCTGCAAGCGGATGTCTGGGGTCTCTGTCCAGATGTCCTCTTCTTACACGGATGCTGAGCAGACGGCCTGGGGACCCGCCCCAGCAGCCTCCCTTTAACTGCATCACCTCGTCAAGGCCGTATCTCCAAGTATGATAAGGGGGTAAGGGGTGCGACCACATATGACACCCGAGGGACGCAATTCAGCCCATAACACACCTCATTGGGTTTTTTCCTACTTGCCTTGACTCGTTTAACTTCAAGGGCAGAGACGGAGCAGATCTTATTATCCCAACTTTCAGATGAGGAAACAGATCAGAGAAGCTGGGAGCCGATGTGAGGAAACTCAGGACCTCCGACTTCAGGTATCAAAACACCCTTGTCAGCCTTGGGAAAGGTTCCAGCCGCCGTCAGGGCCCAGAGGCATGGTCACTGCACACAGGAGCCCCGCCATCAGCTCTAGGGGTCCTGAGCAGAAAGCGTGGAGGCTAAGAAAGATTCGGTTTTAAGGAAAACGCTGCATTTATTCACAGTGCATTAGGGCCATTGTTTTTCACTGAGCAATTTTCCTTTTGCTTCGTCCCCTTTCCCTTTATAATTTAGCTGGAAGAATCAAGTAACAGGAAGACGGTGAGTAGAAGAGAGCCCGGAACACTGCTGGATTTCTCTCTCCTCCCTGGGATAAATTGCACCCAATGACACCGGCTTGATTTTATATTGCCAATAAACATAACAGATGAGGTTTGATTTTCGCTATTGTTTGGCACTCCCGTCTGTTTACTTATGGCAAGGACGTTTTTAAAAATTAAGTAAATCTAATTTTTGAAATTCTTCATGGGCAACATTTTTCTCTGCCTCATCCATGCCTGCCTTGCCCATTAGTCATCGTCTGTGACTGTTTGATGTTTTTTTTTCCTACAAGATGCTATTTATCACTTGACCCTAGCAAACTTCCTTCTGTGCTTGAAGGAAAGAAATTGAGTGCGTGTGTCTGTGTGTGTGTGTGCGTGGGCCACTGACAGAGAGGGAGAGAGAAAGAGACGGAGGGAGGAACGGGGGAGAGACAGAGGAAGGAGAAGGGACGGAGAGACTTGAAGGACCCTGGCAGCACGGGGACCCCTTCCGAATCCCCAAGGTCTCACTTACCTCCTTTATTTCCTTTTCACTGGGTTGTGAGCCACCGCATCGAGTTCACCGAAGTCCTCTTGTGTCCATAATCTGTGTCTTTCCTGATTCTTGAACAGCGTACATCCTCCCCATGTCTGGATGCTTACGATAATCACTGGCCAGCATCCTTCTTCATGTGACAATGAGGAATCTGAAGACCCCCGGGAAGAGACCAGAGTGAGGATTAGTGTCGTGCCTTCTGCTGACAGTGTGCTGCCTCTGTGGCTATTTCTGTGACCTGCCAAGGGCCCCGAGCGTGCAGCAGGTGAGGGGGCGGGGACAGGAAGGAGGACCCGTGGCGTGAGTCACGCCTGTGCAAAGCCCTTAAAAATGAAGGTCCTGCCCTCATCTACCAATGACGCACATGTAGAAAGTCTTACATGTGCCTGCCGGTGCGTGTTTGCGACGCGTTCTTCGTGTAAACTTGGTGATGAATTTATGCACATTTGATGACCCTGAAGCCTGTGACAATTTTACTATATCTCAGTACAAAATATAAATTCATTGAAGTAAAAACGCTCTGTGTGTCTAAATCTTCTTTGCAGAAGTTGAGCCGTTCAGAAGTGCAATTCTAGAACAAAACTGGCAACGCTTCTCACCTGCTTGCAGAGAAATGAATTCCCATGTCATCCTGTTTACGATTTGTTTTCAGTAAATACGATTAATTAAAAATGTTAAGACCTACATCCTTTTCGGCGCTCTACTCTGTGACTATTGCCTTTAAAATTTTTTACCTAATGGCGGACAAGACGCAAACCAAATTAGAGTGCTTATTTACAAATTTTACAAATGAGATCTCACCATATTTAATCGATGGTGATTGGGAATATGCATGAATTTATTTTTTAAATTTTATTTATTTATTCATCAGAGAGAGAGAAAGCACAGGAGCATGAGCAGGGAAGGGGCAGAGGGAGAGAGAGAGAGAGAGAGAGAGAGAGAGAGAGAGAGAAAGAATCTTAAGCAGGCTTCACATCCAGCAGGGAGCCCCATGTGGGGCTTGATCTCACCACATGAGATAGATCACGACCTAAGCTGAAATCAAGAGTTGGACACTCAACTGACTGAGCCACCCAGGCGCCCCAGGAATATGCATTAATCTATAATTTTTTAAACTGTGTAAAAATATTTTTTTCAGCAAACCCTCCAAAATATACGTAATCGGTTGTTGTTGTTGTTTTCTCACTATTTATTTATTCTTTTTTTTTTTTTTAATTTTTTTTTTCCAACGTTTATTTATTTTTGGGACAGAGAGAGACAGAGCATGAATGGGGGAGGGGCAGAGAGAGAGGGAGACACAGAATCGGAAACAGGCTCCAGGCTCTGAGCCATCAGCCCAGAGCCTGACGCGGGGCTCGAACTCACAGACCGCGAGATCGTGACCTGGCTGAAGTCGGACGCTTAACCGACTGCGCCACCCAGGCGCCCACTATTTATTTATTCTTGAGAGAGAGACAGACAGAACACAAGTGAGGAGGGACACAGAGAGAGGGAGACACAGAATCCGAAGCAGGCTCCAGGCTCTGAGCTGTCAGCCCAGAACCCGATGTGGGGCTCGAACCCACGAACTGCAAGATCGGGACCTGAGCTGAAGTCAGATGCTCAACCGACTAAGCCACCCAGACTCCTCTACTTAATCAGTCTTAAGTTATGCTCTCTCCGTGTGTTTTCCTAAATCTAAGTGACAGGTTTAGATGAAAATATGTGATCATGGGAAAGAAAGAAAAATCAAAACCAGAAAAACACAGGGATGTTTGGGGAGCCAGGAGCAGTTCTCTTACCCCAAAGACAACACTAGTGGGTATTTGCTGAGGAACCTGGCCTCTGAAGGAGGCTGCACACAGATTATGGAGACTTTTTCATGTTAGGTCCCTGAGTTTGTTGTAGGTTATAGAAGCACTGAAAGTTTTGATTCGGAGACGCTCATTCATTCACTCATTCAGCAACAATTTGCTGACCATTTCCCTGGTTACATGGCCTGGAGACGAAGGGGGAGAAAGTCTTGAAGCCAAGTCTCAAAAAGGAGACAGGAAGGTGAATAAATAACGCAAGTTCCATGTGCTGAGGGTTGATAAGGAGACACAAATAGAAGCCCAAAATTCTGGGATGGGTTCGTCCTGACAAGAATGAGTAAGTGCCCCGTGCGTTGTATGGGCCGCCCTGTCGCTACCGCTCCCTCCACGTCCAATGACAAGTTCAATCTGCACGTGGGCCCCTGGACAGCGACCCCTGCTGCCCCCAGTTTACAGACGAGGAAACAGCGCAGAGAGGCCGGGCATCCTGCCCAAGTTCACACAGCCCATCGGCCGTGCCTATGGCACGACATGCAAATGCGCCTTGTAGACCCCGGCGCCTATTGCGTTCATTCCGACTTCCATTCAATCGTAAATTTAGGTTAAACTGCAGAAAGTTAATTCTTCTTCATATGGAATCTTTTAACATTACTGTATATGTTTGAGAGAGGTTGTCAACGTTATTTGATGAAATTTTTGGCCATATATCTTTTTTTTTTTTTTTTTTTTTCAACGTTTATTTATTTTTGGGACACAGAGAGACAGAGCATGAACGGGAGAGGAGCAGAGAGAGAGGGAGACACAGAATCAGAAACAGGCTCCAGGCTCTGAGCCATCAGCCCAGAGCCCGACGCGGGGCTCGAACTCACGGACCGCGAGATCGTGACCTGGCTGAAGTCGGACGCTTAACCGACTGCACCACCCAGGCGCCCCTGGCCATATATCTTAAAGCAGAGGTCAACACTAATTCTTTGAGAAAGATAGTCAACAAAAGAAACCTCACCTTCAGAGTAGGTGTATAATTTTGTCCCCAGTAGTCAACAGCTCTGTTTCTACTGTGTTGTTTTGGAAGAATTGAAATACAGAGCTGGGAGAATGATGACAGTTGTTTGTTTTTGAACAAATGTCTTCCTACATCTATCTGTCTCAAAAATCTATAGTCTTGTAGGGGGTACGCGCATTTCTGGCAGAGGAAGTAGACACGTGGGCAGGGAGAGGTCAGATGTGTCCACCGCTGAGACCTGAAATTGGTCCAGTGAGTGGGTGCTGAGTCAGAGGGGCAAATACGAGGCCTGAAATCCTGGGAGAAGAATTTTGGGCTTACAAAGAGTTGCTCTTGAGTATTCATGTTTGTTCATGACAATCCCGCCAGCTATGGGATTTCATCATTTCCTTGTGACCTATGCGAACAGGTGAATTCTGAAGGATCAGGCTCCTTGTCCAGGGTAGTGTGGCTCAGAAAGAAGCACAGTGATCTTAGGGCGGAGGCCATGAGAAGGATGCCATCCCAGGAACCCCCCCCCCCCCCCCGGTGCCCATGGCTGACCCGCTGATGCGGGCTGTGCTCCAGCGGCTCTGTGTGCTCAAGAACTTCTGGTCCGAAAAACATTTGCATTTTCAGATACCAGTTAGATTCTGCAATTACAATTTTCTAATTACATTTGAGTTTTGTTTGTTTGTTTGCAAAGCCGTATGTAACTGACCTGTATTGAGTTACAGGTTTCAAGAATTTCTAGGGGCGCCTGGGTGGCTCAGTCAGTTAAGTGGCTGACTCTTGATTTTTGATCAGGTCATGATCTCAAGGTTCTTGGGACCAAGTCCCATGCTGGGCTCTGCGCTGACAGCGTGGGGCTTGCTTGGGATTCTCTCTCTCTCTCTGCCCTTCCCTCATTCATGTGCATACGTGTGCACATTCTAGCTCTCTCTAAAATAAATAAATAAACATTAAAGAGTTTCCAATTTCAGCCACTTCATAAAATACATATCCTTGTTGCAAAAATAAATCGGACCTGTGCACCAGTATCTGTTTGAGCAACTCTGTGAGTGGAAACTCTCCATGATGGAGGGTCGTGTGATTGGCTTCAAGGGCCACAGTAGCATTCAACAACTTAAAACTTGTTCTCTCTTGGGGCGCCTGGGTGGCTCCGTCGGTTAAGCGTCCGACTTCAGCTCAGGTCATGATCTCACAGTCCGTGACTTCGAGCCCCGCATCGGGCTCTGTGCTGACAGCTCGGAGCCCAAAGCCGGCTTCGGATTCTGTGTCTCCCTCTCTCTGACCCTCCCCCGTTCATGCTCGGTCCCTCTTGGTCTCAAAAATAAATAAACGTTAAAAAAATAACTAAAATATTAAAATTGTTCTCTCTTACGAATGTTTCCATTTCACAAGCTTTCTAGTGGCCAGCTTCTCATCCCATTCAGTGTATTTCTGCCACCTGCATAATTCTTGGTGAAGCAGATGCAAGGTTGCCATTATTTATGTGGCAGGACCCATTTCTGTACGTATTTGCCCAAACTCCAGCCACGTCTCCTGCAGCCTTTAGTGATAACATCCGACTTCCACGGCTGTGCTTCTGCCTTGCAGGGGTTGGCGGGTCTGACACGTGCTCCTTGGCAGGAAGGCGCGTACGTGAGCATCACTCGGGCCGGATTGGGTAAACCCAATTATTCCAAGGACTCCTGTGATAGTAACGTAGCAATTAAGCTTTGAGCCTGAGTTGGGCAAATATTTGAAAACATGTTGTGAATATTGACTATTAAGGAGCTTTTGTTAGTGGAGGTGTCTGTGCTAAGATAAGGGAGGTGCAAAACTTTTGTTTCACGGGGTGGGAAGCTATTATAGACACAGGCAGCAGACGCACACCAGAAACACACACACACACACACGCGTGTCCCCGACGCACGTATGGCACATCTATACACCGTACACACACGTGGCCCACATACGTACATAAAGCACACTCATCACGCACACACACCACGCGGACAAAACATACACACGGATACCATGCGTACAACATACACATAAAACAGGCACACAGACACGCTGCAAACTACACAAGCGCACAGCTCGTACACACAATACGCGTAAACGCACACTCTTTGGAAAGGTACAGGAAGTCAAAGGAAGAAGAAAAGACCCATTGTTAAACCTCAGTCCAAAAGCAAAAGTAGCCAAACTCTCCCTAAGTTGACGCTTGAGCGTTGACTTGTGCCACGGCCCACACTCCTTTTGTTTCAGCAAGTTTCATCAACCAATAATTGCACAAATGACACAGGGGAAAAAAAATGATGGTAATTTTGATCAAAACCAGATCTTATCCTTTCTGAACAAAACCTGCATTTTGTGGCACAGAACCCAATAAAATCTAGGCAGGCTCTTTCCCTCTGCTGGCTTTAAAAGATAAATGGCTTTTGCGATGGTAAATTTTTCCTTATGAGATCATAACGCCATCTCGGTGCGCATAAATGCCGCTTCTGTTTTCTGTAAGTGTTATCAAAAAATATTGCAAGACACTCTCCTCTCCTCAGGAGCTCAGACATCCCCATGCTTTCCCAGGGTGGGGGCAAAAGCGAGCTTTGGGGAAGTGATTGTGAAGACATTTATCCTGACAGGGAGACCTGTAGGAGGCAATTGAGCTGTTTGTTCAAATGCTCCAAGGTTTTTAAAGATGACAGTACCTCTGCAGACAGGGGCCGCAGACCTGTCACCTGCCATCGTCTGGAAGGTGAGCAGTGAACCTTAGAAATGATCGTGCGGAAAAGAGAGGATGTCCTTCTTCACACCTCACCTGCTGTAGGCACACCTCGGGCCAAAGGACCATGAGGAAGGAGCAGGGAAACAATCACGTGCATCCATGATCCAAAACCAGCTGCTGGGTGGGTGACGACGCGGCACCTGTCTCTTTCCGCTCTGGGGAAAAGGAGATTATTCTACAGCTCAGCCCCGGCCCAGGCCTGCATCCACTCCAGGGAGTGTAGAAACCGTGAGACAAAATGATCATTACCACTTATCGTTCAGAGAGAGGGTGTGAGGGGATCCGCACTGTCCCCAAACTTACTGCATGGCGCACGTGACAGATGTGCAGGGAATGGCAGGTGAGGGCGGGATGCCCTCGTGGCGTGCCCTGCCACTGACATCTGTTAACATCCTTCTCCATCAACCCATCCATCAATCAGAAATGTTCTCACACCGCGTTTACAAAACTCTCAGATTTACAGTAAAATTCTATCTTATCCTCTGAGCATTCTCACAAGCTTGTGTGTGTGTGTGTGTGTGTGTGTGTGTGTGTGTGTGTGTTGGGGAGTGTCTATGGGAGGGAGATCCCAAGTATTCCTAGAAGCCCCTAGCAGGATTTCAGTGTGGGCTGAAACCCCAAGCTGTATCTGATTTGGGGGAAGAGAATCTCTCAGAATTATTTTTTCTTTTTGCTACAGGATGGCCTGCTGAGATGTTGACCACCATCAACAGGTATTGAGAACACGGGGTCCCCTTTCCCACCACAAGGACCCTCGGCTCCTTTCTATGCCCCTTGGATGTGTCCCCCGCTTCCCACAAAACCATTAAATCTCTTGGATGGATGGATGGATGGATGGATGGATGGATGAATGGATGCATCCATGCATCTGTCTAGAATGCATCTAGATAGATAGATAGATAGATAGATGATAGATATGTTAGATAGATGATAGATAGATGATAGATGATAGATAGATACATAGATAGATAATAGATAGATAGATGATAGATAGAGATACTCAGACACTCAGATACTCAGGTATGTATACATACTGGGTCCTTCGTACCTCCCATTTCACTGGTCTAAACTCTGCCCTTCCATGTTATCCACCACAAAAAGAATCCTTTATCCCTGACAGTAAGGTGTGTTAGAGGTAAGATGACCATCAGATCTGAGAATCTGCCGTCTTGGTGAGTTTCTCCTTGTAGCCAAGGACATTTCTTTATCCTTTTTTTCCTGATGAATAAAAACATTTCTGTCTCTAGCACATTAATTAACCCACAGAACTAACTCCCTGGCCTTTATTATCTTAAGGTATTAGATGGAGGTAAGACAGAGGTTTAGTTACTAAGATACCTGATCCTTACCTCTCTCCAGGCCTCATTACAGGGGTGCACAGCTCTCCAGGAAGACTTAGACCTTAATTATACCACCTCTATTTACAATGTATGCTACCCTTAAACAGTAGCTAACCTTTGTCATAAATAAGCTATTAGTTGACTCAGATGTTTTTCTAGGATCTATACTGGTACAATCAGCTGTTTGGCCCTTAACGCTTTTGGTTTCATATATGCTTTTATTTTCTTAAGTTTATTTATGTATTTTGTAGAGAGACAGAGACAACGTGAGCAGGGGAAGGGCAGAGAGAGAGGGAGAGAGAAAATCTCAAGCAGGCTCCGCGTTGTCAGCACAGAGCCAATGCAGGGCTCGAACTCACGAGACCGTGAGATCAGGGCCTGACCCGAAACCAAGAGCTGGACGCTTAACTGACTGAGCCACCCAGGCGCCCCCGTTTCATATATGCTTTGAAATATTCACACAAAATATGGATGGATGGATATGTGTTTGTGTGTGTGCACGAGAAGGAGACAGAGATTGAAAAAGGAGGAGACAGACAGAGAGACAGAGACAAAGAGGCAGAGAGAGCTCACGTCTAGAAGGTACTGGGTACTCTGGACGAGACCGAGGGCCTCACTCCTCCCAATTTATGTCTCTGCTTCGTTTCCACTGTGGTTTACGTAGCAGGGGGTGCTCTGCTGTTAGTAGAGGGAGGAGGGAAAAGGTAAGTGCCATTTTATTTCATTTTATTTCTTGTGGCCTCATTTTATTTGTCTCGATCTTATTTTGCAGAAATCATAGGAGCGAAGTGAGAAACACGAAGACAGCAGAGACGAGGAACTGATGCCAGTCCCTGCTCCACGTTAAATGGGAGCACGGTTAAAACGACTTAGCCGCTCGTTAAAGGGGCAACACCAGCACCCAGGAAAAACGTCTTCCTGAGAGATGTTGCGGGTTCTGGACAGGGACTGTGGGCACACGGCTTGTCACAGTTCCTCATGGGGATGCCCCCTCCCTGTCTCCCAGCTGACCCGGCCACTCCGCTCCCAGGGCAAAAGGCGATTTCCCAAGACACACCCAGACAGTCTTGCTTCTTCCATCCCTAAGGAGTGTCCTCTTAGAAGTGAGGTGGCCAATGTTCCCAATAACCTCCCTATGGCAGATAAAACTATGAGTTTCACTGGGTTGTTCCTAAAACGGGCTTTAACCTGTGCCAAAATGCAGCTCTTTCAGACACCAGTCGGTGGGCACATAAAATAATCTCACATAAACATTTGGCTCCGCAATGGTAGGATTTAAAGAAAGGTAATATAATTGCACTGCAAATGTGTCACAGTCTCTATCTTTATTTCCAAGAGCAAAATCTGAACATCAGATTCAAAGTTAAGTAAGAATAGGCCAGACTGGTTTGTCTGTTTTTAGCCCTGTGGATAGCTTGTGCGGTGGGATCTCATTGGGGTTTTAATATGCATTTCTGGGGGCGCCTGGGTGGCTCAGTCGGTTGAGCGTCCGGCTTCGGCTCAGGTCATGATCTCGCGGTCCGTGTGTTCGAGCCCCGCATTGGGCTCTGTGCCGACAGCTCAGAGCCTGGAGCCTGCTTCAGATTCTGTGTCTCCCTCCCTCTCTGCCCCTCCCCTGCTCATGCTCTGTCTCTCTCTGTCTCAAAAATAAAAAAATAAATAAAATATATGCATTTCCCTCATGACTAATGACATTAAACATCTTTTCTCTGTCTTCCATATTATTTCCTTTGGTGAATAGTCTGTTCAAGTGCTGCTCCCATTCATTGTCTAAGCGAGTTGTTTGTTTTCTTGTTGAGTTTTTGGAGTTCTTTATATACTCTTGGTATAAGTCCTTTGTCAGACACATGATTTGCAAATATTTTTTTCCTTGTTTGTGGCCTATCTTTTCTTTCTCTTAAACACCTTAATGTATTTTAAACTTTAAAATTTTTTTTAAAGTTTGGGGCGCCTGGGTGGCTCAGTCGGTTAAGCATCCGACTTCGGCTCAGGTCATGCTCTCACAGCTCCTGGGTTCGAGCCCTGCATCAGGCTCTGTGCTGACAGCTCGGAGCCTGGAGCCTGCTTCCGATTCTGTGTCTCCCTCTCTCTCTGCCCCTCCCCTGCTCATGCTGTCTCTCTCTGTCTCTCAAAAATAAATAAATGTAATAAAAAAAATTTAAAAAGATTTTTAAGCTTTTAAAATGAAAGTGTCACACATACACAGGAAATGACATAAATCATAACTATACAGCTCCATGAATGACCTCCAGGTGATCAAATGCACGTCACCAGGTTAGGAATAGAGCTATGCCAGCCCACTGACTGTCCCCCACACGACCTTGTGATCAGCGCCTTAAGCGACCACCATGCTGCCTGCTGAGATCGCTAATTTTGCCTCTTTTTGAATTGTATATGCATGTTTTATGTCAACATCGCGGCTACAATCTGGCCGCCGGATGTGTGCAGCAATGGTGGAAGCCAAGTCTACGTGACGGTCACGATAATTCTTTGTGTTCCTCTCCTCATTCTCCTCTTCCCCCTGACCCCAAGTTGCCAAGGACCCAACAGACCACCTGGGGCCTTGGAGAAGGGTCTGGGACCCTACATCACCCTGAGGAGGATCACCAACCTAAACCAACCCATTGGACTACTTTGACTGTGAGAAGTGACTTCTGTTGCATTAAGCCCAACTTTGAAGCTGTTGGTTCCCTCTCTGAACCTCTCCTGGTAACACAAACTCGATGTGTTTTCAATAATATCATATTAGCAGGGGCTTTACATTTGTAAATTTTTTAGTACTCCTTCCTCTCTTAAGTTGATTTATTTATTTTGGAGAGAGAGAGCACAAGCAGGGGAGGGGCAGAGAGAAGGAGAGACAGAAGACCAAGCAGGTTCCACACCATCAGCACAGAGCCCAACGGGGGCTCAAACTCACCAACTGTGAGAGCATGGCCGGAGCCGGGATCAAGAGTCAGATGCTTAACTGAATGCGCCACTCAGGCACCCCTAGTACTCCTTCCTGACTTCTTTTTTATTCATGAAAGCATTATATATTTTTTTGTATTTTTTGTCTAATTGTCGTCAATTTTTATTTTCAAATGAGGAGACGCTTCAAACTGTCGATGAAGGCCTGAGCAATTTTAAAGAGAAAATATGGCTGTTGATGTAGGTCGCGATGAAGCACTACCTCCAGGCTTGGGAGCACCAATGGCTCTCCCACCATGGAGTAGATGATCTTTTATGCTCCCCTACCTCCCTTCCGGCCACTGCCTCACGTGATGGCCCGGCAGAGCTCATCCGTAGCATTTTGTATCTCTCGTCTTCTGGCCCTGGGTTTCTCCACCTCTACAGGAGCTAGCCTGTGCAGGATCACACACAATTTGGAGCAGAGAAGAGCCACCTGGCCAAGGCCACATTAGACCATCAGACCTGCGCCGACCCAGCAGCTGACCGCAGCCGCATAAGCATGCCCTGGAAAGATCAGAAGATCCCTTCAAAGAAGCCCAGCCAAAATTACTCATCCACACCATCAGAAGTTAAATAAACTCTTCTTTGAGGCCACTACATTTTGGGTTGGCTTATTATGCAGAAAAAGATATCAGATATGCCAGCATTCTTTTCAATTCTCATCGAGAAAGGGGATTGGAATTCATCCTCATTGAAGATGGACAGCTCTAAGTCCACACATAATCATGCATCACCCTAGGCTAAGTTAACAATATCACTTTTTCAACCATCTTCTCTGCGAACATGTAGGCCATGACCTTGATTGGATCGACCTTGCACAGAAACCCATGCTGTGTCACTGTGTTGATGACAGCATGCTGGCCAGAGGGAAACACAGGCTGTCCTGTGTGCCCTGTCGAGTCCCACGACAAAAAGTGGGAGGTGAACACTAGAAGGCACGGGGCCCGACACAAGGGGATGCCTTTAGGCCCGTTATAGCTGGTACTTTAGGAAATCCTTTCCAACTGAAAGAGCTAGTTATTGCAGCTTGCATCCACTCAAACCAAGAAGTGACATGGCCTCTTTAGGGAGTCCTTTAGAGGCAAAGCGTGCCGCATCCTCATAAACTCTCCTCTTCCAGAGTTTGCAGCCAGGTAGGGCTCCAAAGATTCAGCGCCAAAATGACTCGATGGTGGCAGTAAACAAATCCAAATCGTGCAAGTGGTGACCCGTAGAGGTCCCCTGGGCGCTCAGGATCACTGTTCCAGAACCTACCTTTGGCTTCAACCAGTGCCAGAGTAGGCGGCTGAAAGCAAATTCTCACACAGCTTGTGCTCACAGCCTCTCATCTCAAGGGTGCACCCCACACGTCTCCCCTTCTGCTCTGGGTCTTTCTCTGACGCCACATCGTCTGGTTGGTCCACCTGCCAATGCGATTCGGAAGGTCAGAGACTGCCCGTGGGGCCCGAGGAAAATCATCTCAGCCTGCCATCCTTCAGACAGGCAATTATGAAGGAATCTCTGCTTTTCAGGAGATTCCAGTAGAAGTGAATTCCTAAGCAGCTGTAAGAAAGAAGATTAACATATTCTCAGAAAGTCCACTCTTTTTGGATTTTGCTTGCCATGCATGTTTTTTATAGGAATTTTATATAACACACAGGGAAAGGGGTCACTCGTAACACCAGAGAAATCATACATTTTGCAACCCTGCTCATCCATCAAGCCTTCGCTGAGCACCAACGGGCACACGAAGCTCATCTTGGCCCAGGAGACGTAACAACACACAAAACAAACAGATGCCTTATTTTCAGCTAGCAAAGTGGTATATGAAATGTTTTAGAAATTGAGCTTTTGGCTCAAGCCCTTAACTCAGAGAAAGTCTTTTCACTGATGACAGGTACATTAGTTAGGGGAAGGAGTGGCCATTCAGACTCTGCAGCTTTCCAGTTCCAACGCAAAATAAAAAATCGGTTCCAAAGGAATATGTTCCTGTGATGTGAGAAGCACACAACTTTCAAGCTTCTTCCTTAAACCCTTCAAGCGCAAGTAAGTGGGAAAAATAGCATATTTACCCTTGCTGTCAATTTTTGTTTGACATAATCTTGTGCTTTTGCATTTGGATTTACCAAAAAGGGGTGGCGTGGGGGAGAAATCCTGAACACAGAAGAATGTAATGGCTTTTTAATTAAAAAAGAAAATTTACATGCTTACTTATTTTTGAGTGAGAAAGAGAGACAGGGTGGCAGCACGAGAGGGGCAGAGAGAGAGGGAGACACAGAATCCGAAGCGGGATCCAGGCTCCGAGCCATCAGCACAGAGCCCGACGCGGGGCTCGAACCCACACACTGGGGGATCAGGACCTGAGCCAAAGACGGAAGCTTAACCAACCCAGCCACCCAGGCGTCCCTGTGGCTTTTTCATTTTAAACACTACTTTGGTTCCGAAAAAAAATATAACCACACACAATAGTAACCATGCACGACCTCACCTCCGTGTGTTTAACAACCAACACAACAATGGCGACAAGGGTCGTGTTCGCTTTATCTCCTCTTCCACCTCAAGGATGCATTTCTAGAAATGGAATTCTTAGGTAATATTTAGCATGCTTAGCAATGGGGATCAGTTGCCGAATTGCTCCCAAACTTGTTTTCGCCTACTGATCCTTCCTCAAGTAATATGCAAGCTTCCTTCTTCTTTTTTTTTCTGTATGTCCTTGCTAAAAGTAATAATATCAGATCTTTTCACTTTGCCAGTAGGATGCTCATGGATTTGTGGTATTTTTTTCTGATTTCCGGTGAGGATGAGGATCTTTTTCATGTTAAGGGAACACTAATGCTTAACTTTTACAAGTAAATTGTTTACACAGTGGGCCCCTTTTTCCACTGTTAAAAGTCTTTATATGTTCTTGATCATAACTCTCTCTACACTATTAGTTATGTTCTTAGTATCTTCTCCTCGTCTGTGATTTTCTCTTTAATCCTGTCTGTGGTTTTTGTTTTTACAGAGATGCTGGATTTAATTTTAAGAATCTTGTTATCAAATTTTACCTTTAAGATACCTATCTTAAATTTTATGTCATAATTTAAGATCTACTTCCTTTGAGGCAATGAAGATAGTTTTTTAGATTTTCTAGTAGAAGTTACACTTATTTTCACATTTATGACTTTGATATATCTGGAATTAATGTTGAGAATAGGATGAGGTATGCATCCAATTTAATTTCTTCTATGTTTATACTATGTCCTATGGGCAGAGTGGATTCAACTTAGTGCTACCTCTGAAGTATTTCTTCATTTACCCGCAGATTCAAGATGCAATCTCTCTCATATACCAGATTTCCATCATAGATAGAATATTTCTAAGCTTTTTTCTCTAATTATATAGCTTTATAACTTCACTGGATATCTAGAAGGACAACCAAGATTCCCATATTATTTTATATAATTCTATTGGGTACATTTTCCCATCTAATGAATTTTAGAAAGAGTATGTTACATGGAAAATTCTTTTAAGATTTAATTGGTTTTCACTTAATTTGTATATTCATATGGAGATGACTAATAATATTGAAATACTAAACCTTCTCACCCACGAAAATGGTATATGTCTACGTTAATTTTTTTCAATACTTCTAAAACTTTATAAAATTTTATAACTTTTATTCGTAAAGATCATACACATGTTTATATTTTCCTTCCTACCAAAGAATTTGGTAACTACTCTGAATGAATTTATTTGTTAAATTATTTTTAATTTGGTAATTTCAGTTTACTAGGAATGCTATTTGTTTTTCTATATTAATCATACAGCCAAAATTCACTGCTTAAATTCTTATTTACCCTAATAGTCTGTTTATATTTAAAGTTGTTCTGTGTTTACCAAATATGTTTCCTATAATTAACCAATATACTTATATCTCTTTCAGGCTAAGAACTCTAGGCACATTGTTCATACAGAAATGTTCTGATTTTAAATTTAATGGGAATCGTCTTAACGGTTTAATGTTATGAGCATTATTTATTTCAGTTTTGGTGGCCATATTGTTACCATTTCAGAAGTTGTTTACTATTTCTAGTTTGTCAAGAAGCTTATCAATCTTAAATGGTTGCTGAATCTTATTTATCTACATATTTTCAGATGATCCTATTAGTTCTCTTATTTAATTAACTAAATGTAAAAAAAAATAAATAACACTAAACTTTTAAAATGTTAAAACATCCTGCAGTTCCTGGAAAGAGCTCTAACTAAGCATGATGTTTAACTTTACTTGCATTTCTAGATTTAATTTACTAATATTGTATAGAGAATTTTTGTTTGTGTATTTATACATGAAAGTGACCCACATTTTTTCATTTTATTCTTGATATCAAGATTATAATCATACTTCATAAAATGAGTTTTCTAACTTTCCTTATTTTTTCTCTATATTGTTTGCATAAGGATTATATATTCTCTGAATTATATAAACTTCCACGAAACATTTTTTTTAATTGCCAGCAGGCAAAGGCTTTCATTAAGATGGGTATGGAATTTTATGATGCTAATTCTTCATCTAAAAAGATATCCACTTTTCTCCTTTAATCTATTATTACTAATTATATTTTATGTTTTTCAATTTTTTTTAATTTATTTTTTATTTTTTTATTTTTTATGTTTTTCAATTTTTAATCCAAACTCGAATTCTTGACATACACTTAATTTGGCTTTATACTTTTTCTTGTTAACTTGCTGACCTCAGTTTGCTAATGTATTTTAAGGATTTTTATATGTAGATACATAAAGAAGTTGACCTGTAATTTTATTTCCAGCAGGCTTTTGTGGTTTAGTATCAGTATTTTAAAAGCTTTCTTTTTGTATTTTCTGCATGATATAATAGAGGCTTTCAATTGCTTATTTGTAATATACCACTGATGGTGGCCCTGGGACCCTTATTTGGTGGAGTACCTTGCAGATTTAGGTAACACACACTTGGCTGACGCTGGTCAAGAACAGCTGTTCCCGTGAGGTATCCATACTCTACAGCGGATACCATTTCTTGGGCATGCAGAGGAGTTACAGGCCCTTTTAGGGAGTCGACTTCCAGACCCTCCACTCCCATGGGCTGTGTTCTAAACTTGGTATACCTGAGTAGCCCAGGGTTCGCTGTTTCTTCTGTCTTTCCTCCACTTTCATAATGATGCTTCCCCCACCCTACAGAGGAAGGCAAAGCTCTCAACTCATCCCATCCCCCTCTGGTGCATGGCTCTGAGATGTGCAAACCTCCAGGCACCAACTTCAGATGTGATCTAGAATTTCCACTTCTAAGGAAGAATCCCAGGAGAGCAAAGAGGAGAAGCTTCAGTAAGAAAGATTGAAGTGTCAAACCTTATCTGGCTAGGCAAAAAAAGGGAAAAAAAAGTCACAGTAAGGCTCTGTGTCTCTGTCTTCTATCTATCTATCCATCCATCCATCCATCCATCCATCCATCACCTTTCTATCTACCACCATTTATCATCTACCGATCTCCAAAATAGAATTCAGAGGTGATGAAGCTATTGTGTGTCATATATATCATGTTTATTGGAAATAAAACGTGAATGAGGTTATTTTCTGAAAAGATATAAATCTGATTTGGCAAACATGAGGACTTCTTGTCAACCTGTCTGCACATTTTCCTCTAAGGAATGGGGTGAACTTGTGCTTCCAACAGTTCGGTGAAAATAGATTTAATCTTAATACACAGTACATAATACAAGAAATACACATTTTTGCAAATATTTAAAAGTATTTAACAAATTTCAGATGTTTACATAAAAATTCTTGGGTGGACAATTATTTTTTAAAATTAGTTAAAGGACAATGACAATACAAATGAAACTATTGAAAAACTCTGGTCGAAGAGATAATCCTATTTCTTTAACAAGGACAGTAGCCATACAGTATGTTATATACAATTTTCTGTATGTTAAAATAAGACATATGTGCACTTAACTTTGTTCACCTAGTGTTTGTCCTTGTCAACTCCCAAATGATGAAACTTAATGCCAACTATAAATCAGAATTTTTCTAATTCAGAGAGACCAACTGTATGAGAGTTCTCTGGAAAAGAAACAGAACCAATAAGAGAGAGAAAAAGAGGGAGAGATAGAGAGAAATTGCTTCACACAGTCTACCAGCTTAAATGTTAATCTCCTCTGAAACACGGTCTCACAGAAATTCCTGCAATAACATTCAACCGAATATCAAGATTCCTCATGGCTCAGCCAAATTAACACATCACACTGGCTATAGTTGACTCTTGGACAACATGAAGTTGAACTGCACTGGTCCACTTATATGCAGTTTTTCCCCCCAGTAAACACAGTAGAGTACTGTAAATGTATTTTCTCTTCCTTGTGATTTTCTCAGTAACATTTTCTTCTTTCTCATTTATTCTATTGTAAGAATACAGCATATGATACATGTAACACTCAAAATATGTTAATCGACTTGATGTTATCGTGAAGGCTCCAGTCAACAGTAGGCTATTAGTTAAGTTTTGGGGGAGTGAAAAATTATTCACGGGTTTTTGACTGGGCAGGGGTGGGTGTACCTAACCCGCTGTTGGCAAGGGCCAAGGATGTTTTACACACTGACACTTCTTTACCATGCATTAGGAAAGGCTTGGGTAAACAGGAAGAGACCTGCAGCCTGATTTCAGTTCTCTTATTTATAAACCAGTGACTTAATATAATTACTGAAGGTTTCTGAGCCTTGATTTCTTCTTCTATAACAGGAGTAAAATATTTGTCTTTTTTTATCCCATAAGGATGCTGTGTAGAGTTGATTGTCAATCCAAAATTGCTTTGTAAATTCTATTATAAAAATCATGATAGGTTATTCATTCAGGATATATGCTAATGAATTCACCGTCTGCATGTTACTACCATGTAGAAAAAATCGTTTTATTTTTCAGACCATAAAACATTCCTTGGTGCAAGCCAGTCAACTGATCTCCATTTTTGCATATTGTTGGTAGTTTGTTTGTTTTTTTTTTTTCTTGTTTTCTCTCTTTCTTTTTCAAGATGGGGAGTATTTATGTCATCAGGAGCTAATTTTCCCTCAATGAGTACAGAACGATGTTTTTCTTCTCCCATAATTAAAAATAGAGTGCATAACATGTTCTATATATTTGTTTTCTTGTTTGTGTCTTATGTTATTTATGTTAATCTCGACAAAATCTTTGCTTTTGTGAGTTCATTCATTCTGTGTGGCTTTAATGAGCGCAGTGGTAATGTCACAGCCAACACATCAGGCACTGCTCTGAACAGTGGGGGTAAAGGTGGAAAATAATTAGTATCTATTTTCAGTCTCGAGGTCCATCGGCGTCAATAGGAAAAGAGGGGAGCAGAGAGAGTAATCAGGAAAGGACTTTGCCCAGCAGGATGCAGATTTAACTAATTTCCCCCAAGCTAATCTGAAAAGGGTGGAAAACGGACTCAAGAATAGAAGAACATGCTTATTTGAACCGCTAAGCTTATTTTCTCAGAAGTTTTGTTTTAACCCTTTAGGCAACAGACCTAGCTTATTTTAATGGAGACAGTGTACAAACTCAAAGTCCCCCCAAAAGGTATGCAATCATGTACTCATATGTAATGAGTTCATTTAGTCACCTAATCAGATATTAAGTGTTGATGTTAACAGACTAAATTACAATAAAGCAGAGAAGGAAGACTTTTGAGTTAACCTTGTTGCAGTGATAACGTCAGCTTCCTCCCTCTTGCTTTGCCAAGAAGCCCCAGATGCGACTTTTGGCAAGTGCATTTTTTTCACGAGCCATTGTTTTGACTCCTTAAAGAAACCATACTTTCAATTAGAGCCACAGACCGGTCGTTAGATTGGAATTCCTGGGTACGTTTCAAATATCCCTAAGCGATCAGGAGAAATATAAATGGTGCTGATTCCAAAGAAGAGAAAAAATAATTTAAATGGCCTATGAGCCTTGCATAAAGATTTGCAGTTGTTATTTTAGATTCTTCTGAGCAACCACCCCGTGAATAGGTCACAACTCAAGTCAGTATTAAAATGAAGGGAGAAAATGGTTTGTCATGAGGTCTCACGGGTGAAGGTCCTGTGAAATCCACAACCTCCTCAACATCTTTCATTTCAATTCCTGACCCTCAGGAAAAGAAACCCTTACCACGGTGCCTACTTGTGTGTAGATCTCTTTGCGAAGAAGACACTGGCTCAGGATGTCCACTAAGTGATGTCAAAATGTGCAGGACACTAGCCTCTACTGGGGAAGCTGATGGTATAATGCATCTGCAACAAACGGAAGGAGACCATGTTGATTCCTCTCTCAACCTCGCTGGGTCATGCTTTCCTGGACCACCTCTGCATGCATTAGTGTGCATGACTCCGCCCGGGTACAGCCCAGCCCGCGCAGGGCCTAGCACAGATGTGTGATTGCCTTTTAGTGTTCGCTGATCTAACAAGCATCATTTACTTGATGAATCCTTATCTGTGAAATTATACATTGTTGGCACAACATACGTGTGTGGCATTACGGATGTAAACAGTTGATAGTTTGTACACTTAATCCCTGAAAACAAGTTTCTGCCTGTCCGTAGAGTTAGAATCCAACTACAGACCTCAATACTGACATTCATTGTAATGTGCCCTATGGGGAGTGAGTACCCTCTCTGAGAAGTTTTCTCTCCCTGGACCCCAGGGATGCATTTACCCTTCACATAGAACATCACTTGGCAGACTCTGTTTATAGTGGTTGTAATGGGTTGTCTTTTGGGGACATTAGGGGGTAAGATTACAGACTCTCAAATCAAAGTGTTATGGAAACTGGTCTGGATCACCCGGCAGGAGAACCAAGAGGCACTCGGAGATTTTGGAAGGAAGGAGGTTTATTTTACACTGGTGGGCCCGGAGATCATTCTCCAGAGATCTGAGCCCAGAGCATCAACAGATGGGACAATTTATAGTCTGTTACTTCCACACCCCTCATCTGTAGTAACTCGGTGCCCATGGCAAGCAGGGTAGGAAGGAAATCCCGGAGGGGTAGTCTTCCGACTAGGACTGGCATTCCCTTATCAGTCCTGTTGACCATCTTATTACAGATTTTTCCATAACAAAAGAGACCTTCTTAACTTTCAGACATTAACTCTTTGACCACTGATAAGCCACTTTGACCACTGATAAGCCACTTGGATCGAGTATTAGTGTCCTCAACTGTAAAGTGGTGACAATACTAACTACCTGTAAGTTTGTCTTGTGGCTCAAAAGGAAAAATGGAATTAAGAATTTTAGCCTGAAAACAGATCCATATGTGACATTCAAACAGTAACTACCATTAAGATTCATTAATTATTCCTTTATTAATTACCCCATTAATTTTAATGCTCTACATATGTAGTTTTTTTTTTTTTTTGCTTCCCACTAATTTTCATCCCTGTGGGGACGATATCACCCAGGTTGGCATAATCAGCCTTTTTCTGAGACAGAGCAACCTTGACTGATCTGTGTCTGGAAGGAGAATTGGGCCACCAGTAAGTACACAGATCTCTATGCAAGTAGTTCCTTAAAATCTTAGGGACAAGTTGCCCGCCCCCAGGTTCCACAGAAGGGGGAGATGTCCATAGCAAACACCTTGCATAGCCCACCTGTTGTGCCTGAGAAGAATGGTGCCTTATAATTAGATAACTTTCCAAAAATGTCGAATGACTAAACGCAGCATGGAGGGAGTAATGGCAGTGTGGCATGTAGATTTAGGTTGAGTGGGGCCAGGAGAGTAAAATTTGCTGAGGGGGCTTTTGGAGTAACATATGTGTGAGAGAATAATGATCTAACCAGCAAGAGTGGTGTCAACAGAATGGAGGAAAAGAGAGAATTATCACCATTGCATAAATTGGCTGGAGAGGGGCCAAAAGATGATTCAATGGTTGGACCCTGTATCTGGAGACCTGAGAAGAGTGTGTGTCATTTACATACTGTTCTGTACAGAAGTTGTCTGTGTGACTTGTCATGAGTTTTCTGCCCAGACTCGCACATACGCAATAATGGCGGGCTTAGTTGGGTTGTGCTCCGTATCTGACCTTGGGATTGGAATTGGCCCTTCTGTCCTTGATGTCAAGAGGGGTTAACGTGCCTCACCGCCTTAAGCCAGACCAGGCCCCCTGGAATGGATCAGAGAGGGAAGAAGAATATACAGACACCAAGGTTCCTATGATTGTGAGAGACGATAAGAAACACAGAGGAAAAACCAGCTCGCTCCGGACTGCACTTAGGCAAACTTAATGACTAACCATAGATCAAACAAGGGTAGTGTATATATTGCCCTGGTGGGAATAGCTGGTTGGAAGTAGCTGAGGGGAGGACGCTCCCCCAGGACCCTCAATAGGGACTCCTCCTGGCCTGTTTACCGGGGGGCTTCCCCTGCCGGAAGGATGGATGTTGTGAGCACCCGATTTGACATATTAAGCCTTCTTTGTTCTTCCCTATACTTCCCTCCCTCTTTGTGTTTACTATAATTGTTTAATTCCTTATATTCCCTTTCCCTTATGATAAATAAAGTGTTCTTCCAGGAAATCAAAGATACAGCTCTCATAAATTACTTTAATTATTATTATTATTTAGAACACATATTTAGGAATGTCAGAAAGAATATCTGGCTTAAGAAAGAGGTTGATAAATTTTAGCTGCCGTCTACTGATAGATTTATTTATTTGCACTTAGCCACTTTATTTATTTAGAGCATTTTTGTATGTTTGTCTCATATAGATTTATTTTTCACTCATAAGTATTTAAATAAATACATTAAAGTATATTTTAACCAATGAGGCTTAAAAGACTAGCAGTAGTATTAGCTATTTACCAAAACTAATTTATTCTATAAAAATAGCTATTCAATTGCCATTTGAAATGTAACATTTTAGCTTATATTTCATAATAGAGGTGAGTGTAGTTCTTTTTGTAGAATCATTCTAATGACTAACGCTAGTTAGGTTGGTAACCATCGCCCTGATATTGGAGCTCTTAATAAGCAAGGTATCTCTAAAAAAAATCTTTTGCCTTTAGTGAGAATTTCTCTGGGTACAAACTGGCAGGATTGTTGTAAACAGTCTATTTCTGAGCACAGGACGTTTTCTTCCACATCCGGATAATAATCTCAGAGACCCCAGTAGAGTGAAGAAATCTCTGTCCCCACACTGTGCATTCAACGAAAATTACGTCCTGTGAGACTCAGCTACAGAGCTTAGAAAGAGAAATTCCGAAGCAAAAGAGGAGTATCATGGACACAGTAGACACGTAAGAAGTTCAAGTCTAGAAATGGATCTTTATTCCCACAGAGCTTTACAATGTGTACCCTGGACTTACTCTGTTATCATCAAGAACCTGAATAACAGGTACATGGCAAAGCTATTGTTGATCTCATTACACAGGGTTTCTTTGCCATAATCATATTTTTTTCCTCACTGCGGATCTACCCAGTTGCATTTATTCACGTGAAAATTTGGATTCAATTTAATGGAGGTGTTTCTACAAGGAGACAAGCTCCTTAGGGGAGGTTGTAACAATGCAAAGGTGGCTACTAACAGGGCCGGAGCTGAAAAACCCCAACACACACTGTAGAGAATAAACTAGACAAATAACGTGAACACACCTTAGTTCAGCAAACACATCTGCTAGGGATTTATTCATGAATCATACGGACTCAAAATCCATTATGATGTCACAAATCCGCATGCGCTCTTTGGGTTCCCAATTTCCAAACTAACCGAAGGATGTTGGCATGAGAATTGGTTGTATTAATATTCAAGATAGCTTTTGTGTTACACACATCAGCAGGTGCAAACCAGGTGCTGCAGGTTTTCTCATACAATGGAGTTCCAATGCAGTCATTCTAGCAGGAGGGATATTCAGACATTAGGAACAAAAGAATTTAATCGGAACTCAAGGGACCAAAGACACTATGGCTCCTCCTGTTTCTTAGCCCCCAACTTTCTCTGGGAACCCAGACTTGCCCAGCCTCCAAGCTTTGTGAAGGAATTGTTATGTGCAGGATAATGGGACACACAACTATGTCTTAGAATGATTTGGAGAAGATAAAAATATATCCCGAGGAGACATCACCATATCTTTGGCATTCTACTCAGTAGAAGCCTCATATAAAATTTACAAATACTTTTCCTCTGTTTCTCTACATTTTTTCTCATTTTTCTCTGTTTCTCTACATATTTTCTCATTGAAGCTCCCACATTTGAAAGTGATACGACATTCAATGATAGCATCAATGACAATGACTATTGCTACTAGAAAGAGTACCATGATAGAATCGTAGACTACAAAATACTTAGTATTCTCTTCTGGAATTACCATTGCAATTATGCCTGTACAGTGCAAATTAAATAGCTAAATATTAGTTCAATCCAATTCAGTTTCGTTTGGGGGGAGGAACACGTGTTTTATATTTAAGATGAGAGTGCCTAACACAGAGCTTTGCACATAGCAAGAGAAGAGTCAAAATGGAATACATTTGAAGCCTTCTAGCAAGTTGAATAATGGTTTAGATGAAAGCATAAGACAGGATCCTTGCCTTCAAGGAGTATATAGCCTTAAAGTGGAGTGCAGCCAGTCCTGGCCCCTGGAGGGGTCTCACTCATCAGGATGACATTCGTGTCCCACATCCTGCAGTCCCGTGGAACAGACACTGGTAAACTTGACTCATGGGCCAGATCCTGCTCAAGGCCTATCATTTTGCAGTGTGTGAGCTAAGAACGATATTTACATTTTAAAGGGTTGTTAAAACACATAGATACATGCAACAGAGATCTAGGTGGCCCACAAAACTGATAATATTTACTCTTACCCTCTATAGAAAAAGCTCCCCGAGTTTTGACTTAAATGATTAGGGTTTCCTGCTTTGTCACTTACTCTGAGCCCCCTTCCCACAGGGTGCGTGCCAGTTAAGTTTTCCTCTTCGTGAAGACTCTTAAGCAAAACCAAGAATCCTAACATTTGTCAGTTAAAGGAAAGGATGAATGTTGGTTGGAATATTTCTTTCAAAAAAGAAAGGCATATTTACATTGTCAGGTAGGGAAACACTAATAGCAGAACTTGACTGTTTTAAATGGAGTAAACCTCCAAATTCTGGTGGGTTAACAATAGAAGTGTATTTCTCTCTCATATAGCTCCGTCCAAGAAATCACTTATACTTGAATGTATAACAAGTGTGTTATTTCCGGCAGCGAGGGCTTCTGCATGCCATGGGGGACTTCGGGGGTGTCCCAGGATGTGGGTGTTAGAAAGACCTTACAGAATTTGGGCTTTGGTTGGTGATTTGGGACAGTTTAAGGAAGTGGGGCTCTCTGTTGCTCTCTGTTGGGTGCAATCCAAACGTAAAGATAACCCGATGAGTGGCATCTTCATATCGCTCAGCGCAGCTCTCTCTTTCCCTCTCTCTCTCTGTCTCAAAAATTAAAAAAAAAAAAACCCACTTAAAAATTTTTAAAGATTTTTTGAAAAGAAGATAACCAAGAGAAAATACCTCTATAGTCTTGTGTGTCCAGAAAAAAAATCCATGTGTAAGTGAATTTGCACAGAGCACACCCGTGTTGCTCACCGTCAACTGTCCTACTTCTCTCCTCCCAAACTTTATCCCTTTGTTGTTACACCCTCTACTTTTGCCTCCATTGTAAACTCTACACTCGTGCGTTACTTTTTGTGTAAACAAGCCATTATCTTTCAAAGAGACAGAAGTAACATTTTCAGACAGTTTTACAGATTTATGCCCGTGGTCACCATGTCCTGTACTCTTCATCCCTTTGGTAGACTTACCCACTCGATTATCATTTCCTTTTTGCCAGAAGGACTTCCCGTAACATTGATGATAACGAACTGGGAAATGGTTCCCAGTCACTCTGCGTGTCACATGCGGAGGAAGTGGCAGGGGCTCTCCATACCCCCTCACCAGCTCAGCTGCTCCGTAAACTGGACAGCGAACCCTTGTCACCCCAGGGTTATTTGAGCCTACCTTCTTTATCACGAGTGGGAATTTGGGGACTAATTCTCTCTCGTGCTTCGTGCGTTTTGCAGGTTGATAAATCAGGAGGAAATGTTTTCCTGAAATATTTAAACTCTAAAAATATTGACTTCGATATAAATAACATGTGGGACTCTTTCCTTAAATTATTCCTTGGGCTTTTATGTAGTGGCTGGAAATATGAGCTCAAAGAAAGGATGTTAGATGTAGATACCTCACAAACTTGCCCAGTACAGGAATTTGGACTCTTTCCACCATTTCAATCTATATTTTTGTGAAAACCTTTTGCTTAGAAAGCCCTTCCCGATTCCATCTGTCTTAGGTGACTTATGCTTTCACTGTCACTCGCTCTTGCGTTAGGCTGTGGGCTGCTTCCTGAATTCATTAGTTTGCTGCCTTTCACTGCACACGGTAATGTTCTCTTTCTCCATAACATTCTATCCGATCGCTGCAGGAAAGGGTGTGCGTGCTGCCTCTACTCTGCATTACGTTTAGTTTAGCTTTAATTTGTAAACTGCTTGATCAACTCCAAGATTGGGTGTGAAGTGTCAGTCTTATAACTCATGCTATAAATGGCTGAGGCTCCTGCTCTGGCGAGGAGGGGGAGGGGTCAGGAGTCAACAGTGGAAGGTCCTGCCAGTGAGGATCCGGCAAAGGTGTGTTTTCCTCCTGGAGCTTGTGGGGAAAACCCAAAACAGGGGGGCGTGGAGACTGGATCCCCAACTGGGAAGTAAGCTGGGTATGATACAGAAAGGAGTGTCAGGGCTCAAGGGGAGGGATCCAAGCTGGTAAAAACCAGGGGGGTAAAAGCTGCGGGGGCGGGGGGGGGTGGGGTAAAACCAGGAACTGGAGGATCAGTAAGAATCTGAGATAAGACACGAGATGGCATTTTTCCTCTGTAAAACGGAGATAGTGACAGGATTTCTGGGAGATAATGCCAGCATGCATAAAGAGCTACAGGTTTAGTTACTGACAGTGATGTGGGAATGAAGAGCCTCAGATCAGGGGTCAGCCTGGGCAAGTCTCTAAAAATTACACAAATGCTTGATTTTGCATGGTGTCACCAAGTATGGTGCACAGGAGAGCTGGCTGTGCTGAGATGGACAGACACAGGATAGAAGCTAGGATAGAAGCTTCTTGAAGGCAGTGAGGATGCTTTTCCACTCTGTTGTTTTTGTTTTTGTTTTCTCACCCAGAAGGGTGGGGTGCAGTCAGTAAATGCATGCAGTGAATGAATGGGTGACCGACAATACACTTTTTGAAAGAGGACACCACTATTAATCATTTCTTCTCTACTCCATTTTTTACTAGTCCCTGCCTCTCCAAGGTCAAGTAAAAGACTAGTTGCAAAGGCATTCATTTATGCCAATACCTGACTTTCGTATTGCATGTCTTCAGCGGACCCCGTGTCTTGAGTAACCCGGACAGTGTGCCATTTTGTCTTTATTCTTCTTCTCTTGCCCATTGTCTCACTGGTCCTGCCTCTTAAGGTCCAGATCAGCGGGGGTCATAAGCAGGAATCTATTTAAGCAGATTCTTGACTTTTCCAGGGCAGGAGTATGGCAGCCCCATCATCTCCTGTCCTCAGACGGAGATCCTGTCATTAGAATGAGAAACCCGGGGCAGAAATGATGGGAGCAAACTCTTCTGGTGAGGCACGGGGATGTGGTAAAGAATATGGGCACTGGGGTGGTCAACGGGCAGTTTGCTCAGCACGATTACATGAGAGCCTAACCTGTACCAGGTACCACTCTAGAGTGTGGGAACAAGACAGAATAATGATAATTGAATAAGAAAGAAGGATAGGTAGATGAATAGATAGATAGATAGATAGATAGATAGATATTAGATGATAGATACATATATACATAGATACATGATAGATAACAGATTAGATGATCGATTGATAGATAGAAAGGTAATAGATTAGATGATTGATAGATTTCATTCTCATTGTGCCCTTAATGTCTGCAGAATCTTGCACAAGTTGTAACAACCATGTACGCCTCAATTTTTTGATAAAACTATTGAAATGCTTATCCCGTAGGGTTTCTGCGAGAACTAATGAGGTAATCACACAAAGGTACCTATATGTGCACACATGTACCTATGTATGAATAAAGATGCATTTACACATTTTATATATAAAATAGGTGAGTGTGTGTGGAAACAGATATATCTTTATATCTATATCTACATCCATCTAGGGAGAGAGAAAGTGAGCTTGGCACATGACAGATGACAAATTTGAGTTCCCCTCCTTCTCAGATCCTGGACCACAATAACACTGTGATACCTGCCGTTCATCTCGTCACTTGAGTCCCAGCTTTCTTTATAGACCCCTATCAACCTCTGGCATCACTTTTGGGCCAGGATGCGGCCATCGGCCTTTCTAAGTGGCCCTGAATGACACCCGAGCTTTTGGGTCCCTTCACTGCTCCCGATCCACCATCCTTACAGGAAAACACCCAGTACAACTGGGCCGACCTAGGAGAGACTTTTACGTCGGCTCATCCAGTCCCCCTTGGACCATGCTGGGAGCTGTCTTCGGATGGCAATTATTCTCGGCTGCAGCCACAGCTCCACTGAAGACAGGACTCCGGAGATGAAAAGTCCCAGATCCCATTATCAGTCCTTACTTCAAACATGAACTCTGGGTCTTGAAGGCTCTTCCTGGGGCTTCCGCAGCTTAATGACGCCATTAGCATCTCCTACCTGAAGGCAGCACTAATTAAGGCACGAAGACGCATGGCCATATTTCAGTTAATTGAGTTCATTTGCTAGTTTGCGAAGAAACACGATTAATAAAATAAGTTGCGCATGTCGCATTTCTGTGCAGGTCGACTTCGAAATGATAACTGTTTGACTGATCTGCTCTGAATAAAATGAGGAAAACAGTTCATGCTGAACTATTTGTAGGCAGACGTAGTGAACATACGTTTCTAATTTGAGCTAAGAGAACAGCAAAAATACACAAATTTAGCAAATCTTTGTTCTTGACAACCACTCACAGGATATTTCAGCTAAGAAGTGAGCATATGGCTCAGGAAATAAGGAAACTAGCTGGCTTGGTGTGGAAATTGTTTCTAGGCTCAGAGTTTCATGACTGACATAAGCTCATTCTTTCTGGGGTGGGGGAGTCTTGAATGTTTTCTGTGGATTCTCCCCTCAGTAAACAGACACTGCTGATCCACGTGGGTGAGTTGTGTGGGGGTAAGATGGGGGTCTCGTTATCTTACGTCACACATCAGGTAGGATGAGATTCACAAGGAGAGGACTGGGTCTCTTCAGAACTTCCACATCTGGAAATGATCAGGTGGTTAGAGTTGCTCGGGTGTGAAGTGTGATGGCAGAGGGGTGTGGATTGCCTCTGCCCTCAGAGCTCAAGGTAGAAAAGGGATTTGGCCGCCATGATGCGTGGCTTTTGGGGGGCGAGGGGGGGCAGAATATGCTACTCCAGGATGTGCCACTTTGGCATGTGGATTATTTCAAGCTGAAATCAATCAAGGTTCAGCAGACTCAGGAAGAGCTTTTTACCTTCCCCTTCACTGCCTGAAAGAATTTAGATAAGAAGGCTTTACCAGGAAGAGAGCTATGACTAAAAACAACATTTTATATCCGAAAGACTTATCTGCATGGCATGGAAACATTTGTTTACCAAACATCTGTTATTCTCAGCTTCCAGTGAATTGTCTGCCACCCCGTTGAGACCCCCTATCCTTAGCTCAGGATGGAATATAAGCTTCAATTACCTGACTGCTGGGAAGTCTCATTTTTTTTTTTTAATTTTTTTCTTTAACGTTTATTTATTTTTGAGACAGAGAGAGACAGAGCATGGACGGGGGAGGAGCAGAGAGAGAGGGAGACACAGAACCGGAAGCAGGCTCCAGGCTCTGAGCCATCAGCCCAGAGCCCAACGCGGGGCCCGAACTCACGGACCGCGAGATTGTGACCTGAGCTGAAGTCGGACGCTTAACCGACTGAGCCACCCAGGCGCCCCGGGAAGTCTCATATTTTAATGAGGATCCCAAACATACAAAGTTTGTTTTCTTCCTGTTCATCTGTCTTACGTCAATTTAATTATTAGAACAGCCAAAGAACCTAGAAGGGAAAAGGGAAAAAAATTTTCCACCCCTACAGCTTTCTCAGTCACTATTGTTCTACTATATTCAGACTATGGACAATTTGTTCCACTTCTTGGTTGCATCTATTTGTTTCCCAAATTCCTAAGCCTGTATACATAACACTTACTGTTTTGCAAAGGTAGAGTTTTCTGTTGCATTCTTAATTTATAGAAAAGATATTGTTTTCAAGGTTTCTCTGATGATACAGACATCTTTCCAAATCCAAAGTAGAATACCAATTTTGGCGTCCAAGACTGTGTGTTGGGGAAAAATGTCAGTGGACTGGGGGCCACATCCCAAGCACTGTGGTCCTGAACTCAACATATAAATTAGGAGAAAACCCCTTAGTCTCCCAAGGCCTCCATTTCCCCATATTTGAATGAGCCGATTGGAAGGAATGATCTGCAAGATTTATCCCAGCTCACAAGTCCTGGAGGCTAATGACAGTGAGGGTAGAATGTCTGTACCTTCCAGACAGAATCTTATGGGTTCTTTAGCAGACCAAGGAAACTTGATTCCATTCTTTAGCAGACCAAGGCAACTTGATTCCATGGGGAGGCCACATTTCCAGGGAGATACCTCTCAGGCTTCCCTCCTGTTGCTGCACAGTGCACCCCCTGACCGGGAGTTCAGGTTAATCGTGCCCATGTGGGAGTGCCTGGCTCAGGGGAGATGTATACAGGCTCTGATGCCCGACACGGGGGACCATTCGTGGCTGGGCAAGGTTGAGATGTCACCGTTAACCACACAAGCCATCCACTACCCCCAAGTGGTAAGCTCTCTCTGGTTCTGTCTCCCCATCTCCCACAAGGCAGTGAGAAAGGACTCACCTCCACTTATGCTCTCAGAGACAAGAAAATTTAGTTCTCTGTTGCTGAATTGCCGTCTGATTTGTCCAGGAGTCTTACATCAGGATGACTTCATTAGCTGAAAATTGCCTTCAAAATTCCAACTCCTATTTATTCACCAGTCAAATCATTCTTAGTGTGCAGCCTGTAGGCGTGTTGCCACTTCTGTAGGTGCTCTCTCCCGAGGCTGTGAAATGTCTAGTACTTTTCAAATCTCAGGAGTAATTTCTTTTTGGAGGTTCGATTGACTTTATTTTTTATTATGGTGGAAAGCAAAGCCGCAGTTAAGAAGCAAATCAAAGTTAACAGAAACATGAGAACCAATACCCAGAATAACCCACTAATGTATGGGTAATGTTGATCTCACTTAGCATCTCAGAGTTAAGGGCCTCGTTTTCTCCTGCTTTACTCAGAAAAGACTAATTCCATTATAAATGCACAATGGGATACGTCAGACCTTGTTTTGACCACTACTTTTAAAGTTCAGAATAAATTGGGTGTGAAATTTGACCTATGTGGCATTCCATAGAGCACATTTTCGGAGATAGAGCACAAAATTTGACCTTCTGGCATTTAGCGTGCAGCATTTGTGTTATCTTTAGTTCCACTCACTGCTGGAATTGGCAATAATTCCAGCTTTGCGATGGGCCATCGGCTGGGTACGCGATGATGTTCCTTCTGGGGAAATTCCACATGAGCTCCAGGAGTCTCTTCCCCGTTCTACGTCTCCTTCCCACAGTCTGCCCCATCTGCTGTAGGTCTCCACAAGCTCCCCTATGTGGTCCAGCTGAATTACTGATCACAACTGGCCAAGAAAAGCCCCCATAACTCATATTGGATAAAATGACCTTCCAACCCATCAGCCCAGTCCCACAGGTCACCCCAGTTAAAGGGCTGGGGACCTGCTTCCTTGGGAAAATTCTAAGGCAGCCCTCAAGGTTAACTTCGTGGAAATCTCAGTAAGAAAGAAAACCTTTACAGGAAATTAGCATGGGAAGGGAATGAGATGCTTAGTTATGTTTTGCCTCTCATCCCCATTAAAACGAACTTACACGACGTATCGCTTTGCTTTGTCACAAGCATTGGTAGATGTTGCAACAGTTGGGATAAACGTGTTCTGAAGCTTCCGGAGCCAGTGGACTTCTCTCTCCCACTTCCTCTGAATCAGCTATTGTTGGCAGAAAACTGGGTGTTCTGAAAATACCAGACTTGCTGGATAACTCCTAAGCCTTTGGATTTTTCTCATTACGAGGTGAAACCAGTCCTTGTATAATAGAGTCACAAAGGTTGCCTTGAAGCCATCACAGGAACCTGACCCCGTGGCAGGGGTAAAGCCGGCTAAGCCTCCTTGAGCTGGAAATTAAGTGTTTGTAAGAACTGCTGGAGATTCGAAATACAAACCTGACTAGCCCCTCCCACTTGGAACTTTGAATGCATTCTGATTTTGCTATGAATATTATCTAAGGTGCAAACAGGTCCACAAGTACTGACTTTCGCACATCTTTGTTTCAAAGATAGGTAAGATTCTGAAAATTCGTCTCTGATTAAAATAAAAATGAATGTGGGGGTTGAGCTGCAGCATTCGAGATAAATACATCTCCGTGATCCATCCATATGAGAACAAACAGAGAAATGCTTTCCACGGGGGATATGTCATGATTTCAACTGTTCTGTAAAATTTTTAATGACACATAATACATTCTGTGGTCCATTTGATTCTAAGAGTTTTGGTTCCTCTGTCGCATTATTAAATTGTATTTATTTCAAAATGTTTCACTTGTCATTGTTTGATGAGGGTGTTAATACTCTCTGATAATTGAGAAGCAGAAATGAACTATTGCTGAATATATCTGAGTTTGCAGTTATGTGGACTGTCGCTCATCCTAGGCAGCCTTGAGAGTGAGGAATAATGATTATATGCCAATGACAAGGACTTATCAATTCATTTAATCAAAGCATGGGTCTGGCCACTCTGTTGCAGGCACTGTGCTCAGCGCTGGGGTCAAAATGGATAAAGCACAGTCCATCTTGGGAGAAGCTCTTGGTCTAGTAGCAAAGAAGGACTTTTTTTTTTAAGGTTTATTTACTTATTTTGAGAGTCAGAGAGCCCACACATGTGCAGGGGAGGGGCAGAGAGGGAGGGAGAGAGAGAATTTCAAGCAGGCTCCACACTGTCAGCACGGAGCCCTACCCAGGACTCAAACTCACAGAACGTGAAGTCATGACCTGAGCTGAAATCAAGAGTCAGACACTTAACCGACTGAGCCACCCAGGCACCCCAGTGAAGAAGGACTTTTATTTGAAAGAAAGTTAATGAGTGATTACAAGTGCAGTGATAGCTCGGCGTGTATAAAATACCGAGCAACTGACTCCCCACGAGGGGCCAACAGAGTCAGAGAAAATGGAGGTATTTCAAAAGTATGACCATATTTCATCAGGAACAAAGGGACCGAAATTTTAAACTTTATCTGGTAGAAACGGAGATACCTCTGATGGGTTTTAACAAAAAACAACCACATAAATACTAAAGTTTTTATTATCAAATGTTCCTATGGGGCTTGTTCTGATTTCATATTAGGAAGAATTTCCAAAAAATAGCCCCTATGTTTTTCTACAATGGGGTCATATTTCTGCCATTTATGTTCAGATCTTTAATCCATCAGGAGACATTTTTTAACTTAATCTGAGTAGCAATGATACAGTTTTATTTTCTATATAGGGTGAGCCAAATTTTCCATTATCTGTTTGCAGTATGGCCCATTTTTCTATTCTTTTATGGAAGGATCTCAAACCTCAGCATAACTGACATTCTGGGCTGGAAAATTCTTTGTTGTGGGGACTGCCTGGCGTATTATTTCTTTTTCATGTATATTTTTTAAAGATGTTGTCCAATATCTCCCTAATATCACTCAGCTCTTAGTGGATTGTGTTAAAGTTTATTCATGTGGGGAATATGTATATATTTACAATGTTATGTTTCTCCATTTATTCACTTTTTTGTGTAATTTAATTGACTTTTGCAATTTATACATAAAAAGTTCTAACCCTAATTAATCCTAGGTAGCTTATCGTTTTAATATGAATGCAAATAGTATATCCGTTTGTGTTACATTTTCTACTACTTTTTCTGGAATGTTATAAATCTATGTGTTGACCTTTACTGTCATTTTGTATTAACTTTTAGACCAAATTCTGCTGTTTCCCTCAGTAAATAGTCATAAACCCACATTCCAAAAATTAGTTGTTTTATTTTTTTTTTAACATAATCTCTATGTCCAACATAGGGCTCGAACTCACAACCCTGAGATCAAGAGTCACATGCTCCACCAACTGAGCTAACTAGGCACCCATCCATGAATTAGTTTAAATTTTGTCAGAGATAGTTATATTTCAGACTTACACAAACACACATAAAAAAATAAACCTCATTAATTTGCTTTCTATAAAAATGATTGCTTAGCTTTTCTTCTTGTCGCTGTGGAAAGTAACTACAGAATTAAAGACGAGGAATTTTTCAGTGTTTTTTTTTTTTTTTTACTTCCCCCTAATTTAAAAGAACCTTGCCCTAAACTTTCTATTTTGAAACATTATTACAAGTACAGTGCTGCAGGAATCGCATACAAGATTTACTGTAAAGCTACAGTAATTAAGACAGAGTATTGTGTAAGAAATACAAGACACATCAATAGAGATGAGACATAGACCCACATGCATATAGTCAGCTGATTTTTGAAAGGTACAAAGCCAGTTGAGAAAAAGTAGTCTTTTTGATAAATGGTGCTGGGACAGCTGGATATCCATAAGCCAAAAAAAAAAAAAAAAAAAAAAAGATGAGAAAGAAGAATCTTGACAAAGATCTTACATCTTTCACAAAAATTAACTCAAAATGGAACATAGATCCAAACGTAAAATACAATTTCTAGAAGAAAACATGGGACAAAATTCTACTTGGATTTTCTGAACAGTTCTTAAATACAAGACCAAAGCAAAATGAAACAAAAAAATAATAAGTTAGACCTTATGAAAATTAAAAACGTCCTCTCTGCAAAGACACTGATAAGAACATCAAAAGACAAGCAATAGTCTAAGGTAAAAGCACATATTCTGATTATGACTGATTCCCAAAATATACTGAGAACCCTTAAAACTCAAATATAGGAAAACAAACAACCTAATTTAAAAATGGGCAAAAGATCTGAACATACATCTCACCACCGAGGATATATTGATGCAAGAAAGCCTATGATAAGATGTTCAATATAATTTCTCCACTGTAAAATGAAAACTAAAACAATAATATAGCACTTCAGACCTGTTAGAATGACTAAAATTTTTAAAAAGAATGACAATAACAATTTCTGGCAATGATGTAGCCTGCGGTAATTGGGAGACTGTCATTTTGGGAGACTTTGGTTGTTTTGGACAAATTGAAACCTAGTCTTACCATACAGTCCAGCAATTGGTTTGATTTGAAAATGGACACGTAGACACAAAGTCTGTACATGAATGTTTATAGCAAATGTTACAATCACCAAAAGCTGTAAGCGATCAAGTTCCTTTAATAGTAAAGGATGAGTAAACAGTGGAACGTCCGCACAATAAAATACTATTCCGGATTAATAGGCAGGAGCTTACAACAAGCTTATATCAAACCTTGTAAAAACATGGATATGCCTCAGATATTAAGTAAGAGTAGCCGGTGGGCAAGGCTATCTGCTTACTAATGATTGTACTCATATGACATCTGGAAAAGGTAGCCACGTAAAGATGGCAAGCAGGTCAGTGGGTATCAAGAGCGTATAGTCCAGAAGGCTTGAATACGTGCAATGCAGGGGATCTGTAGGGCCATTAGCTGTTTTGTATGATATTTTAACAGTGGATAAGTGACACAATGTGTTTGCCAAAACCCGGAGAACTTGGAAAATTAGCAAACTCTTTAAGCCGAAAGGCGGAAGGAACTGTACGTAAACACTGCCCTCTAGCAGATGAAGTTGTTTCCCGCAGAGGTACGGGCGAACAAACTACTAAAACTTCTAAGCACTTCTAAGCACGTCTATAACTACTGTACAGGTAGACTGGTATTGAAGAATTAAGTGAATGGATGGCAGGTACTGGCAGCCAGGCTTCTCGCTCTGGAGGTGGGAGGTCACAAATGAGGACGGGGAGAAGGCTAGAATAATCCACATGGCAACCGATTGGAGTTGGATGCAGGTAGGAACTCATGATTAACTGAACATCGATACAGATGGATACACATAGAAATGTTCACTGATGTGTGTATGTACACATTATCTGTATACACACATATCACTCCTTGCTCCTTTAGCTAAGGTCAACTAAAATCAACAACATCCCATCCCGGCGAGCATACCTAGTATCCAGGTTTTACTTTCTAAATGCCCTTCTCCAATAAAAGGAACCAGGATTCCTTGGAGAGATGGCTGATTTGGGGGTCCGGGGTAGGAAATACATAGAATGAGTCTGGAGCATCTCGAAGAGCCAGAACATTAGAAAGTGCTCAAAGAGCGCACGATGATGGGGTTGCGTCCCAAGGACAGGAGCCAGTTGAAAGAGCTCCTGATGACAAAAGCTGGAAAATTATGAGCAACAAAATAAGTAAGTATTGGATTTAGCCCAAACTATCAAATTAATATCCATGAGTCCATACTGAAATAAAGATACGATTGAATCGACAAATAGATGGGGGAGAATATACAAATATCCCATGGAGAGTAGGCTCCAAGTAATTTGCGGAGATACGTCCCCCTCAAGGAGGGAAGCGTCCCTGTCCACTTCATCAGTGTGGGCTGCACACGATGACTTCCAAAGAGTACATAGGGGAAAGGGGAGGAGATAGGGTAGCTTTACAGTAGAGAATCTGACACAACTACGGCAGCCAGAGGGTCGAGGTTAACACCCACCACCATAACTCATACTGACAGCAGGTGACCTGGTGACGGGATAAAAATGGCTCTTCACCCCGGGGTCTTCCTCCCAGACACTCACAGCCCCAGTCTAAGGAGGAAAACGTCAGACAAGTCTTCACTGAGGGACAGTCTACAGAACGCCCGGCAGGTACTCCCCAAAAGTCAAAGTCGTCAAAACAAGGGAAGTCCGCGAAACGATCACGGCCGGGAGAAGCCTAAGGATACACGACAACCAAATGTGATCTGGTCTCCCGGATGGAATCCTGGGACAGAAGATGGCGTGAGGCAAAACTAAGGACGTCTGAATAATGGACGGACATCAGCTGTTAATATTTTACCCATATGGGCTTATAACTTTGACAACTGATCAATGTAAGATGTTGCTAAGAGGGAAACTGTAAGGTGAAGTGTAGATGGGTAATATCTTTGCAATTTCTGTATCAACATAAACTCTTCTAATTAAAAAGTTAAAAAAAAAAAAACCCAAACATTGCAAGTGTCCGGTAGACATGAAAAAAACATAAATTTTGAGCTGCTGTTACACAACAATGTCATGCGGCCTTATTCTCTAAACCCCCCCCCATCTTTTTTCCACCTCCCTCCAGCGATTCTGTATCCACCCTCCCCACCAAGGTTGAGCCACTACCTTTGCTCAGCCACCATCGCACCCCAAACACATCCCCCGAAAATGCACTTGTTAGTTTAAATCAACAATTGAAACTACTACCTCTTCAGGTGATGCTATTTGGGATAAATAGGGCTAGCTAAACTATCTTATTAAAATTAGTTTTATTTGTTTTAGAAAACTTTGTTGTATTTGTTCTAGAAAATTTTAAATCATATGTGTGGCATGCATGCTATGTCCTTTTTTGTTTTAAATTTCTTTTTAATGTTTCTTAATTTCTGAGAGAGAGACAGAGTGTGAGGGAGGGAGGAGCAGAGAGAGAGGGAGACACAGAATAGGAAGAAGGCTCCAGGCTCCGAGCTGTCAGCACAGAGCCCGACGCAGGGCTCGAACTCGCGCACCGCGCGAGAGATCATGACCTGAGCGGAAGTCGGGCGCTCACCGACTGAGCCACCCAGGCACCCGGCAGGCTATTTCTACTATACAGTGTTATTCTAAAGCATGCACACATCCTGATGCGCTACAGCTAATGTAACATTGTTCAGGGTTTCATGAGCTTTCCAGGCATGCCACGTATGTCTTCCCTGCCAGTGCTGATAGACCACTTCCAGAAGAGGGAGGCAGGAAGGCTAACTAGGATGCCCACTGGGCACTCTATGGTCTCAGCACACAGCTGGGGGCTGCCCCTACTTTCCAAAGAGTCTATTACAGTGAGGATTCTGACCTAAAGGTTTCTGATGAGCACTGGGTGTTATACGTAAGTGATGAATCACTAAATTCTACTCCTGAAACGAATACTCCACTATAGGTTAACCGACTAGAATTTAAATAAAAACTGGAAACATTAAAAAAAAAGAAAGACATCCTGACGATAGCCTGACGCTCTGAAAAACTCTGATCAAAATCTAAGAGATACAGTAATATCAGAAGCCAAACAAAGCACCCACACATTTTCAGCTGTTTAAGTTATCTCAAGGTAGCAATTTATAGATTCCAACATTGATTTAAACAATTACGTGTCAAAATAAATACCCAAGAGTTTCTGATAATGTATTCTCGTCTGAGAGGTGCTTCGTTACTTTGGAAGGTAGGGATATATTTCCCTTTTGGAACCTGCATTCAGCAAGGATGCAATTTTATATTTGGTCATTTATAGATCCTGGCCATAATTTATGAGAGGAAGTAAGAAAAAGAAATGATAGGAAAATATGAACTATTCCCTTGGGACAGAAAAAACAAAGCTAAACAATACAGCCATAGGATAATGTGCTGTATGTCTTCCCACAATGTCGGGTCGTCAGACTATTTCTGCTAAATTCACACGGTTAGTCGATGATGAATCTTTTTGTTTATTAATATGGTTCCCAGTTGCCCCACATGGAAATTAAATCTTAAGGATTTCAATGAGAAGCACATTTTGAATAAAAAAAAGAAACCACTTTATCTTTCTCAGAAAAGCTGTCACACCATTCTCTGCATGAGCAAAGACACTTATTTTTAGTGAAGATTTGAGTTTGGAGGTCATTTAGTGTAACTTTTAAAACTCCGAGGTCTTTTGTTTTTATTACTTTTCAGAAACTTGTTGTTTTCAAGATCAAGTTGAAAAAAACAGACAATGTAAACATCTAACTTGTCTCAGAAATCACAGACTACCAAAAGATACAGCGTTTTAAGTTCTTGTGTTTTTTTGTCATAAGTATTTGAGATTCTAAGGGAATAATAGAAGTTATCCAATTAGTAGCAATTTTTTAAGTGCTCTCAGGATACCAGGGACATGCTGGTGAACCAAACCTCCCCTCTTCCTGGGAAACAGACAATGATCTGTTTCCCACTATGATCACCATTCACAACAAATGATGACCATTATGTTCAATCATGTTATAATGGAGGAAGCACAGATAATTGAGGAATGGAAGCAGGGCTGACTCACCCTGTCTGGGGCCAGAGGAGGGATTCCTTATAAAGGAATACTTACACTGAGACCTGAACCAGAGGTGGAGTATGAGGGTTGGGGAAGACTGTTCCAGGTGGAGGACAGGGCAAAGACAAAGGTCACAGTTGAGAGAGAAGATGGAGCCTTTGGGACAAATGAGGTCGGTCCCCAAGTCTGGGCTCTGGAGGATGAGTGGTAATGAGGTGGGAAGAGGGGCTGAATCCAAGGACTTGAGAGCCAGGCTGTTTGTTTGTTATCTACAAGGCCGTGGGAGGACATTGAAGAGTTGAAGTACCACACCATTGTGTTCAGAAATGTCCCTCTGGCTACAAAGACCAGAGAGGCAGCAGGGGAGCAGGAGACGAGCCAGAGGACTAGATCCATAGTCAAGGATAAAAGTACCCCAGTGGGAATTGAAAGGGGAAAATGGATAGGTGCAACAGATATTTCAGAAGAGCTACACGCATTTGGTGATTGTTTGAGTGCTGGTAACGAAGGAGAAGAAGATCAGCACGACTTTTATTGAGCAAACCAGGGTGCCATCGCCATTACACCTACACAAAAGTCCCTTGATGAAGTTGTGCACCGAGGTGGAATTTGAAAGCTCAGTGATGAAAGAATATGTCTGTCCCTACCCTGGATGGAAGGAAAATTGTTAGTGTAAGGTAGAAAGAGGATCGGAATCCATGATGGAGTAGCACGAAGTTGGTAGCAGCGATGAGGCGATATGGTGAGTCAATGAGTCGAGTGCCAAACAGTTTGAGTTTCAATACAGACTTGCAAAAGAAAAGTGAATATGTGTCTTCCGATCAGGATATTGGGCTGTCAAGAAACCTTGATTCCCATGGAGTGACTGAAGCTAGGGAGTTGCCAAAGATTAGACAAAGATAGCATGTAGGGACAGAAGAATCGAGGCCAGTATCAAAGCCTTTGGCATGACAACATCTGTTGAGGGGGAGACGAGAGGGAGCCTGATGAAGAGACAGGGAGGGCTGTGTAAGACCAGGAAAGGGTCGTGACACAGGATCCACAGAAGAGAGTGAGGGCACAGAGTAGCTGAGGTTACACAAAGGAGAGTGCCCATAGGGTTTAACGATACGTGGGTCATGGGACTAGAACAATTCCACTGGGAGGAGGGACAGAAGCCAGATGGCAATGAATTCAGGATGCGGGAGAAAGTACACGAATAGAAGCAGAAAGGGTAGACAGACTGTGCAGCTCAGTTATGAATATTAAGGCAAGCTCACCGGGGAGGAGTTAGGGCCATGGAAGGTATTGAAGATGCAAAAGAGAAAGGCGTTTTGTTATTGCTGGTATTGTTTAGGGGGTGAGCCACCCACAGCCCAGACAACTCACTTCCTGTAGGCGGAGGAAGAGCCCTCTCACTGTAACAGGGGGCTATGTTCTCCCACCGACTTGCAGTATTTTTTCACTTGAGTTAGCTCAGAGCTCAGAGAGGATATAAACTGATAAAGCCTGATGTCCAGAGAAGTTTTTTTAGAACCATCTTGAAAATTCACATGTCCCCTAACACAATGACTGTTTCATCAATTTCTGGAGGAGTTCCTTTTCCCTTTTCAATTTACCTGTTCGATGGCTTATAAAACTTTCATGCTAATAGTACAGGAAATTCAAATAGTGACAGAGACATAGAAGAAAAAAAGAACATCCATCCTCACGTAACGACTCCACATGAATCTGTAAAGCTGAAGTTGGACACAATGGCTAGATTCTTGAAGAAAAGGCCTCGGCTAAAGATTCTCATCCTGGTGGCCTGTAGTCAGTTGCCGATGTGATAGATGCACAGGGAATCTGGGCTCAAGCTGGTGCCGGTTTGGTTCGAATTTGAGATCTGGCATTACTACCGCTCTGCCAGCTGTGTAGAGTTCCGTTCCACTTCTCAGGAAGGTGACCAGCGTCTTGGGACATCGCCTAATCCCCGGAGTGAATCTGAGCAAAAGCTCAGATTTGATTCCTGATGGTCCAGGAACCGGCATCACCCTGGCCTCTGTCGAGAAGCATCTCCAGATACCATGAAAGAACAGCTCAGGGAGCCAGAGCCAGGCATTAACCCCAGTTAAGCCAGGGAAAGGAAGTAGGAGATCTACCTTTGTTGAAAGCATTCCCCTCTGGGTTGTCCTTTCCTAACGCAATCCCTGGCCCCAAGTTCCCAGGGACCACCGTCCCATCCTTTTTCCATCTCACATCCCCCTGTCTCCAGCTTGGGAAACCACTTTCCACTCTCAGCTGGTGCTTTTTCTCCCATGATTTGGGTCTCCCATGATTCAGGAGTCCTTTCCACCTGCTGCCAGAGTGTAAGATATTGAAAATCAATATCAGAAAAGATTCCTTTCGCCTTCATCTTCCGTTGTCATGCCCCTCGCGTAGACAGCAAGTTTATAATGAGGGCAGCGAAGAGAGGGAATACTGAAGAAGGAGAAGAAGAGAGCACAACAGAGCACAATGCCCCATCCCAACAGCAAGCTCTCAGAGGGCTCAGACCGGCAGGGCGGGTGTGAGCTCGGACACCACGCTCCCCTTTGTCCTAGAGCGAGTACAGCCTGGACGATCCTCTAAAGGATCTGAATGGAAGGAGTAGGGTGTGCTCCCTGCATAGGGTGGGTCAAAACAGGCACACTCTGGCCCACAGGCCAGGCTTTACAGCCCCGATCACTACTCTTCCCGAGGGGTACTGACACCTGCGGGTCCCCAGAGAGAAAAGGCTGATCCTCACAAAGCCATAGACATTGGCCTCTGACTCTCATCTTTGAAAGGACTTTGGGGAACCCCCTGCTGCCAGGGTCTATCACTAGCATGTGAGCTGCAGGAAATGAAAAGAAGACACTAACCCTGCTTCCACAGAGCTTCAAGGCCACCAGGGAAGGGTCAATGGTAAACAATCGCACAAATACATAAGCCCTTGAGGTACAGTGGGGGTGGCAGCGTCGGTGAGAGTTGGCCAGGCAACAAGAAAGAGAGGAAAAACCACCCCAGAAGGTCTCGGGACAGGAAGAAATTCAGCCAGTTTGCCACAAACAGCGGGAGGCGGGACCACGAAGAGAAGCTAGAGACCCGGACAAAGCTTTAAGTACTCTTGGACTTTAAGATTCATGGGACGCCATTTTGGAAGCTTCTCTCAGGCTGCTGTTTGGGGGCGTGTTTGGGGGGGGGGGGCATGCACGACCTGGAAGAGCCCCTTCAGGAAGTTACATCCTCACTTTGGCAAAGGTATGCGTGCACCTTCAAGAGCTGAAAGATTGCCTGTTTTCTGAAAACGCAGACCATTGTAAAACAAAACCAAATGGGACTTGTTGCAACTTGTTTTTGAAGTGAAGTTTCTTTGCTCTGCTATAATTAGGGTATTCTGAATTGTGGTTACAATAAGGGACCCAAAATGCAAAGGCTAGAGCAATAGAGGTTTCTTTCTTGTTTGCTCAACAGTCTAGGGCTATTCCAGTGACTTTGCCATTTGTGTGGTTTCCAGGAGTTTGCGAGCCCACCATGCCAGTCATCCGGAAGGAGAAAACCTAAGTGGGAAGCATAGCAAATGCAGGCCAGCTCAAGAGCAGAGAGCGGATTTGAGCAGTATATTTCATAGCATTTAGGGGGCTTGTGGGTATTTAGCTTTGGAAACTACCCTTTGGATTCGTTTTCCATTCCTTGGTTGTTCCTCTCTGGGCATCCCAATCTCAGGGACCAGTTTTTTCTCCTCTCTGGCCTTGAAGGGACTTTTGGCTTTTGATTCCCGAATGATACTTTGCCTCGACAGAAAACAAAATAAGACCTAAAGGCTTCTAGGGGCAATGGTGGGCAGCCGGAATATACCTCATTAAGTGGCACTCTTTTTTTCCCCACTAAATTCCAGGTATCAAAACGTTTACTTATTTAGCCAAAAAAGTATATCACAGCTGACAACAATTAATTAAAGTTCAGCTCCCCTGCTCTTTATTTTCTACTCTCACACTGTAATCCCCAAATGCCATGAACTTTGAACGAAAAAGTCTCATCATAATACTCCATGTAAAAACCATTCATGAAAAGATTCCCAAGGTCCTCTATACTGCCCCATGAATGCATCAAACAAGTGCAATTTTTAGTATAAAGATTGTTTTGCCAGGAAAATAAATATTAAGAGCATTAAGCTACTATTAATAACCATTCCTGACTCCTCCTACTAAAATAACTTACTGTATCTCACATCACATCAGTCAATACTCTGTGTAAAATCCTCATGTTAATGTTTGGAGACGGATATAATCTCTCCAAGACTATATTCAACATAGAGCTTTGTGTCTTAATCTGGAACAATGTTGCTCGCTTTTTTATTTGAATGGAGTTTCAATGAAAGCAGGATGCCCTCTCATTTATTTGTTTGTTTGTTTATATTGGGGGGGGAGGGGCAGAGAGAAAAGGAGACAGACTCGGTCTCATAAAACCGTGAGATCACGACCTGAGCCGAGGTTGGACGCTCAACTGCGTCCAGCTGACTGAGCCACCCAGGTGCCCCCAAAGTAGGATGCCATCATAAGGAAGGTTAAGTGCATGTCCAAAGGGGCTTCTGCAGTTGCCTCTCAGGCATCTGCATTTAGTCTCGTTGACCCTGGGCTTGAACCCGAGTGGCAAAGCGGTACATTTTGCGTGCTTCGTTACATTTAAAAACGACCCGTTAGAATCTGCTTCTTTCTGGAGATGTGATGAGGTCAAGAGTATATTAACTATGGTTGTGCTAGACAGGAAAAGGTAAGCAGTGGTGCGCACAGGTGTTGTTGCTGGGGAAAGGAGGAATTTTGTGAAATGTGAAAGACATTTGAAACACATAAAACTATTTTACCTTGAAAAACTACTTCACCGGAGCGTGGTCATTCTGCTGAAACTTTACAACCAGTATCTACTGATGTTAGGTGTTATCACAGCAAACTTTTTTTTTTTTCCTTATGATACCGGGGGGGGGGGGGGGGGGGGGGGGAAGGACAGGTGTGGGTGTTACTTAAAATTCAAACAAATGTTCTCATTGGAAACAAATAGTTTACAGCTTAAGAGCATTATAACGAGTAGAGATTGTAAGCATCGTGTGTTTATCTTCTCAATAAATAATCCAGGAAACAATGGTTTCCGGGGACAGAGAGTTTAAGAAGCTTTACTGACTGTTTTATGGAAACAGGGTTTGCAAAACTTTATAAAATAATTATTTTAAATAACCAGTAGTTATTTTAAATAGCCAAATCATAGATTTTGTTATAAAGCTGCAATCAATTTTTATATTCAAATACGGGAATCATTATTCGACTCGTTAACTGCCAGGGGTTCCAAAGCAGGATTCCATATAAGTAAACACCACTATAATACAGGTTTGGCTTTTCGAGTTATGTTCTCCCTCTTGAAGTTTTGGCAATAGGTGTTTCTCTGTCAAATGGACAGAGAAACAGACAACAAAATGACTGATGTATCCTATAGCCTGAAAAACCAAGCAAGCCACTCCATACTGTCTACACAGAGTTGCATTCAGGGTGACTCTACTGGCAGAGGCATCGGGTAGGCAAATGATCTTGAAAAAAAAATGATCCTCAAAAAAAATTTTTTAATGTTTATTTTAGAGAGAGAGAGAGGACAGAGCATGGGCAGGGGAGGAACCGAGAGAGAGGGAGACACAGAATCTGAGGCAGGCTCGGGGCTCTGAGTTGTCAGCACAGAGCCCGATGTGGGGCTTGAACTCACAAACCGTGAGATCATGACCTGAGCCGAAGTCGGCCACTTAACCGACTGAGCCACCGAGGTGCCCCCTGAACCGCCAGCTTGTATAGAGTGAGGGGCACGGTGATTGGGTCACAGGGTACTTATCTCCAGTGGGGCCATCTGTGTACCACTTTAGGGAAGATCAGAACAAACCTCCCCACATTTCCACTCTGGGCACACATTCACCACCACACGGCCTGGAACAGCCTGGAACATGTGGCCCAGAGGGAAGTCACTGCATGAACGGCCGGAAGGCCAGAGACCGAGGCAGTGATGTTGGAGTTCCTACAGCAGCTCACCTAAATCAGCCTGGAGCACTTGGGGGTCTCCTGTATGGTTCTCTCCCATCAGTGTCTGTGAGTTGACATGTCCACCCGATGTCTCATTACTGTGAAACATCTAACGCTTGTGCATCTTTGGTCTTTGTCACCGGGAGCAGCGCCTGTCACGCTGACTTGCTGGCACTCTCCCCCAACCCCGACACCTAGTGGTGAAGTCTCGCTTACCACGGTCAGCTCGCTGATTCCTCTTGAGATGCACAACTTACTGGGCCAGCGGTCCGCCTTCACAGGGTTTCAAAGGAAGCTGAGGATCAGGACCGGGGAAATCACTGAGGGTGTGTGCACGGGAGGGTACGCAGGGGAAGGGTGCGCACGGGTACTGAGAGAGTGTATAGGCCACTTTGCGGGGCGGTCTCATTCAGTTCGAAGAGTTCCAGAAGTAGAAGTGGAAGAGGAAGTGGCCTCAAATGAAAGGATGTGACATCAGAAGGCGGGGTGACTTGGAGTCTATGTTTCAGGGGTGGTGCCGTTATTGATCATGACCTTGGAGTGAAGAGGGCTGGAGGAAGGGGGGAGCAACACTGATCTAACTAGGATAAGGGACCAAGATCCCTACCACTCACCCCCAGGGTGTCCTACCCACCGTTCACATGGACGTTGTGGTCACCAAGCATGGAAGGATGTGGCCAGGGACTGGGAAAGTGACAGGAAGGTGGAGGTGGCAACAGCTAGAAAAGGGAAAGAAAGTCCCAAAAGATTACCCACAGCTGAAGAAATAAAGTAAACCATGTTGGGCTTTTCTTCCTTCCTTCCTTCCTTCCTTTCTTTCTTTCTTTCTTTCTTTCTTTCTTTCTTTCTTTTCTTCTTCCTTCCTTCCTTCCTTCCTTTCTTTCCTTCTTTCTTTTTTCTTCCTTCCTTCCTTCCTTCCTTCCTTCCTTCCTCCTTTCTTTCTTCTTTTCTTTCTTTCTCTTTCTTTCTTTCTTTCCTCCTTCCTTCCTTATTTTCTTTCTTTCCTTCTTTCTTTTTTTCTTCCTTCCTTCCTTCCTCCTTTCTTTCTTCTTTTCTTTCCTTCTTTCTTTCTTTCCTTCTTTCTTACTTTCTCTCTTTCTTCCTTTCTTTCCTTCTTCCTTCCTTCGTTCTTTTCTTTCTTTCCTTCTTTCTTTTTTCTTTCTTCCTTCCTACCTCCCTTCCTTTCTTTCTTTCCTTCTTTCTTTTTTTCTTCCTTCCTTCCTTCCTCCTTTCTTTCTTCTTTTCTTTCTTTCTTTCTTTCTTTCTTTTCTTTCTTCTTTTCTTCCTTCCATTCATTCATTCATTCATTCATTTGTTCATTCGGTTTTTTTTTTGGCTGGCCTATTATTTGCAGTTAACATGTCAAAAAAATAACTTCTCGGGGCGCCTGGGTGGCTCAGTCGGTTAAGCAGACGACTTCGGCTCAGGTCACGATCTCGCGGTCCGTGAGTTCGAGCCTCGCGTCGGGCTCTGTGCTGACAGCTCAGAGCCTGGAGCCTGTTTCGGATTCTGTGTCTCCCTCTCTCTGACCCTCCCCGGTTCATGCTCTGTCTCTCTCTGTCTCAAAAACAAATAAACGTTAAAAATTTAAAAAAAAAAATAATAACTTCTCTAGGTGGGAATGTAAATTGGAGCCGTCACCATGGAAACCAGTATGGAAGTTCCTCAGAAACTTGAAAATAGAACTATGATATGATCCAGCAATCCCACCAGAAATCAAAACAGGATATCGAAAAGATGTCTGCAGTCCCGTGTTTATTATGCATCATTTATAGTAGCCAAGATATGAAAGCAGCCCAAGTGTCCACAGCAGATGAATGGACGACGAACATGTGGTATATACATACAGGGGAATATTATTCAGCCATGAGAAGGAAGGAAATCCTGACATTTGGGACAGGTGGGATGGACCTTGAGGGCACCCTGCTAAGTGAAGACAATCTCATAGAAACAGAGGAGAAAAGTGGTTTCCCAGGAGCTGAAAGGTGGGGGAAATTGGGAGACATTGGTAAAAGGGTACAAATTTTCAGCTCTAAGATGAATAAGTTCTGAGGCTCTAAAACAAGGTGATTAGAGTTAATAACACTATACTGCATAAGTGACATCCACCCCTCCCAGAAAAGAGATCAATATGTGAGGTGACCAGACGTGTTAATGAACTAGATCCTGGGACCCCTTTCACAATCTATATGTACATAAGACCACTATAATGTGTACTTTAAATGCCTGCCGTTTTTTAATCAATTGTACCTCAATAAGACTGAAAAAAACTAAACTGCAAAAAAAAAAAATGTGCAGAAAAAAAAAAAACAGAGTGAACAAAAAAGCAGGAAAATAAACTCCAATCTCAGAAAGCCACTGGATGATACAGTCATCGGATGTTTCGATGGTGGGAGGCTTGTTTGTACTTTACTTTTTCACAGCATTTACCTTATTTCCTCCAGAAGACATTCCCACGCTTCTTCTGTACATCTTCAATTCTTGGCTTTGCTTTATCTTTCTTCATCGTTTCCTGATTATCTCATGCTCAGAGATGCTAAGGCAGACTCTTCATTTTCCCAGGATGACATTTAAAATGACTTCATGATGAGACTCCCAGGACCTCTCTGCAAATCTCAGCTGTGATTAATGGCTCCAAATTTTAGTGCTTTTGATGAAGATGATGGTATGGGGCATTTTGTTTGTTCCAGGCTGTCAAAATATGACAAAATTGACTTTGACCTCCTTTCCACAAGCCTCTTGGGGTTGTTGAAGTTGTGTGCGTTTATAAGTCTTGAGCGGAAAACTGTGGGAACATTGTATGATCTGTGTCTCTCAGCTGCAGGAAGGAAAAACTGTTGAAAATTGCCAACACCATTTTTCCTAATAAAGGTGCTATTTCTCTTCTTACCACAATATTAAATAAACATCATTTTATGTAGCTATTTTTATTGATTCATTTTTTACGTAGGCTCCGTGCCCAACGTGGGGCTTGAACTCACAACCCTGAGATCAAGAGTCACATGCTCTTCCAACTGAGCCAGCCAGGTGCCCCTATATATCGAAAACAGGGAATCAAAAAGAGCCAAGCAGTGCAAAAAAAAAAAAAAAAAAAAATACCAGTGGTGGCAGGTAACTGGGTTGCTAACACTCTCTCATACAGAATCTCAACATCATGCTTTTTAATTAACAAAAATTAAAATCATGGTTTTTATAAATCACAAGTCTAGACAGGAGAATAGGTTGACTTTCTTTAAAGCTTTATGTCTCATTAACCTGAGTTTTAAAAATACTTGTATAGGCTAAACATATTGAGTAATTGATAGATAAATCAAATCAACAACCTCATCTTTTCCACAGGGAAGTCTGGTTATTTTTAAAAAGCCATTACATTTATCATTCTAATAAAAAAAAATAGCTGAAAAAATATGCACACTGTGAGGTGGCGATTTAAGTTACTGAATTTTAGGTACGTTCTTCTCATGTTAAATTCTAGTTTTTCCTGCCAACTCTTCTGTACTATGAGCAATTACCTATGACTTCATATAAGCTGCTTCACTCATAATGAATTGCAGGATCGCATTATCCTATTAAAAAAAATTAATGCTTTCCCAGATGTAGGCATTTGTCAACATGTAGCAAATACGCACTTACGATTTACGCATTCCGTGTCACGTAAAATTTATATAAAACTATAAGAAAATGTTGAAATCTAGCTAATTACATGCATGCAAACTATTTAGGAAGATGTGTCGTTCACTGTGATTTACTTTAAAAGGCATAAAAACCGTTTGATGGAAAGACAGAAGGGTTGGTTCTTGTGTGAGAATCTGACAGACAAGTAGAGTAAAACATTAATGGCAGAAAATAGATTTAGGCTCTGAGAGACTTCATTAGAAAACTATTTCAGCTTCGCTTAATGTTTGAAAATATCCAAAATAAAATGCGAGTTGGTGGGGAAACTGAGTCTCTACTGCTTGTGCTGAGTTAAATACCCTTGTTGTCACTGATATCCGGTGCCTCATCAGCCCTGTGCACTATTCCCATAACCCCATAACGTATTGACCAAATCTCGCCACTTTTACTCACCTTCCCTCGTGCAATCTACCTCCAGATACCATCATCTCTTACTGGATGATCCCCAACTGGTCTCTTGGCTCCTTCCCTTGACCACCTAGATTCTCCCCCTATAGAACAGCTAGACAGAACCATAAAGAGCATAAATCCAGACTGCATCTGCAAAATTGCAAATATTAGCTCCTTTAATTCATCTGATGACGTACAGTTCTCACGTGCAATTTCTACAAAAGAAGCATCTGGGAGAGCTGTTGGCTTGCCAGCCAATGGTGACCCACAGAGACACTTCCGGCTCGTGGGGTTTGACTTGCTTTTATGACCTTGATATGAAAATTGGAAAAGAGCTGCTTTTTCAAATGATAAAACTGCATTGAAATATGTCTCCTAATTGACGTACAGGAGATGTATTTATACTTTGGACACTCGTTCTTGGTCAGTTATGTGCATCACAAAGCTCTTCTCCAGCCCAAACTTGCTGTTTTACACTCTTAATAGTATTTTAATAATGCACTTTCTTAATTTGAATATCATGGACCTTTATACTTACGGTTACTGATTATCATGATCTATTTAAGGAAGCTTTGCTCCAAATCATAAGAATATTCTCCTACATTATGTTCTAGAAGACTCATTGTATTACTTTTCACTTTTCTATCTATAATTCACACAGAATTTATTTTGTCTAAGGTATAGGACAAAGGCCAAGATTCTTTTTTTAATCTATATGGAGGTATCATTGATAAAGACCCACGTACTGAAAAAATTCATCCTTCATCTCAAGAACCAACTTTCTCACTTGTGCGTGTGTGTGTGTGCGTGTGTTGGTGTGCATGTGCGTGTGTTGGTGTGTGTATGCACGGAATCTATTCTCTTCCATCAGTCTGTTTGTCTATGTTTGCATCAATGTCATATCATTTTATTAATTCTTGCCTTTTACTAAGTCTTGATTATTGGTCATTAAGTATTGAGATTTTATTTTTATTCGTGCAGGCATCTTGGCTCCCCTAGGTCCATTTCATTTTCATGTAATTTAAAATCACTACCGTTTTTGAAAAATTGCTTCTTTTCTTTTGCTTTATTTAATGGTATGTTCTAGCTTTGTATGTTGTTGTCTTAGCTCCTTGTCCTTCTTTGTTGTTTTGTAGTGAATGTATTTGCAATTAAAAATGTTCGGCTGCACTCTCCTTTGACAAAATTTTGAAGATTTTGAGAATTAGTGTTCTGGTTCTTGTTCATTTGTAAGTGACTTTTAATTTCTCATTTGAATTTCTCTTCTAAAAAGAGCTATTTTGAAATGTGTAAGTTTATAAATTTCAGACTATTTTTTTTATCTTTTTATTATAATCAAGCTTTATTGTGTATGACCTAGTGATGGCAGCCTGAGGAATTTTCTTCTTTCTTCTATTGCAAGAAAAATGTGCGATCGTTTTTTCAACCATCTATGTATATGTGAGTAAACTTTGTTCTTACATGACTGAATCTAAAATAACAATATATGCTGTTTGGTTACCAGGTAGAAGTGTTTTTCAAATCCCCTGTATTCTTAAATATGTTTGCATAATTTATTAACCTGGGTTCCCAAGATAGATATGTTGTGCTTTTGGCAAAAATCTCCTTTTATTTCTCTTAAATGTGGTCTTTAATATTTTAATTTTATGTTAATAACTGAATAAAGGTAATGACTGATAAAACTTTTTAGAATATTATTATTTTAATAAATATAAAATATTATGCCTAATCTTTTAGATCTTGAATTAGGGTCTGTTTGATAGTATACAGTGCTAAATTTGTTTTCTTTTGCTTTTTTTTTTTTAATTTTTTAATGTTTATTTTTGAAAGAGAGAGAGAGACAGAGTGCAAGCAGGGGAGGGTGGGGCAGAGAGAGAGGGAGACACAGAATCTGAAGCAGGCTTCAAGCTGTCAGCACAGAGCCCAACAACAGGGCTTGAACCCACAAACTGTGGGATCATGACCTGGGGCAAAGTAGGATGCTTAACTGACTCAGCCACCCAGGGGCCCCTTTGTCTTTTAATTGAGCCCTTATTTTTAGTTTTTTGTTTATGTACCAGATGTTGAATTTTATCATTCTGTAATTTTCATTAAGAATGAAAAAATAGACATAAGTTAGTGATTGCCCACAAAACCAAAATTTTTTAAACAGAAAGCTGTGACATACCATAGAAGCAAGGGAGTCAAGACTTTGCTTTTTTACTCATTGGTTGAAATGGAAGTATCCTCGCCAGTCATTATTATGACAGTGTTTTTATATTATCTTTCATTGTTCCAAGGCAAGATATCAGAAACATGTACTACTTTAAATGCATTTTTGGTAGGTCCGTTGTCAGCTAGAGCTATAATTTATGACTATTGATAGTAATAAAAAAGATGTGAATGGTTGGTATTTTTAATTGTGCTCAATTGGTATCATGTATGTTTCATAAGGTAATATTTTTTCATTGAAAAGGAGTAAGACATTACTGAATACTGTTTTTAAGACCTACTTACCTCTTTTTTTAACGTATTTTTTTTTTTTTAGTTTTGAGAGAGAGAGAGAGAGAGAGAGGAGGAGGAGAGGCAGAGAGAGAAGGAGACTGAGGATCCAAAGCTGAAGCTGTCAGCACAGAGCCCGATGTGGGTTTCGAACTCACAAACTGTGAGATCATGACCTGAGCCAAAGTCAGAAGCCCAACCAACTGAGCCACCCAGGTGCCCCAAAGCCTACTTAGCTTCCTTATTATCCTGTGCAGACAAATGCTCACACAGACTTTCTTTTATGACTTTTGTGATTTTTTTTTTCTTTGAATTTATGGGTGTGGTTAGTGCTCCCAAGCCATCTCACTTCCCAGGCCTCTCTGTATATAGCACTGGACCAGCAAGTTTCTCCTAGAACATTCTTAATTCTATCCTTTGGTAGTTGTACTGTGTTAAGGAGGATTCTGAAGTGCAAATCAGTTTTACTGTGAGATAACAATGTTTTCAGTTAGCAGTTAGAATGAGGGGGTTGGCTGCCGGAGGCTACTAAGGAGCCCTGAGATGTCACCTCTCTTCCGGGATATACGCTCTTAAAGGACAGAGACCTCAATCTGCTTTTTCTCTCCAGTGTGTGCAACGAGGGATTTGAACAATAAACATTTGTGAAATGATAAAAAATCAACACTAATTTTATAATAAGAGGGATTTTCTGGTGACATGGAAAACAAAATCTGTATTATCTTGCTTGGCCTGCCATGACACAATACCATAGGTTAGGCAGTACCTTAACCAGCAGAAATTTCTGTGTTACAGTTCTGGAGGCTGTAAGTCCAAGATCAAGGTATCCACAGGGTTGGTCTCTGGTGACAGCCCTCTTCCGGCTTGCAGACAGCCTCCTTCTCCTCGTGTCTTCACATGACCTTTCCCTGTGCACCCACTTTTAAGAGGATTCGTCTTATGGAATTTGGGGTCTGTCCTTCCAATCTCATCAACCTTAATTACCTCCTTAAATAACTACCAAAGAAGGTTGAGATTCACAGACAATGGATCACAGCCAGAGCATAATTCTCCTATAATGTTTTTACCAGGACACCCTGAGAGATTTGATCTCAATATCTTAGACTTTTGAATATCTCAGTGAGATGCAAAAAAATACATGTCACTCTATCCCAGAACCAGAAAGCTGAGTATAAACCAGGTTAAATTTTATTATTCAATTGAGAAATACTTTAACTTAACAGAGCTACTTGCTATTTAAAGGAAATTTAGAATAAAGCTAACTATACAAGGAAGAAATTGTTGTGCAATACACATAATTAGTATGTAAATATGCACAACATGTGTAACTTGTAAAACTCCATCATTTTCTCTTCCAAACGAGATCTATATGTACAGATTTGCAAGAATAATTCTTATCTCAAGGAAATCTCAATGACGCAGTGCCAGGCTTTTTTACGGTGTATAAAACTTTAATCATTTCACATTTCCCGAATACTTCAATGCTGAAGTATTTACACATGAGCACCCAGGAATCCATTTATTCAACAAGTTTTATTGAGGATTTACCGTGCTCTCAAGCGGACCGTGCCAAGACCCAGTGGGACGGAGGCATAGGAGAAGAGGGCTGTATTCTCGCACGTTGTCTAGTGGGAAAGTAGACGCGGGATGGTTTCATTTGTGTTCATAGATAATTCATGTCTTTTAAGAGATTTTAGTTTCAAATTTCACTTTGTGCCTGGCTATTTTACTTTCTTATGTATTAATTTGTGATATTATCAATGAATCTATTATGTTTTCTATTTCTTTTATATATATGAATATGTATAGCTATTGATTATTATAAATGGATCATTAATTATATAATATGCTATTTCACTAAATTTTCTTGTTATTTGTATGAATAATCCATGGGTTCTTGTGAATTTTTAAAATATAAAATCATATTACCTGTGAATGTAGATAGTTCTACTTTTTTATTCTAAATCCTGTGCCTTTTAATTACTTTTCTCTGTGTAATATTATATATGTGTATTGACATATACATATACATGCCAACACACACACCAACTCCTATTTTATTGAGTGTTTTAATATGAATGTGTGTAATGTGTCTTAAAAATTGAAAATCATCACATTTTCTGCATCTATGTAGATGAGCTTAGAATTTTTCCTTTATCCCTATTAATCTGATGGGCTATATTAATACATTTCTTCATATGGACCCACTGTCATTCCTGGAGTTTATCTGAGTTAATCAGGACTTATTATTTCCTTCAAAGTATGATTAATATACATTTCCTCCTGTAATACTGAGGAGGAAAGTTATTCCTCTTTTTTGTGTTTATGTAGAGGAGACTGGCTTCCACTCAACAATCCAGGAATGACACTAATGAAATGAATGCAAATAGTTTTTCTTTCTGCACTTTAGTATTTACTTCCTAAAATAAAAATAGGCCAGTGTTAACCACGTTGCTTTTGTTCACCAGTGGTGAGGATATTTTGCCTCAAAGCAAGAAAGAAGAGAAGTTCTCTCTCTTGCTACTTGTTTTAAAAATGGAGGGATAAGAAATACCATCTGTTTCCAGTGTCGTGTGGAATTTTTTCAACAGCACTTTATAGTTTTCAGAGTACAGTTCTTTCACCTCTTTGGTTAGGTTTATTCCTAGGTATCTTATTATCTTGGGTGCAATTATTAATGAGATTGTTTTCCTCAATTTCTCTTTCTGCTGCTTCATGATTGGTGTATTGAAATGCAACAGATTCCTGTATGTTGATTTTGTATCCTGTGACTTTACTGAACTCCTGTATCTGTTCCAGCAGTTTTTGACGGCGTCTTTTGGGTCTTCTATGTATAGTACCATATTATCTGCAAATAGTGGAAGTTTTACTTCTTCCTTACTGATTTGGATTCCTTTTATTTCTTTTTCATGTCTTATTGCTGTGGCTAGGAATTCCAGTCCTATGTTTAATATAAGTGGTGAGAGTGGACATTCTTGTCTTGTTCCTGCCCTTAGGGAAAAAGCTCTCAGTTTCTCCCCATTGAATATGATGTTAGCTATGGGTTTGTCATAATATGCCCTTTATTATGTTGAGTTATATTCCCTCTAAACCTACTTTGTTGAGGGCTTTTATCATGAATGGATGTTAAACTTTGTCAAATGTTTTTTCTGCATCTGTTGAAATGACCATATGGTTCTTATCCTTTCTCTTATTGTTGTGATGTGTCACATTGATTGCTTTTCAAATGTTGAACCACCCTGACAATCCAGAAATAAATCTGTCTTGATTGTGGTGAATGATTTTTTTAATGTATTGTTGAATTCAGTTTGCTAGTATTTTATAGATAATTTTTACATCTATGTTAATCAGGGATATTGGTCTATAGTTCTCTTTTTCAGTGGTGTCTTTATCTGGTGCAGCCACTGTAGAAAACAATACGGAGTTTCTTCAAAAAGTTAAAAATAGAACTACCTTAATGGTCCAGCAATAACATGACTAGTTATTTACCCAAAGAATACAAGAACACTGGGGCGCCTGGGTGGCGCAGTCGGTTAAGCATCCGACTTCAGCCAGGTCACGATCTCACGGTCCGTGAGTTCGAGCCCCGCGTCGGGCTCTGGGCTGATGGCTCAGAGCCTGGAGCCTGTTTCCGATTCTGTGTCTCCCTCTCTCTCTGCCCCTCCCCCGTTCATGCTCTGTCTCTCTGTCCCAAAAATAAATAACGTTGAAAAAAAAAATTTTAAAAAAGAATACAAGAACACTAATTCAAAGGAATACATGCACTCCAGCGTTTATAGCAGCATTATTTACAATAGCCAAGATATGAAAGCAACTCAAGTGTCCATTGGCTGAAAACTGCATAAAGAAGATGTGATATATAAACACAATGGAATATTATTCAGCCATAAAAAAGAATGAAATATTGTCATTTGCCACAGCTGAACGGAGCTACAGATTATAATGCTAAGCGAAATAAGTCAGAGAAAGACAATATGATTTCACTCATATTTGGAATTTAAGAAACAAAACAAACAGGGGGAACAGCAGAGAAAGAGAGAGAGAGCAAGAAACGGACTCTCAATTATACAGAACAATCTGGTGGTTACCAGAGGGGAGGTGAGTGGGGGGAAGGGTGAAATAGGCAAGGAGGATTAAGGAATGCACTTGTGACAACCACAGGGTGATGTGTGGAAGTATTGACTTACTATATGTACACCTGAAACTAATACAATGCTGGATGTTAAATCACTGGAATTAAAATAAAAACTTTAAAAAGAAAGTAGACTAACCCCAGTTTTGATCCCAGCCCTCCCAAAGAACATCCAAGACATCAGGTAGAAACAGTATTAATATTGCTGTTAAAGGCATAATTCTGGGACATTAAGGGTGGAAGTGTTTTGTTCTTTTTTTTTTTTTTCCTTTGCAATGAAACTTTACTGGTGTCTTTCGTAATAGATGTTTTAAAGCCTGGAGAGAAGCATCATCCTACAGGATGATAACATTGCAAACCCTTTTTTTACAGTGTGATTGGAAAAATAGAGAAGGGGGACTCCAGGACATTTTCAACAATAGTTTCTAATAAAACCTAATTGGAACATCCTCAGAACCATTCTGGAAGGGCACTCCTATGAAATGCTCGATGGATGGGCTTTTAGTGTTAGATGTAGGGAATTGATGTCTCTGCACAGAGGTCAAGTGCAGTCTTCCAACAATCTGAGTTGTTGCGTTTGCTAAAACCACACAACTGTTTGAGCCCAATTTGGAAATTTTTAGGTGCTGATGAGAAAAAAAAAAAAAACAACTCATAATTGCATGAGTTGAGGAGTAGGAGGCCACTGATAAGGAGATAGTTAAGGTTATGTGTTAATTTTGTTGTAATGGTTCACATCTTGGGTGGTGTCAGACTCAGAATTTGGAGGAATTGGGAAGCAACGCAGATTTCTTCCATCTTGTCCTGATAGTAAAAACTTATTGTGACAAGTTTTCTTTCCACGTAGGTCTTTCTTCCCATTGTCAAAAACATTCTGTTGCACCAAGAATTGATGCACTTTATTTTCTGATACCATCAGTACCCACCTAGCTCTTTCAACTGACAGTTTAACTCTTCCAGCTTTGTTAGCTTTTCCCTCATAAGCCATCTTGTGCAATGTGTGCATGTAATGTGTGTATGTGATACCTTATAAGAGAAAAACGTAGATCAACTGATCTCTGCAGTGAGCATGACTTTTAGTGTCCTCTCACAGTTAGACGAGAATCCTAAATGTATTCACACCTGGAGACTCAGTAGCGAAGGATCTCTCAGAATCTACCTCTGGAGAATTTTATGCAAATTGCAGTCTTTTAAATTGAAGTGCATTTTGACGTAGTGGGGAAGTTCACCCCATAAAAGCAGCCAAAAGTCAAAATCCCTTCTTAAAGTGAAGAATCAGCTGTCTTTTAACTACCTTTGTTATTTGTTTTCCTGGAAGGAGCAAGTTCACAATAACTGCATTTTCCTAGAGTTTAATACATCTGACTTAGTTTTGGGAATGTACCAGAACAAACAAAAACAAACAGACAAAAATAAATAAATAAATACATACATACATACATACAAACCTTAAATTCGGCTTGGGACATTAGGTAAAGCTAATCACAGTGTCCTCGTCTTGCACAAATAGAGGTGCGCCCATTTGTAAACTCATTCACTTGCAGCTTTGTAACAATTGGTGCAAGAGGAACATAGAAGAACCATCTCATTCTGCGATCAAGAAGTCCTGACAGCCTGCACTCTAAGAAGCCATGAGTTCTGGGGTGCCTTGGGTGGCTCTTGATTTCTGCTCAGGTCATGATCTCACTCTTGGTGAGGTCAAGGCCCATGTCGGGCTCTGTGCTGAGCGTGGGGCCTGCTTAGAATTCTCTCTCTCCCTCTCTCACTCTGCCCCTCCCCACCTCAAAATAAATAAATAAACATTTTTAAAAGTCTGATATTTAAAAAAAAAAAAAAAAGAAGAACCTATCAGTTCTGGGCTTCACAGCTCTCATCCTGCTGGCACCCCAGCCCTCACCACTGTCCGTAGGCAAAAGTCACTCCCTCCACCTGGAGAGTGTTTCCTGCCTGTGTCCTGTCCTCTCCATCTTCCCCCACTGACCTAATGTGCGCCTTCCAGTCATAATCACCTCCAGAAACAGTGGTGGGCAATCCCTCACTCTGCGTCTACACTGATTTACCTGTAAATTATAGACAGATGCTACCATTTCATGGTCGGTGTGAAACAAGTTCAAAGGATGACACTGAAAAGGATGAGCTGAGAATAACTGTACAGATGAATCGGGAAATGTTCCCCATCTTGATGAAGTGGCCGATGGACCTGTCCCCCTGCCCTCCTCCCCCTGTTCCACTTTTTCTCCGGCTTCATAAGCTCTGCCTGGTCGTTCTGGGGTGTCGCCTTGATATTCCCCACGTCATATATTTAATAATTTCCCCCAGGCCTGCAGATTGATTTCAAATTCTCAAGCTCAGAATTCAACAACTTCTGAAACTAGGCCCTGTGTTCACTCCTGCTGCATCCACAGGGTCCCCTGGGCTGGGGCCAGACAGCCTGCTCAGATCTCTGGCTCTCCGGGAGCCACCCAGTGCACCTGACCCTGTGCACACTTCCTACTCTTCCTTCTCTGCTGAATTTAGACTGTGCCTACATAAAAAAATGACGGTTCATAATATATGAAATTCCTCGCCTCTTTTCCTGGAAAGAACTTTGTTTTGCACTAATTTTACAGTTTCTTAGACACTGATATGAGCTGGCCAGTTAAAGACAAAAAGTAAATCGAATGTGGATATGTGCTTTTCTTTCTGTTAATACATATTCAAACGTGTACTTTCCCTTAGATTTGTAACATGAATAAAGTATATAATCCAAACAATTTTTTTTTTAAGTGTCAAACTGGTCTTCTACAGGAATATGTTGCTTGTGTATTGGAATCACACAGAATCTTCCATTTTATTGCATTTGAGGAAAAGGAACATTTATCTAAAAGAACAAGTGAAAGCCAAAACACATACAGTATCTGAGGTAGATTATTTAAAAATTATACATGTTTTAGTAAAGTAGACATTTTATATGAAATTCATATTCCCAAAAAGGCCTATTTTTAGAGAAACAATATTTTATTGAGACAACTATATATGGAGCTCTTTATTATTTCTTTCCAAATCTTTCTTTAAACTTCTCCAGAGTAATATAAAAAGCAATAAAGCCACAGTTGGACAGTCTGTTTTGGTGACAGATTTCTCAAGTGCATGACATTTTGTTTGCCGTATTAAAAGGTGTAAGTGAGCTTGGAAAGCATGATAAAGGACTGAATGGAATAACTTTTGACTACATATCAGCATCACTTTCCAGGTTAAACAGTGAAGTTAGCAGTAGATAAGGTAATCATAGCAAAAAAAAACATGTAGGATTGAATATGTTTTACAAAAAGTCTATGTTTTCCACTTTTCTCCAAGTAGAAATGACAATGTCTTATATTTTAAATATATACAACTTAAGACAAGTTCATGTCTTTGCATGAACACCCATAATAAATGTTTTCATTCCTGAATTGATTTAGCAATTATCAAGGTAGACGAAGGATGGAGAGCAGTTCCAGTGGCTGGAGTGTCAGAATGAGACCAGTCAGCACCAAAACGTCCAGGTGGAACTGTTGACCATTTCCCGTGTCATTTGGTGTAAAGTTCCTCCCCCCAGTTCCCTACAGAGCTGTAGCTGAGGTCCACCTGGTCAGCAGTCTTCTTTATTTGAGGGGACCATTGGTGGCCTATTTGGAGAAGTATTGAAGCTGAAGTCTGAGTCACTGAAGGGCAACCTGGAGACCACAAAGGCACAAGAGAAGAATCCCAGACCATGGGGCCATGGGAATGGAGGTCCCTGGGTGTCTGATGAAACTGTGAAGGCTTTGGACCTATCATGGAATTTGAGACTGGAAGTATTCCTTTATCTCCCAGAAGGTTGACAGAACATCAGCATCACGCTACCACATGTCCACTGCTTCAGTATGTCCTTACAAATGATGAACAACACTAACCTCACCTTTTCCAGAAACAATCACAGGGCAAAGAAATTCCAAAATAAATACTACGGCAAATCTATTGTCTCCCACCAAAGAGATGACCAATGGTGAGCTAGACTGTTAATAACTTTTCTGTATTTTCTACCTGTAGTCAAATATTGTTGTTAAGACTTAAAGAAACACAATATAAAAGTTATGCTTATGGAAATCAGAGATGCTACTTTTGTCTTTACAGGAAGGCACGGAATCATTGAACGGAAATTATTTGAGCTGAGGAAACTCGGGGGTTTCTCAAAAATGGCCTGGCTCATGTTCTGGCTCATCCCATGTGCTAAAATTTTGACAATCTGTCACACATCTAGAAAATCTATTTGCAATCACTCAAATCCCCTGAAACATAAAGAACGCTTCTACCCTGTAATGTTGGAAGATGGTTTATCAAAGTGAACGTGAATAATGAGAAGGGGTCTTGAGTATGAATTAAAATATGGTGTCTGCTTTAACTTTGATTTCTGAAAAGCTTTGGAGACCCCTTACTAGTAACTTTCAATGGTGTGACAGTGAACCACAGGCTCATCTGTAACATTCGGCATAATCTAAGAGTATGGGACTGTGGGAAAATGAGAATAAGCACTAAAAAAAAAAAAAAAATAGAATACCCTTATATAGAAAGACACGTAACCTCTGGATACATTTTTTTTTTAAGTGTGAGATATGTGTTTAAATGCCTTCTTCCCATGTTACATGTGTCCCAGGCAGAATTTAATAGACCCCATATATTTTCAATCATGAGTTTCACTTTATTGGTATAACAGCACATACTTTTCTATGACAAGATCCTATTTCCACCTGACAATAGGAAAACAAAATTTTATTGAATAATAAACTAAAGCTGATCCGCCAACTTTTCCAGGCACTCTGACTTAAATAGTCTCATGCGGGAATATATACTGTCACATCTAAAATTCATTTAACTCGGGTCTAGAGTGACATTTGCACCCTGAAGTCCCCCCAGCCCCCAACCAGCTGATCCATCTGTAGAAAGAGGCTGCCCTTGGCCTTGGCATGGCTGGGTGCCACCAGTGCTGTGCCAGGATCGAGCTTGGTGGTGACTCTTCCCTGTGGTGGCCCACATGACCTGCCAGATGCTCTATTCCATAGACTCCAGGTGTTCCCAGAGTTATAGCCTGTCCTGGGTACTATAAACTAATGTATTTGCTATATTACACCTAGGGAATTATAAAATGAGAATAATTATAATTAACTACTATAAATTCATGGCAACTATATTTTTATTAGTGCTGTGATGTTAACCAGTATTCCCTATTTCAATGGTTGAAATTAGTTTAAATGTAAATTCTCATAAAGAGTTTGGCCCTCACCCATAGAAAAGATAAAAAGAGCATTATGGAAATACATATTCAAATTTTTATAGACAATGTAAGGATACTATATTGCTATTTTTTTAAGTTTATTTATTTATTTTTGAGAGAAAGAGAGCATGAGCAGGGAAGAAGCAGAGAGAGAGGCAGAGAGAGAATTCCAAGCGGGTTCTGTGCTGGCAGCGTAAAGCCCTATGGGGGCTCAGACCCATGAACCTGTGAAATTGTCACATGAGCTGAAATCAAGAGTCAGATGCTCAACTGACAGAGCCACGCAGGCACCTCCTGATTTTCTTCAATTGCAAATATTTTTATCTCATGATTTTTTTCACTTGAAAAGAACAGATCAAAGAAATGAAGAGGGATATCTTGGGTTTGTTTTTGACACTTCTGCTCTTCTCAATTCTTAAAAAAAGCTACTTGTGATTTTTGGGAAATTGACTGTACTAGAAGACAGCAAAGGAGGTTTAAATTTTTTTTTTAATCAATTAAAAAGAGGAAGAAAACAATTGAAGTAAAACAATTGGAGTAAAACAATTGAAGACAGCTAGTACATTGAATGATATAGTTGAACTCTGAATTTGAAGAGATTATTAGAAAATCGAATTCTGAAGCCAGAAGTCTAGCCCCACATGGTAGGGACATAGCCTCTGGACTGGGAAGGAGAGACAAGCCCCAGGGTCCACTCAGCCCAACCAGCCCCCCATTCCTGGACACATCAGCCTCACCCAGGAAACATGGACCCAGGACCAGGGGTCCTATCAGACCAGGATAAGAAGACTGGGTTTTGATCAAATAACTTAACATCTAAAAGTTGTTTGTTCAACTCCATAACAGATATAGTAATGCCTTTGATAGGCTTTGGGAGGAAATAACCACATGTTGCTGTAAGGTGGCAGGAGAAGTAAAATCTAAAGCACATCTGTTGATATGGAAAGGTGACATTTTTGAGAGGAAAACCCTAGAAGGGCCAACGGATTGGATGTGGTAACCAATTAACTTGAACTGACCTGATACTCTCCCAGAAGACCACGACCCTCCTGGGGACCTGCTGGACCCAAAGCGAGTTGTGTCTGTGCATCCTGGTGCTTCTCACACACTGGCACACCCTGGGGGTACGTGCGGCCGCTATATGTTGGTTTACGGATTAAAGGAAAAAAGGCCAGAACAAAGACTTATATTTATAGAGACTGTGCAAGCCAGACCCCTTCCTAGGCACTCAGCAGATGGTACCTTATGTAATTTCATCTTGATTACAAATTTGTGAGCAAGATTTTATCCTATTTCACAGCTGAAAAACAAGAGAGATTCAATTACTTGCCAAAAGTCAAACTGTTTGTGAGCCGGTCATCAGCGAAAAATCCCTCTTACTTTAGTGTCATCCAAACTATATAGGGTCACCCAAAACATACATATATTTTGATGTATATGTACATCTCTATGTGTACAGACGTCTATATGTAAATATACGTTACATGTGTTACATACATTGTGTATGTATGTGTGTACATACTTTCTATATGTTACGTATAGAATATATGTGTGTATGTATATACATATATATGTTAATATGTGTGAGGCTGTATATATGTATGTGTGTATATATGTAAATATTGCTATATATAATATATATGTGTGTGTATATATGTTAATATGTGTCATATATAGGTTGTATATATGTGCGCATATATGTAGATATGTAGATATTATTATCTATGGAATATAGGTGTGTAAGCATATGTTAGCATGTGTTCTATATATAGGATATATGTATGCATGTGTGTATATATGTATATGTATGTGAATGTATGTTCTCCCCTGACTCTATCACTTGCTCTGGCTATTCTCACATTCCTCTGTCTTCCTGTCTTATAAAGATATCTCCCCTTTTTCTTCTCTCATTCTTGCTTGAGAACCACTTTAAATCAGGTAAAATTACTACTTTAGAGTTACTTAGGGGTGCCTGGGGGGCTCATCTGGTGAAGTGTCTGACTTCGGCTCAGGTCATGATCTCACAGCTCCTGGGTTCGAGCCCCGTGTCAGGCTCTGTGCTGACAGCTCGGAGCCTGGAGGCTGCTTCGGATTCTGTGTTTCCCTCTCTCTCTGCCCCGCCTCCCTCACTCAAAAATAAATAAACATTAAAAAAATTATTTAATAGAGTTTCTCCCTGTGGTTATGCCACCAACTCAATACACAGTTATGCCCATCATTTTCGTTTTCATTTTGCTTTCAGTTGCTGATTACTATTTGTCTTAGTTTTGTTTGATGATTGTGTAAAATATTCATTTGGTTTTAAGATTAAATATACAAAAGAAGATACATCTTCACCTCTGTCCCTTCTACCCTATATCCTTCCCATTGGTAACTATTCTCTTTTAAATTTTACAGTATATGCTTCCTTTATTTTTTCTTTCTTTTTTTAAGTTTATTCACTTATATTGAGAGAGACAGCATGTGCCCACATGCACGTGTACGTGAGGTGGGAGCTGAGAAAGAAAGAGAGGGAGAATCCCAAGCAGCGGGGCTCGAACCCACCAACCGCGAGATCACGATCTGAGCTGAGATCGAGAATTGGACACATAAAGACAGAGCCACCCAATCGCCCCCTTCATTTTTTCTAACAGAAAAAAATAGGTATGTCTGTATATATGTAGATACACATTTGTGCATGTGAGTGTGTATCGTTTATATACCGTGTGTGTATGTACGAAAGCATGTATATGTGTATGCATGTTGGGGGTGTGTGTGTGTGTGTATAGATAGATCTTCATCTCCCTTGGAAATACAGAGCAAACCATATACACGGCTATCATTCAACCTGGAACCCATTCCACAACATTACTTAAATGTCATTCCTTATATGTTTTCATGGTAGCATAGTACTTTATCTTGTAGATGAACTCTATTTTAGTCAACCGGTTCCCTATTACTGAGGTTGGAGTGGTTTCAGATATTCCGCTATTATTTTCATATGCCCTTAATAGGAATCATACTTACTTTGGGAAAGACATGCACGTTCTCTTAGTCTGATCTAGATACAGGAAGTAGTAAAAGTAGAGGATTTTTTTCCATAAAACATAATGACTAAAATAGTTGCAGATCGATCCAGTGCCAAATCCGCGGGGCCACTAACTTTGGCTTTCAGATTATTCATTGTGAAAACATTCAGCCCAGCTGATCCGTCTGAAGGTGAGCCAGAAACACAGACTCAAGTTCCACAAAATTGATTAGAATGATTTGTTTTCATCATTACTGGTAGATACATGAGATTGTACTTGAAAAGCTTAGAAAACCATCCCCCTCCCAGGATGGAGACTGTAGACTATAAGGTCGGACAATCCTGGGCTCAGCAACTGGTGTGCCAGCTTTCCAGCAAATGATGTGTGTGTGTGCTCGCCAGGTTCCATGTGGAAATAACTCTACTCATAAAGAATTAACGCCAGGATTCGATGAGATGACGTTGGTACATCACGGGTCATAGTGCTTGGTGTAAGATAGGCTCCCCGTAAATGCCAAATTATTATTACGATCATCTGCATCGACAAAGTAGTGTTCTCAAGTATAACCCCCATAATCCTTGGTTTTGAAAGTTTGGATAGGTGCTTGAAATTCAGCCCCTTGGTCCGATTTCTTTAGCTGGCTTTAATTACATTGGCAAACCATAGCCATTAGGGTTTGCACACTTTAACTCACGTAACCTTTCGGACACATCTCAAGAACTTAGATTCCAGTGAGAATAATTATCAGACCAGTGTCAAAGGGCTAGAATAAAATTTTCAAATGCAATGATCCTGTCGGTATCTAATCCTTGGAGCGTTCCCCTGAACCCACAGGGTTTGTTTCACGCAATGTGCACATTGTGTTTGGGAGTTTCTTCGTGTTAGGTATTAAAGGGAAATCCACAGTATTTTGAACATTTATTTATGTAGAACACATTCCACAAAATTGATTACAATGACTTATTTTCATCATTACTGTTAGATCCATGAGAATTTACTTGAAAAGCTTAGAAAATCACACTCTGGTCTGGTGGAAGTTGTGTTTTAAAAAATAACTGGTGAGAACAAGTCTTTGGGGAAGGTAGGGTAAGAGGTCATACGGTTTCCCTGTTCTACTTGGGTGAGAATTTCCACTAAATTAGAATTCTATATGAATCCCTTGCAGATATTATAATTTCAGTTGAATATTACGATAGTGTTATATAAGGTATATCTCATTTTCTGAGATTTTCCTTGGCTCGATCCAATATATTCCAGTTATTTTCGCTAAAAAATCATGACCTATGCAATTAAAGTAAGTCTACTGGGTATGATATTCAATATTAGTTTTCTGTATAGAAACAGAGCTGAGTGACAGGACCGCACATTGAATCCTGAAATGATTTTCAGTTCAGAGAAGACAGTCACAGACTCAACGAACTTAATGCTTCAAGTTGGGCTCCCCAAACTTTATATTTAGTGAAAACTGACAAAAATTTTTTCAGATTATGCTTAAAATCAAAACTGTATTAAAACGTGTTTCTTAAATTAAATGAGATCTTCTAGTTAGCAGAATATCTAACCCATAATGGTAAACTCAGGAATTTAGTGACCTTTATGTGAAAGCTGAACTCTTTCTCTAATGTCACTAAGACCTGAGATCAGCCAATATGTATTACTTCCCCCGACAATGGTATTGCAATGGTATTTCAATGGTGTTACACTTTGATATATAAGTTTGAACACAAGAACAAAGGATTTATTGGATAAACGGGATCAGTGCTTTGTTAAGGCAAAAACAGAAACATGACCGAATCTACAACCATTTGTATCTAAACAAGGAGAACCAGTTATTCACTTGAGTGGCCTGGATGGTCTGCAAACCGGTAGGTAAGGTCCAAGAGTGAAAAACTAAAACTCTCAAAATACGTTTAGAAAATTCGTTTGCTCTCCACATCCTTTGATTTATGTGTCTTAGTTCCCATCGTTACAAACGTCCTTAATGTTTATTAAATGACCTCGATATCTCTTTAAAATCACAATTAATATTTAAATACTTATTAGAGAGGGGCGCCTGAGTGGCTCAGCCGGTTAGGCGTCCGACTTCGGCTCAGGTCATGATCTCACGGTTCGTGGGTTCGGGCCCCGCGTCAAGCTCTGTGCTGACAGCTCAGAGCCTGGAGCCTGCTTCGGATTCTATGTCTCCCTCCCCTCAGCTCCTCCCCTGTTCACACTCTGTCTCTCTTTCAAAATAAGTAAAGATTAAAAAAAAAATTTAAATACTTATTAGAGAGACATCAATACTACTCAGCTTACAATACCAGTGGGCTTTCAGCCAGAACATGAAGACGTTTCAATGGAAGAGTAATTCCTATCAACCTTTTCATATTTCTTGGTAAAATTCTTAAAATGTTCTCAATTCTAGTTTAAGCGTATTCTCTCACCTCATCTCCTGATAGAGAACATGATCACAAACATCCTTTTTGTTTTTAATTCCCTCAATGTCTTTTGTTTCCATTTTGAAAGCAGCTTTAAGTATTCAAGATAACATTGTACTTAACAGAGTGGCTCTGCATTCGATACAGTGGCTCTAATAAGGGTAGGAAATTCTTAACATGCAGTTGACCTTAAAGCTTCACCTCTTGCGTAAGCAAATTCCACCTAGGAGATCATTTTATCTTTTTAGAGGACACGAAAAAAAATTTTAAATTTCATTCCCACTAACGTTTCTTCTGTTGTGTTCACTCTGTCTAATACCTTTTCTTTATATCCTTTGTTACCCTGTTTAGTATGTTTCATAAAATGTAAATGGGCTGCTGTTAAAACCGGCTCTATTAGGGCCGTTACTGCACAGGTAAATGGAAAGATGCTAAACACTTGACAGACTGAAGTAAGAGGACCTGCCCCAGTGACAGAGGACATTATATGCCCAGTTGGGGCTGTAGAATCAGCAGTGGCAAAACACAGCAGGGCTATTTCAAGGTTTAATTGCTGCACTTACAGCCGTTTATCACAGAACAGCTCAGCAACCTGTTCGCAATTTAGAGAAAAAGTATCACACCCACCAGCTATCACAAAAATGAAACTCCCATAAAAAGTAAGAAAAATATTCATTAGTGTCACTGCTTGAGCCTCAGGCTATGAGTTAGGAAAGAAAGATGTATTTCAGAAATGTAAAGGAAGGGGTAGGAAGGAAGGAAAGGACGAAAGAATACAAGAAAGGAGGGAGGGGGAACTAAAATATTGTGATGTTAGTATATTACTGAAAAAGTGATAAAGGTCCTAGAGCACAGTATTTGAAATTAATTCCTGTGTATTCACTCTGGAAATCAATCATGCAAAGTCCTAGAATTTTTCCTTGTCTGGGTTTTGTATTATTGAATTTTCAGTGCCTTATTGTCCTTAGAACACACAGATAAGTTGAAAATATGAAATCAATCTGTATCTCCACTTTATGACCCATTTCCCAGGAGTAGAACGATTCACCATGGCTTGAAGAGATATTTCATGGCCCCTGCAGTCTTTCTCTGTGTTACCAAGACCCTAGAGGACAAAGTTCTTTACTGAGTGAAAGAATGGATACGTATAATAAGCATCTATCATCATCATAGGATAAGAGAATGAGAGTACGCTTAAAATCACTTTATTACATTATGATTGACATGTAAAAATATGGAAATATTTTCTTCCTCCCTCCCTCCCTCCCTCCCTTCCTTCCTTCCTTCCTTCCTTCCTCCCTCAATGAGTTAGGAGATATGTATATACTTATACTATGAAATTTGAGTGAAATTAAAAATTTTTTTTGTGAAACTATCACCAACAAGTCCATACACATATCCAATTGAAATAATATTTTCAATATTTCAACACATTTAATGATTTTTTTTGAAATTATAGGTCTTTGTTGTAATTTGTTATTTATTTTTTCTTGATGTAATGCATATGAATATTAAAGTAATCAAACAATACAGTGGGGTATAAAGCAGAAAGTACCCCATAACATACTCTCTCCCCTTAGAAAACTAATCCTGACAGTTTAGATTTTATTTTGTACATCAGAATTGTTTCCTTATGCACAGTTAGCTGTGTGTGATTGATTATGGCTGTGTCTGTTTTATACACTGACACAGATAATGTTATTTTTACAAAACTAGATGACATTTTTGTAACCTGCTTGCATTTTTATCTTGATATATTGTATTATCTATAATCCAAGTAATTCATCTCCAAAACTTTTGCTGAAGCACAATTTCTAATGGACGTGAGCATTAAGGACACCGAGCATTAAGGACATACACCCAGGCCTCATACGCTTTGGTGTCTCTGGAGGGTGAACGGACTCAGGGACCCCTGGGGACATTGACTTGCCCCCACCTCAAGTCTACCCAACGACCAACAAGAGGGTGGCACCTTTCCAAAAGTTGGATGTGGAGCAAGCAATAAAGAATGTCCTAGTCCATCACTGAGGTTGAGCCAAAGTTCTGTACTGGATTATTCGCTGTCTCAATATCAATTAAATGATACTGTCGTTGTCTATTGCCCCTTGTGCATAGGCTTCACCATGTTGCAGCTGCAGAGCGGAGAGTGGGGACGCCTGATGGGATGGGATCAGGAACCAGAACAGCATCGAATTCTGTAATAACTGGCCTTCTTCTCAAGACTCTTGCAACCTTACCGAGAACAGTCCTGAGGGATGCCCACCATGAATCTGCAGGGGGCCATGCACCCTCTTAGAAAGCCCATTTTTAAAGGGCACATTCTATATTTAGATACCTTGGTTCCTTCAGTCAGCTACGGCAGAGCCTGGTTTACTATCCCCGTGCTGTGCAGGATGATTTTGCAAACCCTTGCTTTCACCCACTTTGAAAATCTTTCTTTTAATCCCTTTGTGATTTAACCCGCAGAGGATTTTTTCCATCTTGCCAGTTTTGGAAAACAGCTCATCGTAGTCCCCCAATGCAGGAAGAAATAGTCACAGAGTTTCATTAAACCTTTCATTTTAAGTTGGGTGCTGAAATAAACTAGGATGCTTAATAACATTGCATGATGAAAAAAAAAACAGTAAAGAGGACTGTATGTGCAGACATCTGTCTGCATTGACTAGATTGAATTCTTTTTATTTCCATGAGAAAGAAAATTTTGAGATCTATTATTGTGGACAATTGTTAATTAGAATTCTTGTTTACTTCAAAAGAACAGAAAAGATGTATGGTTTTCGCTCACCATACCCTCAGGTAGAGCAAAAACTGATGAAGAGAAAAGGAGAAGAGACCATCACAAGAAAGAGTGAGAGGCAGGTGCAGCATGTAGTGATGGCCCATTTGCATTTTAGGCTTTTATTTTAAACATAATGGATGGTAGGGACATGGAAAAACTGGGCAAAGGATCTATTTGGACCCATGCATTACTTATCTGCATCAACCGCCAGAGATTGAAGACAATGTCTGCATGAGATAGTTGAAAATTGACAAATTCATCTACAACCTGAATTTATTCTCTGCCTTGGGACATGTCAGCCAATAGTGTCTTTGTCAGAAATGTATGGCCATATGGATGGCAATTAGAATAAAACAAATCGCAACGGCATGTATTGAGATGGCACCCGGGCTACAACGACTTCCAGCGACAATGGTAGGAGTCATGTGCCCGCGCTCACTTCGTGGGATGTTGCCCAAATGAATTTGGAATTTGGATTTTTGGAAAGTCATTTAGACGTCTCTGAACTTGGAGATTCGACATTTTATTTAGTGACTAGAATATATGGTTGTAGAGTCAGGAAAGAATGTTGCAGGTAAAAACTCTGTGGCAGTCCTGACTCCCTGTCCTCAGTTTCCCCCCTAAAATCTGAAGCTGAGAGCATGCCGAGGACAACGCGGGCCTGCCAGCAGCAGCTACACAGACAAATGTGTCACCTCCCTCTGGAAGGCCCCCTGCCCACCCAGGCTGGACTCCAGGCGGAAGAGAGGCATGACCCACGCTAAGCCTCACCCGGGCACACTGCAGTTATCAGGCACTTACTTCTTCACCGTCCCTCCCCCTGGACTGTTAAATCCCCTAACACCTTCACAGGTAAATTACTAAAAGTTCTAGTTAGCTTTGGACTTTCCTACTTTTAGGGAAAGTGTCACTTTTCATTCTGAAGGTCAGATGACACAAGGCTGGTGTTGGCTTTTATTGTGACTGTTACGAATCTTCATTCATGCTTGTGCTTAGCAGCAGTTCAATTAAAATCAAAGGCCAGTACAAAACTGGATAATTTGTTTCAGCTAGTCATGTATTCTGGAATCACTGGATAGTAAGATTCCTGAGGCTAGCAAAGATTTCTGAATGATTTATCAAGAAAATCAGGTCAGGGCTAGCCCGGGAGCATGACGTAGAATGCCACACGAGCATAGACTTTGGAGAACAGGCGGTTGGTTATTCAGTGAGGAAAAATATGCCCTCATTTGCTGGTCCAATGTGTATTTCCTGACCCTACTCTGGGATGAACAATGTGTGAGGCCAACAGCGTGGACCCAAAGTGAAATGGTTCTTGCTTTTAGTCACATGGGAAAGCTGGAGGGAACAAATTTAAGGAGGTGGGTATGTGTGGGCTGATCTTGGGATCAATGCGTGTTCCAGTGTGGCTGAGCTCGTCAACCAACACTGGTGTCACTGAAAACAAAGCGAAATCACGGCACCCGGGGGGCTCAGTGGATTGAGCCTCTGACTCCATGTTTGGCTCAGGTCATGATCTCATGGTTCCTGGGATGGAGACCCTCACTGGGATTCTTGCTCTCCCTCTCTCTGACCCTTCTCTCTCTCTCTCTCTCTCTCTCTCTCTCTCTCTCTCTCTCAAAATAAATAAATAAACTTAAAAAGAGAGAGAGAAATCATAAAAGAGAAGCCATGGCCAAAGTAAGAAGTGTGCTGAGTATCGTGCATTGTTCTCACAAATTTGTATAAAATGATCTAACTCACACAGCATTATTGTTCATGTAATCCATGCAAATTCTAAGAACATTCCTCAGAACTGATGGCCACATCTGAGTGTGATGGCTAATTCTATGCATCAATTCGACTGACCTAAGGGGTCAAGGGGTACCCAGAAAACTGATGAAACATTATTTCTGGCTGTGCCCATGAGGGCATGTCTAGAATAAATTAGCAGTTGAATTGGTAGACTGAATAAAGAAGATTGCCCTCACCAGCGTTGGCAGGCATATTCCAATCCCTTGAGGGACTGAAGAGAACAAAAAGGGGGAGGAAGGGTTGAGCTCAGGCAGCCATCTTCCCCTGCCCTCAGACATCGAGCTTCTGTTTCTCCGGCCTTCAGACTCAGACTGGAGCTTACACCATTGAGTCTCCTGGTCCCCAAGCCTTCAGGTTCGGACTGGAATAAAACCACTGGCCTTCCTGGGCCTCCAGCCTGCAAACAGCAGATCAGGGGACTTCTCAGGCTCCATAATCGTGTGAGGCAATCCTTCATAATGAATCTTTTTCAACAGAGCTATATATATCTTATTGGTTCTTCTTTTTGGAGAGCTCTAACACACCGAGTCTCCAAATATTTGAGGAAATCTTGGTAACACTAAAGAGCTCACTCTGTACGTCACGTTCATATTTAAGCTGCACCTCCATGTCCTACTTAGGTGTTAACACATGAGATTAATTCTTATCAAATTCTGGGCCTTAAGCAGTGTCAGAGAAAAATAGTTTTGAAGAATTTGACACACTCCTATTTTTGCCTGTAAATGTATCTTCATAAGAAGAAAGGATCTTATCTTGAACGGTCACCACAGAACTTCCTACCTTTACCTACCTGGGCGCCATTTTGTACAAATGAAAGGATTTCCCAGAAGGCCTTAATCTGATCAGTCCTTTTATAAAAGGCATGTTGGCTGCAGGCTTAATTTTCCCTTTTCCTTCAAGACTATTTTAATGGCCGGTTCTATTTTCCAACCCTGAAACGAACGCACTGTCCCTATTCCCTCTCAGTTCTGCTTGCAAACCAGCCAGTTCCCTTGTGAGGCCATCTCTTCCTTGCAGTACTTTATTAAATGAACTAATAAGAGCCAACACACACAGGAGCGTTAGTTCTGAGAGCACTTCATCTGGACCCTGTGACTGCCAGAGAAAGTAGGGAAGCCCTGGTAAGTCTGAATTTCAGATAAACAATGATTTTTTTTTTTTTTCGGTATTAAGATGTTCCTGGGGCACCTGGGTGGCTCAGTGGGTGAAGCATCCGACTTCGGCTCAGGTCATGATCTCACAGTTTGTGAGTTCAAGCCCCACGTCAGGCTCTGTGCTGACGACTCGGAGCCCGGAGCCTGCTTCCGATTCTGTGTCTCCCTCTCTCTCTGCTCCTCCCCTGCTCACATGCTGTCTCTCTCTCAAAAATAAAAATAAAGATTAAAAAAAAATTTTTTTAAAGCTGTTCCTCATACCGCAAGGAACATATGTATACTACAAAGTTATTTCCTGTTTATCTGAAATTGAAATTTTATTTCAATTTTATACATATTTTTAAGTTTATTTTTTCAAGAGAGTGAGAGAGAGCAGAGAAGGGGCAGAGAGAGAGAGAGAGAGAGAGAGAATCCCAAGCAGGTTCTGAGCTGTCAGCACAGAGCCTGATGCAGAGCTCAATCCCACAAAACTCGAGATCATGACCTGAGCTAAAATCAAGAGGTGGATGCTCAACTGACTGAGGCACTCAGGTGCCTCTGAGTGTTCTGTATTTTTATTGGCTAAATCTGGTGACCCTACAAGAGCTTTGAGTTCCAAGATACCGATATAACTTACCAGTTACCACACGTGGTAATCCAGCATATATTTCAAGGCCGGGGTTGTTAAGACTTATAGCATGTCTGGTATGTGCCGATTTGGGGCAACAGAGATCACAAAGTCCAGGCAAATAGGACAACACACTTAGAACTTTTGCTAGTATCTGGAATAAGTCAAAATCACCCATATGCCCGCCTCTAGTTATAAAAATATTACATTTAAGTTCTCCTTCACAACTGCTATCAAACAAACTGCCTTTTATTACTTTATCGTATAACTGTTTTACATTATTTTTATTTTTGATTGTTTTCATCCATATCAGGTTTGGACCTTCTAAACCTGATGTGCAAATTTTGTTTACTACGATCTTACCCAAATTTGAAAGTGGACTTCGTAATTTCTTTTAGCAGTACACTGATGCCCTCTTAAAAAGATTCAGTAAGCTAAATTTACTTTAAACTTATTTAAGTTCATTATTTATTCAAGGGAAATTGTCAAATGTCTCAATTCTCTCAATTAAAAGTAAAAAAAAGGCAAATAAATAAATTTTGAAAATATTATTAATGAGTTTGCTTTCATTAGAGCTAGGGTAGTAAACTTGTCATAAATTAGTTATGAGTATACATAAAATATGTAAACTTAAACATAATTTTATGAATTTTAATATACCTACTTTTTATTTTTTCAATATTTTTTTTAAAGATCTCTCCATGGCAGTACAAAAATATGGGATATCATAATCCATTTAATATTTATTTTTATTCTGTCCATGAATAAAATATAGATTATTTATTTTACATTCATTTACATTTTATAACTTGCTATCTAACAACTGTTAGGTTTTATAAAAGGAGATTCTACTTAAATTCTTTCCCTTATAATCGCCTAATGGCAAAATTATTTCTGGATTTCAAATTACTTGGTTAGTGAAAATTATCTTGAGAAGCATCACATTACTCGTCATTTCCATTTAATGAGATCTTATATTAACTTATATATTAATTATATACTAGATCATATATCACATATATACAGCTTTCTTAAAATTATAAGCAATATATTATAAGTCTAACATTAACATGTATATACATTACATATTATATATATGTATATATATGTGTGTGTGTATATATATATATATTCTACCAATAATTATAATTAAAATTAAATTAGTCAGCAATATGGCCATTACAAAGGTTTTTCTTAGGGAAAATTTACCCAAGAAAGCATTACCTCTGTGCATGGTGTTGCCATGAGTAAAGTCATATCAATTCAGTGAATATCAGCTCAGTTCTGGTGATTGAGCTAAAAAGGATCAAAGTAAATGAGCCTTTCTAAAATAATAATGTGGACCTAATTTCACTCCATTTCTCTTGCTGAGATTTTTCTATTGAACTTAATATATCAAGAGCAGGAAATTATTTTCACATTTATGTTATTCACATAATTAATTAAATCTGAATTCAGATGCATTTTAGAGAAGTACCCTAAGGATATTAAAAATGTCAAGATCCAACATCGTTTCTCATAGCTTGCTTTATTAGAGTGGTTGGAACAAATAGAAAGAAAAGTAATACAAGCAGAACAATTTCTGAACTAGTGAATTATAACTGATGAATACGATACTGGCCACTCTAGGCAAGGTTTGAGGCAGGTCAGTTTCATTGTAACCTGTATTATGAATACTTAGCTTTCCTGGTGTCAGCTATTAAATTTAAACTTTCCATTTCTGGATTTATTCTGTAATATATTAAGAGCACTGCTGAAAAGATCAGAAAAATCTGATCATCACAAAGACATAAAAAGGGCTGAGAGAGCAATGTATTTTGGACATAATATCAGATGTCACTTTTGCTTCTTTTCTCTGAAAAAGAATAAATCCAAAATCCATTCACACAAAATTAATAGAACACAGAGTTTCAGCCTAAAGTCTCCGGAAGATTCTAAGGAACATTGTTTGGCTTTCTGTTCATTTTCTCCTTTTGAATTCTACCTGGAGGAAGTAGAGGCTTGAGATAGTGCAGAGAAAAATAAAACTAAAACACACACATAAACCTGATCCCTTAGGCCTCTTAAAAATTAATGATCGGGAAGATTTAATTTGTTCAAAGAAGATTATAGACTTTGTGAAGGCACGACTGCTAAGAATATCCTTAGAAATTTGTTTTAACCTTGTGATCATACTGTAGGGTTTTTAGGCCCCTCGACCCCACAAGCAGTGTCCGGGCCGGGGACAACCGAGTTCACCTTTGTCCAGGTACACTTCCTGTAGTGAGCCAATGCTCGGTGAGTGCAGAAGGGAAGTACAGGGTGCTGGTGTTCAGGGAGATCGAATCCTGCCGCCTTCTGCCCATGGCAAGTTGAAGAAGATCCAGAGGTGTAGACCCACAGAGGACGGGTCCGGTGAGGGGGCATGAGCTGCACCATCGAGCCAACCTTTCACACACCAGTGAGGAACTTAGACGCGGGCAGGTCCAGGGTAGGCTGAGCTGTTTCCTCCACCCTTACCCCACCTTGCTCTAAAAGTTTATTTATTTATTTTGAGAGAAAGACAGATAGTGCCCACGGGCTGGGGAGGGGAAGAGAGAGCGGGAGAGAGAATCCCAAGCGGGCTCCGCGCTGCCAGCCCAGAGCATGACACGGGGCTCGATCCCACGAACCTGTGAGATCGTGACCTGAACCGAAATCACCAGTCGGACACTCAACCGACTGAGCCAGCCAGGCGCCCCCACCCTCCCGCTTTGGACTGGCCTCCATGAATGCCCTGCAACCAACCAGGGGAGAGACTAATATCCATCACCCAAAGCAGAATCTCAGAGGGAATCAGATGATGCCTCTAGGCCCATGGGCTGGTGCAAAGCTCTCAGAGGAGGGAGGGCATGGCAGAGGGAAAGTGGAGAAGGCGCTGAGTCTCTCCATCATCAACTAGTGGCTCACCGCAGGAAACTGAGGCCCAGGATTTCTGAGCTCTGATTCGTCCTGGAATTACCTTTTCCGGTTATATTCATTCAGGGCTCTGCAGATGGGGCCACTGCATTTTATCTTACCACAGGCTCAGGAAGGTCACATTCCCATTGGGAACAATCTTGTAAAGCAAGTGAAAAAATATGGAGAAGCAAGAAGGAAAACAGAGCTCTAAATGCCACCTTTTTTAAACATTGTAAGACCAAATTCCAATCAATGTAACTGCAGACAGATACACCCCCCCATTGAGTGGAATCACATTAGGTGATTTACCTTCGGCAGGATAATCTTGACCTAGGGAACATTTATATATAAGCAACCGAGAGCCTCGATCCTTAATCAAACACAGAATGAGGCTAAATGTGTAAGATCTCCTCTGCACTTTTGACTTTGCTAAGAGAATGATGCTTAAACGCTCTATTAATTTGGAGCTCTACCCAAGATAAAGTCACCTGGGGTAAATAAATAAACGACGTAAGCAGAATAAAGTCATCGCTTCTCACCGGTGACTCTTTCACTGCTGGGAATAGTGTTTTCTAATACCAAACGGAGTGAACGTGGAGTATTTAGCTGGGATACTCAGCTCATCTTGACGATCTGAATTCTCTTGAATGCTCTCAGAGGAAGGAAGTCCACCAGGACAGACGTCCCCCTTTATGCATCACTGGCACACAATCACCTGTCTCGGCCCCGCATGCCGTTCACTTACCCAGATGTTCTGTCTTCTAAACAATTTCCTGGACTGACGTCATGTGTGCTGTGGAATCTCACCTTGTGCAGAACAGAACGTGCCGTAAAGCAGGACAGCATTGTAAATGGGTCGCCCGCTACGCTGTGATAGGGTTTTCAAATTCGTCATGCACTTGGGGTCACTCCTCTTCCAACTCTGTCCTCTGGCTTCATCAGGGTTGATGCGGGGGCTTCTGTTTCAGTCACACGGGGCTCCTTCAGCTGTACCCATATGTCATCCTCATTGCACCTGCTGCCACGGCTTCGCGCAACCTCGGAAACCATGGGGGGTGGTTGTTGGCATCATGGGCTACTTCTCCCAGACGCTGGGTCTGGCCCAGGCACCAACTGCGCGTCCTCGGACAAGCTGGTTAACAGAACTCAGTTGCTAAGTATACTGTTTGACAGTTGCTAAATTAGGCCAAAGCTAGCTTAGGTTTTTTGTCTTGTTTTTGTTTCTGTTTTTGTTTCTGCTTTTGTTTTTGTTTTGTGTATTGTCAGACAGATAGTGTGTCCAGATAGAAGCAGTTTCTAAAAGCCTATTAATCGTAATTGTCTGACTTTCTCCGATAATGCTTCTGCCACTCCGCAGAGGGCTTTGCCTGCGTCATCCTGTTCACGGATGACAACAGCCTAGCAGTTAGGAGTGTTTGCACTGCTCCCTGAGGGAGGGAGACGCAGCGCTTAGCCTGAGCCCAGGGGCCGCAGTGGCTGATGGCTGGAGATACTTTCCCACTGGAAAGGAAGTAAGGAGTCACTGAACCGCTTTCAGATCTCCCAGATCTTATCACGTGTGTCTCTGCTCGCTTGTGCCATATGCGTGAAAGTCAGTTTTCCAATTTTCCAACAGCAACAAGATAAAATCCTATCAAAACCGCATCGTATTTTAGAAAATAGGAAAATCTGGTTTCAGGATGAGGGGCGCCTGGGTGGCTCAGTCCGTTAACTGTCCAACTTCAGCTCAGATCATGATCTCGCGGTTCGTGAGCTTGAGCCCCGTGTCGGGCTCTGGACTGACAGCTCGGAGCCTGGAGTCTGCTTCGGATTCTTTGTCTCCCTCTCTCTCTGCCCATATCCCGCTCAGACTCTGTCTCTCTCTCTCTCTCTCTCTCTCTCAAAAACAAATAAACATTTAAAAATTTGTCTTTTATTATAATACCATGAATATTACAATTAAATATTTTTAATATATACCTAAATGTCTTATATAATGAATTCTATTTGGGGCATGTATTTTCCTATGTGTACGTCTATGCACATACATTGTGTAACTGTAATAAAGTTAAGCAAAGCCGCTGCTTTGTTTTTCAACAATTATTAAGCCACAGACTTTTCTCAACTCTTACATTATGTTCTCAATTTTCATGTGTATACTACCTAACAATTCATTAGGATTTAACCATTTCCTAATGGTTGCATTAAAATTCTGCTCACAGACATAGACATTTCCCCTAGAATGTTCCCACCTTGCCACTCAGAACTGACACCGCATTTGATTACTTCCATATACACGTTACGGTTAACTTCATTACCACTCGAGTCAACATATCAAAATTTGTCAGAGTATGATCTGTCTCTAAAATTCAGCTGGTGTATTTCTTGTATTGCTTGGAGCGAACGGTCTTTGCAAGAGACTTCTGTCTCCTTCCCCGTATAGTGGCTCCAAAGTTTTGTGACGGAGACGGGTGAAAATCCACGCCAGGCGAAAGCAATCTCTAGTCAGCCACATTCCCTGCCTCATTAGGAAGCTATAGCTTTCTTACAGTTTTGGCCGATGGCAGGCTCTGTCCCACAATGTTTTTCTCAGATTAATATTCGGCCATTATTAACCCAGGACATTGGCATTCAGTACAAGTAAGAGCCCCTGAGTTGTTATAGTCTGATGAAGAATGGGATCCTACTCTAGTAATAGTTACACTAGACATTATAGAGGTAAGATGCTGGTGGGGCAATATTTTTAGTAACTAGTAACAATTACTCCAAAATTATACCATTATCCCTTGGAATTGAGTGTCAGAAATTCCTGGGCTTCTTGCGGCACGGAAAGCCTTTTAGTCTCCGGCATCCCATTGGTCGGCTCACATAGACGGATGGCCCTAGGAGACACCAGCTGAACGCAGACATGTGGCTTTCTTGGGGGACAATGCCATTGGCTTGAGATGTTTTGCTTCGCGTCTTTCTCTGCTGGTGAAAACTTGGTTTTTCACGCGTCGTCGTGTTTTGGACGTGCACCGGTTAATTGCATTCGTGAATGCAGCTGAGTCAGGCTGTATCCTACTTTAATCATAAAGTGATTTTGCAGATATTGTGACAGAGTGGCAATGTTCCTTCACAGTGATTGTCAGAGGGAAAGAAACTCCCCACTTGACTTGTTACACACAAGGTTAACAGACACAAAGACCTAAAAATGCGGGGTTGGGTGGGCGGGATGGATCCTGGGTGGCTCAGTCAGTTAAGCCTCTGACTCTTGATTTCTGCTCAGGTCATGATCTCACGGTGGGATCGAGCCCAACATCAGGCTTCACACTGAGCCATGGAAACTGCTTGGGATTCTGTCTCTCCGTCTCTCTCTGCCCATCCCCTGCTCTCTCTCTCTCTCTCTCTCTCTCTCAAAATAAATAAATAAATAATCATTAAAAAAAAACTAAAAATGGGGAAAGATTACAGCAAAACGAAAACTAGAAACCTGCAAACTTCCAGACAACTCTCAGAGGCAAAGCTCACGTTCTTAAGAGTGTTCTGTGCCCCGGAATTAAGTGTCATGCGGGCCTGTGCACACAGACCTCCGCGTGTCCGCTCACACCTCTCACAGGTGCACTCTGAAACCAACATGTCCCAGCTCCTTGGTCCCACCCTGTGCGGAAAATTCCTACTTGCGAAGATTCCTTAACACTGATTATTCCTGGAAATCCTCAACTCTGCTCTGCTTCAGTCCCATTTCCCGGGACACCTGCTGCCTCCCTGCGGCCTCACCTGAGGCAACCTGTCGGGCTTGGCCCTGTGCGATCCTGACTTCCCAAAGCTGAGGTCTGAAACTGCACATTCTTTACCCAGGATTCCTCGTTCTTGAAGACTTTTCTTTATTTTTCTTCGTTCGTATTCACTTGTTCCAATGAGTAAATGGAGAGAGCATGTCCCTCTCTGTTGGGCATTCAGAGTATACATCCTTCCCCTGTGGCTTTGTTTTTTTTTTTTTACTTTCTACCTATTACAGTGTTTTTGTTTGTTGTGTAGATTTTTTGTAAGGTGAGCGAATCCACCTGTCTTCTCATTTAAGACTTTCCATCAATGATTAGAAAGGCCTTTCCCTTTTCACAATTATTTTTTACTGTATCTTATGCCCGTATGCTAATTTTCTCAAGTGCTTTTTGATACAACTGGAATTTATTTCAGTATAAGTGGTGAAGTAAGGATACAATTTGCACTTTCGGGGAACTAGGGAGTTGTTTTATTCACACTTATTTAAGAATCCATATTTTCCCAGGACACCTGGATGGCTCAGTTGGATGAACACCCAGCTTTGGCTCAGGTCATGATCTTGTGGGTCATGAGTTTGAGCCCCACATCAGTCCCCCTGCTGTCACCACAGAGCCTGCTTCAGATCCTCAGTCTCCCTCTCTCTCTACCCCCCCCCAGTTGTACTCTCTCAAAAATAAATAAACCTTTAAAAAATAAGGAATCCTGGGGCGCCTGGGTGGCTCAGTCGGTTGAGCATCCAACTTCGGCTCAGGTCATGACCTCGAGGTCCATGAGTTCGAGCCCCACGTCGGGCTCTGTGCTGACAGCTCGGAGCCTGGAGCCTGCTTCCGATTCTGTGTCCCCCTCTCTCTCTGCCCCTCCCCCACTCATCCTCTGTCTCTCTCTGTCTCGGAAATAAATAAACATTAAAGAATTTTTTTTTGAAATAAAGAATCCATATTTTCCCACTGATTTGAAAGTACAACTCCTTTTTTTTTTTCTTTTTTTTTACTAAATACCTCTATGTGTTTTAGTTCATTTCTAGGTTCTGAATTATGTTCTATTGATTGTCCACTCTCTTTGTGCACTGGTATCACACTATTTGAATTAATGTTCCTTTCTATTACTTTTTCATTAAAACATAATTGACATACAAGATTGTGCAAGTTTAGGGTGTGCGAGAGTTGATTGGATACACTGATGTATTGCAATTGGATTACGTGTAGGGCTGGCTAACACCCCCATCAGTCACATAATTGTCATTTCTTTTTTTGTGGTAAGAACGTTTAAAATCCAGTTTCTTAGCATCTTTGAGATATATAATACAGTCTTGTTGATTATGATCATTATTACCTTTTTCACATCTGGTAGAACTAGCTCACCTTGCTTACTCTTTTTTTTTTTTTAATTTTTTTTTTTTCAACGTTTATTTATTTTTGGGACAGAGAGAGACAGAGCATGAACGGGGGAGGGGCAGAGAGAGAGGGAGACACAGAATGGGAAACAGGCTCCAGGCTCTGAGCCATCAGCCCAGAGCCCGACGCGGGGCTGGAACTCACGGACCGCAAGATCGTGACCTGGCTGAAGTCGGACGCTTAACCGACTGTGCCACCCAGGCGCCCCACTCTTTTTTTTTTTTAATTTTTTTAATGAGAGAGAGAGAGTGCAAGTGGGGGAGGGTCAGAGAGAGAGGGAGACCCAGAATCCCAAGCAGGCTCCAGGCTCCGAGTGGTCAGCGCAGAGCCCGACGCGGGGCTCGAACTCACCGACCGCGGGATCATGACCTGAGCCGAGGTCGGACGCTTCACCGACCGAGCCACCCAGGCGCCCCGTTGTTTACTCTTCCTTTTCGGAAGGGCCCCACATATTCCTGTATGCTTCTTTTCCCAAAGAACTTTAGTTAGTCCATGGATGGCAAAAACATTATTGCTTATGCATTGATTGGTATCTACTGAATACCCTCTATAGGCTAGTTTATGAAACTGGCTTCTTCACACATTTTCCATTTCCAGCCAGGAGTAAGATTTGCATTTCCATTTCTCTTCTGTGGTAACCCTCAGTAGCATCTTAAAGATTTATTCTTCTACATGGTGTACATGCTGTGTAAAGTTTATATCGAGTTATTTTATCTACTTGTATTAGTCTCGTAAATGGGATATTTCATTCCAATACATTTAACTATTGTTTATGTTTAGTTAGGCTTTTGGTTTTTATGTTAATCTTGTACTTAGCACCTTACTGAATTCTGTAATTGATTTTCAAGTGTTTGTGCTTAATTCCCGTATATTGACTTTCCACCCAGTCTTGCCTCCCCCAGACACTTAAACCCGAAATTCATCATTTATTTGTGTGTTTCCTAATAGGCATGCAACACACATTTTTTTGGCTTTCTGTCAGCCAATATTTCTATAGATATGTTGGCTTGTGGGGCAACCTCCTATTTTCTGGTATGTAAATTAGAAAATTGGAATTTGAGAGACATTCACGGACAACCCCATCATCTGCTGCCTTGAAGGAGCATTGTAAGGATTACACAGATAAATCCTTTAAATTAGTTTTGACTGTTATGGAGAGTGATCCCACATAAGTACTGAGGATTAGGCTAACACTTTATCTCATTAATATTCAAAAATGGAAAGAGATTGTAAACGAAGAATGTTAAGTGGGCCGGCGTGTTTCAGGAACTGGCATTGTACCTACAGAATGGCTATGGGGGTTTTCCAGAAACAATGTAGATTAGTACAAGAGGCATAAAAATGTGGCTTAGAGAAAAATTCCAATAATATGTGTTAACATAAATGACGCCTGTGTTTTAAAAAAGAGAGAACACAGTCGAAGGACATGTTGAGTAGCGTAAGACAGGGCATTTGCCAATAAATCTAAAACTTCAGTAGCTTGACACACACAAATGTATTCATGGTTTGCAGCATTCAGTAAAGCTAGCAGAAGTCATGCTGAGCATTTCAGGCGTAAAGAGTTTCATAAAGGATTAAGTCTTTTGTAACTGCCAACCATCCAGATATTCCCACGAGGTCAGGGAAGCCACCCCTGGGTCTCAGCCCGAGGCTCCCAAGGGAGTGGTGGTCAAAATGCAACCTGGAAGGCGCCTCAGTGTTGGAGATTCTCTGGGGGATCCCCTTCCACCTGCACGAGTCAGGGTTGGCAAAGCGGATGGTTCCCAAGAGGCCGCCAGGAAGCTTCAAGAAACCTGTGTCTGTCCAAGTGTCCAGCTGGAACCGAGTTCCCGTTTCTGGTAAATCCTAGCCTGGGACCACACAGGAAAGGAATTCTGGGCGCTGTATTGCCTGGCCTAGCTACCAACACAGAAGGGTTCTTGAAAAGGGCAGTGGTGAGGCGGTATTGACAACACACAAGGACGTAATCCCACAGAACCGTGCAACGCGAGCCTCCTGGCGGGTGTGCGGCTCACTGCGCGTGGCTCGGGGGCCCGAGGTTCTTCTGTGCCTTTGCGGCCCCCTTGGGCCCTGAGTCCTGTGTACCCACTCTGCAGATGGATGGAATTGCAGAGTCCTGCCTCGGCCCAGATGTGATCTGCATTACTTCCACTCATCCCAACAAGCGCACGTCCCCACGCAGCCTCAGGACAGGCTTGGAGGTGAGTCCCAAATGGGAAACTACTTCCCAATGACCATTCCATATGCTGGAAAAGGGGACAGTGATATTGGCAAACAGTACTTAGGAAATAAATTATTTAAAAAATGAAAGTTCACATTCACTTTGATGTTTAATTACAGAAAAAAAAAAACCACCTCAATCCTGAGATCCATATGCAACATGTACTAATACCTTCTCAACACAATTTTATGCTTGTCACTTTAGATTTTCCTTTATCTTTAAAACATTATCCTCTATAACTCTGCATACACCAGACATCTGCTCTGGACAAAATGTTCTCTAAAAAGCTCCAATTTTCATCGCATGGTTGTATCAAACCAATAGACGATCATTTGTCTTCCATCAGTCACACTGGCCATTAGCCTGCAAGGAATGGCTTTATCTTCTGGAATTCGGGGGAAATCTGTCCTCTTAGAATTGATGAAAGACATTTTGAAGTCCTTGATGAAACATACTTTATTTTTAGAAAGATGGAGTAGATACTTCTATAATTCCTTACACCACACACAGCAATATTTATTTAAATTTCCACAAATATGTGTATCTTCTTTCCCTGTTTTGGGCTAAAAAGGGGGGGGGGGGTCTTGGCTTGCACTATCCAAAACAGTTTGTCCTCAAGGAGAAAATAAACAAATGCTTGTCTGAACCCACTTTTATTTAGCTCAGCTGGATAGGAGATTCCGAGGAGTCCATTAAAGCCAGGAAAGTGATAAAATTTTTATCACTAAAAGCAATTTGATGGACTAGTTGATGAACTAACGTTTACTTCCTGCCTTTGGTCTAGGATTTCCAAAGCCAGATATCTTTACCCCTTGCACTTAACAATGTTTGCTGCATTTATTTCAATGAGTGAATAAAAAAGCAAAGGGTGTGTTCGCAGTGAAAATTGGCAGTCCACGCACCTGATCAAAGGAATCCTAAATACACATCCACATCCTAACTCAGGGACATGATTTTCTCTGGATAGTCCCTGAAATTGTAACCAGACTGTCACCACTAACATTAGCCAGTCGCCGGCAAAGTGAGTTCTAACTTATCAAGTTTGAAAATCACCTGGATTGGGGCGCCTGGGTGGCGCAGTCGGTTAAGCGTCCGACTTCAGCCAGGTCACGATCTCGCGGTCCGTGAGTTCGAGCCCCGCGTCGGGCTCTGGGCTGATGGCTCGGAGCCTGGAGCCTGTTTCCGATTCTGTGTCTCCCTCTCTCTCTGCCCCTCCCCCGTTCATGCTCTGTCTCTCTCTGTCCCAAAAATAAATAAACGTTGAAAAAAAAAAAAAAAAAGAAAATCACCTGGATTTTTATAGCAGAGAGAAAACTGAGACAGAGATTTACACACTGTGTTTCCCCTCAGTGTCATTATTGGTTAAAGGTTAATTCGTTTTGGGGCACCTGGGTGGCTCAGTCGGTTGGGCGTCCACCTTCGGCTCAGGTCATGATCTCATGGTTAGTGGGTTCGAGCCCCACGTCAGGCTCTGTGCTGACAGCTCAGAGCCTGGAGCCTTCTTTGGATTCTGTGTCTCCCTCTCTCTCTGCCCCTCCCCTGCTCACGCTCTGTCTCTCTCTGCCTTTCAATAATAAATAAACATTAGAAAATTTAAAAAAAGAAAAGGTTAATTCGTTTTAGTACATATCTCTCTTTCATTCAGCTATTACCTAGTTGACTCCACTCTGGGTGGTAGCCTGGATTATCTGTGCTCCAGTCACCGTTTCCATGTGTCTGAGATCTGAGCATCTTTCGCCCCAATTCCAGCACTGGAATTCCAGCAGCCGTTACACCTGTGACAAAGATATTTTATAGATCATATATTTTCACACAAATTTTCCCTTCTAAAATAAGCTTGGCACAAAAAGTCTCACGATGTAGATGGCATTACCGTAAAGTTTCAGGCAGAGTGTACTTAAAAGTTCGTAACACCAGATGATGATAAGAACAGCCCGTTTCCACATAATTAGAGATTTACGATGACGTTATCATTTAATTTCCAAGCAACATTTTATGCATGGGTTTCTCGAGCGTATCATTGTGAGATCCCCTTCAAAATGCCAAATGGATGTGTCACAGATAGAATTCCTGACTGCCACATCAGGCCCAAGCTAAAGAGGTTCGGGAAAATTGTGAAGCAGGACAGGACTCGGTGCTTTGTGTTTCCCTGAAGGAAGCCTGGAATGACAAGAAGAAGCCACGGAATATGCGCAAGTTCCTCCAAGGGGGCCCATGAGGCCATGCTGAGGTTCTTCCTAGGCGCCTATAGAACATGGCGGTGGGGAGGTCATGCTGTGTGTGTCGCGGGGGCCCTGGTCCCTCGGGAAGGTGCTGCCAGGTAGGGTAGATTCCCCAGTCGCCATCAATTCACAATTCGGTTATGGGCTGAAGACCTCCGCCCACAATTCAGGTCGAAGCCCTTCTCCCCAGCGCCGCAGAATGTGACCCTATTTGGAAATAAGGTCTTTGGGGAGGTAACGAGGTCTAATGAGGCCACCGGCCCCTCATCCATCAAGACTGGCATTCTTAGAAAAAGGGGAAATTTGGAGACAGACACACGCTGGGAGAACAGCGTGTGAACACAAGGCAGAGGTCAGGGGGGAAGCGAATACAAGCCAACGAACACCAGAGATTGCCAGCAACCACCCGAGGCCGAGAGAGAACCAACCGTGGAGCACATTCCCCTCACCGCCTCCCAAGGAACCGGGCCTGCCCACATCTGGATCTCACACTTCTGGCCTCCAGAAGCAGAGACGATTCGCTTCCGCTGGGTAAGCCGCTCAGTCCGGACTTCGTGACGGCAGCCCCAGAAAAGTATCACAAGAGCATCCCTGCAGCTGGAGTGACTCACATTTAAATAAAAGAGGCACTTTAAAATGAGTGTGACTTGGGGCGCCTGGGTGGCCCAGTCGGTGAAGCGCCCGGCTTCGGCTCAGGTCATGATCTCACGCTCTGCGAGTTCGAGCCCCGCGTCGGGCTCTGTGCTGACAGCTCGGAGCCTGGAGCCTGCTGCAGATTCTGTGTCTCCCTCTCTCTCTGCCCCTCCCCCACTCACACTCTGTCTGTGTCTCTCTCTCTCAAAAATAAATAAACATTAAAAAAAATTTTTTTTTAACTACAAACTACCACCTCACACCTGTTAGGACATCTATCAACAAAAAGACAAAAGATACCAAATGTTGACGAGGATTGTGAAGAAAAGGGACCCCTCGTGCACTGTTGGTGAGAATGTAAATTGCTTCAGTCACTGGAAAACAGTATGGAGGTTCCTCAGACAATTAAGAATAGAACCACCCTATGATCTGGCAATCCCTCATCTAGGCATATATCCAAAGGAAACGAGATCCGTACCTTGAAGAGATACCTGCCCTCCCATGTCCACTGCAGCATGATTCCCAAGAAACAAGGCATGAAAACAATCCAAGTGTCAGTTGACTGCTGAATAGATAAAGAAAATGAAATATCTATATATGTCTATATGTCTATATCTATATCTATCTATAGAGTCTGATATGGCAGGTAAGAGATTTTAGATTTCACATGAAGGAAGAGCCATAAAACAGGAATCACTTTTCATTGATCATTGAATTTGATATAATACAGACTAGAGCAGAAATAGTCTAATCTGAAGATATTTAGCAAAGAACCATCTGGATGTCAAAGAGCCCCCACCGTATTCTAAAATCTACCCCAGGGAAACGTGCACCACTCACGCTGCTCATGACATCTGGGACTGTCCCCGTTCTCCCTCTGCCTCTCCCACCTTCTCTGCGTCATTGTGTCAGGTCACAGGACATCACTTCCATAACCAAAGGCAAACAACCACGTTCTTCCTTCGAGCTATGCACGGGCATTCACCGAGCACCTCCTCACATGACCGTAGTTCATTGCAAGGGCTGGACTGATCACTACAATCTTCTTCTCTTTTAATATTCTTCATTTAAAGAAAGATTTTTACATCCTGAGAATTAGCTGTGTTATGGAAAGAGACCATGGGGTTTGCTATGGTAAGATTCTAAACTCCAAAATATATCATATTCATCTTAGGTTTCAAATAGTTTCAAATTCCCAGGAGCCAGAGTTTGGCTTTTGAAGGAATGGAATTCCTTACTTTAGCTGAAATATCTTACTGGGTATCGATGGCAGGAAGTCTGTAGAACTTGAGTGGTGTTTATTTAACTCTATAATAGAATGTCTGCTGTTGTCCTTTCTTCCTAGGACCGCGACAGTACAGGAAATTGTAAAGTTAATAGCATTTCTTGAGTTTGGTATTTATCAGGTATAGTGCGAAATGGTTCACAGGACTTACCCCATTTAATTATCAGACAGCCCTGAATTCCAGTATATTACCATCTCTTGACAGAGGAATACTCTGTGTTCATTCATGTAAGACCACTTAACTCACTAACAGGCAGGACTGGGATTCGAGGCCACAGCTGGGTGTCTCAGGAGCCCACCTACAAAAGAATGTTAAGTTTGTCATGCGAGCCTCAATCTCCAAGCTCTGTGTTGACTCTGAGGCTGCCTCAGTGTTGGGTGATGTTCCCAGCCTTCAAGGAAGTCATTAAAGCCCCCTCCATAGTTTTGCACAGTATCTCACACATAGGGTGGAAAATGCCGCTTCCTATGACTTAAATTTTAACTTTCTCTTTGTAGCTGCCCACATGAAGGGAGGAAGCAAGGCACTCATGGGATTGTGAACGTTCTCGCCTGCCACGTTTGCTGCATGAGGGCCAGTCTTTCCGTGACTCTACCCAAGGATACAGGTCATGGCAACATGGCGGGTCCTACACAGCTGAAAGGAGCTTGAGGGGAAGAGAGGCAACAAAGAGCTCGATTCTCGTTCCCCTCAAGGTCACAAATTTCTGATGCCATCATCCAGACGGTGGCTGCCTCTTGCGTCCCTTGAGGGGCAATATGTAGATTGGGGGCGGCAGGACATGGCATATTAAGATGCCATGGGCAGGGTTTTGCCTCTGCCCATTAAATTGGATCAGAAGTCACGCTTTTTCTGTCCCCATCATAATAAGCTGTCTTGGACATATTTGAGTAAATCGTTACTGGAAGGGGCTGTTGTAAAGGGGTTGGAAATTTCATGTTTTTCTGGTCTGTAGGCAAAAAAAAAAGTTTTGTTAGTGACTCAGTGGGGGGGGGGGGAGCTTTTCATTTTCTGTGAATCCTCTAGATGGTTATTCTGTGAAATGATGGGAAATGAAATTACCGACCTTGGGAATTTAGTCTGTGTTGCTATTAAATCACGTTCGTGCTATTGCTTTAGGGAGGTTCCAAAAGTCCTTTTCCTGTGTTTCTGAGAGATCCCTTTCCCACAATCATACCATATTTTCCTTTAAAATTATTGCCTATGTTACTAGTGCCTGGGAAATATGAAGTTTGAGTAAAAGCTTCCCTGTCTTCCACTGCTAAATTTCCTTTCTGTTTTAATAGCCTGGTTTGGTAAGCAACAAGAAGTTGATGGGCTCAGTTGAGAAAAAAGAATAAGTTTGTTAGTGTCTTCGATTCAGTTTGCTCGTGTCAGGGTTTAGGTGGAAGGGGAAGAAAATCCGCTAACAGTGGCTTTAAGACATTTTCCTTCTTCCACGGTTACCTTTGCATGGCTTGTGGACCTTGCTCAGAAAATGGTCTAGAGACCAGATGCCATCCCAGAAAATGCCTTGCCCGTGCTTGTGGGGAAGGAGGCTTCCTTCTGGGTAATTTGGAAATGCTGCACGCTACAGAGGCTCTGTACAGAGCATGAAAATCCGAGGGCTGTGAAGCGTGAGCTCCTCTCCCTCATTTATCACTGATTTTCGTCGCCATGGTTCTCTGACACTGAGCATCTGTTCAGGAGATCATTCGTCCCAGGGTGCCCCCTGAGAGCTTCCCCAAGCGGGACAACAGCGGACTTCCATCTGGATCTGCCCCGGTGAAGCCCTGGGTGGTTTTTTTTTGTGTGTAGCAGCTGCTGCCTGAGTTACCATGTTCGGAGCCCCTTATCTGGTGTTTCGAATTAAGCCACCCACACCTTTCAACTGGAAGCTCCCTTAGCATCCAGACGCCCATTTGGGGAAGTGCAACCCATGGGGCCATTTTGATTGAAGGGGCAGTTTCAACGGACCCACACAAAGCAATCACGAGGTTCGTCACTTATAAATCCCCAGAATGGGGCGGGGGGGGGGGGGTCGGGAGGAGGGGATGCAAGGAGCAAGGGAAGGGTCGTCCTCTGTCCCAGGTCAGAACCAGCAGGAGACAGAGAGACAGATGGCAAGCCCCCCCCCCCCCCACTCCGTTACTAGATGATGGGGCAGAGGTCGCTAACTTTTCTTGGGCTTAACTCTTAGTGGTTGCTTTGAAAGGTTCTAGCGGAAAGACAAAACAGAAGCCCAAGGAGGGCCTCCTCACATCCTGATCTAAGCGTCCAGACTCTGGGTGTGAACACGGTTATCATACCGCAAACCGCCCAGGTTATCAACTCGGAAAAGCAAAAGTTGATCTTCTCACAAGTTGTTTCCCACACCGTATGCAACTCGCCCGATCACTTACAGAGAAAACAAAAAAGACAAAGTGGAAATGCCACAAAGCACAGGTGCGTGCAGAGTCCCCCAGGCCTGGTCATTTCGCACCTTCCGTTGGAGAACATGAAGGGGGGATGAATTGGCCATGGCTGTGGCTGATTCTGAAGCCCACGAGCTCTAGGCTTCTTGGCACAAGGTTTAATGACTGCAGGTTTCACACCCGTGTGAAAATTAATTCACGCATGATGAGCAACATGAAAAACATCCAAATAGCCTGTCGTCTGCCATTCCTGGTCATTAAAAGTCGCGAAAAATAACGACACAAAGAAGTTCGAGGTCAGCTCGAGCTCCACTGTCTACTGTTAAAGAGGTGGACATCTGTCACATGCCCACGGGGATCAGGAATCTTAGAAACACAAGGCAGGTGCAGCCACGAAGGGCAAGCGGGGCTTACGGTCCCCAGGCTGAGGGGCGGGGCCCGGGCGGCCCCGTCCATGCAGGGACCCAGGACGCAGCTACACCCCCCCCCCCCCCCCCCCCCCCCCCGGCACCTGCCGGATCCCTGAGCCAAGGCCTTGGCGTCTCCCACCTGCAGAGAGTCGCAGGGATCCCGGCGGCGCTGATAACCTGCAGCGTCCCTCACTGGGTCTGTGCAGTGACCAGCGGCGAGGGCCGACAACCAGGCCTGGACTCCAGCCTCCCGTAACCTAAGGTCAGCCCCGGCCGCTGGGATCCACCCGAGGATCGTGGAAAGAGGCGGTGCAGGGTCGGAGCCGACCGGGCCACAGTCTCCGCACCGCCCCCGGGGTCCCCGTGTCAGGGGTCTGCCTTCCCAAGGGAGCCACCCTGGCTTTCTGCACCGCAGTTGTGACAGCTGCACCCTGACTGCGGACCCGTCGGCCAGCCTCCCGCAGTTCCTGCTCCGCGCAAGCCAGGCGACGGGTCTGCCCCGCAGGAAAGAAAAGAGAGTTAGCGTTACCTTAGTTCTACCAGGTTCCAGAAAGTGAAAGACACTGGGTATGATTGTGCCTCTACCCACCCCCCCCCGCCCCCCTGAGACCTGAACTTTATTATCTGCCTCTGGCCATAAAGGAAACGAGGTTCTTGGACCAGCTTGTCCAAGGCCATTCAGCTCAGAGCCCACAGCCGGCGGGAGCCCCATCAAGATGCATCTGATCCCAAAGTCCGGGCCCTTCTACTGCCTCGTGTCGCCGTCTGGAAAACCCTGCTGAACGTCTGGTCCCCCCTCCGCCCCCCCACCACTGAGACTTTTCCCCATTTCTCTAGAAGCAGACACTCTCCACCTGTAGACAACCTCACTCAATCCGTTCCCGTCCAGAGCACCAGATGGCCACGTTACCGAGAAAAAATAGAATAAAGCACCTCAGGGAGGGGGTGACGACATTGTCTGTGAGGGACAGAACCTACGTTAAGGAACTTGGTTCGTTGGATCAAGGTTGAGGAAAATCAGGAAATCATATTTCGCAAGTTGGGCACCAAACTGCTCTGAACCCCTCATGTCTATAAGCATCTTTGCCTGGATGTGATGGTTAATGTTATATGTCCACTTGGCCAGGCTGTGGTGCCCAGTTCTGTCAAAAACTAGTCTAGATGTTGCTGTGAAGGTATTTTATACATGTGATTAACACTGGACATGTGATTAATCAGTTGACTTTGAGTAAAGCAGATTACCCTCAAAATATGGTGGGCCTCACCCAATCAGTTGAAGGCCTTAACTGCAAAACTGAGGTTTCCTGGAGAAGAAGGCAGCCTCCCCAAGACTGTAACGTAGAAATCCCTCCTGAGTCTCCAGCCTGCCTAGCCTCCTTCCCGGTCATGGAACTCACCAGCTTGAACCTTCCTCGGACCTCTCACGTACCTGCTCCTCTCCCTCCCTATTATTTCCTTGTGTCTAGACCTTTCTCATCAGCATTCCTCAGCACCAATATGTCCTCCTAGGGGAAGCCTCGTCTGGCCAACTTTGACTAATTAGAACCCCCAACACCCTTCTCTGTCACACTACACAGGGTGTGACCTGACTGCACACGACTGAGCTCTATCAGATCGCTTGTCCCTCCCCTCTATCCATCCACTGCGTGAAAGCCCCCTAAGACCAGAGATTTGATGGGTTCTGTTCACTGATCTCTCCTCCACACTTAGAATAACCCCTGGCAGATACCAGGAGGCCAATTCCTACTCTGCACAAATACGTATGTGGATGAGTGTTCTCTCTGGTTCTTAGCTGTATCAGGTGAGAGACTAAATCTGGTTTCCGTGGTTCCATTAAAAGCAAGCCCCCCGATGTACCTTTTTGCTTCATTTAGTTAACCTTTGATTGAGTTCTTAAATGCATGAATTGTAAAATTCCTAAGTAATAGGTATGGAAATGGTAAAATTTTCACAGTGGACACTTTTGTAACCTGGCATGAGATGAAGAGGCAGCGTGTTACCAGCACCCGGCAGTCAATGCCTCTGACTCCAAAAGGTAGCCCATATCCTCACTTCTGACTCCACAGATTCATTGGCCTGCTTGGGTTTTTTTTTTTATGTCCTTTTCATGTTTCCGAAACAGAATCCAATCGTCTCTACTAATTTTTACTTGACTTCTTCCACCCGACACTTGGTTTCTGAGATTTGCACCTGCTGCTGCCTGGATAGTTGCTGTTTGTTCAATGTCATTGCTCTACGCTCTTCAATTGCAGGAACGTTCCACAATTTACATATCTGGTCACTGCGGATGGTGCCTCGATTTTTCTCCCACTTGGCCTTTAAGAATAGTGCCACTTAGGGGGGCCTGGGTAGCTCAGTCAGTGGGGTGTCCGACTTCAGCTCAGGTCATGATCTCACGACTTGTGAGTTCAAGCCCTGCATCGGGCTCTGTGCGGACGGCTCGGAGCCTGGAGCCTGCTTCGGATTCTGTGTCTCCCTCTCTCTCTCTCTGCCCTTCTCCCACTCGCTCTGTCTCTCTCTCTAAAAAATAAATAAAAACATTAAAAAAAAAAATTTAAGAATAGTGCCACTTAGACTTTCTAGTACATCTTCTGGTGAATGCACTTACTCATGTCTATTGGAATATAAAATCCCTGGGAGTGGATTTGCTGTGTCATAAGGGAATGCCATGCCTTTGGTCAGTTTTAGCAGATACTACTGGTTTTCCAAAAATTTGAGGCATTTTTACCAATTTATCTTTCCATCAACATATACAAGAGTTTCCCTTGCTCTGCACTTTATCGGCATTAGATGTTGTCTACCTTTATCATTTAAGCATCCTGGGAGGTGAGTATTGCTTTTGTTTCTCCTGATGAACACACTTCTGCATGCTTATTGCCCTTTGGACAGTCTCTCTTGTGAAGTATCTGTTCAAGTAAGTCTTTTGCCTATTTTTATGGGATCTCCTCTTTGATTCATCAAATAATATTCATGAGCCCCTTTCCAAACATATGCATTAAAAATACCTCCCCCTGGGGCGCCTGGGTGGCGCAGTCGGTTAAGCGTCCGACTTCAGCCAGGTCACGATCTCGCGGTCCGTGAGTTCGAGCCCCGCGTCGGGCTCTGGGCTGATGGCTCGGAGCCTGGAGCCTGTTTCTGATTCTGTGTCTCCCTCTCTCTCTGCCCCTCCCCCGTTCATGCTCTGTCTCTCTCTGTCCCAAAAAAATAAATAAACGTTAAAAAAAAAAAAAAATTTAAAAAAAAAAAAAAGAAAAAAAAAAATACCTCCCCCTGGTTGGGTCTTACATATGCACCATCAATGACATATTTTGATGAAGAGTTAAGTTCATAATTTTAACATAGTCAAATTTATCTTTGTCCTATATGGTTAGTATTTTTAACCACGTGTGTTCTAAGAAAATTTTTCCTACCACAATGTCTTGATATTTTTCAATGTTTTCTTCCAAAAACTTTATTGTTTTAGTGCAATAAAGTTTTATATCTAAAATTGATTTCTGTATATAGTCTTAGCTATATGGTCAACATTTTTTATATTCACATGGACAGCCAATTATCTCAAATTTATATTTTTCAAAATACCTGCTTTTCCTTACTGCAAGGCAATGTCATAAATCACATGACCTTCCATGGGTGGGCAATTTCTGGGCCGTCTAGTCTGTTCTATTGGTCTCTTTGCCTTAATTACTGTAGCTTTATAATAAATCATCGTATCTGACAAGTTAAGCCTTTCTGTTTTCGCTGTTCTTATTCAGTATTGATTTTCCTATTCCTGTGATGAATTATGTCCAACCAGGACATTTTGGCTGCTGTGTTGAAAACAGAATTGGGGGTAAAGGATACAAGAAGCAAGATTACCAGTGAGAAGGCTTTTGTATTCAGGCAGATGGAGATGCTGAAAAGTAGTTAGATTATGGAAATGCTTGGCATATCAGCAAAGAGATGGCTTATAGACTGGTTGTGGACAAGTAAAGGTTACTCCACAGATTTGGGGCCGTGCAAAGCAAGGACAGAGCCAGAATTTATTGAGATGTGGGAGACTCAGCAAAGGAAACGTTGGGGGAGGAAGTCAAGAACGTCCATTTTGAACTTCTTAAATTTGGGATCCAAGTGTAGAAGATGAGAGGGAAGGTGAAGATAGAAGTGTTCCCCGGCTTTCAGTTCTGCCCATCCAGCGTAAATTTGAGTCTTCTCATCCCCACTTCAACACTGCCAGATGTCCACAAATGTCTTCTTTACAGAGCCACACGGCACGTGCCGGACTTTGCAAGCCACACATGGTCTCAGGCGCATAACCTTCACTTTGTACAGCCCTTTTAAAATTACAACGCTTTTATTTATTTTTTTTTAATTTTTTTTTCAACGTTTATTTATTTTTTGGGGGGACAGAGAGAGACAGAGCATGAACGGGGGAGGGGCAGAGAGAGAGGGAGACACAGAATCGGAAACAGGCTCCAGGCTCTGAGCCATCAGCCCAGAGCCTGACGCGGGGCTCGAACTCACGGACCGCGAGATCGTGACCTGGCTGAAGTCGGACGCTTAACCGACTGCGCCACCCAGGTGCCCCAAAAATTACAATGCTTTTAAAATGTAAAAATAATTCTTAAGTTTCTGGCCCAACACCAGGCGGGGTTGGATTTTGGGGGGGGGCGGTAGTTTTGCCAACCCCTGGTCTGAGCATTATTGACTCTCCCCGTGGTTCAGTGACCTTCTTCGTCCACCTTCTTAGGCTTCCATGTCTTCTTCACAGAGACACTAGAATTATAGTTTTTGGTTTTGGGGTTTTGTTTCTGGTTTTGTTTTTTCGTCAAGGTCAGATGATGATACTTAACATGGCTCTACGTTGATCCGGCACCACAATGCAATTTTCCGGATCCGGAGGCTGTCGAAGAAAGCCGATCCGGCCCACAGCCTGTGTTTCCAGATAAAGTTTTGCTGGGACACAGCCACACACATTTGTCTGTCTGCGTGCCGTCGCTGGCCGCTTTCACTCCACAACTGCAGAGTTGAGGAGGTGTGACAAAACCACGTGACCCACAGAGCCTGCCGTATTTACTGTCTAGACCTATAGAGCAAAAGGTTGCTGACCCCTGTTCTAAAGCATCAACACGATTCCAGGGCAAGGTTTTTGCGTCTATGACCTCTCCAGAGTGCTCTTGCTTCCACAATCGTTTCGTGGGCTTCCCGTTCAAAATTGAGTTGATTATTATCTTGAATTCGTGGCAGTCATCATCGGTTTATGAAAATCTGTCCTATATTATTATACTTCTCTGTGTCGCACTGCGTTGTATTTCCATCATTCAATCCTCACGTATGTGCTCATTTCATCCCTAACTCCAGCCTAGTTGGATCAGGTCGAGAATATATTCTATATGAATGCAGGCATCTGAATTTTTGTGACTTAATCATGACCCAAGAGGTGGTCAGTTTCACACAACTCCCATACGTTCTGGAAAACGATATGTACAGGGCGCCTGGGTGGCTCGGTGGGTTGAGCGTCCGACTTTGACTCAGGTCATGATCGCGCAGTTCATGAGTTCGAGCCCCACGTTGGGCTCGCTGTTATCAGCACAGAACCCGCTTCGGATCCTCTGTACCCCTCTCTCTCTGCCCCTTCCCCTGCTCACGCTCTCTCACAAAAATAAATAAAATTTTTTTAAAGTTTTAAGAAATGAAAAACAATGTGTACATGTTGAGTATAGCATTCTACAGATTTCCATTAAGACCATTTTGTGAATCCTGGTAGCCAAATCTTTTGTATTTTGATGTTTTATCAATCAATGTATTCTGTTGCTTTCTGAAAATGTATGTTAATATATTACCCTTTGATTATGGGATTATTGGTTTCTCCGTGTAGTTTGTCATATTTTGCCTTATTCAGAGTACTATCAGGTACATAAAATTAATAATAGTTATACATTTCTGATAAACTGAATCTTTCATCATTTGTAGTTTCCTTTATGTCTCGCTTAAATATATGTCTTGTGATAGTAATATAGATAATAGAGGATTTGGGGGGTTAGTGTTTGTATTCTATATGTTTTGTTTTTCTTTCTGCTTTCCTGTTGCTTTGTATTATAAATATGTCCCTGATAAAGACCAAATGGTTGTCTTTTTATCCATACTGATAAACTTTTTCTTTCAATGCAAACATTTAGCTTACTTATATTTAATGCACTACTGATGCATGTACGTTTTAGTGTCATATGTTTTTCATATGTTTTTCTTTCTCCTTGATCTTCCTCTTCACTGTTCTTTTTTTTTTTTTTTAATTTTTTTTAACATTTATTTATTTTTGGGACAGAGAGAGACAGAGCATGAACGGGGGAGGGGCAGAGAGAGAGAGGGAGACACAGAATCAGAAGCAGGCTCCAGGCTCCGAGCCATCAGCCCAGAGCCCGACGCGGGGCTCGAACTCACAAACCGCGAGATCGTGACCTGAGCTGAAGTCGGACGCTTAACCGACTGAGCCACCCAGGCGCCCCTTCACTGTTCTTTTTAACACATTTGTTTCCACTTTTCACTCACTATCCCTTTTAACGTCAGAGGAATCCTCTATCTGTTGAGGATTCTGTTTCTATACTTCTAATAACTTTTCATGATAACATAAATGATGAGGTTATACCCACATTATTTATAGCATAGAGCTTTTTTAACCATCCTTTTAGTCAACGCATGACCTTAGGGTTTTAACCCCATTTATTCTTCTCTGACATCAAAACTGCTGTGGTCCTGTAAAATTCAAGACACCACGCACCCTCTGGGGTCCATCCTGGACCCCAGCTGCCATGTTGTGAAAGCAGAAGGGTGGGGGAAGGCGATGCTGAGGTGGGATCCTCTAACTCCAGATGGGCTGGAACAGCCAACACAATGTTCAAGAACAAGAACAACATGGGGGAATCACGAAAAGAACTGGCGAGACTCCCTGCAGGGCTGTAATAATCAAGACACAAAAATGGATAAACATTGGCAAAAGAACACTGGTGAAAGAATGGACAAATAGGTTGATGACACAGAATAGAGAGCCTAGAAATAGACCCACACAAACACAGTGGTCCCTTCTCATCCACGATTCCGCTTTCCGCAGCGTTGAGTTACTCAGCTCAACCACAGTCCCAGAGTAGATCATCCTCCTTCTAGCGGGCAGTCAATAAGCCTAATGATACATCTCAGTGCCTACGTCACTCACCTCACTTCATCTCATCACGTAGACATTTTATCATCTCACATCATCACAAGAGGAAGGGTAAGGACAGTACAGTAAGATATTTTGAGAGAGAAAAAGAGAAAGAGACCACATCCACATAAATTTTACCACAGTCATATTGTCATAATTGTTTTATTTCATTGTCAGTTATAGTTGTTAATCTCTTACTTTGCCTAGTTTATACCTTACACTTTATCATGGGTATGTATGTACAGGAAAAAAACATAGAACATATAGGGTTCAATATAATCTGCGATTTCAGGACCTTCGAACAGATGCCCTGTGGATCAGGGATGACTCTAGGGTGAGTAGACAATTTATCTTTGAAAAAACATCCAAGGTAGTGGGGCCTCTGGGTAGCTCAGTCGGTTGAGCATCCAACTCTTGATTTCAGTTCGGGTCATGATCTCACAGCGTGTGGGTTTGAGCCTCACATCGGGCTCTGTGCTACCAGCATGGAGCCTGCCTGGGACTCTCTCTCTTCCTCTCTCTGTCCCTCCGCCACCTTCAAAATAAATATAAAACATTAAAAAAAAAAGTCCACGGTAGTTAAATACAGAAAAAGGATCGTCTTTCCAACAAGTGCTACTGGAACAATGAGACACCTACATGCCGAAACATGAATGTAGCCAAGACCTTATACCTGTCACAACAATTAACTGAAAATGGCTCATAAGCCCAAATATAAAAAGCAAAAGTATAAAACTCTTGGAAGATAACACAGGAGAAACTCTAGGTGGCCCGGGGTGTGTTGATGGGTTTTAAATATAGCATCAAAAGCAGGATCCATGAAAAAAATAATTGATGAGTGGGACTTCATTCAAATTTAAAAGTTTTGCTTTGTGAAAGACACCGTCAGGATATTGAAAAGACAAGCGCCAGACGGGGAGAAAATATTTGCAAAGGATGTACCTGATCAAGGGCTATCAGCCACAATATACAAAGAATTCTTAAACCTCAACAGTAAGAAAACAAACAACATGATTTTTAAAAATGGGCAAAGATCTGAACAGACGCCTCGCCAAAAAAGATACACGGTTGACAAACAAGCATATGAAAAGACGCTCAACATCACATGTCATTAGGAAGTTACCAATTAAAACAAAAGTTAAATACCTCTACACACCTGTTAGAATGGCCAAAACCCAGAACACTGACACCAGCAAAGGCTGGTGAGGATGTGCGGCCACAGGAACCCTCATTCACTGCTGGCGGGAACGTGTCACGGTACAATGACTCTAGAAGACAGTTTTGCAGTCCTACAAAACTAAACATGCACTCACCATAGGATCCAGCAACTGCTTGGTATTTACCCAAACTGAAAACTTCCGTCCACAAAGAAACCCGCACGTGGATGTTTATAGCAGCTTCATTCATCCTCGTCAAAACTCGGAGGCAACTAAGGTGTCCTTCAATAGGTGAGTGGATAAAGTGTGGTGTATCTGTACAATGGGATATAATGTGTGGTAAAGAGAAATGAATTAACAAGTCCTCAAAATAAATGGAGGAACCGTAAGTTCGCATTACTAAGTGAAAGGAGTCAGTCTGAAAGTGCTATACCCTCTATGATTCTGACTCATGAGACATTCCGGAAAAATCAAAACTATGGAGACAGTAGAAAGATCAGCGGTCTCCGGGGGCTTGGAAGAAAGAGAGGAGAGATGAACAGTAGAACACAGGGGATTTTTAGGGCACTGGAAATATTCTCTACAATACTGTAATGGTAGATATGTGACATTTGTCAAAACCCATAGAATCATACAACGCAAAAAGTGAAACGTAACAGAGACGATGAACTTCAGTCAATAGCAAAGTATCAACACTCATCGCGTGTGATAAATATACCACACTAATGCCAGATATTAAAAATAGAAGAAAATAGGAGAGGAGGAAGGAGGACCTGAGGAGGAAAAATATGTGAGTTTTCCGTACTTTTTGCTAAATCTAAACTTTCTATAAACCTAAAACTGCTCTAAGAAATAAAGTTTAATAGCTCTAAAAAAAATGTGTCCAACTATGCTGTCGTGACACATGAAAATTTTAGGAATTTCAAACCTCAGAAATATAGTTTTATTGAGAAACAATTAAGTGCCTGCATAACATTCTCAATATTGCCTCTGGGCTCACAAAATCTGAAATATTTGCTGCCTAGCCCTTTACAGAAATAGTTTGCTGGCCCCATTTTAGAGGGTCCACTACATTATACAGACAGAAAGCTGTTGAAGAACACAGGGAGAGGTGCCTGGGTGGCTGAGTCAGTTAAGCATCCAACTTCGGCTCAGGTCATGATCTCACAGTTCGTGAGTTTGAGCCCCACGTCGGGCTCTGGGCTGGCAGTGTGGAGCCTGCTTGGGATTCTCTCTCCCATTCTCTCTCTTTCCCTCTCTCTCTCACCCTCCCCTACTCTCTCTCTCTCTCAAAATAAATAAATAAACTTAAAAACACACACACACACAGACATCTCCTTCGCTCAAGGTCTCATATTTATTGCTTGTTCAGCAAAGCCAAAACTCGAAGCACCTGCTTTTATAACTAACCCTGTCCTCGAAAGAAAGGGACTGGGGCGCCTGGGTGGCGCAGTCGGTTGGGCGTCCGACTTCGGCCAGGTCACGATCTCGCGGTCCGTGAGTTCGAGCCCCGCGTCAGGCTCTGGGCTGATGGCTCAGAGCCTGGAGCCTGCTTCCGATTCTGTGTCTCCCTCTCTCTCTGCCCCTCCCCCGTTCATGCTCTGTCTCTCTCTGTCCCAAAAATAAATAAAAAACGTTGAAAAAAAAATTAAAAAAAAAAAAAGAAAGAAAGAAAGGGACCTTTGTCTGAATTCCATGGAGTTTGGAGGTCTATGCCGCTGCACAGGCTAAGAAGGACTCGGCATTGGAGCATGGTGTGGATTTGAACAGTAGCAGCACTTAGGCAAACAGAATAAACATAAATAAGAAGACACACCAACACACGTGCTAAATCCTTCCTCTTCCAGAGCAGAAACACAAAATATGCAACCGACTATAATGCCACGTGATGTGGATTACATACTTCCCTTCTTTTCTTTGGATCCAAATGTGGGGTTCTGCAAGCACTCATCCATTAGCAAGGAATTGCAATTTGCATGTGGCGCCTGAGGAGTATTCCGCAATTTAAAAAAAATTAACCGTTCTTAGATTTGGATAGTCTACATACTACGAAATACGTTTAGTCTAAGTAGCATGCTTGAAGTACGAGATGATTCTTTACATCGGCAACGACAATCGGAAAAAGTCTGATCGGGACAGCAGGTGGGGATAAATATGAATCTGACTTAAAAATGCACTGACCTCAATAGGAACACGTCCAAAGATGCATATGCAATCATTTCACGGCAACACATCACAGCGAAACTTGGAAACATCTGAACTGGCCCCACGTGAAAGACTGAGAATAGTTTTGCACATCTACATGATGAAGGCTGGTGCTAGGAAGCTAGCTGACAGAACGACATTTGCCAGCATTAGTGGAAAAGCACTTATGAAAAGAGTACAGAGGCTGAATATCTGAGAATGCTGGTTTACTAAAGACTGCGACTTTTTCTGGGTTATTTAGAACATTTACCAGGAGTGCATATCTTTTCAAAGTATGTTTCAATTCTGGGGGGAGAAAAAAAGAGGTTTCTGCGAGCTTAACTATATCAGTAAATAAATCTGAAATACTAGGTTCAAATGAGAAAGCCATATTGCACTAAAAATGGCCCATTTTCTCCCCTGGGCTGTTCTTTAGTGTAATTTTCTGTCTGCATTTCTGAATTGCGTGAAAGATTTGTGGAATACCATTAGCTATGGTTGAAGAATTACTTTCATGCTGCACTCTTGTTCTTAGACAGTTCTAACTTTTGGGGGAAAAAAAAGAAAAATAGCTTCAAATTTTACTAGTTATTTTCAAGCCAAAGATAACCTTTATTTGAAAAGCTCGGAGGAAAAAAAATCCCTTAGTTATTGTTCGTTATTTATGCATAAATCAAAGGGTTTTTTTTTTTCAATGCATTGAGAGAAAAAATATTATTCAGAAAAATTTTAATGGGTAACCTGTTAATAGGGTTAATCTTTAATGTTAATAGGGTTAACCTTTTAATGGGTAACCTGTTAATAGGGCAAACCTTTAAAGGGTTTGCACTAAATACCCTTTAGCTTGTCACGGTCCCGGATAAACAAAACAGAAGAGTTCAGTCACTGAAACATTACTGCCTTCGTGGATTCTCTGCACACGTGTAACAATGGTGTAAGTCTTTTCTTATGCAAATTCCATTCTCTGGGTTTGGTTTTAGTCATAGCAGTTGGACAATATGGCATTTCTCTTATTTTTACATTATGTTCTCTCTCTGGTTTCCATCTTATTTTGTTTTGACGAGGTGATGCACAGACGCGATTCAAAGTTGCAGTAAGATAAAAGGGCAAATACTCCAGATTAAGTCCCGTCCTCAGGTTGGCACTGCAGGAGTCACATGACCAGAATGAGCACCGGGGTGTCTTTCCAGATCCGTTCTGCACGTTTACAAACGTGTGCGCACACACGGGATGCTTCCTGCCACTCCGATGGGTTCGTGTATCTTCCGCATGGCAGTCTTGGGGACTCAGAGGCTTTCGCTGAGATGTCAGTAAAGAGAGAGCAGCTCTCTCTGCACGTGTATCCCTCCTTGCTAGAGACGGGCTTGTTATTTCATCCATCAGTCTCAGCCAGACGTGGCCAGCATGCGTGACCTCAGTACTAGAAACAGCTCCTCTGGCTTTCTGCACACGTACCCACTCACTCCGGAGAGAAGGGAACGCATGGACCCCGGGACTGCATGCCGTTCACCCTCATATGCTCACACTTGGCAAAATCTGGATGAGCTGTGCTCCCTGCTGGGACCGGTAGTCCTCCCGGGATCTCCATTTATCTTCACTCTGGGCATCTACCTCCCAGACTCCAAGTTAACTCGCCCACAGACCCCACTAAAGGGCCAGAATACACACCCTCCTGCACAGACAGGATACGGCCGGCCGGTAGAGGTTGTCCAGGGAGGCAGCAGATACCGTGGCAGTAAAGTGAAAATGTGTCCACGTTCCCTCTCCACTGTCCCCGGCACCTCCACCCAGAGGAGTTCAGCTCTGCAAACAGTGAGGGAAGGAGACGCCCCAGAACTGGGCCATGAGCCTGTCCTCCACTCACCAGGGGCTGCCGTGCGAAGTACAAGGGGGAATGAGCTGGCCAGACCCTCGCCCACTTGAGGTCCTTCGATGCGCCAAGCTGCCCATCCGTGGTAGACAGAGAAACTGCGGGCTGGACATCACATTGGAGTTTTAAACTGGATAGCTCTTCTTTTCTTTTTTTTTTTTAGGTTTATTTATTTTGAGATGGGGGAGCAGAAAGAGAGAGGGAGAGAGAGAGAGAGAGAGAGAGAGAGAATCCCAAGCAGGTTCCAGGCTATCAGCTCAAGAAACCTTGAGACCAAGACCTGAGCCAAAACCAAGAGTTGGATGCTTAACCGACTGCACCAGCCAGGCGCCCCATAAACTGGAGAGCCTTTTAAAAGCTTCCAGATAGGTTCCAGATGACATTAAAGACATTTATATGTTCGCCACAGAAACATGAAATACGTGCAACTCGCACACATATACAAGAAATACAGGTGCACGCATCAATGGTGAACCTGCATCCACAGGTATGGATGGGATTAAAGCAGTGGAGACACATGGGCAGGTGTCTGTCAGATACATGGGGCTGGATGGGGACCCGCTAGAAGGCGTGAGGATGGTGAGTAGGGAGCTGAGACAGTTTAGGCCGGAGTGGGGCTCGAGGGGGGAGGTCGGAGAGGTGGGAACCAATGAGGACAACGTTCGGGAGGCGGAAGAAGCCCTACTTGGATGTGGAGGCAGAGGAGTGGGGAGTTTGGCAGGAAGGTTCTGAGGTTTTGACTTGGGCAGACTGTGGATGGAGAGATGGGGACTCAGTCAAGCACGCACAGGGTTTTCGGTGTGTTAACATTTCTGGCACTCACGGGATCCCTGGGGGCACCTGTTCCCGGGGGGCCGGGGGGCTGGGTGTACTAGGCAGAGCCCAGAGGAGAGGTCTGGGCTGGGACCATCAGGGTACAGGTTAAGCTACAGGAGGGGACAAGGCAGGCCAGGGAAACAGTCAGGTTTTCGGTGTAATAAACTCTGAGCACCTGCTAAAGCCCGTGAAAGCAGCTGTTGTCTCCATACTATAGAGCAGCGTTATTTTGTAGCCAAAGGTTGCAGCCAGAGTGTTTTGGAGACCTAGGTAAAGAATTCCACGTGGCCAGACTTTCCGCAGAAGTCAAGTCATTCTCATCACTGTTTCCAGATGGCGTAAAAAAATAAGGGTAGCTGGGTACATAAGCCTTAAGAAGATACAACTTTTAACAAAAAAAGGCTTTCATTTCTCAAGTGCAAGGGAAGTGACGCTATTTTCATCTTGATTAACTGCAGAATAATATTTGGATAAATGACTTCAAATCATTTGCTTTAAACCTTTGAGAAGGTGCTGGGAAAAAAAAAAACAAAAAAAACAAAAAAACAACAACAACAACACCCACAGCGTACAAAAGGCAAAACTAAAAACAAACCAAAATAACTCCTGAAATCACACATGAATCCAAAGACAGCATCAGCCCCTCAGCTCCCCTGGTCTGATCATTAAGACAGGTCATGTTCAAACACACATCCTGAACCACAGCTCTCTGGTCACCTGCCCCTCTCCAATCGTAACCACAGGAAGGCACAGAGAGCAGAACAGAGCTCCAAATTCATTTAGGGGGAACCGTTAGACACAGCAAGGTGCTTCTGGAAACACAAACTCGCTCATGGGTGCTCTCTCCACGTAGAGAGCTCCCAGGTACACCTGACCGCGGGCCCCCCGCCCCCAGCAAGTTACCCAGCTTCCCCAGCTGACCACTGTGCTCCGCTCTGTTGCCCTCACACCCTGTGACCCCTTGCCTCCCTCGTCCCAAGTCAACCTTGCCCTCTCTTTAAGCGACTTAAGATCATCAATCTTAGCAAGGGAGCCTGGGTGGCTCAGTCTGCTAAGCGTCCGACTTCGGCTCAGGTCATGATCTCACAGTTCGTGAGTTTGAGCCCTGCATGGGGTCTCTGTGCTGACAGCGTGGAGGCTGGAACCACTTGAAATTCTGTGTCCCCCCCTCCCCCGCCCCTCTCCTGCTCACACTCTGTCTCTCTCTCAAAAACAAATAAACATTAAATACATTTTAAAGATAATCTTCGCTTAAGCTATTGTCACGTTGTGTTCTGGTAGTTCATTGCTTTCTGCGTTGGATGTTAGAGAGCTTCGTACAAACCTGCACAGCGATAGGTCTTTGAAGGGACACCCCGCACCCTGGTCATCTCATCCTGGGCCACCCTCTGGCCCACCAGCCAGCCATCCGCCTTCTACCCTCTCACCTTCTCTTCCACCGCACCCCCTCCAGCTAGTCCCTGTCATGGTCCCTGCCTGGCGTGGATGCCCCTTTCTGTGCTCTTGAATGACATCGCTGCGTAATAACGAGCCACAGAGAGAAACGTGTTGGGAGAATAAAAAGAGACACCTCTGGAGGACTAATTCTGGAAAATACAGTGAGTCTCTGTCAGCACTGGACAAGGACAAGAAACGGAGATGTGTCCCTGCAGTGAAACAAGTCAGATGCCTGGTGCCTCACGGCGAAGCCAAGGAGACCTGCCTGGCTCTGCCTCCTGGTGCAGGTGGATCCCAGGATCCCTGCAGGTGACAGCTCCAGGCAGAGGGAACATGGCCCCTGTGCAGTCCGCACATGGGACGGGAGCAAAGGTGGAGACCACCTTAGGTTCTGGGGCGGTGGAGACAATGCCAGCAGGGAGGGCCCTTGACACTGATTTATTTTCTGGGCTATGCAAGCGGGGTCCCTGGAACCTCTCCGAGCTCTGCCCGGCACACGGTGGGGTGGCTAGGCTTCGGTCCTTCCTACTGGCTACACTGCGAGTGTAAGGTCTTTGGGTATGAGACACCCAGATAGATTCAACGTCTGTGACTCAATGTCCCGGCCTCGGAGCGGGTGGGGTCCCCACCGGGGGTGTCCGGTGAGGGAACAGGTGAGCGAAGGCCGAGGAACAAATGATGCTCATCACTCCGTCGGACGGGACGGAGCCGCGGGGCTGTTGGCAAGCGGGCCGGACGAGGATGCTGCGGGGACGGCGGTGTCCGGGAGACTGTGAGGCCAGGCCAGGTGCCTGGGCTGTGCTGAGCTTGGGGGACAGACGGGGGAGAGGATCTGGAAGAGCTTCACGACCTCTGCCTTGAGAAGCACCACTGTGCCAATGTCTTACAATCCAGGGCAGGACGTCGCCCATCATTCTTCACACCCTGCTCGTGAACCTACGTGAAACAGACCCAGGACGAATCACCTGCCGAAGAGCCGTTTTGTTTTCAGAGGTTAACTCAGCCCTGGGTGCGTCGAAGACGAAACAGAATCAAGGCCAACTCGTTCTCCCCCCGTTGGAGTCGTTCTCTCGTTACCGTGACAACTCACCTCACAACTTTGTTGCCAGACACATGATAAAAATACAGGGGGGGTGCTGTACCTCGTAAAATGGAAAGTGAATCCTCCAAAGTGCAAAGCCGAAAGAATTAAAAACACCGCTGCACAAGTTACTTGAGTGGTGAAATCGACGTTAAAATTCTGCGACTTGCTCAAACCTTCGCTAATTAATATGGAAAATATATTCTCTTGGGGCACCTGGGTGGCTCAGCGGGTTAAGCGTCCGACTTCGGCTCAGGTCATGATCTCACGGTCCGTGAGTTCAAGCCCCACGTCGGGCTCTGTGCTGACAGCTCAGAGCCTGGAGCCTGTTTCAGATTCTGTGTCTCCCTCTCTCTCTCTGACCCTCCCCCGCTCTTGCTCTGTCTCAATCAATCAATCAATCAATCAATAAATAAAATTTTTAGAAAGAAAATATATTTTCTTAAAAACTGCAAAATCAAGTGGTAACTTAGAACCACTTTAACCCGCTCAGGAAATATCTTATTAGTTTTGGGGTGTATTTATGTTTTATTTATCTTGCAAAGGTAACATATGCCATCCTGCTATTTGTAAGACAGTAGAACCACTCAGAACTCGAGGGAAAACAGAAATCCCTCCTACACTCTCCCTGCTTCCCACAGGCAGGGAGTTGTAATCTCTTCCCCAAAAGGAGCCACTCTTAATAATACGTATCTTTCCATAGTCATGTGGAGTATGGAGAGACAGAGATCAATTTCCTACGTATACCCTCTTTTTTGTTAACGTGGTAAAGCGACTTAGCAGTGTTTCTTAGTGGCACGTTCAGCTGTACCTCATTCTAACGTCTGCAGCATACACGACATAATATGGATTTGCTAGAATTTTCAGCCATCCCAGTATTGACATTCGAGTCGTTTCCAGTTTGTCATGAACACACACAAGGTGGCAGAGGACTTTTGTGGAGATGCCTTATGGCACACGGTCTGTTCCTTCGATGTGTTAGATGCGGTAAGGGGGGAGCACTGGTCACGGAGGTGCGCACTTAACCTTCGAGAGGCGCTACCAAATTGTTCTTTGGATGGTCTACGAAAAACTGTCTACCAAACCACGCAAGTGCCTGTCTCTGCACTTCTTTAGATAAGGCGTATTCATGTTATCAACCTGTTTATTTTTACCAGTGCCATAGACAAGCATACATGTATATAAATCACATACATACATATCACTGATTTTATAATGTGCTTCGTCATTAACTGTGAGATACCATCTGATGACATCATAGGTGTATTAGCATTTCAGCTTCTTCTTTTGTCGATGTGCTTATTTATATTCTGTGCACTTTTCTGTGGGGCCATTTGTCTATTGAGTATAAGGGGCTCATTTGACATGACTGACATTAATCCATTGCTACTGTAGATCCTGTGTACGTCTGTTAGATCAAAATGTTAATTGTGTGTACAACTTTGGGAGGGTTTCTTAAAGTTATTTATTTGAAAAATAAGTCCTGGAAGGTAGGCATGATAATATTCCAATTGGATTATGAATTTCTTCCTGTATGGCTCTTAGTTTTTGTTTTGTGCACGTAGAAACTCTGTTAGTTGTGTGCATTATCTGTGTTCTTCATGGACTGTAATTTTTGTCTCCATTTATCCCATTTAATGATTTTCAGCTGGATTTCTGATTTTATACCTGCCAGGCTTCCTATCTTTTTATTAACCTCTTCCTGATTGCTCTTTCTTATACCACACGTTCATTCTTTACTTTTATATGGTATAGCTGTTAACAGGACAGTCTCTGGAGTTAACTCTTGGGTCAGTAACTGTGCTTGGCTCATAGTGTCATTTTGAGGATTAAATGAGCTGATCCAAGCAAAAAGATTGGTCTAGTGCTTCTAACATACTCAGCATATAGTGTGTCTTTGTTTTATTTTTGGTTTGTGTCCTTGTACGTGTCTTTTAGCTGAATTCTTACTTTGTCTCAACTGGGCATAAATATGTCTCGTTCAAATTTATCGTGGAAACCAATACATAGTCTTTTCATATTCTTCTATTTGGCTCACTTAAGTGCTTAGCAACAATATTTAAACAGACTTTTTATTTAACATCGATACTGGAACCCTGTGTATGGTCCCCCCGGACTCAAGCAGGGTGATCTGTCACATACTCATGTGCACCGAATTCTTCTCACTTCCCATGTGTTTAAATTTTTTTTTTTTAACGTTTATTTATTTTTGAGACAGAGAGAGACAGAGCATGAACAGGGGAGGAGCAGAGAGAGAGGGAGACACAGAATCGGAAACAGGCTCCAGGCTCTGAGCTGTCAGCACAGAGCCCGACGCGGGGCTCGAACTCACGGACCGCGAGATAGTCACCTGAGCCGAAGTCGGACGCTTAACGGACCGAGCCACCCAGGCGCCCCACTTCCCATGTGTTTAAAAACTTCTGTGGAATGTTAATTCTAAGTTATTAGAATTTTTTAATCTGGTGCTTTGGAACTTCTTGGAATTGTTTATCAGTTGGAGTTTACACATGGCTACATTTTCCGCAACTATGGAAGCGTAAGTCCGTTTAAGTTTTTTTTATTCACCACCAGTTTTTTTTTTTTTTTAATTTTTTTTTCAACGTTTATTTATTTTTGGGACAGAGAGAGACAGAGCATGAACGGGGGAGGGGCAGAGAGAGAGGGAGACACAGAATCGGAAACAGGCTCCAGGCTCTGAGCCATCGGCCCAGAGCCCGACGCGGGGCTCGAACTCACGGACCGCGAGATCGTGACCTGGCTGAAGTCGGATGCTTAACTGACTGCGCCACCCAGGCGCCCTCACCACCAGTTTTGAATACTGTGTTGGATCCTAATTTCTGATCGTTCCATCTTTCTACTATTTTGGTCTCATGGACTCTTTGTAGCTTTTCAAGGTGGAAACTTGATTCATTATCATGAAAACTTTCCCTTAAAGTGATAACTCTGTGATAACTTTGCATATTTTAAGCTCTAGAGGCGAAGAGGCAAAAACCAGGGGTATTCCCTAAGTGCTTATATGACAAGAGAAAAACATTTTCACAAACTTCTGTCAATGAAATTAGAACAGCGTAACCGTAATTGAGCCATAGTTTTGTCATCCAAGGGTACTAATGAAAATAATGGGATTCTGACCGAGGGGGTAACATCTCACTTAACTTGGCTTCCCATACATCATGTCGTTACAGATGAAGAGTAACAACATGAGATTAGTTTGATTTGTTGTGAGGTGAGAGAAGCTCATTTGAAATTTTGGAGATTGTGACGAAAAATCAGTGCCAAGTAGTATTCCATTGTATATATAAACCACATCTTCTTCATCCATTCACCAGTCGAGAGGGAGGAAGGCAAACCATAAGAGACCCTTAAATACAGAAAACAAACTGAGGGTTGATGGGGGCTGGGGGAGAAGGGAAAGTGGGTGATGGGCATTGAGGGGGGCACTTGTTGGGATGAGCACTGGGTGTTGTATGTAAGCCAGTTTGACAATAAATTACATTAAAAAAATATAATAAAAGAAAAGAAAAAAGAAAAGAAAGGAAAAGAAAAGAAAAGAAAAGAAAAGAAAAGAAAAGAAAAGAAAAGAAAAAGAAAAAGAAAAATCAGGATCGCACAGAGAAAGAAAGAAAGCAAGTGCATTACAGCCCCGATGCCTCTCCAGTGCAATTATTCATTCAGTCAACAAACATCCAGGGAGGGCCTACCATGTCCCCAGAACTATTCTAGCCACTTGGAACACCCATGAACAGAAAAGCAGAGACGGTTGCCCTCACAGATCTCACATTCTATAAGATGATACAAGAAAAACCATAAGCCAAGACCTGTGTCGAATTAGACTAGCTCACTTAGGACTGTCTCAAGATTTAAAAATGCGAAAGAAAATTCTGTAAATAAGCGAAAGCTAGAAATATCCTATAATTTATAGGGTCAATATACAAGGAGACATCTAAAATTACACAACAAAATTCATCCTTAAGCCTATCTTACATGTAATTGAACAGAAGCTTCAGGAAAATTTATCAGGTTGTCACTGAGATATTTTTATAAATGTACAATTAGGGGCGCCTGGGTGGCGCAGTCGGTTAAGCGTCCGACTTGAACCAGGTCACAATCTCACGGTCCGTGAGTTCGAGCCCCGCGTCGGGCTCTGGGCTGATGGCTCAGAGCCTGGAGCCTGTTTCCGATTCTGTGTCTCCCTCTCTCTCTGCCCCTCGCCCGTTCATGCTCTGTCTCTCTCTGTCCCAAAAATAAATAAACGTTGAAAAAAAAAATTAAAAAAAAAAAATGTACAATTAATTTCTTATTTGTTACTTTAACTATTTTCCTTGGAATAAGACAGGCTACAGGGCATAGCTATTGTATCGTATTCGTTTCAACTGGAAGTCTGTACCTTGATCCTTCATTTATGGAATAAATGAAATAGAAAGTTTCTTTTTTATTATTTATTTATTTTGAGAGAGAGAGAGAGAGAGGAGAGAGAGAGAGACTGCAAGTGGGGGAGGGGTAGAAAAAGAGAAAATCCCAAGCAGGCTCTGTCAGAGCAGAGCCCGACTCAGGGTTCCATCTCACAAACCCTGAGATCATGACCTGAGCCGAATTCCAGAGTCGGATGCTAAACCATCTGAGCCACCCAGGTGCCCCATGAAATGCACACTTTCACATTGTTTGTGCTTGCACTAACTAATAATCAAAACAGCTTATTTTTACATTAACATAATAAAAATAGGAAATTAAATCAATTTGATAGTTGTTCTGAAGTTGAGAATGAGATTGAAAGATTATCATTTATTCACCCTACAGAAAAAAATGAATATGGAAAATCCCTGTCGTTCTTTTTTTTTAAAATTCTTTTCAATGTTTGTTTATTTTTGAGAGAGACAGAGTGTGCGTGGGAGAGGAGGAGAGAGAGGGAGACACAGAATCCGAAGCAGGCTCCAGGCTCTGAGCTGTCAGCATAGAACCTGACGCGGGGCTTGAACCCACGATACATGAGATCATGACCTGAGCCAAAGTCAGACACTTAATCGACTGAGCCACCCATGTGCCCCTGATCATAAATATGCCCTAAACTAAGACACACGGGAGATTTTTATTCTATTGTGTAATATTGTGTGGGGAGTACACCACAAAAATGAATTCACAATTCTGAACTGAAAAAGCATGTTAGATTACTAAAATTCATGAGTATTTTTGAGAGTTTTTCCATATAGCCATATTTTTAATTTTTGAAGCCGATGTCTTTAGCAACAATATTATTTAAAAGAAGTAGTTATGATAAAACAGAAATAGTTGTGATAACATCAAACGCTCCTTAAAAAACTTTGCACAAAAATCCCATACGACTACACCAAATGATCCGTCAAGGCTCACGGCATGAACACCCTCACAGACTGTAATGAGAAGCAGAAGTGATCTAGAACATTCTGCACAAGGACACCGCCTTCACACTCCCTGAAAATAAATCCTGTGGGAATTTACTCAAAAGTTAACTGGTGGCTGTAGAAAACATCTTGATCTGATCTATTTGGCAACATTTAAAATGAGGGGCGCCTGGGTGGCGCAGTCGGTTGGGCGTCCGACTTCAGCCAGGTCACGATCTCGCGGTCCGGGAGTTTGAGCCCCGCGTCGGGCTCTGGGCTGATGGCTCAGAGCCTGGAGCCTATTTCCGATTCTGTGTCTCCCTCTCTCTCTGCCCCTCCCCCGTTCATGCTCTGTCTCTCTCTGTCCCAAAAATAAATAAAAAAACGTTGAAAAAAAAATAAAATGAAACCAGCATAATTACAGTTAAAGTTTGTTTTTAAGAAGGACAATGTTCTTTCTGAAATTTCACATGCTTTTTAACCGTGTGGTTTTATGCTCCCTCTGAACTGTGAAACAAAATGGAAATTTTCAGAAGATAAAACCTGTGTCGTTGTCAAATCAGTCCTGACCCTTCTCTTTCACACGATCATTAGGCTGTTTGAAGTCTAGAGACCTTTCTCATTTGTTCATCTGGTCCGTGATCAGATTTCCTTAACGGGTCCCTCTGATGGGTCCGGGCTAGAGCCTGAGACATAACAAGACCTATAGAGCTTATAGATATTCGTGAAACCCAAGGTCCATTATGGGAGAATTATGCATACATCCCCAACCGTACTATATGTTGTAAAGGTAGCACATTATGCCAAGGGAGGGAAGGAGAGGAAGACAGGCTAGGAAGGACCACATACCTCGAGCACAGCAGAGAGGGAAGCCAGAGGAGGAAGGTTTGCCAACAAGGGTTTGGAATTAAAAGAGATTTTAGCTTCCCAATCTTTGGTAAACAGCCTCTTTAAAGAGGTTTTTTTTTTGGGGGGGAGGGAACCCTCTTGCACTGTTGGTGGGAATGCAAATTGGTGCAGCCACTCTGGAAAACGGTGTGGAGATTTCTCAAAAAATGGACATTAAGAGCAGTATCCACCTTCTCGTGTTACCATGAGAACTATATGAACTAATGTATTTAAGTGCTACGAACAATATTTGGCATATCATTAGGGCTAGTAAACGGTTGTAATTCTTTTTTCACAGGTATTGGAGCTCCTGACACCTTATTTTAAGAGGACAATTTAGAAGATAAATCGAAAGTGATCCCTCTAAAGGCATGGACTTGGATCCCCAGAATGTCAGACCAGAAAGGATCCTAGACACTGTCTACACCTTCACTGACAAGTACGGTGGCCACGACCACATGTGGTCCCTGAGCACGACTGTGGCTAGTCTGAACTGAGATGCAGTCTTAGGGAGAACACCCACCAGAGTTTTTAAAATTTAGTATAAACAAAAGAATAGAAAATACCTGTTTAATAGTTATTTTCCAAGGCGACTGGGTGGCTCAGTCAGTTAAACGTTTGACTCTTGATTTTGGCTCAAATCATGATCTTACGGTTCATGAGATTGAGCCCCACTTTGGGCTCTGTGCTGACAGCACAGAGCCTCCTTGGGATTCTCTCTCTCTCTCTCTCTCTCCTTCTCTCTCTGCCCCTCCCCTACTCTCTCTCACACTCGCTGTCTCTCTCTCTCTCTCTCCCTCCCTCTCTCAAATAAATTAAAAAAAATAGCTACTTTTCTATCGATCGTATGTTGAAATGATAATGTCTGGGATACATTGAGCTGAATAAAATAGATTATTAAACTTAAGTTCACCTATTTGTTTTTATTTATTCTAATGTGGCAACTAGAAAAGGTAAAATGTGACTCACATTATATTTCTACTGGACCGCACTAATCTAGACCAGTTTTCTCATTTCACAGAATAGGAATCAAGGAAAGAAATAATATGTTTTGTATCCCAAATCCCACCGCGATTTAGTAGCAGGGTCTGGCTGGCATCACTAATGACTGAATTCTAGTCAGTATGCTTCTTGCAACACTGTGACCCTGCTCTACGGAAACTTCTTTCAAAATCCAAATGGAGAAATTCTTTAAAAACTGACTAGAAAAATCAGCAGAATAGACCAGATTTACTTTGTGTTTTCTGACTGGATAGTTTCCTTTGCTTTACTCTCCTGTGACTCATTTTTACATTTTTGGTACATTGGGAGGCAGGAGAAAGTAGACATTATCACCTCTGCCACATTTTGAAAAGATGCTGAATTTTCTATAAATGTCTTCTGAACCTTCCCCTAAACAAAAAGAGACTCTCTGGCCTCTTTATTATCAAAGTTGTAACGCTCCGCAGCATGCCATGTTGTGACAAGTCTACAGAAATATCGCCCAAGGACAATATCCTGTTATTGTCTGTTGGGTTCAACAGGCCCTGAATTCTCCAGATAATAAAGAAACTTAAATATCTCTCAGACCCCCTAGGGGCCCACAAAGACAATCACCCCAAGAAAATACTTCACGTTGGATGACTTTGTTCAGTCTCTGTGTACAAGAATGAACTAGAACATGCAAGTATCTGCACCAAGGGATGTGAGGGGTGCCCCCCACATATCCCCCCAAATAATTCAGAAAGACCTGGGCTCTGTAAGTCAGTCTTTCTCTGCTTCCAAGGAGGTGACTTTGTATTTGGTGGGTCCGTGGAGGTGGAGGGCACAGTGGAGGAGGGAAGCTGTGTATGTCTGGCCTTCCTGGGTGAGGCATCCTGGGTGAAGTCCACCAGGATAGATCACGGGGTGGGGGCAGGGGAGGGGTTCGGGTCAGTGTCCAAGAGTCTGAAACAAAAGCCCTTCTAGACATAGATTGAGGAGTCATGGATGAAGGACAGAATGGAAAATGTTTCCATCAGGAGACAGCTCCTCATTCTGGGTGATCATAATGAAGGGGCGAGGGTAGCCCTGAGTTGGAGATTCAGTGAGGTGCACGATGGACCCTGGCCACTGGGGATGAGCACCAGATCCACAGATTTCTGGCTGAAGTCCCCCCGCAGAGGCTCCCGGGATGGTCCCTGCAAGAAGAAGCGCACGATGGGTCGGCTGCAGGGATCATGGCGGGTAGTGTCCAACATAAGTCAACACTCGAGAAAGAAGCCACAGAAACACACAGAACTGACCACATCCTTTGCCTCCAGCAGACCCTGGAGTCACATGGGACTTCTGAAAACACACATGTGATGGAAGGAACAGAAGCCCAGGACTCTGGAAATATCTATCTTGTGCTTTTTCACAGAAAACTAGGTGTTCAGGTCCATTCCTTGTCTGGACTCCCTTTCCAATGTCCGTAACAGAGAGGTCATTCCACGGTGGTTTCAGACACCCCCCAGTCACAGATCATGATCCATTCTGTTACTATAGAAGCTTTAAATGTTAGAAAGATCTGCAAACTTCCAGTTCCGTTCCAGGAGTATAAGCCTATGAATCTGCAGTGTTCTCAAAATCATATTCAGCTACACTTTTTCCATGATATTATACAACGTTAAAGTGCGCACTCAATATTAGATTCTTCTTTTATCAGCCAATAAACAGGCATTTATTGATCACCTACTGTGGGATTTCAGAGTAAATATACAAGAAGCCTACATGTTGTGATTAAACATGAATTCTGTGATAAACATTGGGGTACAAGTGCCCCTCGGCATCAGTACTCCTGTATCCCTTGGATAAAAAAATTGTGGTTTATATACACAATGGAATACTACATGGCAATGAGAAAGAACGAAATATGGCCTTTTGTAGCAACGTGGATGGAACTGGAGAGGGTTATGCTAAGTGAAATAAGTCATCCAGAGAAGGACAGATACCATATGTTTTCACTCTTATGTGGATCCTGAGAAACTTAACAGAAGTCCATGGGGGGGGGGGGGCGGGGAAGAGGTTAGAGAAGGAGAGAGCCAAAGCATAAAAGACTCTTAAAAACTGAAAACAAACTGAGGGTTGATGGGGGGTGGGAGGGAGGGGAGGGGTGGTGATGGGTACTGAGGAGGGCACCTTTCGGGATGAGCACTGGGTGTTGTATGCAAACCAATTTGACAATAAATTTCATATTAAAAAAATATATGAATTCTGTGTACAGGTGAAAATTGCCTTAACTTTAAAAAAAAAGACTTATTAATATTTATTCTCTCTCTCTTTGTGTCTGTCTCTCCATAAATAGATTAGTTATAGGTTATATATTCTAACCAGCGATACAGTGGATATTCAAACCTTCTCCTCAAACCTCTCCATTTGCTTTTGGAGAAAGGATATCCCTAGACACGGTCTCTCTACCCACCTCCATAACACCAGATCATGCCCTTGGCCTGGATTTAGGGAAATGGCTCCTTGTTCCTTGTTGTTGATTACTGCTTCAAGATCAAGCCCCTTCCTCTTTCCTGGCTCCCCCAACTTTAAATCTTATGTACCAGAATACACTATCTGATACCCCACCATCTTGCTATCTTCTACTAAACTCTGGACCAACCCTTAACTCCGTGAAGATTTGAACACCATCACTCACTGCCCCCCCCTCCCCCAGCATGACTACCGCCATAACTCTTCACTGTCTGTGAGGGTGACTTTTTACTCATTTGACCCTTGTGCTCTAAGATCTCCACTCCGGACAAACTACAAGCCTCCCTTGTATGGTCAAACCCCTGATGTTGTTGTTTCCAACCACTGCAATACCTGTATGATCTCGATTTCAAAGAACCCTGGTCTCCAACAACCATCCTCTGAGACTTCTAACTTATTCCTTCTGTTACCTCACACCAGAAATCCTTTGATCTACCAGGACCTCAAATGTATTTATTCTCCCATATCTCCACTCCCCAAGAGCAGTCCTGTGCCCCACAGCCTTTGTTATTCACCTTGAACTCTGTGATCTGCTTCTTTAATCAAGGCGTTGCCTATACGCCCCATTTCGCTCCGCTGTTGTTTCTTCCAAAGAAAAACAACCACTGTAGAAACGGAAAAACCCAACTCCCTGCCTGAGCCCGCTGGGCACCAGCATAGCTGAATGAATGCGTCTGGACAAAAGGGTGGAAACACCTTAAGTTCATGACTTCTAATCTCAAGCAGCCAGTAATGCTTCCTGGTGGTTCTAATGTCTCTCTTCCATTCAAACACTTAGTCTCTCCCCTCCTGTTCCCTCAAAACCCAACACATCCTCCCCGCCCCCCACTGCCCACGCATGCTTCCTGATTCACTGGGAGCCTGTAAAACTGTGTCTGTCACTCCCCCCCTCCCTCCTGGCACTACAATGAGCTATCCTAAAGCAAGTCTTTCACCTGTGAGCTAGAGCCCTTTTGTCTTTCCCTATTAAGTCCCTATTAAGGACTTTGCCCAGAAATTCTCCCTCTCTTCCTACTTCACCAATTTTTCTCTATGGATCATCTCCATTAAGACACAATCTCTGGTTTCACACACCTTTAAAAAAAGATCCAACCTGTCTCTTGACTCCACATTCTGTTCTAGGTACCACGTGATTCCTCCCGTTCCCTTCAAAGCAAATGCCTCCATCGACTGCCTCCAGAGCCTTCCTCCCTCTCTCATGCGAACCCACTTGTGCCCCAGCACACGCGCTCTTTCCTGTGCCTCCAGTGAATTCTCCATCGCTACATCCACTAGCCCAATCTCAAACCACTCTTTTATGATACTTGATAGTTTATCACTCATTCTTCCTCAAAAGAGGAAGTCGTGATCTTTAAGTGTTTCTGCGCTTTTGTCCGGACCCGTTCATTCACATTCTTTCCTCGTCCTCCAGGGCTCTTACCTGCATTTCTTCTGTTGCATCTTAATTGGAAAATGCTTCTTTCCAATTGCGGGTTCTTTCTCATTCCCTCAACCTCTAACTTCTGGAACCCCTGAGAGCTCAGTCCACGAACCTCCTATCGTTTCCTTCTACACTAACTCACTTGGAGATCTCATTCACACACATGCCTTTAACTAATACCTATACCCTGACAACTAATAAATTTATATCAAGCCCGATCTCTCCATGGAACATCAGATTGTAAATCTCACCATCTCCTGAGCTTCTGCACTTATAGATCTAATGAGCACCTTGAACTTAACATGTTCCAAAGCCTCCGATTTAACACACACACACGCGCATGCGCATGCGCACACGCACACACAAAGGTTTTTGCAGAATTCTTCCCTAAAGTAAAAGACAGCTTCATTTCCCAGTTAAGTAAACCAAAACTCTCAGAATAGTTCTTGATTCTTTTACATCCATATGCAACTCATCAGCAAATCCTGCCAGTTTTAGATCATGAATACACCCAAGATCCCCACCACCTGTTCCAAGTCCCCACCGTCTCTCCTCCGGACCATGGCAGTGGCCTCCAAACTGCTCTTCTACACCTTGGCCCCTTCCATGCTATCCCAAACAGCAGCTGGAGAGACCCTCTCAATGAGCACGTCAGATCGTAACACCTTTCTGCCCAATACCCTCTGAGGCGCCACATCTCACTCAAAGTAAAAACCAAAGTCTGCACAATGACTTCTGTGGCTCCTACACAACCAGTCTGATCTTATCTACTGTTGTCCTCCCCTAGGATTTTCCTGCCCTAGGCACCTGGCCTCCTCGCACTTGCTGAAACTGACAAGCATGTTTCAATCTCAGGGCCCTTCTACCTTCCATGTCTGCTACCGGGACATAGATAGATATGCTTGCTTCTCTCATACCCCCCGTCAGCCTTCTACTGCTTTATTTCTTTCCATGACGCATATCACTAATATTATACTACATTAAATGTAATACACTATAATATTATAGTATGCAATAATATAATATTAAATGTAATACAATATAATATAATAATTTATTAGTCACTCCCAACTAGGATGTGTTTTTCTCCACTAGAATTTAGTCCTCAAGACTGATTTTCATCTGTTTTTTGTACTGCTGAACCCCCAGTGCAGAATACAGTGTCTCACATGCAGAAAGCACTTACGGAGTACTTGTTTAATTCATCAGTGAGTCACTTCATACCACATTGCCATCCACTTTATGCAGAAACCCGCTATGAACAATCACTACCTCCTTAGAGAATCTTGCATTCTGAGAGCATTCTGTTGTAAAGTCCTTGCATAGCATCCATCATGTTTCCTTCTGACCCACTGTTCATGGGTCCATTTGATATAGTCATACAGAGTAAGTCTAATCCCTCTTCCTTCTTACTTTTGGTAACAGACCTGGTTACTGTCTTCAGTAAGATTGCATAAAGACTTACGAAGAGAAGACACGTAACACGAAGCAATCTGAGAAAGCCAACGCCTCGGACATGCCGTAATTCCTCTTACCTGGGATAGCGTCCTCACCAACAGCCGTCGTCCGTTTTTGATGAGGAGGGCGCATCAGTGGTGTCAAAATATTTTTTGAGTTAGTTCACCGCCAATTCCCTTGGCCTAATGAGGGTTTCTGCCGGGTATTGTCTGAAACAACCCTCCTAGCAAATCAAAACGCGATGGAGGAAAACCTGCAGCCAACGTCTAAAACGGAAGCTTCCATAAAATCGGCCAGGAGCAGTGAAAGGAGGAAACAAATAACAGCAAATAATGACGAAGGATTCCCAGAGTTTCGGTATCCGTAAAAATTGACAAAGCCTTAAGCTTTAAGGGGTGTCAAGGGGTAGTAATTAGATGCGTGGATTCTGGAACTAGTTTTTAGTATTTAAATTCTGCCCGTAACCCCCAGGGATCCTGCTGGATTTTAGAATTGCCGAGGACCAAAGGATTTTGTGTGTCTCCCGCTTTACCCCTTTTTGAAGAAGATGGTCTACGGCAGCTATCCCGTAATGTATAGGATATGTATGTTGGGTGCATGGTGGGGGCGGAGGGGGAGTGGCTACCTCTTCTTAGGTCTGTGGGTAAAGAGGTACTGTACTCCACGCATTGTACCTGAAGAGCCTCATCCACCCCTGAACTTGACTCACATGATAAGACCCTGGATTCTGAGCTGATGTTATAAAGGGTTGAGACCTGGGGGGACCTCGGAAAGGGTGAGTATGTTTTACATACGGAAAGACATGAATCATGGGGGTGTAAAGGGCGGCATATGTGAGCCAGCTCCAAGATGGCCTCTGATGATTATCACTGCCTGGGACTTATGCCTGTGTAATCATCTCACACAAAGAATCAGGACTGTCCAGTGCAGAGAATACTGTAAAAGTATATGATTTACTTTTGTAAAATGAGAGAAAGAGAGAAAGAGCGGGGGAGGGGGAAAGAGAGACGGAAAGAAAGAATCCCAAGCAGACTCAGCACTGTCAGCACAGAGCCTTGATCTCAGGAACATTGAGCTCATGACCTGAACCAAAAATCAAGAGTTGGACACTTAACCAACTGAGCCACCCAAGTATATGATTTCCCAGACTAGGTCAAAAAAGACATTGTCGCTTCTTCATTGGGCCTTTTAATCGCTTGCTCCGGAGGACATAAGCCACCGTGATGTGAGGCCATTAGCAGCTGTGACAAGTCCTAGAAGGAGAGGACCTGAGGCGCCCTGTCAGCGTCAACTCACCAGCAAAGTGATCAAGTATCCAAGGAAGCAAACTCTCCAGCTCAGTCAAGCCCTCATGTGACTGCAACCTGGCTAAAGATTACTCTACAACGATACAAAAGAATTGGTCCATGAGAAAATACATACGGACTAATAGTGCAATGACAGAGACAGAGTTATTAAAATAAAAACTAGGGGCGCCTGGGTGGCGCAGTTGGTTAAGCGTCCAACTGCAGCCAGGTCACGATCTCGCGGTCCGTGAGTTTGAGCCCCGCATCAGGCCTGGGCTGATGGCTCGGAGCCTGGAGCCTGTTTCCGATTCTGTGTCTCCCTCTCTCTCTGCCCCTCCCCTGTTCATGCTCTGTCTCTCTCTGTCCCAAAAATAAATAAAAACGTTGAAAAAAAAATTTTTTTTAAAAAATAAAATAAAAACTAAAAACAGTTCAACAAACACTGAGCACCAACTTGTGGCAGATGATACTGCAAAATGGGATGTGTTCCCCATCTTCAGAATTCTGTCGCCCTGCCAGAAACACAGACTTAATTACAAGAGGTCATTAAACAGAATCCAGAAGAGGCTTGCAGAGAACACTGCGGAGTAGGGAGAAGTCGATGCCTGGGGTTTAGAAGGACTCCCTGGGTAGCTTGTGGCCAGCTTGGGCCTGTCAAGTGACTCAGCCCAACAACTAGACGGTTCTTGAATATTGGCTAGGCTAGGTTTTTGTCCAGATTGCATGAGAACAGCCTGGAAAGAGGACGCTAACTTCATCCAGTAAATTTGGGGCTTTCAGCCTTTGTAAGAAAGTAGTACTTAAACTTGGCCTTAAATAATAAGACATTGGAGGGGCACCTGGGTGGCGTCAACCATTGATTTCAGCTCACATCACGATCTCGTGGTTCGTGGGATCGAACCCCATGTTGGGCTCCTCGCCGGCAGTGCCCAGCACCTGCTTCTGATTCTCTCTCTCCCTCTTTCTCTGCCCCTCCCCCACTCATGCTTGCTCTCTCTCACAATAAATAAATAAACTTAAAAAGTAATAATAAGACATTGGACCAGCAGTAAGAGCAGAAAAGAATATTCCACCCAGGAGAACATCAGAGAGAGAGCTCAGAGGTGGGAAAGTACATGGTGCTTGAGAGGAAGAGGACTGGCCAGCGCATGGAACATGCGGTGCATATGTGGGCAAAGGGATGGAGAGATCTTGGCTGAGGGGTCGGGGGGGTCCTGAAGCAGTGGGTCTTGGGTCCACATGACACAACTTGTACATTTTACTCTAGGTCTGGGAGACACTTGAAATTTTTAAGTAACTATTTCATGGTTACATAAGAATTTAGAAAAGATCAGTTGGTCCTGAAGTATAAGGTGGATTAGAAGGCAGAAGGTGGGGGACCAGGGAAATGAGATTGCATCCTGCTCTAAGGACCCCATCCCTGTAAGTGAGGCCGGTGGGGCCAGGCACCATATCAGTGGGGTCTGAAGACAGAGGACAGAGAAGTCCCTGAGGCAGCAATGACCCTGACAGTGCCCTGAGAATGACGCACTGGGCCCCAGTCTTCCCCAATAGCAATCACGTTAATATTTTCATCTTATAATTACCCAATAGCATATTTCCCTCCATATATTAGTATATGGTAGACCAGTTCTCTAGAAATCTCAGAAGCATCGGTCTTTAAACTGTTCTGGTTTGAAGACAAAGTTCTAAATGGACTCATAGATTCAACCCATCGTTAGGGCTGCTTAATGTCAATGAGAGAAGTCATAATATAAACCCGTTTTTCTTCACTTCTTTGTCCTGAGCCAACAATTGTCCATTTTTAAAATTTTTTTTAATGTTAATTTTTGAGAAAGACAGAGAGACAGAGTGCGAGTGGGAGTGGGACAGAGAGAGAGGGAGACGCAGAATCCAAAGCAGGCTCCAGGCTCCGAGCTGTCAGCACAGAGCCCGACGCAGGGCTCGAACCCATGAACCACGAGATCATGACCTGAGCTGAAGTCAGACGCTTAACCAACTGAGCCACCCAGGCGCCCCAAACAATTGTCCATTTTTAAAAAGAATGGTCTGGGCTGAGGCATGTACTATTCAGTCTGTCTCCTTTCTTTCACCTTTCAATGTGAATATTCAGAATAATTTCCTCCCAGGCTGCACATTTGTCCCCAGACCCCGCCAAGGCAGGCAAGGGCAGACTCAGACCCGGAGGGGAGCACCGTCCTGGGAAGATCCCACTACTCTGTCCAGCACCCGTCTTCCCTGTTTCCATCCAGGACTGCCCTTTCCAATGCAAGCTCATAGAGCAGAAAACGCTGCACCTGTTTGGACCATCCTGAGTGACAGCCAGTGACACGTAAGACAAAGCCCAAATATCTATTTCTTCACTTCAAGTTCAAAAAAGATGCAACATTCTAGGTGTTTACAGCACAAGACACAACCCTGGTTTTTCGACTATCACCAGTAAATGAGTGTCCAGAACAATGGAGTGATATGTAGCCAATATATGCCAAGGCCTTCCCAGCATTCTGGAGGCTGGTCACATAACAATAATTTGGGAACACAAAGAGCTTACCTCCCATGAGGCTTATTTGGAGTGGCTTCTGTAAACTGACCGAGAAAAACCAATGTTTGACTTTGAGTCAGGAAACCTGATATTAAAAGCTTGAACTATCTGAGTGGATTTCTGCAGAATCAAAGATAACCACTCAAGAGCTGAGAAATCCAAAAATTTTTAAAATAAATGGCATCTGTTTGTTTGTAATGGCCACAGACGCAGGCATGCGAAACAGAAAAAGTGCGACATTGTGCATCCGTAGGTAAATGATCGCAAACCCAGTTCCCTCCTTGTGTGGGAAAAGCTAATCCTGCGAACTCCAGATGAAACAGGTCATTGCTTCAAAACCCCCTCTCCCGGGTCTGTCCCTCTCCTCCTCTCCAGGGCAGCCCGGACTCCTGGGGCTCACAAGGCACCGGGTGTGGAGTTGGGGTGGATTTGGATCTTAGGGACGCACCGCATCACTTCAATGTGTTCTCGTGGTCACACCAAGACCCCCTTCAGTGTGGGAAGAGGGACCCCTGGGGTGACCATCAGGTGACACGGTTTCACGGGGCCCATCTGGGGAAGTAGCTGGGAGGAAGTTCGTGTTCACTTGCTGAAGTGCGGTGGACACACACACAAAAGGTATCACAATTAAGGGTGTACCGACAGGGACTTGGGTTGGGGTCCGGGTTCCTTAGAGTCAGACGGGGGTGCCTTATACAGCACAGCAAAACACTGATATCAGGAAAAGCCAACTGACCCTCACGGAGCGAATGCCACATGGGAAGGCAGTATAATTTAAAGAAGGGATTCATGTATTTTTTGTAATATTGTTTTTAGTACTGTATTAGAGAAGGAGCTATTATTACAAACTCCTCCCCAACAGAGGACAAGATAACTAAAACATTTCTCTGGCTCTGCAGACTAAAGTGAACACCAGATGGAAATACCAAGGACAACTGTGTCATCACCAGAAAGTGAGGGGCCAGACCCGGACCCAACATCAGCGAGATGCCTAAATTGTCCCAGTGATCAATGGAACCAGTGAGGGACTTATCTAGAAACCAGAAATGTCACTTTGTCTCTGTCACAGACCAGGAAGGGATCTAGTGGAGAAATGACACGTGCTGCCTGGTATAAATCATCCACAATGAACAGATCAGTTTCTCTGTTTTTCTCATCCTTTGGTGGTAACTGGACGCAGAAATTGCTCCAGAAACTTCAAAAGCCCCGTGGCCTTGTACTAAATCGCAAGGGCATCTAAACCCTTATGATTATGAAGCTGAATGCCAAGAGCAAAAGAATGATTCCGAAAATGGTCTAAAAGCGCCTCCCTGTTAACTTGGCTGCGAGACAAACCAGTTCGTGTCCAGCAGAAGCTTTTCAGGGCAGTGTGGCCGCTGCTGAGGGGCCCAGAGTGTCCCCAGGCCAGTTTTAACCAGGAAAGAAACACGTCCCTGTGAAGGAATCACAGGCAGGAGAACCTCGTGGGCAGCAGGAACAGTGTCAGACCCTGGGGAAGGGCCAAGGAGCCCAGAGGCCCCGAGAGGAGCAGGAGGCCCCCTGCTGGAGGCCCCGAGAGGAACAGGGGTTAGAGGCCCCGGGGGGAGCTCGGCCCTGGAGGCCCCCTCCCCACCACCGTCTGGGCCCTGGAGGGGACGCAGGTGTCGCCTGTCCCCTGAGGCCCCTGGGAGGCGGCATAAGCACCGGGACCGGGGCAGTGTGACAAGTGTCGCAGCAGGTAAAACCACCCGAGGTGCCCTCCCGGGTGAGCGGGCTTCAGGGACAAGACTCGGGGCCTCAGGACCCGGTTGCAGACTCTTGGCGGCTGAGTAGTCGTGGGGGGGTGAGGGGGGGGGGGGCTCCGTCCGCGTGGCTGCATCGTCCGCAGAGCAAAGCGCGGGGTTCGGGCGTCCGCGACCTTCCGTGCATTTGGCTGAGACCGCGGTCGATCGCGCAGCGTCACCAGACGAGTGTCCGCTTCGTTCACTCCCCGTTCCCTTAGGCCACGCCGGGTGACAGAGGTGACAGGGTGCAGCCCGGGGCCTCGAGCCGCCCCCACCACGCGAGGAAACAGGTGCGCGACCACCTTGCATGACGTGACCCGGTAAGGGCGGCCGAGGCTCGCCGTTCACCGGAAAACACAACCAGCGCGGACGCGACAGTCACGGGGCCACATCGCCGGGTTCCCGGGGCTCAGCGTCCACACCCACAGCCCCGTCGCGACGGGAGGCCGTCAATCAGCTCCCCCGCCGGGCGGCCAGGCTCGCGTGTCACCTCCTCCGCCCGCCGCGCACCGGCCCCGGGGTCCCCGGCCAGACGCCGAGACGTCCGCGGGGCGCCCCCAGACGGACACTTGCACACAAGCACGGCAGACGCCCCAAGCGACACGCAGCACGTCCCCAGACACTGCCTCGCGCGGCCCTGCACTCGGTCACCTGCTGGATGTGTGCGGTGCGCAGAGGAGGACAGCGGAGGTTCCCGGGGTTCAGCTCATCGTCTCCGATTTTCTCAGCTGGTCAGCGGCGCCCGTGAATGTCCTGTCCCGACTGTCGAGACAAAGGATGCCGACCCCTCCGTGGGCTTTACTCAGAGAGTGATGACACGGGAGCTCGGGGACTGGCGCTGGGAGGGACATGGCTGGCGTGTCTGAAGCGCTTTCCCAGGAAAGCAGGGGCGCTGGCCCTCCGCCACCCCGTCCCTGCACACGCGTGTCTTGCCGACCCGTCACAGCGCCCCGCGAGCGGGAACAGTTACACGCAGCCCTGGCCCTTCAAAACGGACGACACGATCCCCTGTGAACACAGCGTGCCCATCATCTATCCTGCCCTTGCCCTTCAGCGCCTTCATCTGGGCGGCCGCTCTGCCTACCGCGTGGGTTTGCCGCCTCAGGGGCGGGACGGTCAGCCAGAGACCTTTGTGCAGGTAGATCTCTCCTCCCTGTCACTTCTTTCTTCAGCCCATCCTTAGCCCCCCTCCCCGACTTTCGGAACACGTGAGGCTGATCACTCCAGGCCAATAACTTTCCAAGAGAAATGATTTGGAAAAAGTCTGTTGGCTAATTTTAGATCTGCTTCCATACACCTGTTAAAGCAACTTACATAACAGAATCAGCGGAAGAGCCCAGAAGGATTTCTGAATTTGCCGTTCCTGCTTTGCCCTGAAGGAACATCCGTAATTGGGCACTGAGAGCTGGTTTGAAAGTCCTAACCAGGCAGCCCAGCTGTACCATTTTCCCTGGCAGGCAGAACATTCCTCCTCCGCACGGGAAGGTCTGCCTTGCACGGGGCACTTGGAAGGGCCGCCGTGGAGCAGGGGAGGACAGCCGTCAGAGCCCTATTCTGCCAAATCTCTAGAGAAAATGAGCGATGTCAGCTCACGGGTCCCAAGTCAGTTTCTTCCAACAGGAGAAGTAGGCATTCGCTCACCGAGAGAAGCCAACCATGCCGTGACAAGGAAAGAGGACAGATGGCTGGACCATTCCATGGATGAGAAGCTGGGGCAGGGAGTCAAGATCCAAGTCTTTGTCTTCAGGCTCTCGGCTCCAAATGTTCATGTTAAAAAATAAGGAAATCCTGTATAGACACATGCAAGAATTATTTGAGAAGATTGTCTTATTCCATGAGCATCAACGATGACATTGGGAAGCTTGTTTTCTACCCACTTGAGACCCAGACTAAGAGCTGTCCGTGGTAACACCTCAGGCGCATGAGCTCCCGGGACAGGGGTGTCGAGCTACAGCCCCAGGCAAACGGGG